>NC_133163.1:13837500-14462500 GCF_040802235.1 Manis javanica | reverse complement strand
AGTTAAAAATTATCCCATGAAGAAAACACCAGTCCCAGACTCTTTTGCAAGCATGTTCCATCAAGCAATAGATAACTGCAATCTTATCTTACATCCTCTGTTTCAGAGGATGTAAGAGTGAATATTCCTCAATCCATTTTATATGAATAATGTAATTTTGACACTAAAACTAGATAATGATAGCATTAGAGAAACACGGAGAATGGACAAGAATGTAACTTCATACATAAAATATTAGCTTACCAACTCTTAACAATATGTAAAAAATATAATGTATCAATAAGCAAGTTGTGGAAAAAATGGAAGTTCCTATGGCCAGGATCCCCACCTGACCCTAAACTACCTGATGATGTAATTGGCCTGCTGCTAGGCTACTGCTTCCACACCTTTTGTCAATAAGCTATTACTGACTGAGTCACTATATGAAGAGCTCTGCCCAGGGCTCTGGGTGGAGGCAGAGACGGAGGTGGATTACAGACCCGCAGACTGCTGGATGTAGATGTGATTCTAGTGCTTGACCTACTGTGGTGAGAATAAGGCCGAGTATAAACCCTTTTACCCCAAGAATGTTCTGTTTTCATTTTTCGGTCTCACTGAATCCATAGTGAACCTGCCCAGGGCTGATGCCCTCAGATGAGACACAGTATATCCAGAAATAGGGAAATTTATAATGTAATTCACCATAGTAAAACTATCAAAGAAAAATTCAATAATTATCTTAAATGTTGTGAACGTTTTTTCCAATGAAATCCAACAACATTCATAATAAAATATAGCAAACTTGGAATATTAGAAATTTTTGTTATGATAAAAGAGCATTTCCTAAATAATCTACAATGAACACCTATCAATTACGGATCAATAACACAGCTCCCTTTAAAATAAGAAGCAACATAAAAATGTCTACTACCATTACTTTTACCGAGAGATCCTGAATTGTGCAGATGGACAAGAAAAATAAAAGATAAAAGAATTAGAAAGGAAAAACCCACCATAATTTACAGAAGATAAATTATCAGAGTCACTATGGCAGTTTATTTAGCAAAGTTGCTAGAAAAAAATAAATATACAAATAATTAACTCCAGGTGGATTACAGACTTAAATGTGAAAGGAAGAATTTTACAGACAGTGAAATGACCATCCACAAACCTAGAAGTTATCTGCAATGCATACAGCCAATAAAGAATTAATATCCAGAATATTCAAAGAACTGCAAAGATAAGAAAAAGAGAAATAACACAATAGAAAAATGAGCAAAATATTGAACAGGTGGTCCATCAAAGAGAACATTCAAACAGCCAATTAAATATTTGTAAAGTTGTGCAATATCTTTAGTCACAAGGGAAATACAAATTAAAGCACAATGTGATACCATTACATATTCACTGAATTGGCTGAAATAGCAAAGTATGACAACTCTGAATGTCTGTGAAGATGTAGAAGAATGGGAAAATCATACTCTGCTGGTAGGAGTGTAAATAGATACTAACACTTCAGAAAACTATCTCTGGTATTTATTACCTTGTAAAGTTGAGCACGTACATACCCTACCAACCAATTCCACACCTGGACATGCATCTTAAATGAAAATGGAGACATGCACAAGTATTTCCACAGCAACATTACTTATAATAGCAAGAAACTGTTCCTTTTAAAAAAGAATTGTGGTATAGTCACATGTGTAATTATACAGCTATGAAAATGATTTAATTACTCCATGAAGCAAAACAAATAAACTTAATAATGAGTAAAAAAATGCAAGTTAGAGAAGAAGTCATATAGTATTGTTCCAGTTACACAGAACTCAAAACCAAGCAAAACTAAACAACACATTGATTATGGATATCAAAACCACTTTTAAAAGCATGGGAAGAGTAAATACATTTGGGATTGTAGTTATCTTTCAGGGAAGACAGGTGTATTAGTAATGTTTTCATTTTTATGTTGGGTGGTGGAATCATGAGTGTCTTACATTTATATGCATAGTATAACTATAGCAGGTCCAGCAGTCTACGATGTCTGCTCCACCTTGGTTAGCCCTTCCTGAGAAGCATGTGTTTAATAACTCCATGACTTCTGCCTTAGTGATCATCTCCAGGGTATGTGTGTGGGGGCAGAGGGGACAATTTTCTCCCATGAGCTGCAAATGGTCCCCCTAAACTACTGAGATAAATGTGACTCCCTGTTCATTAGATCATAGAACACAAATAGGAATGATCCTAAAACTCTCCTCTAAGAACTGCTTTGCATGTGGCATAGTCCAGAATCACCAGGAGTTCAGAGCATTTTCAGATGTAATAGGAAAAGGCTACCAGGGCTTTCAAAGGCCTTAACTAAGGCCACTGATTTAAAACACAAGAAGCAACTCTAGAACGTTGATCCAAATTCACACAGTAAGATCACTGGTTGTTGTTTAGATGTCTGCACCAGAAAAGCCAGAAGCCAAGACAAAAAGCTGAGACAAGAACTGAATGGGAACTTAAGCACATGCTCTGTCTTCCTGAGATTCTTTTTTCCTGTTCTTTTACATCTATCCTTTCAGTGTTTCCTCCTCCCCACCCTCCACCACAAAGCATAATCTAATACTGAGTTTCAGAATTGCCTTCAAAGACCACAACTTCAGAAGACAAAAACTGACAGGTGGTTGGTCTTTAAAGACAAAACAAAACACAAGAAAGGATTAATGGCAAAACTTCCCTCAAGCTGTGTATGAGACCACCCCTATCTTAATACTGAAGTTGGCTGGTTTCCTCAACACATGTTACAAACATCTTCTCAAGGGGAAAGACAAAGATAGTTGACAAACAGCAGGTCTTAGGCGGATAGATAGGTTTTTCCCGACAACTCTACGACAGGACCTTAATTAAGTATAAATGTTTGTTATTACAGTAAGACTACTAACTCCTGACTTACTTCATGTTCCATGAAAACTGAAGTTTTCACTTGAGGTCCTTAGAAATCTACATAAAAAATCTAAGAAAGGCCTAGATGGTGATTAGATGGAACTTTCATATAATTTTATACCTGGCTGTGGCTCGGACTTGCAGTCCAGACTATTGCCATTGCTACTCAAATGGCTTTGCCTCTGACAGACACTGTCCTGAAGGGGTGTAAGACGCTCACTCTAGGCCTTTTCCTGGGGCTTGGGGCTAAGCTTCAGGAGCACAGAAAGGGGACCTGGGAGGGTCTGTGGAGGGCAGGCTGAATCCATGAGGCTCTCCACATTATTCATTTAATTTTTCTGAAATTCTTTATTGTGGTAAAATACACAAACAAAAAGTACCATCTTAACAAATTTTAAGTGTAAAGTTCAGTAGTATTAAATACATTCACACTCTTATGCTACCCTCACTACCATCCATCTCTAGAATTCTTCATCTTGGAAAACTGAACTCTATACCCAAGGAACAGTAACTCCCCATTCTTCCCACCCCTCAGCCCCTGCAAACACCACTCTACTTCCCGCCTCTATGATTCTGATTAAGTACCTCAAGTAAGTGGAACCATATAGTATTCGTCTTTCTATGACCGGCTTACGTCACTTAATGTAATGTCCTCAAAGTTTATCCATTTTCTAGCATGTGCCAGGATTTCCTTCCTTTTAAAGGCTGAGTACTATTCCATCAGGTGTATATACCACCTTTTGCTTATTTGTTCATGTGCTGATGGACATTTGGTTGCTTACACATACTATTGTGAATCATGCTGCTGCTATGACCACAAATGTGCAAACATCTCTTTAGAACCTGCTTTCAATTCTTTTGGGTACACACCCAGAAGTGGAATTGCTGGACTATATGGTAATTCTATTTTTAATTTTTTGAGGGACAGCCTCATTGTTTTCTACAATGACTGCAACATTTTATATTCTCACCAACAGCGCACAAGCATTCCAATTTTTCCAAATCCCCGTCAACACTTGTAATTTTCTCTTTTTTGATAGTAGCCATCCTACAGTGTGAGGTACTTTCCCACTGTGGTTTTGATTTGCATTTCCCTAATTAGTAATGCTGAGCATCTTTTCATGTGCTTATTGGCCATTTGTATATTTTCTTTGTGGAGAAATGTCTACTAAAGTCCTTGCCTATTTCTGAATCAGGTTGTTTTTCCACATGATTTATTTATCAAACACCTGTAAACTCAGCCAGGCACATGTGTGTTAACCTTAATGGTTCAGAAAGCATATGCTGGTTTTCTCCTGAGAAACCCAGGTACACTTGCCCAAGGTCACATAGCTACAGGATATAGACCCAGGAAACTAGGTTTCCACACATATGCATGAATTTCTGAGCCCAACTACCTTCTGAACGGTGCCCGTCCTGTCCATTTTCTTCCAATCCTCCAGCAAGCTCTGGAAATTTAATTATTTTCTGTCACCTAAATGGTCACTTGGAGTAAAAAGAACCCCAAGGGTTGAAAGCAAGGTGGCCCAGATCCAGGTGAGTTGCTACGGCCTCTCCCTGGGAGACAGCCCATTATGCTATGAATGTAAGAAACCTGGGGCTCCCATTTCCTAAGAGGGCCAGAAATAGTTCTTCCAGAGCCATAATTGTTTGTTCCATTCAGTTAATTCTCTGCATGGAATTTCACTGGGAAAGCAGAAGACACAGGCATAAAACTTTAAGATGTGTGAGCAGTTATTTTGAGGAAAATGTGTCTTGAGGACTCTGCCCAAGCAAATTTAAAAATAAGCAGGTTTCCAATGTCTAAGGACGGGCCAATCTCTGAGGCTATTGAGTAAAAAGTCAACACTGTAAAGTCAATTACACTATTGACAGATACTCTTACAAGGAGATTTCACATGATAATTATATGCAAAGGAACCCAGCAAATACAAGCTGTGTAATGATCAGCTAATAAAAGTAACACTTCATCTATGTCAATAACAGTTTCAGAGTTAAGACAAACAAACATGGCCTTTGCCACTCAGGGCAGGAAAAAAAATCCCTGAAAGACAAATATTTTCACTTAAGGAGAAGTCATTTAGACTCACAGAGAAAGCCTGTCACACAAAACAGAATAGGAAATTGCTCCTTAGTGGGTGCTAATGACTCCAGCCCTCTCTCCAACCTCAGCTGAACTGAGGGGGCGGCTACAAAAACAATGAGCACCCCCAAGACCCCTGGGTCACTGCCAGGGGGTCTGGCAGATGACATTTGCTGTTGTTCTATTCTCGGCTGGACTATTTTCCTTTTAACCTCAACTGAATTTAGGTTCAACTGACACATGACCAAATTTAAAAAAATTTAATTATAATGAATGAGAAAGAGCAAAACAAGACCCACCCCCACCCCCGCCCAAACACTTTTAAATGGTTTTCACATAGACCTTGATTCTGCAAATACCTACATGGCTATGTTTTGTTCATTCTATCTGAAAGCATCTGGGTGCCTACCATTTGCCAGGCATTTGGGACATAAAGAGGGCACAGGTATTATAAGCAATGCCCTTGATCCTACAGAGCTAGCAACACTCTTCTCCCTAATTTCCATTAAACCTGAGGTGGAAGGTGCAGAACTGGGATTTGGATAATGTACTGCTAATTCACAGTAATAAATTTACTGGTCATCTCTATGCAAACGGTCATCTAGTGTCTGTTATTTGTGTTTGGCCATTTTCCTGAAATGATTCTGCACAGAAAGCCTCGGCCACTCATGGAGGTCACTCTGGTGCTTTTGGGGTGGGTGGCTGTTGAGCAAACTGTGCCAATATGAAGCTCTTTTCACTCAGCCCCAAACCCGCTCTTCCATGGCGTCCCATGCACTGGAGCTGGGGCTGGACCATGCAGGCCACATTTCTGCTGCACCGGCTGGCTCTGTGTTAGGTTCAGACCAGAAGGAGGGCCACGGAGAGACTGGGCAGGGGGTAGAGGCAGAGGGGACATGCTCCTCCCTGTGTGTTCCTGTTCCTGTATCGGCCCAGCAAGACCTCTTCAGCTCTGCGGTGGCAGTAGGTTAAACGGTCTAGTGGTTGCTGAGTTCAGTTCACGGTTCTTCCAAACACAACCAGCTTGTACACACTCCCTCAGAGGCAACTAACTGCGCCAGCAGGAGCCTCGTCCTCAGAGATCTGCTGACCCTCCCCTCTGGTTCCTCCTCTGAGCTCAGAGATTCCCAGTCCCAGGCCTCCTCTGAGGCCTGTGTGCCAGCACCTGGGACCATGGGCCCCACCTCTGCCCTTGCCTGAGGGCACGGACCTGCTCCGGACAACTGCTCCCTCCGCCACACCTTCAGCTCACATTCTACCCTTCCAGTTACCTGGTTAGCAACTTTCTACCTGGTTAAGCGTTCTTGAAAGTCTTTCTTTTTGTATACCTCATGTGATTTGTCTCCTGATTGGATCCGAAACCTGTTTCGTGGTCTTTTCTTGCGTAAGGAGCCAAAGTGGGGTGGATGAGTGGCAACGCTTAAAACCAGAAACAAGACTTCATTGTTTTGCTGTAGGGCTTTTTTATCTTCTAACAAGAACATAACCAGTTGGAAAAGGAATCAGTGTTTTAAATAATGCCTCTAAAGGGTACTAATCAGTAATATTTCTGATACTACATTCCATGAGGGTAATAATTGGTCCTGCTGAAGGACAAGCTTGGTCTCAGGCGCCCCCTTCCCCTCTGCCTGGCTCTTCTGCACCCTTCTACAAGGAATGGCTGGGGCTGCCGTGCCAGTCACACTGGAAGGCACCGAAAGAGGCCTCAAGAAAAAAACTGCAACTCTACACTTAGGATCTTCTCATGAATAGAGATTGTTGCTTCATGCAAAATTCGTCTACAGACTCAAAGTCTTTTCGACCCAAATGGTAAACTAGGAGGTGAGGCAGAAAAGATTTTAAGAAAGGATGGAAAACAGAGTATGTCTCTCATAATGTGAGGCAAAGGCATTGATATTTTGGCTTGCCACTTACGAACTCAAGAATTACTGATCTAAGTATAATAAAGAAAGATACTGGAGACACACAAGCAGAAGACCTGCCTCTGTAGTTTGGAAAGTATTAGCCTGTTGGTCAGCAGAAATGGTAAGCGGTTTTGTAATTCTGTTACTATTCTCCTTCCCACTAAGTTCCCTCGTGATCAGGTTCCAGACACAGCGTCCACCCTGATTAGCGACTTCTGTCTTGCAGTAGTGGGCTGGTTTGCTGGAAGACTTAAGACACACGCCAGTGGAGAAGCTCCACATGGCTGATTCACACAAGGAAGTTCCACCTTGCACGTCCCCCAGGCCCCAGCTAACAGCGTTCTGGGCCAGCTTCTTTGGGCGTGCCATACAATGAAAGCAAGACGGCCGTTAGGCATGAACTTGATTGAAAAGTGCAGAAAGCAAGCCAGAGAACTCTGTGGAGGGATGCAGTTCCACGCGACAGTCTTTTCTAGGTGAAAGGTGGGGCCCAGCCCTGTGCAGGGTGAATGCGCCCAACCCCTGTCCATAGCAAGCAAGTCACCGAGGACAGAGAGGGACACAGAGAGAAATTTTACCATGCTGGCTCACTCACCAAAGGCCTATCATAGCCAAAGCATGGAGCTTATGGATGAGTTCAAAGGAAGGATAAAGTCATCGCACGCTGGCGTGGAGGCGAATTCAGCAAAACTCTGCGAAGGTGCCCTTTCTGTGAGGGCCTGGAAGGGTGAGCTTTGCATGTGGGGCTGAGGGCAGTCTACACAGAGCAAACTGGATGGATAGGATGGGCCAACAAACACTGGGTTTGGGGAAGAAATCTGGCTCAAGGAGTTGGGAGGACTGGGGGCATGTCAGGGTGATACGGTGGGAATCAGGTGCTTCTGCAGACAGCTGGACAGGCACATTTTAGGAAATCAGTCTGGCTGTGGTTGATGGGTGGGTGGGAGTGAGCAGAGAGGCAGTGAGGAAAATTGAAGGGGGCATTCACCCTGGCACATGGCAGGGCTCTAAGCAAGCGCAGACCCTAATTCAGGGCTGGCAGAGCTGATGAAAAAGAGGAAAGAAATTTCCAAAGAAAGAGTTAATGTGCTTTGGTAGCCAACTTGATTCTTGAAGCAGGGAACCAATGCCACCTGTTTATTATATACCACTTACCAAAGCACTTTTTGCATTTGATTGTTATTGCAACCCCTCCTAGGATGCAGAGGAGTTACATGGATGAAGGAATGACACCCAGAGAGATCAGACATGCACCCAAAGTCACAGGACTGGTGGGTGACAGGGCTAGTCTAGAGGAAGACCCATTAACCTAAATGTAATGAACAACTTGTCCAGCC
Source organism: Manis javanica (assembly GCF_040802235.1). NCBI lineage: Eukaryota > Metazoa > Chordata > Mammalia > Pholidota > Manidae > Manis > Manis javanica. Next base: position 14,454,272 of record NC_133163.1, on the reverse strand, counting down.
GTTCCTTCTACCCACCTTACCCTACACCTCCTCAGAATAAAAAACACCTAATGCAATTTGTCTTCATCTCATCCGCAAAGAGACCAAGATAATTTGATGGCCAGAGAAGGCGAAGCTGGCCCTTGGGTCCCTGGGAGTTATTTTAACTTTTTTGCACACTCAGATCAGGTTTATCATCTTCACTGCTCAGTGGTAGGTCTTCGCCATCCCCTCAGCGGCCCAGGGGGGAACACCATGCCCTTCCCCCTCCGCAGCAGGCTCTGCCCAGCGAGCAGCTCCCTTACCTCACGGCCGCCGTCATTCCAATGGGGGTGATTGGCAAGGGCCGGACACCGGGAAACAGCCCTCGGCTCAGAACCCGAGCTCCGTTTTGTATCACTCCTGGAGGAACTGGAAAAGCAAAAAGGAGAAAAACACCAGGTATGAATTCAACTGTGAAGATGACTGCTCTGAGTCAGAAATTTTGGATACATCAGAGAGACAGGGAAAGCAAGTGACGGAGAGAGCGAAGCACAGAGAATAAGCTGAGACAGGAAATGCACTCATGGAGACGGAGACAGGAAAACACCAAGAGACCAAGAAAGATAGGAAGATGCCAACGCCTCAAGAAAGAAACTTGGTCAGACCAATAGCTTATAATCAAATGATTGATGCCTTGGTTAAAAAAAAAAAAAGGCTGAGTTTTACAAAGTGGGTTTCAAACATTATTTTCTTGTACTTATGAAATATAACCATTATCTCTAGTGCAAACCCTAAGAAGATCTCAAAGAAATGCCGACACAAGCTGACAGTGGACACGCAAGCACTTCCCCAGGCTTCTTTGGGCATGGCCGGCCACTGACAGCATCTTTCTATTTCTCCTTAATCCAACAAGGGCAAAAGAGCTCAGATACACACACAACAGCAAAGCTGATTCTATGATGGCACCTCTGTGCTCACTGCAGGGACCTGCACAAGGACCCTGGCTGCCTGAGGAAAGGCCCCCTCAGCATGGCTGGAGGCAAGGATGACGTGGGCTCTGGCTGCCTCAGAATCACACAGAGCCCACCTGGAGGACCCCACTTCCTCTCTCTTGGGATCCTTCCATGAACAAACCTCCAGAGGGTCCGCTCGTCACCCCACCTTCTCCCAAACACACTCACCCCTGGAGCAAGCCTAAGTGAGTCTTTTCGCCAGTGACCATCAGGTTCTGACCACTTTCCACACAAACTCACAGTGGCCTCCCAGCAGTTTGAGGGAAACCGTGGGCAAATCCTGAGAGTTGATCTTTTTTGACCTCCTGAACAGCAGTTTCCTTTGGTTCAAGCTAAGACTCTTATTGCACTACCAACATTCCTCCACGAGTCTGTGGGACCAGGTGTGCATCATGATAAAAACCCTGACGGGGGTCTTGTACACCTGGGTTTTCATCTTACATCTGCCTTGAGACTTCGAGAAAGGTAACGAAATCTCTTTCCCTCTCTGCACGGTGTTCTCTAAGACCCCTTCTGCCGCCAGCGTCCTAAGAGATGCCAGAGCTCTGGCTGTGTTCATGTAGGCCCCAGCACAGTCTCATCCAGAGACAAGGTGGATAAATGTGCTTTCTCAAAACTAGCACCATACCAAAAAGGCTCCAGGAAATTGCACATTTGAAAATAAAAACGAGTCTGGATATTAAGTTTTTAAAGCCAGCATTACCTGTGTAGAATAAATACTTTTTACAAAACACACACATACCTTTTATTCCTAGAATTTTTAGGTCTCTAAGAGCAGGTATAACTAAATATTCCAAACCTTAAATCAGAGGTCTTTCATGTAGGATGAACGTCCATTCTTGGATAGAGGGATGATGTTATAGACTACTTCCTTGAGCATTCTGTAGCTCTTGCTAATATTTTTGCCATTTCTTTTCCAGGTTTGTGTAGGACCCTCATTATTGAGTTTTACAAGAAGCTAGTACCTGAAGTCAGGATAACCAGTGCAGTCAGGTGCTTCAGAATCTCCCCTAGTCTCTGACTGTATTTAATTCTAAGAGGAGGCTGAACTAGATCAGGAACTAGCTGTCCCTTACTATCAGCCTGACTTCAGGTAACAGGTCATATGAGGCAGGAGACTCACCGAGTATCTTAAAAACATGAAAGCTATTACAATGTGATCTTGTAGCTATTTACCATTTTTGGCTCAGCTGATGAGTTCTCTTTAAGGAAGAGTATCTACAATTTATATGACCTCATGTACATTACCTGATTTCAAGACTTCTTACAAAGCTATAAGACAGTGTGGTATTGGGGTAAGGACAGGCCAATGGAACAAAAGAGAATCCAGAAATAGACCCACATGTATATGGTCAACTGATGTTTGACAAAGGTATCAAGACAGCAGAATATGGGAAAGGAAGTTAGAACAACTGGAGACCTATTTGGAAAAAAATGAACCTCGATCCTTACCTCATACCATCTGAGAGAATTAGTTAGAAATGGATCGTAGACCTATATGGTAGAACTAAAATTATAAAACTTCTAGAAGAATATATAGGAGAAAAATACCAGTTAATTCCCAAGGACAGACTTATGCAAAAAGTGGTAGTGCTCTGTGGAGTTCGCAGACAGGTGCTTCTGGTTGTGTGAAAAGACAGCCTTTTTGTTTGTTTGTCTCTTCTGGGGATTATGGGAAAGGGTTTTTCAATTATTCTGCTCTGTGCTACTCTTGTCAAGATGGTCAGATAACCACGGGCTCCGTTTAATTCTGATAATATTACCTAATGTACCAGTCATGAGGGATCTCTAATCTAGAGCAGCAAGAGAATCTGAAATAATGGACTACCCAATAAAATAACTTAAATATTTAACAGCTGTACCACCATTATAATTCTTGCCAGTAGAAATTATTACAATCTCTATACAGATTTTATCAATTAATGGATTAAATTACCCAGTATCTGCCTATGTATTAGATGAAGGGGACGCAAGGTCACCACAGTTAAGCGGGACAGATAGAGAATTAAAGAGGCAATGAAAATACACTATGGTAAGTGCCTGGGCAGGGGGCCTAGAGGCATGAAGGACAGAGACACCTAACTCAAAGCAAAGAAGACTTCCTGTAGTAAGTGCAGATGGAAGTGGGGATCCAAAAGCAGAGAAACAGCACAAAGCCTGGAAGTGATAAAAATTGCAATGTGCCCCAAAATTAAAATGTAATTTTGCAAAAGCACATAATCCTAGCAAGAATGAGATGCATTTGGACTACATCCCATGACTACTGGGAAAGCCATTAAAGGGTTCTGAGCAGGGAAGTGGTCAGGAGCGCAGTGGCTGAAGCAGGCTCTGGTGTCAGATGACCGGGAGCTGCCTCCCATCTCTGTCACTTACTGCCTGAATCCCTTGAGCAAGCTCCTTAAGATGGGGACAAAATGGTATTCATCTCATGGGGTGCTCAGCAATTTAACTGAGTTTATAAAGGCCCTGCTATCATGTTAGCGATCAATATCATCATTGTCATCATCATCAATGTGCTCAAAATCTGGAGGCGGCCAGTGTTTTCTCCATTTCAGGTGAATGGAAAGCCCGTGAGACAGAAGGAAACAAAACCAGACCATGTTGGAAGAAGTTCGCCTCTTCCTGGTCACGAGACTACATGAGAGGAGCAACGACTGCTCTTCGGTGCCTCGTTCCCCTTGCTCAAATCACGTCAGCGTCACCCCTATGGCGAAAATGCCTGAAACACCCCAAAATCCTGAGACAAAGACTAGCAAGTAGCTGGGAGTCACGGAGCACCTGTTCTCCTGGACTCCAGCACGGCCCAATAATCAGCCGCCGAGGGAGAAAAGCAACCCCGAGGCCAGTGCCCAATGTCCAGGATCCTGTGCCCAAGCGCCTAGATCCTTTCAGTACCAGGGGCATGCCCAGCAGGAAGGCAAACAAAGCAGCAGCCCTCACCAACCACCTGCTGGAGACCAGGCTCTCGCCGTGCTCCGTGTCTCCTGTAAGCCTTCCAGGGAGAAGGACCCTGCCGTGGGTCAGTGCACAGGCTTGGGGCAACAGGGACTCCAAGCAAAGTCTTGCTCCCCAAGCAGTGCATATGACCTTGGACAGGTGCCTTAACCTTCCTGTGCCTCAGTTTCCTCACCTGCAAAGTAGTCATAAGCATACCTCACAAGATTGTTTTGAGGATTGAGTAAGACAAATCATATCAATTGCTTGGCTTGGCCGCTGGCCCATTACATAAGCTCTTCTCCTCCTCCTCCTGTTCATCTTTCCACCATCCCGTCACCCCTCTATTATCCTCTTATTCATTTCCTGTAAGGCACAGGGCCTCAAGGGGTCAAGACCTCAGGAAATTCTTCTAACCTATTAGGTTTTCTGTAGTTACCCTAACTCTGCACTCACCCATTAAAACAGCTTCCTGATTAATGAACTGGTATTCACTTCAAAGAGAATCTCAGGGACAAAGCTATCCCACAGCATTGAAAGACTTTCCCTGAGCTGTTTCCTGAACCTCGCAAGACTCCTGGCAAGTAAACTAGGCTCCCCTTCTGACTCCCGGGGCTCTTCTCAAGCGAGCTGCGACTGAACGCTGCCTCTGCCAACCCCGGCACTCCCCAGCCCTTATCGCTGGCAGCGCTTTTCACGGTGGGATGGCGGATGTGTTCGTATCGGCTCACCGGCTGCCAGAAGCCAGCTGTGACACTTAACTGTTCCCCCATCTTCTCTCCATTCTGTCTCCATCCCCAAAGTGTCAGAAATGTGGTTTCTAAAAAAATGAAGCCCAGCCAGTCTAAAATGTCTGAGAAAGGCCTTCTGAGGTCTCTATTTCACTATGTGTTCGATGTTGGGACTCTGAAGGAACATGAGTTCATTCCTCAGCCCTTGTCCTATCAGCATGCCTCTCTTTCTCTTCCCGTTACTCTGTTTCCCTCAAAGTATATGAAAACACTTCAAAAGACCAAGCCCTTTGCAACCAGCCCACCCTACCCAACGTACTGAAGTTCTATCTAGGCTCCAGCTAGAGAAGAGGTGTCATACGAAACCGGACATTTAAAATGAACTTCTAACTTGGATTTGTGGCTCACACTAGAAAAGGCACGGGACTCCAGTTTCAACTAGATACATTAAATATTCCGCTTTTACAGGCAACAAGACTCTCAGGCTGCCGGGACGAGGTGCCAAGGACATGAGTTCCAGACTTCTTCTCACCAACTACCTTCTCCGAAGTCACAGGGTAACTCTAAACTTGCTTACTTTTAACCAACAAGAAAGCAATACTCACACAACCAAAGACTTATTTCAAAGGGCACACTCACTGTGATCTAAATGTGATCACCTTTAGAACCAAAGAATAGAACCTATGGCAGAAGGCAAACTTCTCTCTGTGCTTCCCCCGCCCCGGCTTCCTGGGCATCCCTCCCGATGCTCGGCTTCCTTGCTTTCACAGCTTCTAAACTTAACCTCTGAGCTCCTACTGCTGCCTGGAGGGCAGCCCTGGCTAATGCTACCAGAGACCATGAGCTGATAACCCTTCCCTTTCCCAAAGTGAGCCTTTCCACCTGCTTACTTGGAAGGACGCTGGGCCGGGGGCTGAAACAGGGGAGCCTACTTCCTGGCTGCCTTTCTTCTGCGCCTGCTGTGTCTGATACATATCCTGGTTCCAGGCAGGCTGCAGAAGGCACCGCCTCCTCCTCCCCTTCCCCTCCCCTGTCCCACTTTGTTGTTTTGTTTATTATCTGAGTTCCTCTCTGGGAACATTCCAACCAGGGATTATATAAGCCTTTGAAGATGAGTAATGGCATCTGACTTCTCCTGACTTCATAACAATTCTTCCATTGGGGTTAAAGATGACTCACAGGGCTTGTCAAAGGGGGACTGCAAAGCAGGCCCTTCGGTAGACCCTGGAAGCTAGAAGTAGTCTACACAGCCACTGTCTTTGGGGGGATGGAGGGAGGTGGATGTATTAGACTAGAATTGTAACCCAAAGTTCAAGAGATAACGAGGCAGCGATGTCCCGCACAGGTTTTTCTGGACATAGTGTCCTACAGAGCATGCGAGACGTGGTGGCACCCCTTGTAGAATGTTCCCCTTACTGCAAAAGCTGGCAAAGCCTGAGAAGAATGATGCTGGGTGGAGAGGAGGCAAGTCCGATGCTGAAGCCTGGGGCTCTGATCAGAGGTGCACTGCGGCCTTCCTGAAAGTGGGGTGTCGGGCTGCCAAAAGAGGTGGAGGGGACTCCAGGGGTCCTGCTCATGCCCTGCACGGTGCACTGAGCTCCCCCGGGGTCCCCAGAAGATAAAGGGGCCTGGCAGACTGGGGTTCTCCCCAGCTGCTTAAGAAGTGTCCTCAGGGCCGACTCCAGATTGTGGCAGGTCTGCCAGCCTTGAGCGGGCTTCGCAGAAGCTGAGTAAAGGGCAGAATGAGAGGCAAAGACCCAAGTGGCTGCCTTCTGGCGACCTGGAGTGGAGTGGCTATGAGGAGGATGACGAGGAAAAGCCTTTCAAGCCATCCTGGCCAGCATCTTATCCCTGGAGGGGCAGTGGCACAGAGTAGGCTGGTGGCCCCTGTTCAAACGGGGGCACTGTACAGCCCAGGAAGCGAGAATGAGGGCCTATGAACAGCAGCGCAGGCAGGCTCTGTGCAGACAGGAGCCCAAGCGCCCCAGGCGCTGGCAGGGGCAGGGCCCAACCCTGGGCGAGGCATGTACGCCCCACACTAGGACTCGTGCACACAGATGCCACCAGGCAGGCCACCCACACTCCATCACTGGCTGGGTGCCTGCTGCCTCGAACCCTTTTTTTCTTGCTGAGGAATCCCCTTCACGGTTTCTAGGCTTTGGGAAGCTGGCAGGACCAGGGATGGGGGCTTCATCATGACATGATTCTGATGCTTCTCCCTTAGGGGACAAGGTCCTGCCCTGGATCCCAGGGTAAGAAACATTTTACAGGGAGGAAAGGAAGAGTGAAGGAGAGCCCCCTGAAAATGGGGGCCAGGGCTGGGACATGAACCTCTGGCTGTGTTTGGCAGGAGGCTGAGGAGCAGCCACTGGATGCTCAAGGCACATTCCCTTCCTTCTTACGAGACTGAGCCAACCTTTGGAGCTTTACATCTGCCCACCGAGGATGTGCGGGTCCAGCCTCTAGGGATTTCACTAGGGTTTGGGGCCAGATGGGGAAGTGGTGATAAAGGCGGTGTCAATCCTCTCCCCAGTCGTTAAGTCTAGTTCTCTGCTGCTCCCGCCAATGGGTGTCTCCTTGCATGTGGGCGTCCTGCATCCTTTCTCCCAGGCCCCTTCTGGAGGGGAGCCTTCATGAACTCTGGCTAGTTTCTCAGAGCAGTAAGACCAAGGTAGAAATACCTTCCAAAAGGACCCTATGGCTTTGGTACTTGAACCCTGAGCTCTTAAAACTCAAACTCAGCATTTCAATGTAAATAAGATATCCTCAAAAAATAATTACTTGCAGTTTGAGTCTTACAAGGAGGCAGAAGGGAGACGTCCTCAGCCATGAGAACATTAAAAACAATTAACCTGTTGGCTCATCAGGATCAAGCCTCTTCCTTTCCACCTGTGGTCAAGAATCCAGTAACAATGTACACCGATGGAAGCCATGGAGGATCTGTTAATGACCCATGCCTTCACTTCTTTCCTCTTAACTCCATTATTCCAGTTCATCAAAAGTAGGTCTTAAAACTAACGATCACTGTGTACAGCAGCCAGGTGCTAAGCAAGGTGCTTGAATCTTACAAAGCTCTGATGAAATCAGTATTTTCCCCCATGATGAGCTATGCAATCTGATTTCAGAAACCATTTCAGACTGTAACTTGATTACAATCTGGTCTGTACACTTCCTGCAATTCATCTGAGAATGGAATTTATTTTTTCTTTCTTTTTTTTTTTATATTTCTCTGTAACTTCAAACATCATTTAAAAACTACATTACAGATTAACTGCTAGTTACAGGACCGTGCTGGTTACACATCTGCTTAGCAGTGGTGTTTGCTTCTCAGAGTGTGGGCAGCCTAACATTTCAAGTGCTGGCAATCTGATTTTAGCAAGGAGAAAATGAGAATCTGCACCTACAGGAACAGGTAATGGCAGCCCCCTGGCAGAAAGACAAGTCTCTTAAAGGAACAAGAAAGGATAGAATTGATTTCCTAAGGCTTTTGGGAAGGCTGTGGCAAGTAGAGCACCAGGAAAGATGGTAGGGAATCCACTCGGCTCATGATTAACAAAACACTGGACAGTGGCTGTTCTCCTGTGGCAAACACCATCAGCTCCAAAAGTGGGTGATTCCCCTCACTCAGGAGGCCATGCAGCACTCAGAGAGCCAGAGCCCCAAATGAGCTGAAAGCCCGGCCATAACAATGAGCCAGGTGGGCTCCAGCCCCTGGTGGGTGTCAGGGGTGGGAGCATGTCAGGAGATCTTCCAAAAACCATGGTGGTCTAGAGGTAGAAGGAACATCAAACAATGGATAGAAGCGAAGTTCAAGGAAGGAAAAGAGTTGGCTTAAGCTTGACCTTGCTCAACAGCCAACAAAGGTGAAGACAGGTGCCCTACCTTGCTAAATTACTTCTGCCATTCTCTCTGTAGCCCGGAAGGCTGTGGGGCTGATACAGGGAGCACCATGGCGGTCCCCTTCAAGGCTACTCCAAATGCCTGCACACCTGCCTCGCCAGACTTTCCTCTCCTATCTACTTATAAAATGGTAGCCTGTTATTACTGAGGTCCCAAAAGGGAAAGAAACTGCTAAAAATGGGCAAAGCTTAGTTCCACGATTGTTAAGCTGTAGCCTCTTCTAGCAGAAACTACAAACTCACAGGGACAATTCTTGCAGGAGAAAGGAAGGTCTCTCCACTGGGACTCATTATAGGGTTTGCTTATCTTCCATCAAGTCTTAAGTCCTGAAATTATATTAGGAATTTGTCATTTTGGAAACACACCTATGCATTCATTCATACATGTGTATGGCTGCATGTTTGTATGCATATGCATGTAATCATGCCCTTAGGGAGTTTTAAAGTGATTCTGTAAGGGAAGTTCTACTTGAGCATTAGTTTTTCCTATGGCCTGGTATATAAATGAGAAGGTTAAGTTTGCAAACTATGGTGCTGTAGGCTATAGAAATATCTACTCACAACCTGCTTGTATCTCAGGGGGAGTATTCAAAAGCATCATGGCACTGGCAGCATCAATGTCAGGATCTGGAAAAATCAACCAATAAATAACATTATTTACAACGGGGCTGGTGTGTGTGTGTGTTTTTTTCCCCCTGCAAGCTACAGTTTACGAATGCAACAGAGAAAAAAAAAAAATCCAGAAACTAGATGTGCTGTCCCAGAAGTGACTTTCTTCCCATAGGATTTGAGAAGAAGAAAGGCATTCTGCAGTGACATTTAAGGGACAGCTGAGTGAGTTTTTCTTCTCATTTTGTTAATTTCATGATTTGTGCTCTAGGTTCCTGATGAGTTCCTGATCTTTGAACCCCCACAGCCTGCTCACCCGGGGTGAAGGAAAGGAGAGTGGGGTGACTTTAGCAAGTTCAGCTACAGTAATCTTTAATGAACTGGGGAAGCTCACAGCACCAGGAAGAGAAGGCATTAAATACACCTGCACCTAGTGAGATACAAACAAGATGTCTGTCTGGTCATTTCCACCTGTCAGCAGAATGTAAATTGTATTTTACGAGATTCTGTGTATGCACAGCGGTGGTGGGAGGTGGCGAAGGCATTTAAAGAAAACACTTAAAATAAAAGAAAAAAATTCAAGTTAGGATGCTGAAAATACATTTGCTTTTCTTATGGGACATCTATTATTGCTTTTAAGATGAGACACACACACAAAAAAAAACCACTCATCACTTCATTGCCATAATTCCTAATAGGTTTCTGAATCCTTACTGATCCACCGGTTGACAGATGGCAGGTTATATAGAAACAGAGAAAAATATTATCCTTTTATAACTAAATTCATTTTCCTCTGAAAAACAGCAGCGCCGCTGCTATGGAAATGAACGTCACCATGGCAACAGTAAACAACCCCAAGAATGGTCACTGAATAGGCTGAAAAGAACATCTGCCCCAGCCAGCGTCCCAGCTGCCCCGGGGCGAAACTCGCTAATAGCACGGTGATGCTGTGCGACAGAAGCTGCCGTCTGTGCCCTGTCCAAATAAATGAAGTGTGCAATTGAAGTCGACATCAAAATGCCTGCCCTTGCAGATTACTACCTCTGTGTCTGCTAAACCCGATGACTAATGATGGGATGGGGAGGGGCGGGGGGCTCACATTTGTTAGTTTTTCTACAAATTACATACCAAAAAATTCAATTTACTACTAATGGCTTTATGGCACTTTATTTTTAGTATTACGTTAGAAAATGACTTTTTTTTACTGTTAAAAAAAAGTACACTTTTCATACTTTATATGTGCGGTTTAATTCCAAGGGAGTAATGTGATGCAGTGTAAGGGCCCACAAGTGACTGATAATGTGGATGATGCTGGTTCCTGAAGGCAATGTCTCAAAAAGAAACCAAAAAAAAGAAGAAAAAGGTAAAGGAACTTTACTCTGCAGGCCTTTTCCTATTTTGCCTGCAGGAGGCCTGTTACTTACACTCCACAATGGAGTGAAGGTTTATTTTAATAAGTGTATTGGATGAGACACAGGTAAATTAACTTATTTGGCAACTCCTGGGTGAAGTTCCTAAAACAGTTATCACTCCCCACTGATGTTAAAATATGTATTAGCTGACTGATGAACTGAAAAACTTAAGTTCCACTCACTGCTCCCGGGGTTCCTGCTGACACTGACCTCTCCTCTCCCCACATGGCACAGATGCAAGACTCTGTGTTCTGGGTGGTGTTGGCACCCTGCCAGCCACGGGGAGCAAGCCGCTCCCAGGAGGTGCTGTGGGGGACCGAGACCTTCCTCTCCTATTCCCTTTTCTCAGAAAGGGCCCTGTTCTTTCTCAGGGCCGAGAAAACACGGCTTTTCTTCTCCTTGTTAAACCAAGGGTCTTTGCCATCTCTGAGGGCACAAGCGCTGCAGGCAGCCTGTGGTTGGGCTGGCTGCACGGTCCGCACCTGGGGAGGGACCTCTCAGCAGGACTTTTCCTGACCAACCAGAAGGTTCGATGGGGACAGAACAAGAGGCAGTACAGGTAAGAAGTCAAGAGTCTTTTCCTAAATAGGCAGAAATTTGCAAATAGTAGTTCTATATTCTCAGGAGAAGGGTGTGAAGCGCCAGACAGAAAGACGAAATGAAGAAATGAGACAGACAGGAGAGGGAGCCTCAGAGGAAACGAGCATCCTCAGCACACACGAGTATCAGGCAACCAGGGGGCTGTTCAACTTACTGAGTTGTAAGGTTTCTTCAAGAATTCTGGATATAAATTCTTTATGAATTATATTTTTTCTTGCCCTGGCTTGTCTGTTTAGTTTTCTAATAGTGTCTTTTAATAAGTTTTAAAATTTTTATGAAGTCAAATTTTCCAATTTTTGTAACTCTCTGCTTTGTGTGTGTCCCAACTAAGAAATCGCTGCCTACCCCAAAGTTTTGCCAAGATTTTTCTCCTGCACAGCAGCTTCCGCAGTCTCATTTGTTAGTGTACCGAATGTAACATTAGCTGGGTTCAGATTTATAGGTACGTGAAAATGGAAGTAATCAACAAAACCTCTTTCTCCGGCCGGTGTGCTGGTCAGGCAGAGGCCTCCTAAGAGTTGTACTGATCAACACCAGAAGGACCCCCTTTGGCTTGAGGTGTCTGGGGAACAGCAGCAGCCTGACAGAAGGCTTATTAGCCACATTTCAACAGAAAAAAGTCTCTTGGATTCTCTGCTAAACACCTTTGTGCTTGTCACACCCTGACATCCTGTGTGAGCTTCCATCTGCAAAGTTGACAATCTCCCATTTCTCCTCTCCAAAGAGATGCTGCAATGCTTATTCTTATCTAAATGCCTTCTCCACAGATGCACTTCCAGATTCAGTTTCTTGTATATATGTCCAGAAATTGTATCTACACTAATACAGGCATTTATATATATTCATTGACATACCAACATACATATATAGACACTCATGCATATATGTCTGTTCTTTAAAAATGAGTTTATATCTGTATATGCAAACATTTACATGTATATACAAATGTCTTTTTACATCTGTAACTTAAATATCTCTTTATATATTAACTCTTCCCCACCCAATTTTTGACTTAGCAACACATCTCGGCAATCTTTCATATTAGTGAACATTATCTCAAGTTCTCCTGTGGCAACTTTTCTTGCATAAAAACATAGCACACTGTTTGCACTGACATTTTCTTAAGACTCCAGACTTCCAGAGGGCAAAAACAAAGCCCCTGTAACCTGTAACCTGTGCCCAGCACACTGCTGCTCCCTGCACATCTTGAGCCCCTGGAAGCGCTGCACTCACCAGCATCCTCTTTTCCTCTTCCAGCCAACTTCCCCTGCCACCCTGTCCTGTGAGGACTCAGCTCAGCCCCACGCCCTCCCTCCTCTGCCCACCCCCAGCTCTGACTTCCTGGACCTGTGTCTGGGGCTCACTACCTTAGATAATAATAATACCTTATTCCTCAGGAGCATGCTCTGGGCCTCCCTGGAACGCTCGCAATTCTGTGGTCAGGAGAGCATAGCAGTGGCTTGCATTCTGGGGTAGCAGAGGGGCTTTCTGATGGAAGCACACCTTTTTGATAGGCTGTTTTTGACCAAGGACACTTGTTTTGGAGCTTTTAGGCTGGAAATATTTTAGGGGACTGAGGAGCTGTTTAGGGCTAAGGCGATGCTTCTGCTTCAGAGGCATGGCTGATTCTGAAGGAGAAAAGGTCCAGGACTAGATCCACGAGTGGGCTGCACAGGAATTTTCCTGGGTTTTAAAGAGAGGCCCACCCCCACCCCCCCACCCCGGACAGATGGTTCAATCCCGCTGATCAGCATAAGAAAAGAGGAAGATATTCCGTGTAGGCACTCAAATGAAGATCCACTTGACAGGTCCTTCATGTTGGGGACCTGGGGTGAGGCCGAGGGGTACAGGGGACTAAAGAGCACTACCCTCTTTATTTTTTGAGGTAGTTTCCCAAGAGTACCCAATTCAGCGTCCCCACAAGAGAAACCCACCTCATTTACTGCTGGTTAATTCAGTAAAACAAGCATGCTGTCATGGAAGCTTTAATAAAGTTATGACCATCCTCAACACAGAGCCAATCTCAAATCCCATATTAAAATAAAATTCCTCCTTTGCTCATGCTTCAGTAACAAATGTTACTTCTCTGGACTGGTTCCCAGCGTCCCATTTCAATTTTCATCTTTAATGTAGTTGTCTTATCACATTGCCTCTTCTCTGCACTACAAGACTGAAAAACGGTCACACATCTTAAAGATGTTTTCAAATCCACTTCTCTTGAAGGGGTATACACAATCACATGATGCTACAGAAACAGAAATAAGGAAATGGCTCTACAGAGAGAAATAGGTAACAAAGTTTCTAGCACCAATGGTTCAGCTTTTTGGATTTTCAAAAAGATTGCATGTCATTTTCCAAACAGTGTGTAGAGGTTTCTTTTGGGCACAGGGGGAGGAGGCTTTTTCTCTGTGAGTGTGGTGGGAAAAGCACTACACAAGGCAGGAGGATTTGGGGGGCTTCAAGTCCTGGTCTGCTGCTATTTGACATGCGATTTTAATCCTGCCAGAATGCAGTTCACACTTTTAAAAATGGTGGTGGGCGGCTGCAGACTTGGGCAGGGCTGGACCGGTTTTTCATCTCATTCCAAATGGTTCCAGGTCCTGCCTGTAGTATCCACTGACTTCCTCCTTTCTTTCTGGCCCATGGCTTCAAGAACTGTGGACACCAAGAAGCACAAACCAAACAAACGGCATATTTGTTCCAACACCTTTGGAAGCAGCTAACACTCTCAGTGACCCTGGACGGCTCTCCTATTTTTTCTGGATAGCCATGGCCTGCCATTCTGTGTATCTGCTGGGTCCACTGCGGAATAATCCATCTAGGCTGGCATGGACATTTTGCAGGTTCCTGGTCTGGCTTCTCTCTGCTTTTAGTCAACCCCCTTCCTGGATCTGAGGTGATAGGGAAGTGACTACAGAGACCATCTGTTTTAACAAACTAGGACTACAAAGGATGACTGGGAGCCCCAGTTCAATCCTCCCTGCCACAGAAGAGCTGCAGAACTATGAATACCATCCTTTGCATCTCTGAGCTGACCAACCCAACAAAATGATAACAAAACATGCCCCCTGTGGAAAAGCCTGTGAATTACAGGCAATAATCGTTACTCTCTTAAAAGTCATTTCATTTTCCACTGGGGTAATTGGGTTTTCTATTTCTCCCTGTACCTGAAATGTTTTTCATTTCATGTAAAATGATGAAAAGTCTTTATATCACTCAATAAAAGATTCAAGAAGCACAACAACAACAAAACACATCAAACAATAGGAGACACATACACTTGGACAGAAACGATCAGATGCAAGGGCACAGTACACATTCAGTCAAATGCACACATTAAGATGCTCATATTCTCCCTCACCTGCCTTGTTCACTGCTGGATTCATGGCACCTGGAACAGTGTCTGGAATATAGGCCTGCTAGATAAACAGCTGCTGAACAAATGAATGGATGGTTCATCCAATCTAGCTTTCTGGGGCTGGTAATGGTGATCCCAGGACATATGCCTCTGGATGTTCAGTGGAATCCCCTGGAAACTCCAGAAAACAAACAGCAAGCCCCACCCCATGGGACACAGAGTTTGGAAAAAATTCATTAGAGGATTCTGATATGCAGAAAAGGCAAAGAACCACCTTTGGGAGTAAATTAGGATACGTGAAGGGTATGCCACCCAGAGATGCCAACTGAGGATGACAAGTGCTACCTTAGAAATTCGTTATCATCTTTAACTTCACCAGATTGCTTTGCTTTGAAATATCTTTATCCATTTTCTGCAACTTTGAGTGGGGCAGTATTCAAAGTAGTTAATCACTAAAAATGGAGAGAAAGAAGTACCTGGGTAACTTTTAGGGCTGAGGGTACAAGAAATAAGTTAAAACAAATACTCAAATAAATAAACAAAAATCCTAAAAATCCTAGGGAATTCTGAGCACAGACGGGTGGTTTCTCAATCAAGGGCGACTTGTACCCCCTTCCTTTGGGGGTGGCGCTACGGGCATCTAGTGGGTAGAGCCCAGGGATGCTGTGCAACGTTCTGCAGGGCACAGGACGCTCCCCCCCCCCCCCACAATAAGGAATTATCCAGTCCAAAATGCGAATAGTACCGAGTCTGAGAAACCCTGTACTATGCTTACATGTACTTTTTGTCAAGAAAAGTAGTTCTTCAAACCAAATGATCTCAAACAGAATACATCAAAAGTAAACAGATACAAAACTCGCTTTGTTGTTTGACATCTCTCCCCTCCAACTTTCTGCAAAATCCCCAGGCATGGGTTAAAGCAGATCGGGTATCTACGTCTGCGGCTTTGAAACCACTGAAGTCGGACTTTTACTCTTTGGCCGCTGTTGCAATCAATCAAGATATCTAAAACAGCCGCCTGTGATCTTGAAGGCAGCAGAACAGAACAATCTACTGAGGTCATTTACCATGAATATTTCTTCCATTTCCCTTTTGGCGGAAGGTTATTAAGATGGTATTCACCCTGGGTATGAACTGCGAACATCTGAGGGGTTCTCGCAGCCAGGCAGGGGAGAAAGTGACACTGTGAGCCCAGCGGACAATCTTCATGATTGATGGGATTTTAGGGAATAAGGCCTTGTGCAAGGATTGACTCCAAGTTGTGATTAAAAATCATCTTTATGATGAGCACGGGGAGCTAGAGTACGCCAAGGGTCGCCCCTCTTCTCCAAAAACCTAAGTCCAAGAAAACCCCAGACTCTTGCTACTCTGAAGAAATGAGGCAAGTAAAAATAAACAATTAAGCAAGTTAAAAGGAACAGTTGTTTGTTGAAATAAAAGATAATCTAAATGAAGTTGGGGGAAAAAAGGATGAATGATTTGCACATGCATTAGGAATATTAGGTTCTCACACACATCTTCAGAGTCTTTCTCAGCTTAAAAACAGTGACTGGTGAACTCTAAATGAGGGGTTTACTGGCTCTGAGGAGTGGTGTCACAAACTGGGAGCACATTTATCACGTCAGCTCCCCAACCTGGGGCATCTTTCTAACTTTTGTAAATTGCTCATTTATTACCCTGATTCCATTTCCCGCAGAACTGTATGTGCCAACAATGGAATATTTCCATTTGCACAGCATCTTCAATTAGCTCTGTCTTCAACCGGGTAGACGTGCAAAGCCTCTTTTCCAGAAGAAGAGATTCCATCTCAGAGTGACACCCGCAGGTGTGTTAGCGAGAGTGATTATCACTCAGCATCCTGACATCAGCGCTCCAAGGCACTGATCGACTGCTTGCCCGGCTTTCAGTTGACTTCCTCCCTAATATTCAAGCAACAAAGAACTGGAGGTGGTAACTTTGAACACAAGGCTCACTTTGTCTGGGGATTAAGCATTACGCTGATTCACAAGAATTCAGAAGGGGCCACGGAAGCATTGGTTTTCCCAGATCGGTCAGTCGACGTGCATCAGATAGACAAGTGAAGACTAAATATTACCAGCTGTGCTTTCTGCTCAAACGTCTACCATCTTGAATCACACACGCTGTCCTGTGCGATGTGCTAGCCTGTTTATGTTCCTAGGCCATAAATGATTATGCGGTGGAGATGTCTTTGTCAAAAAAGGTTTTCCCTATGCCGATATCAACTTCCTTATGAGAGAGCTGCTTCTCAAACACCTAGATGGGGAGATCACTGCCCTGCTGGAGCCCACAGGTCTGCCCTGCAGCAGCGTGGCGCTATGGCGTGGGCACTGAGTACGTTCTGCATCCGGGAGTGGTGTCCAGCCCTTCCCTTTTTTACTTCAAGGCAAGTCAGATGTGTTCTAGGAACCTGCCTGCAGTCGAGATGCGGGAAGGGGTGAGAAGAGATGACAAAATAGTCACTATTTCCAGCCTATCAAGGAATCAGTTACATCATTCCGGAGAGGGTTGACTCAAGAGGTTGGAACCAGAGAATGCAGTAAGCAGAGGACTATGACTGGATCAGGTACTGAAAGGAGGATTCCACAGGGACGCGCAGTTCCCCACCTTGACCCTTTGCACTAGAACCACTGGGATTTGAGTTCAAGTGCAGATTGCAGAATTCCCTCACTTTGCTACAACTGATTTGCAAATGAAAGTTTGGGTGTTCCCCAGGGAGAGGCCTGTCTATCCCAGATCTGCTCTCCATTCCACTGTGTCCCACATCTGCAGGAACACTGGGAGGCCAGCCCACCAGGCCTGAGTGTAGGAGCACCTGAGGGGGAGGATGGAGAGCAGGAGGACCTGCACCCAGCCCACAGCTGGGTGTGGAAAGAGATGACAAAGGCGAGTCACAGGAAGCAATGCACGGAGGAGGCAGAGTGTGGTCAGGAAGGGCTCCAGCGTGTGCAGTGCAGACAGAGAGGCTGCAGCACGGGGCAGGCAGACATGTTGACGGGGCCTGGGCTGGTCTGTGGGTGGTGGGACAGGTAGATGGAGGGCAATGCAGAATCACTGAAGGCTCGTGTAATCTACAGCTTTTCTCTAGCTTGTCCTGAGGTGCCTGTCCCTCCAGAGCGCCCCGAAGCAAGGAAGCTGACCAGGAGTGTGCCAGTGAAGCACAGACTTTTGCATGTCTTCAGCGCCAAGGAAGCAAATGTCAAGTTGACACTCTTCAGCCACCCTGCTCCCAAATGCAGTCACAAGAATTGTGACTACTAAAACTTAGTCACCTAAATCTTCCCTAGGGCACCTTATCAGAAGATCAGAAGGAAATACAGATACAACCAGGTCCCCTCCCCTACACACACATACACGACACGCACAGAAGCCCTACAACCACCCGCTGATACCGTCCTGCTTCTGTTGGCCCATGGGTCCTTGAAAAAACACCTCGTTCTCCCTCGCAGACCTGAGTTTCAGATACAAAGAGAAACCAAAGGAGGTGGAAGCACATTTCCCATGAGAGACTCGGAGGTCCTTATTCCTGCTGCAGCCTGTACACACCCCAAACTGCTTTTGGACGACTGGGGCATGTTCCCCATAGGGGATTATGTTGAATGCTGCCAGGCCCATCTCCTTGGCTATTCCTCCCAGGAGAACTGGGGCTGCTGATTCTCGCAACAGGATTACTAGACACTGAGAACCGTCTGGGCAGCATTTTTAATGCTTGGCCTTTTACACTTTCTGGTCTAATCCTCCACTCCAAAGACATTAGGAAAAAAGATAAAAGCAAATCTGTTGCTTTGTATTTTTTTAACCTTTGCACAGTTTTCTGCAACATGTTTACTCGGAAACAACCTATGTTACGAAACTACATTAACTGAAAAGTTAAAAACAAAGCACCAACAAATCACTTGTTTTCCTTTATTCTTATGGGACCTTCACCTAATGTCTGTCCCAAACCTGGCTCCTGGGATGGCCGGTCCCTTGTAGGGACTGCAGAGTAGGTGGGTACAAGGAGGCACAATAATATAACTGTCATTAATTCTGTTTTCACTGAATAGTGCAAACTCCACTTCATATCAAGAGATAGTGACACCAAGCATCCATCATTTGAGAACAAAAAATACTGTTAACACTATTTATGAGTAATTCATTTTAGACACAGTTCAATATGGAAACATATAGAAATACAGATCCAAGATTAAGACTATATATAAAAGCATTGTGGAAATAAAAGGGTGAAGCTTTCTACCTAAAAGATTTAAGGTTAATACTGTACTACTAGAGAGAAATGAGAATGTGCCCACCCTGCCCTGATAGTGAAGGGGCACTGACTGAGATGGCCACTGTCTAAGCGGGGAAGAGCCCTGTACTCAATAGCCCATGGGTAAGAGGGCTGATGATTAGCTTGGGGTTAAAATTTAGTCTAACCATAAAGCAATGAGCTGATCTTCCAGTGGGCAAATAGGCAATTGGTTCTAAAAATAATCCACCCCAAAGTTTCTACAACAGTATTTGGGGATGGCTGCACTCCTGAAATAAGTACTTTGCTTGTAAGGAGTCTTCTTGGAAGGACCCCTCTTTTCTTATAGATGTGCTTGGTTAAAAAAACAAAACTCCTTAACTTTCAGTCATGTAAGATATGTGGGCAAAACACCCAGTAAATAAAAATACTAAGTGTAATGTGGAATAAAGCTTAGAGCAAGCAAGCTTCATCAGGGAAGCATGCTTGCAGAGGAGATGAGCTCAGGCCAAACCCAATTTCCTCTTGCGGATGCTATGTATTCATTCCAGAACTAAAAATGCTAAGCCGAATAAAGGTTTTCAGTTAGTGTCTGTGGCACACTTGGTTTTGGAAAAACCAAGGGGAATAACAATCATCATACAACATGATGAACAGACCTGGGTAGAATCTAAAGGTAAAAAACGGACAGAAGGTGATGGTATGGCCGGGGGAAGGTCTGCTCCCACTGGGGCTACAGGAAGGACAGAACCATCTGGAGGCAGCTTTTCAGGCCAGCCAGGCACGCCAGTGGGTCAGGTTACTGCAAGCCAGCAACTGGCTTCCTTCTCTTACCATGAAAGGCATCCTTCACCTTTCAACAGCAAAAAAAGTTACATCAAGTTTTACAGAAGCAAAACCAAAGGACATTGGAAAACCGAAGAGGAAACACCCACTGCACCAACGGTCACCATCCTGGCACCTTTGCTTTTCCTTCCAGGTTCTGCTAGAAGAGTTTCGGCATATTTTCCACGAAACCCGAGCCTGTCTGGGAGCCTTCAGACTCTGGCTGTGCCAGAGGTCAGTGTGGCCACTGTACTTTGAGGTGAGGGCTTTGGGAGGGGAGCAGAGAGGAAATCAAAATGGAAATCTGTTTTTTAAGCACACCCAGTCTTTCCCAGCTCCTATTTGGAAGAAACTCAAAAAGCCTGTGCCTGCAAGCTCCTGTCGCCAAGAGGCTCGGTAACAGGCATTCAGCCCACCCTACTGGGCCCGGTGGGCACACGGTGACCCCACTGCCACCAACATGCTATCCCACAAGTGATCCCCAGTCTGGGGAACATGTGTGTGCAGTGAGGGGTGTGATGAGGAAGGTAGGGGACAGAAGAGAGAGGTATGGACAAAATGAATACTCTAGAAATCTGGGCTTTGGCTTAAATTCTGACGCAGAGGAAAATGCCGAGACGTCCCTCCCCACTCCCTCCCTAGTCACTCTGTCTCTCCTAGGTAAGAGAAAGAACTTGTTTTCAAAGGGTTTCTGCTTTTTAAGAACAAGTGTTCTTCACAGCGCCAATCTGCCCTAAAACTGAACCCATAAATTTGACACAATATTCCTTGAAAGCTACTTTTCAGGCACCTGCTGTATTCTGCTCACAGACTGAGGGAATTGACAGCAAAAATGGAACGGATGAGCACCCATTTCGGCACGTCTCCCTTCTGAGCAATGCTCCTCTGAGCACCTGCCTGTTGCCTCCTGTGGAAGAAGGATCCAAGCCTCCCTTAGAACTTGTCATCTGTGCCAGGGGAGGGTTCGGAGAGGGGGGGCTGGCCGTGCCTGAGCGCAGAGGCAAGTGGTACATGGTGCTGCCAAACTCAACTCCGCCACGAAGTTCCCTCTGGAAATCTCTGCCCACGAGCCTCTCCCTTCCCAGGCACCCAGGCCTCTTCCGACCGTCACCTGTAATATGCCATGGGTTCTGATCGCTCCTTGTGCACTCATGCAGTCTTCCCAGACAGAGGACCTCCCTTGCCAGCAGGGCCACTCTTAGGCCCCTTTATAGACCCTTGGGAAGCTTTTCACCTTCTTCAACACTGTCTCTCTTCTAACAAGCCTGCCTTATTTTCATCCTGGGGAAAAGAAAGGAATTCCTTTTGTGACTTCAGTCTTAGTTTGGGAAGGATGTTTGCTTCAGAGCAGAAGTGCTGAGCGCTGTGGGGGCCAGCCCCCACCTTGGGACCGAATGAGCCACAGCTTCACGCACTGAAGCTGAACCACGAGGATCCAGGAGGAGCCTGTTGCACTGCCATGGTGGGTTGGCACATCACAAAGACAGTGACTCTATGAGGCTGTCAAGACCTGATCAAGATCTTGCCTTAATTAAGGGTCCTCGAGAAATGGACTTTTAAGGATGTCCCATTCATTCCTAGGTAACTGATGAGTTTCTAGGCTCTGCTCCTTCTAGAATCTAGCACGTGACTCAATCACAGGGCCTCCCTGGGATTAGCTCAGGCTTGACATTTCCATGTACTGCGGTCTAGTCACTGACCTGAAAGGCAGAAGAAACATTAGTCCCATCAGTTTTCAGAGGAGCTTTGGGTTATGTGCAAAGAGGACATGCTTCTGAGCAGTTTGTAACTCATCTGAAGAAGCCCTATGTATTGTCAAGGTGCTAGGGACTTATTTGAATAGAATTGAGATCGTAACAAATAGAAGAACTATGTGGCTCATGTTACTGATGCCAACAGACTGCAAAATCTCTACCAGTTCCCACTAAAAGAAACAAGGGCTTCTTGAAGAAATTGCTGACTCCTGATCAGGAGTAGGAAATATACACGACGAGCCCAGAGCACCTTGTCATACCAGAAAATGAGGACACTGTCCAAGTCTACTGGCCTCATGTCAAAAGGACTCAGGAATGTACGTGAAGGCCCTCCCATTGTACGCGGCAATTTGACTCCTGGGGATAATAAGTACATTAAATTGAAGCCCATCGGATCCAGTAGTTCGTAATGATCTTTAAACAAATATTTAAACTCACTGGTCACCTTTGAGCCATGCTAGGGAAATGACTCTTTGAAAACTGATAAAAGATGCAAGTGATTAAGTAGGCAAATGATTAACGAGATGCTTCTCTTCATAATTATTCAAGATAATATGTGAAAAAGGAATAAAATTCTGCATTTGCAAAACTTTACAAGCACCTAATGAATTAATTTGTCTAAGCATTGATAATCAGTAACTGCTACCATCATAAAAAAGCAACTAGATATAATGTAACACCCCACTTAGAATAATCTTACCAACCCCACCCAAAACCACACAAAACAAACAAACAAGGGGGAAAAAAACCCAAAAACCAACGACTGTTCATTCTGAATCTCCTCAAACCTCCAGAGCAGTGGTTTGCAACCAAGGATCGACTGTGTCCCCTTGGGGACACTTGGCAATGTCTGGAGACATCTTCACTGTTGGGACTGGTGTGTGTGTATGCATGTGCACTTGCTACTGGCATCTACAGTGTAGAGCCCAGAGACACTGCTAAACACTACAGGGCACAGGATGGCCCCCCATTCCCTACCACCATGGCAAAGAATTATCTGGCCCAAAACCTTAAGTGCCAGATTGAAAAACCCTACTTAGATCTAACTACTGATTTATGGGAAATCCAGGGAACAGAGGAACAAGTTAAATGACACACAAGATGAATCAGCAGAATCCAGACCATGGGAAATTCAACAGAACAAAGAACCCAAACTCTTTAACAACAGAGGTAGCAGCAGGAAAAAAAAAAGAACTGGAGAGATAATTATGGAAGGGAACGTAAGACTTAAGGGACATGTCAATTGATTACAATTTATAAACTTTATTTGGTTTCTGACTTGAAAAACAAATGGTTAAAAAAACTATAAGCAACTGGGGAAGAGTAAACACTAATAAATTACTAAGAAACGATTTTTCCCAGTTTTCTGAGATATAACTGATATGTAACATTGTGTGAGTTTAAGATGTAGAACATAATGATTTGATAGATGTATATATCGTGAAATGACAATTAAAAATAAACTTTCCACAGTAAATTTAGTTAACACCTATCACCTCGGTTATTATTTCTTTTCCTTGTAATGAGAACTTTTAAAATCTAAGGAATTACTATTAAATATTTTAAGGGTTGTTCTTGATATTGTGGCTGTACTTTCTAAAAGAAGAGTTTCTATGTTTTTGAGACACATATGAAAAATGACACAGAAATGACATGATACCTAGGGATTTGCTCCAGAATCCCCATTACCTGGGGGTAGAAGGTGGTAGGAAGTGAGAGACAGAGATGAAACAAACCTGGCCAGGATTTCATGGTCGCTGAGTGAAAGGTAATAGAGATTTATTATTCTGTTCTTTGCAGTGTATTGGAATGGTCTACGGTAAAAAGTTTAAACATGAAAAAAATGGTAACAAATATACCAGATCAACTGTACCAGGTGCAGAATATGCTCTTTAGCAACAAATCCAGGGTCCATAATATGGAACTCCAGGTGATGCTGGGTTCCGAGAAGGCCACCAGGGAGGCCAGGCCAGGTCTAGACTCACTTCAGTTTTATTTCCCTCTTGAACACGAGTTAAATGTGACCTTCCCCTGGAGTAAGTGTTAAACAGTGGTTAAACCCGATGCTTAAACAGCATGATAAAGCACAGCAGGCCCCATTTAGTTTGTCTTATGGTGCATGCCTGGTTGACACTGGGGGAGTGTATGTGGGGAGAGGAAAAGGGTCAGTACCCTTCTGACCCCTGTAGGCAATTAACTTGTACTTCCAAGCAGGAGGTGCCATTAGCTTTAACTCAGCAGGCATAACTGTACATAATTAGAGGTCATAATTATGGTTCTCTCTTTAAAATGTGACCATAGTATCCAGATCAAGCTCTTGTGGCAGCATCGCCTACATGCTGGGATGTATATAAAATGTGGGTACAGGCCCTATCTGTCGGCAGCGTCACAGTGACGGGCAGCCAGAGTCCCCATGCAGTTTCTGAGGTTAGGTGTCCATGTTTATTCCCTGCAGAACTTTGATCTATTTGGGGTTTACTAATTACCATTTTTCACTGAGAAATATTTTACTTCTCTAAACAGATGCAGACTAGCCAGAGCCTTACAAGTGTCATTTTGACCATTGCAAAAAGGCAAAAGCAATCATTCACATTAATATGCCAGTAATTATGTGCATCTACTGTCTAATTATCCACGTAATGACAAAGTTGAAAAGATAAATTCTTGATCGTTTTTCCATTTGAGTGTTTCATAAAGTTGCTACAGAGACTGCCCTTCACTTTAAAAATTCTGATTTATTATTTTATTGCCCTCAAAATCGGACTCACCTAGCAATACTTCTTGCTTATGCAGCCCAAATCATTATACAGAATGAGATGTTTTGCAGGGAAGTAAAAGCTACCTGAGTTGCTTTCATTTCTAAGCATAAAATATTAGAATTTTTGAGCTAAAAGAGACCTTCTGAAATCATCTTACAGATGAAATGCTTGAGGCCAGTCCAGATAGAGGGGAAGCAAATGGGAAGGGAGAAAATCACAGGGTGTGGAACTCAGAACCATTTTACGGCCAACTGGTAGTTATTTAGCACCTTGTCTGGTGGCCATGTTAATCCAGATCCTGATTCGAACACAAAGCTAATCTGTGTCTCTCACATTCCCTTACTTAGGAGCATCTGCTTATTCACCTTCTTACCAGTAGCCATTAAGTAATCTTGACGAATAACCAAGTTTCCTCCAACAGTATTTTAAATCCTCAGTCAACGCTTGAAATATTGTTAAGAGATATATTGCAGCACCAGCTAATCTCTTCCTGGCTAAAAAAAAGGACCAAGAATCCCAACGCTTGATCCAAGTAGATCCAAATGGATAAGACAATGTCAAGTCACAACATTTATACAGCCAAGTGACGATTCCTTTGTGGAAGCATGAGCTTCGAATAAATGGCCCTGAGACATCTAGTTTCTTACCGATATACTCTTCTTGAATAGAAAAGCCTGGGAGTGAATGATGGTTCTCTGTATTTGTAAAAGCTCTTCTATTCAGAAAAGAACTTAACGACTATTCAGAGGAGTCCAAGACTAGAGTTTAAATAAAAGAATAATTGCCTTACTGCTTTTACAGGCATGTCATTACTAAGAAATACTACTTTACTACTATTTTCTTTTGGTTCAGTAAAAGAAGTCGAAGGAACAAGTCTAAATACATCACAACAAACGTATTTAATGGAGACCAGTTCATTTGCATTTCAATGTAAAGTCACCACATGATATACCAATGCAAATGCATTGATGAAGTTAAATTTACCATTGTAATAAATAAGGGGGTATGCTTCAGTGGTAAATTCTTCAAGTTTACATTACTACTGAAACATTTCATGCAGTTACTTGGCTCAGAAACTCCAATTCTGAGCTCTGCAAGGGTTGTGCAAAAAACGTGCTGTGTGTCACAGTTCTAGAATTGTGGCTTGACACAAGCACCGAGCGCACTGCTATCACTGGAACAGCTTATTAAAATAAAGGGCTTGGTTCCCTAGAGTGTTACTTTACTGCTCAGTAAATCAGTGTCCACCATATTTATCCCTAAGTGCTATTAGCTGTATTAATTTACATAAACGAGACACAAATTAAATACCATCATTCCCTAAATTTTGGTTCTGGAGTGCACACTTCATTCAGCTATTTGTTGGCCATGGCACATGGGCAAGCTCAGCATCTGGCGATGGAAAGGGTTAAAAACAGGGATGCTATTAGGTCAGACCCTGTGGTGACTCATCAGACTAGGCATGCGCAAAAGTAAAACATTCCTTCCACATGGTAAAACAGTGGCATCTGCTTAGCAGCACATTTGGTTCACTCTGTTTTGCATCATTTTATTCTTAAAAATTAAAAAAAAAAGAAAGAAAGCTACACAGTTTGGACTACAGAAAACAATTTTTACATTTCTTCACACTCTCTAGCTGCCTATTTTCCCCATCTAAGCACTTTGTAAAAACAAAAACCCCAGTACAATAGCTAATGAATGCAAAGTAGATTTAATTTTATTGATTCCATTTCACATAAAATTGTTAATTTATCCAATTCTTCCCATTATTTCATTATCTTCATCTGGAATATACTGTGTCTCCCCAAGCCAACTAATGTCACTCTCCATGTCTCCCTCTCTGTAGTTTTCAGTCCTGGAAGGATGAGACCCAAACCTGAAGCAATTTTGGATATGGAGCTTCCCAAGCAAATTCATTTCTATGACAGTCTTTGTGTTCTAAAGTGGCCAAGTCATCTTGGTCATGTTTATTAACTAAAGGTAATAGGAAAGATCCTAATCAGAGTTTCGGTGTATGCAACTGCACAGACCAGTTCTCTCTGTGTGAATGTGGACAGACGGTTCTCAACTCCAACCACAGAAGCCCATTAGTGCCCTGGGACCTGATCAGCAGTACCTCAGCTTCTTGATGGACACCCCAACAAAAGCAGCTTGTGAGGAAGGACAATGATGCTCACACTGAAGACTGAGCAAGAAACTATCCAGGAGGAGGGGTGGGGGCAGGTAGTCAGACCCCAGGCAGATTTATATGGCACCTGCACAAAGTGCACACAAACACTGGGAGTTTGTGCATGTTCCTGGAGAGAGTCCACAGCTGTTTATCCACTCTGTCAGGGGTGGGTTATAGAGATAAGGGTTAAGAATCACTGGCTTTATATTCAATAGTCAGAGACTGAGTCTCATCCCAGAGCATCATTAGAACAGGACTACATGCTCTCCCTTGCTGAAAGGAAGCATTACTATTCTTTGGTCTGGAATGATCTTGAAATCTTTGCAATGCTAAGAAAGATGCATTCCATTAAGGACTGGATGTCTGTGCCCTACCCCCCAAGATTCACATGCTGAAGCCCTGACTCCTGATATGATGGCATTTAGGGGTGGGGCGGGCGTTTGGGGGAGAATGAAGGTCAGATTAGGGCATAAGGGTGGGGCCCTTGTGATGGGATTATTTAAGAGTAAGAAGAGAGAAAAATTTCCCTCTTCCTCTCTCTCTGTGAGTGTACAGGAAGGGCCATGGGAGGATGCAGGCAGAGGAGGCCATCCGCAAGTCAGGAAGTGAGCTCTCACTACAAACCAAACCTCACGGAACCGCTATCTTGGTGTTTCCAGAGTCCAGACTGAGAAAATCCATTTTTGTTTAAGCCATCCTGTCTTTGGTATTTTCTTACAACAGCCAGAGCAGACTAGGACAAGTTCCTTTCAGGGTGTTGTATTATCAGAATTCAGAAATTCACCAACACTGTGTGTGGTAGACACACGGATTATTCAGCCTCTGTTCCATTAGTTTTCTGGCTGGAGAGGTTGGTAAACTTAAAAAAAAACCCAAAACTAAAAAACAAAAAACAACTTCCCTTTCAGACTCTCTTGCAGCTAGGATTCTGGGCATGAATTCATTCTGCCAATCAGCTGCAGTCAGGCTGGCTGAAGGTGCGGGTGAGGTAAGGGACCCCTTCTGGCCATTTGAGTGGGCATACAGGGACTGGAGGCAGTGCTGGTCCTGGGTCCATTCTCCAGTGTCCATTCTGGATCTCAAGTGGCAGCTGCAGGACAGACTATGGTCTCTGGGTCACAGACATGAAGTGTGTTCCTGACCTCATAGCTGCAGGGATGGCAGCCTCCCTGGTGGCTGGTTCTATAGGACTCAGAAATCACTCCTGAAGGGCCTGCCTGGATTCCCCTCCTTTGGCTCTTCCAACAATTTTTTAAGCCCTAATTCCCTGTATGGTCTCCCTTTCTGCTTCAACCACTTAGAACACTTGCCATTCCCTCCTCTGTATTCCAGACAGTAGAACCAGGACCTCACTGAAAGGGACCCAGAGGGCTGTTGGCCTCTAGTAGGACAATGGGGAAACAGCTCAGTTGGTTAAATCAGAACAGTTTGAAGCCATTAAGGAAGAGTTAGTCACATTCTGTAGCTTTCTGTTTTTAAAGAGATAAACCAAGAAACTCAGGTCTTTTTAACAGATGCAATTTCAAGAAGATACTCAAAGATGGGCCAGGCAGCTATGGTTTTATGAGGCTGGCAGAGGGAGGGGGAATCTCATCACCCAGTTTTTTTTCTGGGCATATAGGTGCTTCCTGAGCATGCTCCCGGCTATCAGGCTGAGCCACTCAGTATCTTGCACATGCACAGTTTCTTCTGAGGCATAGCAAAGGGCCAGAGCAGATCAACGGAATGTGACTATACACCTGTCCCTCCATCTCCCCTTCATTCCATTCAGCACAGCCTTGAAGCAACCTCAGTCAGCACTGAATCCCTGCTTTTTATCAACGGCCTTATAAGAAAAGGGAATGTATGGAACCTTTGCTTCTGTCATTCAATTCTGTTAAAGGCATTCTTTCTTACCCCTCTCAATAGAAAGCCCCGACAGATCACCCTTGTTCTCTCAGTCAGGCACTTCACTGGCATGTATGTTTGTACTAGAAATGAGAGCGGTATGCACTGCCATGTTCTTCTCTTTGCCTTTGCTGCTAGTAGAAATTTAGAATGGGGTTTTGAGTCAATCACTCTCATTTCCTCAGCCCGGACTTTGCAGTACAGCTGCAACGAGGGCAGACAGAGAGGGCAGCTCTTAAAAAATCCTACATTAAGAGCCGTTGATGTTGTTTCTTGTGCTTTTATCACGATAATTCACCTTCCTTCTTTTTTCGGGGGGATAGGTGAAGTATATAGATAAAACATTTGCTTTGGGCAAGCCACTCGTCTGAGGATATAACTCTCCCAGCTCACCTAAATGGAGATCACGGCTGAGGAGTAAGTAAGGCCTTTTCCCTACTGTTCTGGAGGAGACAGAAAGACTGCCACCCAGAGGAAACTTGACAACTGTGTTTCTAGAAAAAAGGCATGCAGTACCAAACATGGTGGTGCAGTTGCTCAGGGGCATACCGAAAACTTCAGTGAACTATTGCTTCTTCTAAATTTTGTCCTCCCTTGACAGTATCAAAAGATGACAGTACTACTGTACTGTGTGAACACATGAGTCTTTCCTCAACGAGCTTTCTCAGGGATCCTTGCACTGAAAAACAGTGCAATGTGAAAAAAAGGAGGAAAACATTCTCAGAGAAGTTAGAACATTTCCCAAAGATTAACAAATCTGTGTATACGCTCTCTCAATTTTGAAGATGCATCTTCTTTTTATTATCTACCAACTAGTCTAAGGCAGCTCAGTGCAAACGGTTTCTATCACCTCATCTATTAAATGAGGGAGTTTCCTTACCTATAAATAAGGAGGCTGAAATAACTTCCTAAAATCGATTCCATCACCTATGAGCCTATGAGGCAGGGAACATCCTATCGCTGCCGTATTCAATATTTGGAGAGGAAGAGGTCTGTACACGAAGTTGCTCCCAGAGACCAGGCCCAGGGCCTTTTCCACTGCTAGCTGCACTTCCCAGTCTGGATGGAAAGGGCTGCCCGTGCAGGGCCTTCTTGTTTGGTTAATCTCTTCACATCTATTTGCTCTGCTGTCCCAGACAACTCAACAGCAAACAAAGGCCTGGGCTTCATGCCGCCGGCTCTAAATTGGGAACCTGCCTATTATGTTTGCTTTGGGGCGCAAGGAGGGAGCAAACAGCAGCTTTTATAAGTCAAGTTGGTGATATTCTTCACTCAATTATGGCTGTGCAAAGATGGAGAGATGCAAAGGACCCTTTCCAGAGCAGGCACTTCACGCTGACCCACGTCACCACAGGTCCCTTTCATTTGATTTGCCCCCGGAGATGGCTCAACTTTGATGGGAACTAACCACATTTTCTGGTTTTTCTTGTCAGTCTTTTTTTTTTCCTCTCAGCCCAGTAGGGACCAAGTAATGTTGAATGCCTTCTATCTAAGCAGAGTATTTCTTAAAAGAAAAAAACACAGGCTACAACCAGCTCCTTGGGAGTAACACAATTCCATTTTCTGATTCTTATCAGAGGCCCAGGCACTGCTTTCTGACTGTAAAACTATTTATCAGGTAAGGTGAGGCAAGCCAAGCCCTTTAAAAAAGCAAGAGAATTAAAAGAATTTACCTTCAGATAGTTAACATGAGGTGACGGTAGTAGATTCTATGGAAAACTACTTTGTAAGACGTCTACACCAGATAAAAACAGGATTGGTTGGTTAATTATGTAATTAAACTGCAGCCAACAATGGGAAGGGTCTCCTATCTTTCAAAATTCAAACCAGCTATTCAAGCTTTTGTTGGGTACGATCTAGAGTTTCTATTTGGGGAAAGCACCTTATTTTTCTTGTCTGGATTATGGTTTTTTTAAAAAGTGCTGCTTTGCAA
Organism: Manis javanica; assembly: GCF_040802235.1. NCBI lineage: Eukaryota > Metazoa > Chordata > Mammalia > Pholidota > Manidae > Manis > Manis javanica. Next base: position 14,424,181 of record NC_133163.1, on the reverse strand, counting down.
ATCTGGCTTCTAGCCTTGAGGATAAAACAATTGCAACCCCTCCTCTTTCCTCAAATACCTTTTTGCTTCATTTCTTCAGAGTTAGGGGAATTAAATAGAGATTTTTTTTTTGGCAGAATGCCAAAGTAATATCCCAGCAAGATATTTGACTTCTTTACAGAGACACATACTGTTTCATGTTTGATTTTGATTTTCAAAAGCAGAACAATTTTCACATCATTATATGAAAGGCTTCCACTATTTAAAATGTCGTTTCTAAATTAATTTTATATCCCCGAGGCAGAATGCATCTGACCGCACTAAAATCCACTTAGTAAGGTGAGAAAAGTTTTTGGACATGAATTTAGGGAAACTGACAGTCACACTTCCCCCCTATAACTAGAAGTTAAACACGGTTGTTTGCGAGAGCTTGTTCTGTTTTCTCACGGCACGACGACCCTACTTCTTTCCCTGTCTGCCCATATGCAGAAGGTAAGTGGCGTCTCTGTGCAATTTCTGTTCTGTGGCAGTCAAGAGAATTTGCTGGACCAAGAGACCTATAGTGACATTCAATGCGAGTGGCTGGTGGTGGTGGAGAGAGAGCTGACAAACCTGATGACTTGCTGTCTTAAAATTTTACCAGCTGGGCAAATCTGGCTGATGGACGTATACTCTGTGTATCGAAAAATCTTTACTTTACCTAAGATAGACCAGGGTCTTCTCAATAAACTAACTTTATACCTCTTGATAAAGTTTACTAACTTGCTGAGAATTGCTCCAGAGGCATACCTACCCCTTCCTCTCTAGAAAGTCACATTTTGCCAATGAGCAGAGGTTAGGTGAGCAGCCCACATACCTTCCACCAGGCCAGGCCACTGTGGCAGGTCTGGCTCAAATCACCAGAGGCACCTGGGCTGACATACTCCATTGTGTATGGTCTCATTAACCAATGGAAATTGGTTAACAGGCATTTTACAGAGGACTTAGTGTAGACAGATATACAAGCAGTGCTTTTAAGTAGGTTTTGTGTAGGGGGGCGGTGGGGAGGGAGAAATAATACTTGAGTAATAAAAGGCATTATGCCCTGACCAAGTCTAAACTTCCCATCTTCCCCACTGGATAAAACTGAAAATGAAAAACAAAAAATAAAAAACTGAACAAACACAAAATTTTAAAGCCCTTAATTTTATTTAGGGCAGAATAATCTGCAAGGGATAGGTCAAGGTGGGAAATGTCTTGGCAGATAGGGCGTCTCTAACACAATCATAACACTGCAAATGCATTTAGAAGGCATTCAGGCCACCACCCCACCCCTTTACCTGGGTGCTCATCAGCTGGTGCCAGAACCTCTGAACTGCCTTCGGACAGGTTTCCTCAGCCCAGCTACCTCCCTGCTCAATCACTGTCCAGACAGCACCAGTCTCAGGAACCCCTCTCCTTCTAAGCCTCTACCAGCTCTTCTCCATTCTACAAGACATGGTCTGACCTCCCCAACCGGCATTCAAAGCTAAATGGCTTGCCATTCTCGCTGAGCAACCCTGCCCCTCCAGCTAGCTTTCTCATGGGTGTTTTAATTGATCCTGCCACCAACCTGGACTCCCTCCCCCATCCTTTCTTCCTGGGGAAACTGTACCTGCCCATTAATGAAAACCCACACTGTTCCCTGTTGTGTGGAACAGTTGTCAAAACCTCCTACAACCATTTGCTTTTCAATTGCCAATTACCCTACAACCAGGCCAGATACTTATTGGGGGCAAGAAGCGGTGAATTGGCATCTTGCTATTCTTTGTATCTACTTTTCTTCAGCCTGGACCTGGGCTGTGCTGATTGGAAGGCAACTTCTCCATTTACCTTTTATGAGGCTCCTGAGCAAGCGTCTTAGGAAAAGGACAAGAATGTAATGTTTTCATGTGTTATCTGCCTCCCTTACCCACTCCCCCCGCCCCCCGCCCACTGCTAGTGAGGAGGACACCAAAGAGTTCTGGAGCTGGACATCTTGGTTCTAACACATCATCCCATTGCTGTGTGACTTTGGGCAAGTCACTCTACTTCTCTGAGACTCAGTTTCCTTTCCAAGGGGAACCAAGCACCCTATTTCATAAGAGGGTGTTAAGAATGACACAAAACAACAATAACAGAACACTAAGGTAAAAATATATTTTAAAAATTTGGGGTCAGGTGCTATAGAAATGTTAGCTTCCCATGCCAACCAATCATTCCCCAGAAACTACCAACGGAAACAAAGTCCAGCCCCTCCAGCGCTGACGTGGCATGGTTTCCTTCCCTGCTCAGAGCCCTCCCCTGTGCTGAGCTTGCAGTGATGCTGCCGGCCTGGCTCACTACACAGGGGGCTCCCCAAGGTGCTAATGCACTCAGGCAAAATGAAACTAACATCTGTATTCTATTTGCTAATGAGCAATCATCATTTGTACCTTTCTCTAGCCTGGATTTCAGCTGCTTGGAATACTAATGCCATTACAAACTGCAGTCTTTGTCGAAAAACACACACTCATTTAGCAAAATCCTGTTTAACTGACGTTTGCAAGTTCCTGGGATTCCTTGGCAATGCCATCGCCTGGTATGAACCTCTGGATTCCTGTTTGCCCTACAGCTCCATGCTTCAGCATCTGGGTACCTGGGTGAGGACCAGGAGCCTGACTTGACTGGCTCTTGACTTGACTTTCCAACTAACTCAATGTGAATGATCAGACAAGTCCTTTCTTTCTTAAGTTTTTAAACACATGACTAATACAAGAATACAGTCACTTATTTCAAAAATTAGGCCATTACAAAAAAGGACACCCAATCCTATTGCCCTGATCCTTCCCTGAAGGTAACCTTCCCTACAAACTTGGTATCTGTCCAGAGCTTTTTCTCTACAAAGAGGCAGACAAGAATCTGTATCTTTCAGAGCTATATATAGTGTTGCTGTTTTACATAAATGGAGACAAACTTATATGTTGCTCTGAAACTTGTGTTTCTCATTCAACAGTGAGTCTTGGCCTCTATTCATCTGAGGAATGTGGCTCATGTCTTCTCATTGTTGCATAGCTTATTTCAACATTTCCCTGGCCATGGACGTTTATTAAGGTCGTTTCTCAGGATGGTTTTTACAGAGAGCACGGCAGCGAGCAAGCATGTGGGGGACTGCTCTTCCAGGGAAATGTGCCGCAGAGAAACTTTCGGGGTCTTGCCTCCTCGTCTGCAGAATGAGAGGGTTGGACTGAACAGTCCTTTGGGACTGAACTTCCATTCAATGTTTCGTGTCATAAGGGGCCATCGTAAGAAGGCTTTGTCTCTGTACACAAACTCTATTCCCAATTCAGCTCCTGATGCTTCCAAGGTCTTCCACAATCCAAGCTCCTTTATCTTTATTTTCTGGTTTTATCTACCACACCCAGTTATTCCTGATCCCTTATCTTTGTAAACTCCCTTCTTAATAAATTCCTGCCCCTCTTTCATACTTCACACACATCACCAGAGAAACTCGGAGCTTGCAACCTGCATGTGAGCACATGTTCGTGTGAATGTCAACCCCCTGGAAGAACTTGTCTGCTTGCTCATCACCTTTATCAGGAGTTGGGAGCAGCACACCACACACAGTGGGCTCTCCTCAAGCATCTTCCCAGTGGACATCTGCTGCCCCGGCCATGAACACGACTGTAGCCTGGGGCAGGCTGACTTAACCTTTCTGGGCCTCCGTTTCCTCAACTGGCACGCCAAGAACAGCACCTTCCTTCCGTACAGGGTCTGGTCCTCCCTTTGGACCAAACACACTGATACATGCAAAGCCCTTAGAACAATGCCTGATACACAGAAAGAGTCAATTAACATTAGGTGCTATAAGAGTTATCATTATAATGAAGTTTGATATTCTATTAGATCAATGGGATATTGGCGTCAGGGTGCCCCAATGTTGCTGGGGTGCAGTGCTGAGATACCGTCAAGCTGGTATGTCGAAACTGTGAGTGGGACAGCTGCATGTAGCAGGGCCCTTTCCAGTCCCAGTACTGACACCTGCTCGTGGTATACCATCCTGTTCATTACAATGAGCTTTAATTCCATATTGATAACACCCAATGAGCAGAACTTTTATTTTCCGGTCTGTTGTATTTTGCTTTTTGCAAGCAATGCTTTCTCATTTAGCTTGAAGTCCTTTCCTCCCCCTTTCTTATCATCACATATTTCTTCCTCCTTTTGCACCATAGATCCCAGCAGTTCTCCCAAGAGGAGCCAAGTTCTCTGGATGCACTTCAGGCCCCCCTTGGTTCGAATTCTGGTCACACAAAGTGTCAGAACAGCTAGAAACACAGGCCCTGGAGCCAACTCCTGTGCATTCATGTGATGTTGGTCGAAACACTTAACCTCTCTGTGCATCAGTTTCTTCAACTGTAAAATGGGCTATGGTGAGGACCAAATGAAATGATGTGTATAAAGCACGTAGGAGAGTGCCCGGCACTCATGAAGTGTTGTATAACCAAAATAATGCAACCCGTGTGTGTGAAGACCCATCATCTTAAGTACCTACAGGGCAAGCTATGTCTTCAGGTGGTATGAAGGAGTCCCCTGCGCTGTGTACACACACAGGACCCTTGCTGTGCTACCTACCCCACACCTCACTGATGTTCCTGGGCTGGACGATCGGGAGGAGGAATGAAGCAGTGACTGATCTGGACCCAAACACTACTCCTGATTTTGGCCCCCTGGAGCCTTGTGGAGTTAAGCTGCCCAGCCAACTGAGTATCTATCAGTGGTCACACCAGAGCAGCTCCCAGCAATTGTATCCAAGCACACACTTCGAAAGACGGGACCCAGCGCCCTGGAGATTCCACCAGAAGAAGACGACTGCCTCAAGAACCAAGCTTAGCTTCCGTTTAGATGGGAGCTGCTCACTGAAGTCTAACCTGACATAACAATGACTGAAAAACGACCAAGGAGAGGCAACCCTTGACGGCATGGAAAGCAACTGATCACAGGTTCTGCACTGGTGTACAAACCCTGAAGCTTATGGAGCTGGGCCGGTGGCTAAAAGTGAGCTCAGGGAGGCATTAAAGACATAACCTATTTTTATACCAAGGAGCAGCAGAAGCAAAAGGGACAAAACCCTCAAACGAAGGCAGAGCCTGTGTGTGTTAAATGCAAGCCCTTGGATGGTGTCAAAGCCACTCAGAATTATCATTAAGAAAATAAATGTAGCGTGCACTTCACTACTTGGCAATAAATACAGTGCTAACAATGATCATTTTGTTATAACTGTAGTTCTCTTCTAGCAAAGCGTCTCCTGCCAGCGTTTCCTCCTTTCTCCGGGATGGTGTCCTATCGCTATGACAACCGGTAACATTTTGCACACCACAGAGCACTATATCATGTATCACCATGGCAAAAAAGGAAATGCCATACTGTACTTAAAAGCCACCGTCTTTTCTCTCTCTCTCTCTCTCTCTCTCTTAAAAGTCTGTTATCAGTCCCCATGCATTATTCACCACACTGTATTATATATAACCTTTGGTTACAGTCAGATTCATGAATATATGTAGCAAAAGCCAGGAAGCCTTGTAAATCCCTGAACATTTTATGACAAACACATGATAACTAAGCTGTGTTATTCTGGTTTTTCTTCAACACAGTTATAAAGAACTTGTTTTTTATCAACTTCCTCATTGACTCAAAAGCCCCTGTCAGACTTTTACAAATTGTCTCTTGCAGTCACATTGTTGGGAAAACTGCATTCCCTTTAAGAGAATTTTTCAATTCATGAAGCACTGCCTCTTGAAATACCTATTTTTTTTTCATTTTCAGTATTTTCACACAATTAAAAAATTGTATCATATACTTCCCTGTCTATATACTCTTTGCTTTAGGACTTGTTTGTCACCATGGAAACCTGCCACTGCACAATGCTGTAACACATGATGCTCTCCGGGGCTCACGGCACTTATGGAATGGCTGTCTGGGGGGCTGGGAGCTCTGGCCAGTCGCAGGTGAGGATCCATGGGCTTGTTTTAACATTTAGCATTATATGAAGATCATACACAACCCCACAGTTTCAAGGTCTTTAATATCTATGTATATTAAGATTTAGAAAATGTAAAATCCATTCTACTGACAGCCAGGGGTCAGGAGATGCAGACTTCTGAATGGACAGAAGAATCTGGTACTCTTTGCCCTGAATCTAAGGGATGTGGTCTAAGAAACCCCCACTTCTTTAAGTTGTGGCCCATTTATAAAAGGGCTCAGCCAGAAATAAGGGGTACAGATATTCAAATGAGAGCAGGCCAATACCTACTGGTCATCAAGAAATCCCAGTAGGCCAAGAAGGCAGCCTGCTCTCACCCCCGAAAATTCACTCCAGAAGGTAATGCCCAAAATTATTGGAGATGACTTCAAAGAACAATTATTTTCTAGTGAAGTAAGTATCTCTTCCTTTCTCCCTCCCACTCTTTCTTCCTTCCTGATTTTTTAAGAAAATGGAGAGAGTTGTTTATTTTATTAACTTGTTATTTGGGGATAAAAGTTCTTGAGAATATCTGAATGATGGACTATCCCCTTAAGTGTTCGTGTAGGATAAGAAACCATTTGGGCTCAGATTTTTAAAAATGTGAACCAGAGAACCAAATCCGGTCTGACATTTTCAGTAATTTGAATGATTGTAATGGTTCAGACCCAGGCCTACACTCTGGATGCAACCTGTGATCCTGCATGCTAGATTTCTGCATGAGAGAATGATCTATAAGACTGAGGTCAGAAAGCAAGCTGGCGAGGCTGTGGTCTGTGGTCCTGATGTCTGGCCTCCAGCAGGAAAAGCACTGGGTGGGTGCAGGGTACAGACCAGGGGACCTTGGTGCCACGGCCAGACCCCCACTGCCTTCTGTTGCCTGGTCTTTGCTGCGATGCAGCCAGGAACAGGGTGGGCGGGATCTCTTGGGAGATGTCCAGGCACAGGTAGCTGATGGCTCGGGGTGGGGGGGCTTGTCTGTCCATCTTCATGAACTTCCTCAGCGTAAGAAAAATTTAAAAAGCTTGAGGATTGGACTGTGCTCCTAGGCAGCTTCCAGAAGCCTCAAGCTGCTTAGATTTTCTCTCTCAAAGGTGCAAGGGGCACCTGCAAGGTCCCTTCTGGGAGCACCTGACTGGGATTTGTGGCAATTCTCCCACTGGGCAGTCAAGGGCTAGGGGTGGGGCAGAGACTGCTGTATGCGGGTGAACAGAAGTTTCCGAAGGTCCCTGATGTGTAGAAGGCTCTGAAAGGCAGTGGAAGAATGCCCTTCTTTTCCTTCTTGGACAATTTCAGTATCTTCCAGCCCAAAGAAGATGCAGGATAAAGCACAGAGATGTTGAAGAAATCAGATTCGTAGAATTAAATACAGATCAATGCAGATCTAGTATTTTAAATATTTGGTACAAATGAGAACAGGTTTCTAAGAGTAACAGACAAACCTTGAAACATCAACTTAATATGTGGGATTAAATAACCAATTTAGACTATGGGTTATTTTAGGTGAAATCTCACTAAGGTCATATATAATATAAGAAAAGTTAAAAGACCATAAGGTGTAACATAACTAAAAGCCTAATTAGATTTATTAGAATTGCTTAAGTGTTCTGGGAGGCTTGTTTGTTGAGTCAGGGCAACTGAGTACTTACAAATTTAATACGTTCGATTTCCTTTACAAATGTAGTTGAAACTGTTTAAAGGAGTTTAATGAACTAAGTTTGTAAATTAGACCAAGCATTTTAAAATGCCCCCTTAAAAGTGACTGTTAAAAGGTGTTGGTCTTACATGTAAAATAATGAGATCTCTGAACACCTCTTAAAAGCCTAGGGTAAGATAAACTTTTAGACTTTTTATCTTTAATAAAAATTATTTTTACAAGTACATATCAGAGTAATCTTTTCTGCTAAAAATGCTATGAAACTCCAACCTGCCTATAGACCATTACCTTTCTTAGGATTCAGTCTTCAATAAGACTTTACTGATACACTTACTCTGTGTCAGGTACCGTGCTAGGCACAACAAGGTATACCTTGGCTCTTACATCAGAGGGAAGATAAAAATAGATTTACAAGTAAGTATTGTATTAGAAAACAGCTGACAACTGACTAATGAAAGTATAAACTGATACTGGAATTCTGAGGAGGATATCAATACAGGCCTCAATACAAGCATTATTTGAACTAGAGCTAGTCTGGAATTCGCTTTTTAAGACCTGTGAGATTCTCCCCTGCCAGCACTTGTTGCCAGGAGTTTGTCATATACATATGTTCACACTTCTATTATCCTACAAACTCAGAGTTTAATAGTTTGTTAGGATTATGTGTAAAGTAAAGGTTAGTAGGTCATGACTATAAATCCATAGGGCTCTCTTAAAAAGGTTTATTTTATGAATGTTGTGATATTATTGCTTAGAATTCTTTCCATTTTCTTTGTGACTTGGTTCCCCATTTCCCACCTACCTTACAGGTGAGACCGTCAGATAACGACCTCTGGACAAGCATCCTACTACCAGATAGAGGCTTAAGACTGACCAATTTTAGATGTAGAATGAGAACAGCTTTACATCTAAAATTAAGTCCAAAAGGAAAGGATGTCATTCTGGTGAGAAAATCGTAAATTCCCAAATGAGGTGGAAGAGAAGGAGAAAAGACGACTTACTGTCTCTGACCATCAGTCTACCAGAGAGATCTTTATTTACTTGCTAGAATAGTATGACTACTAGTGAAACTTTAGATTCACTAAGTATTATGGGTTGAATTGTGTCCATTACTCCCCAACCAAATTCCTGTGTTGAAGTCCTACCTACTACCTCCTGAGACCTTACTTGGAAATAGGGTCACTGCAAACATAATAAGCTGAGGTCATCCTTTAGTAGGGTGGCCCCTAATCCTATATGACCTATGTCCACGTAAAAGATCCTTTCCTAGGGCCTTCAGAGGGAGCATGGGTTTGCTAACATCTTGATCTTGGACTTACAGCCTTCAGAACTGTAAGTAATGCATTTCTGCTAAGGTACCTAGTTTGTTATGTCCTTTGAGGGTGTGATGAAAAAGAAGGACTTTCTAATTAGAAAAACTCAGTAAGGCACATGATTTGAACATGATTTCAGGGATTTGTCCAGACCCTCTAAAACTCATCAATGCACCCTGCCAAGATGCTAGTGGACCCTGAGTTATTAGCCTTTCCTTTTGTCTAGTCAATAAAAATTACTGCAGAACTTGGTAATTCTGGGAAACTAACAAGGTCATAGTACATAAGAATCACCGGCTAGCCAATTTCCACAGTTTAAAATGTGAATTAAAGCAATTTCTGTTTCATTCTTAATCTGTGAGACAGCGCCATTATTTAAATGCTGCATTACCTTCAACTTGCTTACAGATAGAGTGGCACTCTGTTATGGCAGCCCTGGGGAGCTAATACACTAAGTAAACAGAGTCAGAAGAAAAAGCAACTCTGGGAATACCCTGTTAAATTCTACCACAGACCAACTCACATTCAATTTCGAACCGTTTTATTAACCCCAACTAAGACCCCAAATAAAACATGAGGGATCTCGGTCAACAGACTGCTCCTTCTCAGTACCCAGGTATGAAGAGTTTTAAGCTGTATGGGGGTCTGGCTGCCTCCCATTTGCCCAAACCATGACTTTTCTGTCTCAAAAGATCAAGCAAATATGGCCACAATGTTGACATGAACCGTAATATGGTGTTTGCTGTGGACCTTCTTCCAGGCAGCCTAGAATAAGCTCCTTTCTCTCCTTTAATACTCCACCAACCGGGCTCCCCTCACAACACCTACTCCATCTTGATAAGGTAAGGCTGATCAGTTTTTTCCAGTCATGCCAGGTTTCTTTCTATGGATGTAATGTAACTAGTCAGCGAACTAATGAGATATTTGTAGGATGTCAATCATGTAGTTTTTCAAAGGTTCCTGAGCAGTGGTTCTTCTAAACTTTTGGGCTATGACTGCAGCAAACACTATGGTAACCCCCCAGTGGGTCCTGACCTTATATAATCTCCCTCCCTTGAGTGCAGATGGAATCTGTTTCTTGCTTCTAGTAATGAAAAACAGCAAAAGCGATGGCTAGTTAGTCCCTCTTACCTTACATCATTTAAGAAAGTGGCACAGCAGATTGGAAGGAGAGATGCCCTTTATGGCCTTGAAGAAGTCAACTGCAATGATTGGGAGGTCCTCTGGCGGGGGCTATGGGGCAGGGGTAGTGGGGGTCTTTACAAGCTGAGCGCACCCCACCTGACAGCTAGGAAGAAAACAGGGGCCTCCATCCTTCCTCCTCAAGGATCTGAACTCTGCAAACGACAGTATGAGCTTGAAAGTGAGGCCAAGCTCCAGAAAGCACCGCAGCCCACTGATGACACTTGTTTGCATCCTGCTGAGACCCCGGGCAGGGGACCAGTTAAGTTAGGCCCAGACTCCTGACCCACAGTGACTGTGAGATCCTGTGTGCGGCTTTAAACTGCTGCTGTGGTCATTGTTACGTGACAGAGAAAACTGATACCGTGATGATGTCTTTTGAGGATCTGATGAAAAAGAAGGAATCTCAATTTGAAAAGCTTAGTAAGGCACATGTTTTGAATATAATCCCAGGGATTTATCCAGACCCTCTAAAACGCATCAGTGAGCCCCCAAGATGTTCATGGACACTGGGTTATGAACCTTTCCTTTTGTCTAGTCAGTTAAGATTTATTACAGAACTTGGTAATGTTTGGGGGCAACTAACAAGGTCAAGGTACATAAGGATCACCGGCTAGCCCATTTCCACAGTTTAAAATGTGAATTAAAGCAATTCCTGTTTCATCCTTAACCTGTACGATAGAGCCATTACTTTAATGCTGTATCATCTTCAACTTGCTTACAGGGAGAGAAAAGCACAGATTTGAAGAGAAGGCAGTTTCTTATTTTATTAGGAGAAAATCTTCAATCTTGTCTCCTCCAGCTTAATTATAGGAACAAAACAACAACAAAAGGATTGCTTGTAGGAACCTGGGAGTGTTTAAACATTTTCAACAGGGTATTTTTAGGAAGACAGGTTCAGTTCATTTCCCCACAAAAGAGAACTTTTTCAGAACGAATATAACAACATTTGGAAGAAATTTACTATCTAATTCAAAACATCCTTTGGGGAGAGACACTGAAAAGAAAACAAACAAAACTTAAGATCTGGCTTTCAGTCTTTGTTCTACTACTTGCTAGCTGTGTACCCGGGACAGAGTTACTTTACTTCCTTGGACCTGGGTTTTCTCAACCATAACATGGCTGATTTGAGGGACCCGATGAAATGGGAGTCATGGAAGAGCCTTGTACAGCGTCAGGCCTTCTACTAAGCAACCCTAACACCTGCCACAGGCCTAACGAAGGGAATTTGTTCAGCTGCCCCGCAGAGGAGAGGGGAGCCTTGACCTGGGGTGGATGCTACTGGCCGTCACTGCACTGATGTCCAGGCAAAGAGCCAAGAATGCCCCCCCCAGGACACAACAGGTAAGGGGAACGTCCCCTATGGCAATACTAATCTCATGAATCCTGAGCAACAGCAAAAGGCAATCCAGACTTAGTCAAGGCCTCTGTCAGCCAAAAGAAGTAGAGAAACAAATATAACCCCTAAACAAACAAAAGACCCCTATAGCACAAGAGTATTTATTAAGCCCTTGCGACTCTTAGCTCTGACCATGGGATGACAGTAGCTCAGCAGACAGAACGACCTTGCACTGGGGGCTGGGAGGTCACGTACGTGGGAGAAAAAGGAACAGATGGGACCCATCCCCGCCCAGGTACACACCATGCCCACCCTCTAGTTACTGAAGGAAGATAGGCCATGCAAGTGTGCTGCATCTGAGCGGAGCCAAACACTAGTGACCCCTCACTAGCAGGATATAAACTTCGAAGGGCTTCTTTGGAAGGCATGCATTCTCCCTGACAGTCTTGGGGTGGAGGATCCTGGCAGGAGGATGTGAAGGGCCGTCCCCTCATGTGACATCGCACTCAGCTGGGCCAATGGGAGATGATGGGAGGGAGGGGTGACATTCAACAGAGTGAACAATGGCTACAGCATAGGCACCAGCTGAGCAGAAGGCTGTCCGCAGGCTCTACCGATGCAGAGGGCAGAAGGTCAGCTCCAGACGGCCACAGCCTGTGGCTTTGTGGCCTGGAGTCCAACCAAAGCAGTTGTTGGCTTGATCTGCCTCTGAAGCCTAGAAGCTCTGCAGTGGGGGGGCCTTTGGGAAAAGATAAGGCAGCCAATGCCATGAACTCTGTTGTCTAAAAGAAAAGTGTCATGGAAACCAGTGCTTCTACAATATGGCATCTCTGCTGTTGTAGGAAACAGAGGGGGAAGGTACATCCCACCACATTATCACGGGGTATGTCTATTACCCCTCCACCACCGCAGGAGACCGGGAACTCCTCCACGGCAGGCGTAAGGCCCCCTGGGTTCTGTACCCCAGGCACCCAACACGCCAGGCACAGTGCACTCAGAGAATGTCTGCTGAATGCAGGATCCCTTACCGGCCTGGTTTCTTTGCCCCATCTTACACCTGCTGACATCCTCTAAGATGAAGGCCAAGCTGTCTGAGACTGAATTCCAGCTCCGGCATTCGAGCTGTGTGAACTTGGGCAAGTCACTTCACCTCCCTGTGGGTCATTTTCACCCAGTGGGGTTAATAATAAATAGTATCTACCTTGAAGGGTGTTCTGGATTCAAAACATGTAAAGGGCTCAGAACCATGACCAGTCCAAACTATGCACCATTTAAGTGTCAGCTTCTGTTATGATCATTTTGATTGCAGCTTCTTTTTCTTATGACACGTGTTGTTTCTCATCTGTCTCCCTCGTAAGACCTCATCTGTCTCACGGCAAGGGTTTGTGTCGGTTTTCTTCACTGATGAATCCCAAGCAAGAGGTACCGTGCCAGGCTCACAACTGGCCCCAATAAACATTTATTAAATGAACAGATGAACTTAGGTTCTTTGATCAGAGAGGACACATCTTTCTCTGTGAAAATTGTACAAACTTTCTTAGTGTTTTGCCTTGTCTCCCAATGCAGATGAAAAATTCTCTACTTTCTGTTGAAAATAATAGCTTCCATCATTTATAAAATACTTTCATATCTATTTCCTCATTTGAGCCTCACAACAACCCTGGCATAAATCCCCATGGTGTCCTGCAGTAGTACATACCCAGCAGCTCTGAGACAACATCAGGACTTGGGGCTGATGATAATGACAGTGAGTGTCCCACACCATCTCACCTGGGAAAGGCCATTTATTCCTTGATGAGGAGGAGCAAGCCTGCCTAACATTTTTGCATTAATTTACCTCGGTTGACTTTGTCGTTGCTGTTGTTATTCTACTGAACAGAAAAGATGACTTGCTTTTATTGTCTGTCTCCCAAACTGCTATATTTAAAATTATTTTTTGTTCTTTCCAAGTAAAACAATAGTACATGCCCACTGTAGAAAATCTGTTAAGAAACAGGAAGTGTCTGAAGAAGAGAATCCAAATGACCTACAACCCTATTTGGTGTTAGTACATGTGTTTTAGGAAACATGTGCAGCAAAATATTACTGCTTTGCAGAAAGAGGTGTTAGCATGATTTCTTGGCCACGCCGGCCACATGGAGGTCCGGGCATCAAGAGCAGTCCGGGCCTCGGGGGAGGAGAGCTGGCAGGAGCGAGGTAGCCAGGGGCCTGAGAGGGAGGGTGGCGGAGGATGAACAGGACTGCAGTGGGCCCAGGTCCACATGGTCAGGAGGGGGCAAAGTGAGGGTGTGCTCTGCTCTGCCTGATGGGGTGAAAACAGTGCCCTCCACAGCTCTGTCCAGCGTCTTATTACAGCAGGACATGGGCACCAGTCCCTGTGGACTGGTGGCTATTCAGAAGGTCCCAGGCACACAGTGGGAGGGACAGACGCAGAACCCTCATGTGAAAAGGCCAAAGGCCTGTAATAGCATGGCTGTCCTGCATGATGCTGTTTTCTGGATTGTTCTTGCCTACCTTGTGGTGCCTGAGCCGGGGCCACTAGGCAGATGTGCCTACCCTGCAATCCTTCCCAGAGGAGGCAAATGGGGTGGTAGACACTGGTGGGGGGCAGAGAATGACAGTGCACTGAGTTTACATATGAAAAAGCTGGGAGGGGGCCAAAATGGAAGCAGGGCTAACAGGTGCCACCTGAGCTTATGTAAGTATCAAGAATTCTACTTGCCATTGGGTTAGGTTTGTATCTGGGCCAGGTCTGGAAAAGTCCTGGAGCCACCTCATGGCAGCCACACCCATCACTAACGCCTTGCACTTTTCCAGATCGAGCCCCGTGTTAGGGCTCTGACCTGCCAGACACAGGCAGAAACCAGGAGCTTCCTCTAAGCCAGCACCTGAAGGTCAGCTCTTTCAAACTGCTCATCAAGAGGAGGATACCTGTGTCTGAAACTCAGTCTATTCTTCAAACACAAACTGTTCATTTATACACAGTTCATCCTGCATATAGTATTACTGACAACCAATAGACCCCATGTGCTTTTCATCAATAAAATTACTGCCTTGGCTATTACAGGAGACTATGAACTGTTGCTATCTTCCATCCCCATTTCAATCGATGTAAACCAGGGCAAGAAAAAACAGGACCCTTAATTATATAACTGGGAAGCATTATGTAACGAAGATCCTGATGCAATTTTAACTGTGTCTGTGCCAATGCGGCTGAAAGAGCACATCTTTTCAGAAGGAATATGAGCCGCCAAGAGTTGTGCAAACCATTTTTCAGTATTGGTTTAACTAATCCCGCTTATTCACCATCAACAAAAAGTCTCTGCTCTCCTAACCTTGTTTTTCCCACAGCACTGGATGAAGCCAACCCCACTTCAGGGTGATAAGTTTGTTAGAAGGACAGCACATCAGTAACTACAAGACATACATGAGCAGAGAGAAGGCGAGTGTCAATTTCTCAGAGAGGCTGGTCTCCAGCACCCGGCATGGCAATGATAATTTTGTAAGGGCTGCTAAAGCCATTTCTGCCATTTCAAAATGGCAAGACACTGATCACTTGTGACAGAAAGCATTTGCACGGACAGACTTTTGAAAGCCACATGGCATTTCTTTGCTGAGGAACCCAAGAAACAATATTAGTAACATAAAAAAAAAAATCACACTCACACACACACACACACCCCTTTCATTGTGCGCTGCCAAGCAAAATGATCCCTCGTCATGTCTCCTTTATGTCTTACTGATAGAAATTACATTTGGGGGCACCCAACACAAAAGATGCTCACATAAGGACCGGGCCTCGAATATGACATTCCTCAGAACCTTTAGGACAGAGACTGATTTAAACTGACCAGGATGCAGGGCATGCATTGCTGTCGCCCTAATGAATCTACCTGGCATTCCACACTTGTCCTTTAGAGCAACTCTGGAGAACTGAAATCTATGGAAACACCGTGCAGAAGGGCAGGAAAAGTGGGGACAAGGCTGAAAGTGCTACTTGGTGGTGTCTGAGGTCACATAATTGCTGCTGATTTTACAAATTCCACCCTCTGCAGGACCTGGGTGGGATGGTTAACAAATGAAGCTGTGAACTGGAATTTCCCATCGACTTGAGGCTGGAGGGTAGACTTTTTTTTTAATGACACACAGTAAAACTCACTATCCATGGGCCTTTTTTTTAAAGTGTATTTTTTAACTGAAATATAGTTCATATACAATATGATACTGGTTTCAAGTATACACACACAGCAATTCAACAATTACAGACATGAGTAAACTCTCACCCCAACTAATGCAGTTACTATCTGTCCACACAGAAAGGTGTTACAGAACCGCTGACCAAATTGTCCAGGCTGCACTTAACATATCTGTGACCAGCTTATATTACGACTGAGATTTTTGTGCCTCTTTATCCCCCTCACCCACTCCAACCCCCTGCCACCATGGTAACCACCACTTTTCAGTGTCTATGAGTATACTGCTGCTTTGTTGGTTTTGTTTTGTTTTTAGATTTCCATGGGACTTTTTAAAGAAGTCACATAAACTTATTCTTTCAAACCCGTTTCCTGAAGATCAACGTGTTTCCTTTTTAAAAATCCCTCTGCTTTATTTTTTTCTAGTAAATACAAAAATACAGAATAGTCTAAAGGTATAAGTTAAAATTCTGTGCCTCAATGAAAACTTTCAGAAGTCAGAACCACAGACTTCAGAGTCCTTAGAAATCTTAGAAGTCTAGATGTGAGATTTAAGATTTGATTCAAGTCTTGACTCAGCTACTAGCAGAGTGACCTTGGACAGGTCACATGATGCTTCCCAAGGCAATTTGTCATCTGTCAAGAGGAGGAGTTGGAATAAATGAACTCTGAAGTCTCTTGCCCTGAAACCCTGTGATTCCAGTCTAGCTCCAAATTTCTAATAGGAACCACGTCACGATTGGCTGTGCCTGGGGAGTCCCTGGAGGGATCAGAAGAGGCTGCGCCTGCTCATATACCCTCCCTCATCAGATCATTGTTTTGTAGATCCCAGAGACCTCGGCCTACAGTCCAGAAAACTGAGATGCCCCTCTGATGATCAGACTCCCCTGCAAGACCACTTATTCGTCACTGATATGACTTCATTAGGCACAACTGAACTCCCCCAGCAAGGCCAGGCCGCCTGGGTAGACTTCCAGTTGATTCCCCTACTGCGGGGCCTGGTACAAACTGGGTGTGTTAGTTCCTAGGGCTGCCATATAACGAACCACAATCTGGGAGGCATAAAACAGCAGTTCTGGAGGCTAGAGGTCCACAATCAAGGAGCTGGCAGGGCCGTGCTCCCTCTGCCCCCTGGGGGCTGACAGAACCCTCCCCTGCCCCTTCTGGCGGTAGTCAGTCCTGGGCATCCCTTGGCTGGCAGCTGCATCACTCCAATCTGCCCCCGTCATCTCATGGAGTTCTTCTCATGTCTGTGTCCAAGTGTCCCTCTTCTATTAAGGACACCAGTCATATCTCATCAAGGCCCACCCTAACGACCTCATTTTGATTACAAGACACAACTGATTACAGCTGCAAAGACCCTATTCCCAAATAAGGTCACACCCCCAGGCACTGGGGTGGGTTAGGACTTCAACATATCTTTTTGAAGGGACATAATTCAACCTGTACCACTAGGTAATCACATTTTGAAGACTAACTCGAATGTACAAATGCTTGAGGGGGTGACCAAAGCCCACTTCAGGTAAAAGTAGAAAGGCATTAAGGTTCTAATGTTCATATGGGGAAGAGATCTTTATTTTCAGTGGTGGGGCAGGTGAGAGCTGGTGAGGAAAGTGGGATTCTCTCCCCACTAGAATCCTAAGCACTCCTGGGCTGTGCTCCCTGGACACACCTCTTTTCCTTCCTAGCCCATCCGGTCCCCATCGCCAGCAGTGCCACCTTATGCCCAGCTGCTGACACCCTAACTCTTGAAGCTCCCACTCAAATTTTACCAAAGGGAATCCAAGTTGCCTGTGTCTGACCTTTGATGGCATTTTGACTGCTCTTTGGTGACACTTGAATTATGGTCATTGTACCCTCTGTGCCTACCATTCCTTGCAAACGGGGCTTTTTTTCCTACTCAATCACTGCACCCAGAGTAGGTGCTGGCATATATTTGCTAAGGAAACCAGAAGGAAGGTAGGAGAATGGAAAGAAGTATCTGTTTTGGAAACTTCACCATGGAGAGGGACCTTTGAGACCAGGGAGTGTTAGAACTTTATGGCCTACTCATTTCCTCACTGAACCTCTGTGACCTCTTCTCCCGTGCTGCATTTCTGGAAAATCACAAGAAAGCCTGGAGATAAGCTAATCATTTTAAGTAAAGAATGGGAGGAGGGCCTGTTCGAGGGGCTTTATGTCCATGTGACTTCACACCAGCATCTCTTAGGCTCCATCAGCCGCTTGGACCTCCAAGGTTTCCATCGGCTGATACTCAAGTCCCCAGCACTCAAGTCTTTGGAACTGTGGCATGTTCAGTAGAAAGGAGTCACAGAGATCGTGGTAGACAGAATAATGCATCTCTCCAAAGGTGTTCACTTCCTAATCTCTAGAATCTATGAATGTGTTAAGTTACAAGCATGAGGGAAAATTAAGGTCTTGAAGAAGGGAGATCCTCCACGATTACCTGGGTGAGCCCAAAGGGTCCTTAAAAGTGAAAGAGAGAAGTCAGAGTGATTTCATGTGAGAACTAGACCTGACACCATTGGCTCTGACGATGGAGGAAGCAGCTCTCAGCCAAGGAATGTCCGTGGCCTCTAGAAGCTGAAATAGGACAGAAAACAGATCCTCTGCTAGAGTCTCCAGAAGGAAGACACCCTAAAATCCCTTGAGTTTAGCCTCATTAAATCCATTCTGTACTTCTGACCTTCAGAACTATTAAGACAAATCTGAGTTGCTTCAAGCCTCTAAGTTCATGGAACTTTGAAAGAAAAAGAGGCTCTGGGTTGATAAATGGTGAAATAGAAAGGAACTGGCTACCATTCTCACTACTTGTGTGTCATGTACTGAACATGATCAAGGGCATTATACTAAGTTTCCATTGCAAGATGAGGTCTCTGTAGGCTCACTTCCCCATCAAACTTATCATGCAGGAGAATGAGTCTCTTGTTGAAATCCAAAATTACTTGGGCAAAAAATATATGCCTGGGGGTTTGGATGAGGTCGGGTGTTGCTTGCTCAGGATCTCAAGCTCAGAAAGAGTTAATTCTTGAAGGAAACAACATTGAACATGCATCAAATTCAGCTGCTTGGATTCAGCAAGCCACACCACTTAAAAAAAGGGTATCAGAAAATTTGGGGATGCTATCCATGTCTCCGAAAAAGGAACAGTAGAGCAGGCTGATGAGTAAAACCTATGTTGTCCAGCTAAAGAAACCAAAAAAGATGCCAGATAATTCCTAAGACCTGTTTATGGTATTTTAAAGCTGCAATAAAAGCCCTGTATTGATTTGGAAAAAAAACAAACACAAAAGCCAAACCAAAACAAAATCATAACAAAAACCAGCCCCACCCCTTGTAATGTTTTCTTCTCAAATTGAGAATTGGTAAACTGCCAGAAAGGATCAGGAGTAAAGGAGGATCTTGATGACTCTATTCCCTTGCCCTGCTTTGGAATTCTTTGTAGCACTTTTAACTGTATGACATTACATTGCATCATATCACTTCAGGCTTTCTGTCCATCCTGTCTGCCTTGATTCCTTAATTGAAATGTAAATTCCACAAGGGCAGGGCCTCTGTCTTGTTCACACTCCAGCACATTATAGGCACTAGAAAAAGTTGCTGAATTTTTATGGGGAACTCAATCATGTGCCCTTTTAGACAGAGATTTCCAACTGCCCAACTTCCCCCCGAAATGTTTTCTCCTCTGAGGAGTTGCTCTTTAGCATTATCCACAAGCAAGATCCTCTTGATTCCAGTTTGATGAACCTTTAGTCTTCAGCACTACTCCAGACCTCCAGACCCTTTCCAAGTCCCCATTCTTCTACACTCAGCACAAGAACAGAGCCCCAAATTGGCAACTGTTCTCAGGGATCAATTTCAAGGTAGGGGGATGGAACCTCCCTTTGAGGAATGTGGCTTCGGGCTGTAGAAGCAGTAACTCTGTTTACCTGGTCATATACCAGGAGCATGTCCCCTAATCCCAGCCCTGTTTCTTGATTGGATCAGTTTGCTTTACTTCTAATTTAATTTGCACACAGACCCTGGGGATGCCTGAAATTAATCTGATAATTTTTAATTATTATATTTTCCTAGTGTGTCTCAGCTGCCAATATCATATAGGGGGACTTTAATGTGGAATAATAACTTCAACTGCCAGAAGCTTTTAACTTCTTACCATATGCTTCATTATCACAGTGCTGGGAATGGACAAGTGTTGAGCAGCCTGGGGGATGCCCACCCATTGCCGCCATCAGCCAGACAGTGGCTTGTGGGGCACTTCCTTCGGTTACACAGAGATCTGCAGGATAGTTTGTTTTTGTCTGTTTTATTAGGGATATAGCCCAAGCACCTAGTGCATAGTGGATGCTCATTACGTGGTTGTGGGTTTAACGAATAAACCAAAATACTGGGTAATTTAAGTTAGAGTACAGTGGCATTTCTGAACTTAAAACCTGATAATAAATATCAATAACATGCCATTTACTCAACTACATCAAGAGTGTGAGTGACATGTATCCATTTCTAAATGGTTTGGAGGAGAATTATAAATGGAAATTCTTGTTATTGGAAGAACTCTAGCTTACTACCCTTGCCACCACAGAAATGACAAATAGACAACATAATTACAGACTGCCAGTAATTAACATAAACCCAGCTACCACAAACACAAAAATTTAAAATGAACAATTATATACTAAAAAAGAGACTGTGAATGATCAACTAGGGGGAAGGCAGAAATCTACGAATGAGATGGTGTTAAACAGTCAGATGTAATTCACTCTGCTTTCTTCCCCACTAAGAGCTTTCCAGCAAGCCTTAGTGAACTGTTTCCTGTCAAGCCAGTGGAACCAGAGAGCTTAACTGGTATCTCCAAGCAGGCAATTTTCCTAGTTGTAAATAACCAGCAGCTTTGTGGGAATCAATTAGGAGGCTCCCATCTCTTCTCTGGGAATCTCATTTTGGTGCATCCATCTCCCTTTGTTAATTCTGTTAAACTGCATTCAAGGGATATATTTTTTTTATTTTTGGGGAGTGGGGAGGAGAGTTTTTACATCTTCCCCATTTAGAATTTCAGTAGAATATCTTCAAGTCACTCCCTTTTCAAGGCCAGGTAGCTGGGCAGGCATTACGTACTCTGTCTAGCTATAAAGCACAAGGCCTATAAGAATATGACAGAATCACAAGACAAATGAACCGATGTAGGTGCACATAAACTTTTACAGCAAAAAGGCAGATGGCCTGCAGACCAAACTGCACCTCCTGGAGCAGGTTCATGAAGTCAAAGTCCCATATAACATGGTTGCCTCATGAATTACTAGTTTAGTTTTAGGCAATACCCCTGCTGTCATTCATTTGGCTTACGGCAATGGCAGTAACAGCAAGGGTAATGGTGACACTAATATGATAATCAATTAATTACTGAAAACTTATCATGTGCTACATAACTTAATATGTTCCTTCTACTGCTCACAAGAGCCTTGCAATGTCAGTATTATTCCCATTTTATAGATGAGTAAACTGAAGTCCAGAGAGGTTCATATGACTTATAAATTCTGGAGCCAAGAGGATTTGAACCCAGATCAATGTCTAGAGGACTAGTTGACCCCAAAGATAATCTTGTCCCATGATGCCATATTCTCTTTTGTTCATCCACTGAACACAGTCAAGCCCCACTCCACGGACGGCAGGCAATTCCCCTTTACTTATCAAAAGGCCAAGTCCAAGGTTTGCCAAGGAACTTGGCGTGACCCCACATCAGCAACATCAGGGAGGAGGAGGGACTGGGTCAGTCAAGCTGACCTCCACAGCCAGCACTGGTGCTTTCCCGGGGCACCCCAACTTCTCAGCAAACACCCATCAAATCACTCTACCCAAACTAAAATATCCCTGTTCACAGAACTTATCAGCACCTGAATCATTACCTCTTTGGAAAATGAGGTGCAGTAAGAAAAAGAATTCGATGGAGGAAAAAAAAAATGAGCAGAGGGTTTGAGGAGGAAATATACAGAAGAAACACAAATGGCCTTCAATCTCATTCAATTAAGAAAATCAGTTACAAAAAAAAATGTCATTTTGTGACACTGTTTGTAGAATGTCCAATACCAGGGGTTGCTTCCGTCCAGTGGGGTGTCCATATGGTCAAACACCCTGGAGCCCATACAAAGGACAGCTCCAGATGCACTGATACAGAACACTCTCCTTGATCAAAATAATGTACCTGGTATGTGACCATCTGCATAAATATGCACACACTCTGAGGCATGTAAAGCTGTCAGCTATCAAATGACACCTAAGAAACTGGTTATGCTAGTTACTGCTGGGGAGAAAGAGAGAGCTGTATTTCTTTCACTGGAACATGCCTTACTTTTCATTACACAGTAGATCCTTTATCTGCAGTTTCACTTTCCCTGATGAACCTCGGTTTGAAAGCAGATGATCCCTCCTGGCGTATCTTCAGAAGTCAGTCAATGGTTGCCTAAGGCTCCATCACAGTGCCTACAGTCATTCACCTCACTTCATCTCATCACTAGGCATTTATCATCTCACACCATCTCAAAAAGAGTAATCACACAGCACAATAAGGTGTTCACACAGCACAATAAGGTGTTTTGAGAGAGAGACCACATTTACATTTGTGTAACTTTTATTACAGTATGCTGTTATAACTGTTCTAGCTTATCATTTAGTTGTTGCTACTAATCTCTTACTGTATCTAATTTAAAAATTAAATTTTATCCTAGGTATGTGCGTGTAGGAAAAAACATAGTATACAGAGTTTGGTACTATCTGCAGTTTCAGGCATCCACAGGTGGTCTTAGACCATATCCCCTGTGGACAAGGGCAGACTACTGTATGTCTGTATGTACTTTATAATTTTTTTTTTTTTACAACATACTAAAAAGAAAAGGAGAAAGAACCTGAGTGATGCAGTGGGCAGTGACTTACCTGGGGTCCCGTCAGTGGTTAGGGGCAGGGCTACTCCTGGCTCCCAGGACCCCGGCTCTCAACCCTGTGCCCTTTCCACCCCAGCGGCTCGTGTATAGACAGTTTGATTTTGCACACCTCACTCAATACTTGCCACCAATAATCACTCTTGGAGAAACTGCACCAATTTCCCTGGCTCTGTGATTTTGCTAATCAGCACTGACTCGGATAAGCCTCAATTTTCCAATTAGCTCCATTCTCCATATTATTGACATTAGCGTCCTTCGAGTGACTCGTAGGGGATGACAGTGGCTGGGGCAAACAGAACTCTATCCCCAAGTGAGGAAATCTCATCTCCTTGATGCCCTATGGCTCTATGTCCAACCAAAACATTTGGATGAATTTTAGGTTTCTGTATAGAAAGTTCACGCCAAGGTGGAGCCCTTGTTATATGCACAAGTATTACTCAGTGTATGGATTATTCTCAAGAAATTTTCCACTTCAGGCCAACATTTACGTAGCTGCTTCCCTATGAACTACCTACCGCTCTTCATGTACACTCATGAGGCAGCCACTGTGAACTCGTGGAAATGCTACCCAAACCTACTGTGGCGGCTGGAGCAGACACACCTGGGTTCTGCATTTTGGAGGCAGTGAGAAGTGGCCTGGCTTTCTACTTTCTGGCTGTATGACAGCAGGTGATGCATTTACCTTCCAAACTCAGTTTCCTCATCTGTAAGATGGGTACATCAGAGTAGATGCTCTGGGATATGACACGGGGCCTCCTGGAGAAGAGTGGGAGGTCACCCCTGAAGGCTGGATGAGTTGGAGGCACTGCCCTTCTCACAAAAGAGCCCTACAGCAGGGATCAAGCCATTCACAATAAGCCCCTTCTCTCGGAGCTGCCCCTTCCCACCCGCATGGGGAGAGTCCCCAGTTGCCATGTCTCCACTGCTCTCCTGGACCAGCTGACTTGACCAGGCTGGTCACATGACTTCAGTTTTTCCAGTCACGATGTCGCTGCTCCTGGGAATTGGGAACTGAGACTGTAAAGTGGCCAGTCTACCTAGGATACTCTTCCACAGAGGATATTTAGGTTGAAAGCAACAGATGACCACCAACCATGCATAGCTAGAGAAACACAAGAGGTCACACAGAAGCAAGCAGAGAAACGGCGTAAGTGTGGCCAGCATTCTTAGCCACTTCTGTTTCCTGTCCTGATGACTCCCAGCTACATGCCTGGCCTTGGGGTCCCTAAGACCTTCAGTTCTGCCTCTAATAGGTTGCTCCCTAGGTCTATTTCTTCTTAAGCTGCTTTCTTTCTGTTACTTGCAATCAAAAGAAGCCTGAAATATTTCTGATCCCACCTTCCTGGACCCCCAATCAGTATTTGAGAATGGCACTTTCCCCGCAGATGACACTTTCCACTCAGAGACAAAGAATTATTTTGAAAATGCTGAATTTGTGGCATTACCTTTATTTTGCCTGATTGCATTACTCAAACAGAAAGAGCTATGAATAATAATAATAATAAAGATACCATTAAAGTAAAATATTTGACACTCACAAGATTAAAAGCCGAATACAGTAATCTTCTCATAATCATCGCAGGATATGCAGCACTTAATCAACAATTACACTGGGAAAATGCCCGAGACTTGATGCTTAAGTATCAGGGAAAAGCAAAGGAGAAAGTCAGGAAATCAACGCAAAGGGAGAAAGGAGTGTATCCAAGCTAAACACTGCATGTATTATTGTAAGAGTTCTACATTTTCCTATCAACGCTATGCATAAAAAATCATAAAAACAATCCAAGAATACACACCCTGAACCAAAACACTCCAGCAAAAGAGCTATTTTTAAAAACCACTTAAGGTATTCACATAATGTTGGCATAGTCCATTAATCAGGGTGCCTGTTTTTTTTTTTTTCTTTCTTTCAAAAGCTTTATTTTGGTATAATTTACCCTTTCTTTATGTAGGAGTTTGCCCAACCAGTCTTGCTTCCTGATGGGAGGCAGAAATGGAATGGTGCAAGCTGGAAGCCAGAACTTAGTGGGGCCAGAGGCTGGGGCAAGGCCAACACAGAAAGGGGAGGAGACCAACCCTCCCTTCGGGGGTGCTGGGGGCTCGCAGCTCCGAAGAGCCTGTGAAGTGATTGCTAGAAGTATGTATGCATTTTCATATCTAGAACATTAAAAATAAATAAATAAATAAATAAATAAGGGAAGCAAAGCCAAGATACCAAGTCAAAATATCTCCTGACCAAGAAGAAGCATCTGAGCAACCTTAGGACCTGAGAGGCCATTTACAACACTCGCAGTCTCTTTTGGTTGGCTAAGTCAGACTTCTGTAACATGCAGTTTATTTTTAATGTTCTTTTTAAAGCGCCGATTCTTCATTCGGGATGCATACAATGCAAGCAGCACAAATACTCACAGTATATTATAAATAGCCTCTTTCAAGGAGGGCTGGGAGTATAGCAGCATGTTTTAACCTAGACATGGTTCTGACAACCCTTGGATGTTCCTTCCTAACCTCCAAGCATCAGCCTTGTTGCGTTACTCTGTAAGAATACATCCGAGAGGGCTGCAACCATAGACAATGAGACCATATTATGACTTCATCCACACATGATGCTGTTGCCCTTTTCTTTTCTGGGAGAACTTATTTTCCTTCTTCTACAGGTAAATATAATAAATCTGGCATCATGAGATACAACTGAAGGAGAAAATGATCGATGTCAACCACATAAAATAGTGCTTCAAAAAATTACTTCAACAATCCTATTTCTGCCATTTTCCATGGCCCATGGAGGTGAAGGAGCCCCACAAATGGGCACCTGGAACCTTTGAGGGGAGAATCTAAACATAGCCAAGTTTGCATGGCATCCACCAAGGGAGCCATGCGAGCACCCTCTCTAGGAGGCAGCAGCGTACTTAAGGGCTCCCCTAAGCTCCATCTCGCAGGAGAATGGAAGCAAGAAAAAGCTATATTCATCCCTGGCTACATGAGAAGATCTCTGCCCTGCTGCTAGAAGAGATGCTCAGAAGGAAGAGTGATAATGAACCAACCCGCGAAACCAAATCCATAGTCAATTAGTCAAGACATGCAGTGTATCTTAACACTGGGCATCAAGAAATCCCTTTTACACAGAACTGAGGCAAAGTCACCCTGAGAAACCAAGCAGAACAAAATCAAGTTTTTGTAAAAGACAAACTATTTTCTTAGACATAAATATTGCTAATGGCCTTTCCTGACCTCAGATTTGACTTTTTCATACAAATGCAACCAACGGCAGGTTCCCAAAACAATCCAGGAGTCTTCAGATTATTTTCCTTTGTCTAACCCATACCTACTAACGTCATCAGCAAGTCCTTTGTATCTTCAGTAAGAGGAGAGACACGGGAATCTGCCTGTGGCCAAGTATGTTCAGAGTTCACCTACCAACTGTCATGAAAAATCTAACCAAGTGTGAAGGGTAAGAAAAGGCAGAGCTATTAGACTTCTTTCAGCTCTGCTGTCTGATTTGTCATTGGCTCTGGGTATGTGCTAATATGTAAGTTGACATATATGTACAAAAGGAAATTTGCCCTTCAGGATGAGTATAAGCATTTCACTTCAAAGGAGACTATGAAGAAAAACCACTTACCTCGTCATCTTATACTAAAAATGAAGATTCCCAAGACTTAACTGTCTTCTTAAGATTACAGAGAAGGGAAACACACAAAAAGCTAAGATCGGGCATGTGAAAATCCAGTTATCCTTCACACACACACAAAAATGTGTTAGACGGTTCCCGGAGAGAGCTTTTGGTGTGTATGATCAAATGGTAAATAAAGCTAGAGAGGTCCTTGCATATCATCAAAGCTCTACTTCCTGGCTTCATTTAGCACCTGGTGCATTCATTTCCTTCAACTCATATTAACTGGGGGCCCATCACATGCCAAGCTCTAAATGCTGGCACACAACACTGCATGACAATGAAAGTCCCTGCCTCGGGGAGCTGATTTTCTTGGGTAATGATGAGAAGGTGGAAAATAACAAAGATGTATCTTGTCAGGTGGATGGAAGTGCTATGGAATGCCCTGTAACTGAGGGCAGAGAGGAGCAAACGGAATCTTCAAGTGTGAAGTTAGTTAGAAGGCAGCAGCAGAAATGGATAACCTAAGTTTTGGCCTTTTTAAGTTTTTATGCAGCAAAGGAATACTAAAACACTAATGAAGGCCAAGGAAAAATGCATTATAATCAACACAGCATCCTATTTTTGGAGGCACGTGCAGAAGACAGGTGGGCATCGGTCAGGGATCTTTCCATCTTTATCATGTGGCACTGACTTACTAACCAAGACCTGACAATCCTCACCCTGAAACTTGAAATATCAAAGTGTTTCTGGGTCCAAAATACCCCAGGGCAAGAAATATTTTCTTTGTTTGAAAGCAAGAAACCGCATTCACTGTAGGTTTCTTATTTCAACTTTCTTGGCCATTAAGTGCTTGGAAATGGCAGTGGGAGGGGAAAAAAATATGGGAAGAAACAGGAGCTTGGTTTCTCCCATCTCCTTCTCTTTAACTGGGTATTGCTTGCTGTGTATGTTCCCCCAAACCCCCAGTTTGGAGCCCTTCAGCCTCAGGGTTATAAACCACTTAGAAAATAAAGTAAAGGAGTAGGCTGTGCCATCCAGCAGGGCCCTCATTTGGAAAAGTGGTTCAGTGAGAAAGAAGCAGCTTCCAGGTAAAGGAGACAAGTAGAAGTCTTCAGAATTTACATTTCTCCCTCCTTCTGCAAAAAAGTGGAGCTTTTGTGTGTGTGTGTGCTCTGTAAGTAGCCTGGTCTAACAATCAATGAACCAATCAAATTCCTGACGATGCCAGAGGAAAGGCAGCCTCATGAGACACCCTGAAGATGGCGAGGGGACCAGAGAGCCCACCTGCCCTGCCTCCAACCCCACTTGCTGGAAGCCCACAAGATGCTCCCTCTGAGTGTTCAGAATCAGAGGTCACATTCAAGCAGGTCGATGAGTTACAAACTTGAGTTAATAAATCACCGTTCGGGTGGTGGGTGGGGTAACGGCTAAAGCATATGATGGCTTTTTTTTTTTTTTGAGGAGATGAAGATATTCTGACATTGACTGTGGTGATGGCTGCACGACTTTGTGACTATACTAAAACCACCGAACTGTATGCTTTAAATGGGTGAATCATATGGTATGTGACTATATCTCAATTAAACTGTTTCCCCCCAAAAGTTATCATTTTCATCAGCCTCAAATTGTCGATGATCTTTTTCTCATTACATCATCCTCCCAGTGGGCTAAAGCTGAGAAGCTGTTTACATTTTAATTGTTTTATATCTTTAAGTTAAAAGATACACTGTCTCACAGCATGACTTCCCCAGGCCTTGGCGTCCATGCTGCGGCAGGTCAGAGGCCCCTGAGAAGCTCACTCAGGGCTGTGGTCCTCTGCCCTGCAACAGTGGGTCCCACACATTCAGATGCTCAGCGTTCTGAGCCCCCAACTGAAGGGCAACTGGAAAGAGTGGAAAGAGAATCTTCATCCCCCATCTCTTTTCTCGTATTTGGGGAATGGAGCTACAGTGCTGAAGAAATGAGAAGGCGCAACAAGGTTGGAAAGCTCAAATCTGGATTACTGAGAAAATCAAATTAGATGAATGATAACTCCTCTCCCTGTTCATCCCTCCAATTTCAAGGTATATAGATGGGGAGAGACTTTGTTTCCTTCCTTCTGCTCATCAAATACCTACCCACCCAATAGTCCATCCTTCCAACCATCCCAGCCAGCCAGCCAAAATTTATCAAGTCTTCTGTGCAAAACCAGTGATACTATATAGAATTTAAGTATGATCATTGTAATAAAATCTGAAGGGCGTCCTTTTTTTCACCTCTTTGCCCCATCCCCACCTGAAACCAGTAAAAAGTTATTATATACCTACACCTGGGGACTGAGAGAGGCAGCTCAGATGTGCAATATTACTTCTAGGCTAAGTAAACACACAATTCAATACTCTCATACTATAGACCTGGGTTATAAGAAGAGAGAAAAAGGTGTACAGTTCAAGGCCTATAATCTCCAGGAGTCTATGGTAAACAACCACACCTGACCACCTCTACCACCAGCACCTGGTAATACTGCAGCCAGCCTCACCTAGATTATGCCAATAGCCTCTTAAATGGATTCCACTTTACATCCCCTGCCATCCTACCACCTGTCTGTTATCCACTCTCCAGGGTAATCTTTATAAAAAGTGGACACCGTAAATCTAGCCCCTCCTCAAAGCTTTCCAATGGTGTCTCACCACACTTAGAATTCTGTCTCAATTTCATGATTTATAATGATGGCTTCTGCTTATTATGCCCAATTCCTTTCCTACCACCTTTCGTCTTATTCATTCTTCTCTAGCCACACTGACTTTGCTGTTCTTTTGACGAGCCATGTATGTATCCGCCACAGGGCCTTTACACTTGCCCTCTGCTTAGAAAGCTCTTCTTCTAGATGGTAATGTGACTGGTACCTTCTCATCATTTTGGCCTCTAGATCAATTCTTCAGGAAGGCCTCTCCCATTGACCTGAAATAGCCCTCCATGACCACCTGCCTGCCTTTAGACCGTGCATCATTCTTCTTCATGGCATGTATCCCAACCTGAGATCACACTGCATATATATTTCTCTACTTGCTTGCTTTCTGTCTTCCCATTACAATACGTATGCCACAAGCAGAGACCTTGTAACTTACTCACACCACTTCTAACTTACTGCTGTTTCCTCAGGGCCTAATACAGTGACTGATGTAGAATAGGCATTTTATAAATATGCAAATAGATGATTTTTATTTTAGTTCCACCTTCTACACTTTCACATTTTTAGTATTATTTTGCTTTCCATCAACAGAAGCAAATGATCTATAATAAATGCCCAGCAGAAAAATTTTATAACTTCATTATTAATATTGTCCCCATTCCTAATGTCTGGCCTTGATTAAAAGACAGCTTTCAGCTGATATGTGCCTGAGACCCTGAAAAGGTAGCAATCGTTGTTATTAACAGATACGATGCCCATGGGGAAAAAGTCGGAGTTGAAATCCTAAGTACGTGTGTATGCATGGTTTGCTTTGGTGAGGCTTGTGGAAAACTGCCTGCTTTCACCTGTTGGGGAATAGACTGAAGTATGAAATCTACTCTACCCAGAGGAATAAAATTAAAACTTCCCTAACTATAGAAATCATTTTGATTTGAAGTAAAATGAAAAGGCAGAAACTTCAATTAAGTAAATCTCAAAAGCAAATGATCCAAGAAACGTGTGAATTTTTTAAAAAGCCATTCTAATGGTTTAAACAGCTTATTCAAGTGGTCTACTTTAAAATGCCAGGAATTCAACCTCTTGATTTAAGAGCTCTGGAATTCAAGTGCTTCAAATTGAGAAAATAATACACAAGTAAATGGTCATAATTTCTTCTTTGTGCATCCTGGCATCACACCCTCCAGATACACAGCCCTGTACATAGTTATCTTCCCTGAGTGCCTTGCGTGTCTCTCAGGGGAAAGCGGAAGCCAGTACAAACACCACCGTACTTGAATACTGAACATCATTCCTTAGATGAAATTATAAAGCTCTTGCTTTAAAATTACAAACAAGGGATAAAATAAATATTTCAGGGGCTCATTCAAATGAGCCTCTTGAGAATCTGGACTCTCGATAGGCTGTAGTCTCAAAAGCTTGCCAACAGAGGAGAGGACTGTATCTAGGAACTCCCGCAGACCAGCATGGCATATTTACAGAGTATCTGTAGTAGTCAAGGCCTCTGCTGCCATCTTCCCTCTCTTCTCCATCTTCCTTTCCCAAGCCCTTTCCCCTTTCATCTGAGAGCATCTGCACTGCCTTGGAGTTGCAGACACAGAGTGCCTCAGCTCAGTAACTATTAGAACACTGGATGTCAGGTAAAGAGAATTTATTTGTAAGCATCGCAGCCTCTGAAATGGTGGGAGGCCAGCTCAGTAATGCAGACACTGCCACACTCCTTCCAGGATGGATCTACCCAAAGAGATGTTGTATTCTGGGAACTGAACAGTTATTTTCCCAATATTACATGTAGACACAGTCACCTTGCAAGTGGGATAATTACTGCACATTCATTTGGAAAGCATTCAGCAAGCACCTACTATACACTGGGGACCGTGGCTGCAGAGGAATGTCTCACAGTTCCTGCTCATAAGATAATTCGAGAGAAACAGACACACATCCAATGATGGTACACAGCCATACAAGACACAGTGGCAAACAGGACTACAACAGGAATGTGGTTAAAATCCTATGGCTTCAGAGAAGGGACAACCTAATGCAAAAGTCAGTAAACTGCAGTTCATGGGCCAAATCTGTCTATTTATACATGAATGGCCTATGAGCCAACAATGGTTTGTATTTTCTCAATTATTGGAAAAAAATTTTTAATGTTTTGTGACACATGAATATTACATAAACTCAAATTTCTGTGTTCATAATAAAGAAAATTTTACTGGACACAGCCAAGCCAGAGCTGAGAAGTTGTAACTTAACTGTGCGATCTGCAAGTCTGCGATATTTACTATCTGCCCTTTACAGAAGTGTGCCAACCCGTGACTAATGCAACCAGACAGGACTGAGGCATCCTGGTCTTTTTTTTTTTTTTTTTTAAGTGAAACACAAACATGTAAGTAAGCCTCTAATTCCAATTAACAATGTGATAGTTAGCAATGGAAGCATTTTGAGAGAATCCACAAAAACATCTGTCAGTTGTAACAGAAAGCAGGCTTTGCCATCTCCCAGACCAATTCTCACATTTTAGAGATGAGAAGCCAGACCCCAAGAAATGAAGTCACTCTGCCAGAGGCACGGGGAACAGCACAGTCCAGAGAAAATGCCTCTGCTGTCCCCAAGCTCATTTATGTTCCAGCCCACTGACTGAAAAAAAATGATCTTAACTGAAAACTGAAGAAAAAGAGATTAGGATTTTGAAAGTGCTAGATTGATGTTTCCCAACAAAATACCCCTACTCATGAACTGCAAATGCTTAGAACTCATCATTTCCTTCTTAACTGGCCTCCGGGCCTCTTGCCACGTCTCACACTGCCCAGATGCCTCCTACAGCCCAGCC
The DNA here is from genome assembly GCF_040802235.1 of Manis javanica. Taxonomy (NCBI): domain Eukaryota; kingdom Metazoa; phylum Chordata; class Mammalia; order Pholidota; family Manidae; genus Manis; species Manis javanica. The sequence continues at coordinate 14,392,471 of NC_133163.1, read as the reverse complement.
ACACCCACGGAGCCTGGGTCCTGGAAGACAGCCAGAGCTACCTGACTCCACTCACAAAAGCCCTCCTCCTGCAGTGACCCTTTTCCCAGTCGTCTGAATCGGTCAGGTCCCCTTGTGCTAGTGCTTTTGGTTTCCAAGTTTTCCCAGGCCTATGAAAACATGAGACCCGAAAAACAAAACCCACTCCAAAAGCACCTTGCAAATTTGAAATGAATGCTCCCTTAAAGGTCTACAAAAATAACATTACATTTACCAGCCAAGAGCAACTCCACTCACCTCTCAGACAGCTTACCTACAAGGATGTTTGATGTGGGAGGGAGGTCCACTTCAGTGAGTTTACTGAGCTCACTGGGGTCTCCGAATAGAAGAGTGCTCAGAGCTCACCAAATACTCAGGATGTCCTGTTATCCTTCTACATAAAGAGCCCACTCAGTTGCTATGGCCTTTATGAAATATTTTTTCATTTTAAAGTTATTATCTTTGTACTCATTAGAGAATGTTCTGCTTTAGAGACATAAAATCATTTCTATACATAAACACATAATACAATACACTTAGGGAATACCAATGATGTGCTATCAGAAGGTCAAGGTCGTCTTAATACATGGTCCCTGACCTTGAAGCTTTTACAAACACTGGGCTAAAAGTCATAGAAGAAACGAGAAGTTAAACAATCCAAAGGCATAAATTAACTTTGCAAGAATTGCACCCTGAACAACAATCATTTATTCAGTGTCTACCAGGCACCATTTGACATACTTACTCATTTAAATGATCATCTTTAATCCTGGTAATATCAACCCTGCAAAGAAATGGCTCTTATGCCCATTTAACAGATGAGGAAACAGAAGTTAGATAACTTGACAGTAATACTAACTTGGTGAACCACAAGCAAAGCCAGGCTATAGAACCTAAGATTACTTTCAGTAAGTAATCTTCTCGAGGTAGGCCATACACTACCTTCCCCTCCCCACCCCCCAACCCAGGTGTATGAAGATATCCAGGAAGTCATGATAGCCAATGTCATGCCAACATTTTACCTGAGCCTCAATTTCACATGAAAATTTGGAGAGAGGTAAACTTAGCAAAAACACTGTTACACTGATAGACACATACATTATGAAATAGAATATAAAACTTGCAGAGGTTTTCCATTAAGGGTATGGACAACACAGCAATGAATGTGCTGCCCCAAAGTACGGGTGGGTTTAGGACTGTGGGAACCACCGATTTACCTGCAGAGGGCAGTTTGTTTTATAGGGACAGGAGACAAGATAAGACAGGGGTTGGAAGGGGGCTGGCAAGGGCACTAAGCATCTGGTGCTTTGTCCCCGTGATGATTTTGGTGAGGTGTGCCAGGAAGAAGGGCATGCTGCCTTGCAACAGTCAGCCTGCGGCCACTGTGGTTCAGCTATAAATGGCTCCCCTGCTGCCCCTGGTTGTCAGTATTCATCAAGGCATAATGTCAGATGGCCTGAGCCTGGGGGGACCAAAAATGGAAGGAGCATGTGTTTGAAGGCATCTTCTTGCCTTATTCACAGAAGGGTTTATGGGCATTTTAGAAAAAGGCCTCCGGCAGGAAACTGACTTTCACTCTAGGGCATGAAGGTTCTGGAAGAATGAATCCAAGGAGCTCCCCAGGGGGAGCTGCTCAAGGCTGGTGCATATTTGCACTGCTTCGAGGTGGAGATTCAGTTCAAGTTTTTATTACTCCATTAAGCTTGGTCCCTCCTGTTGTCCTGTAATGCTGCCCACGTGGGAGATCAAACAGCGCTTTCCCATGAAATAGGCTGGGTTGCAGAAATATCAGTTGACAGCACAGAAGAGATCAGACCTTATTTCATTCCAAGTCATTTCTTAAGGTAAAAGTTTGGCTAGTGGGAGTTCAATCCTTTGGGCTGGAGCACCAAGAAACATGCCAACATCACAGAAAAGAGCCACAACTGGATGCTGTTCCTAATAAAGAAATGTACAGACATGTCTGGCTTGTCTGGGTCCTTTAATTTTTTTAAATCTTGTGCTTCCTCCCTCTTTCTCCGTCTCTCGGTACTCCTTCTCACCGGCCACCTGTGTTTTTTGAGCTCCCGATCTCCTTGAAATTCCCCGGGAGTTCCTGATTCTGCCACCCTCATTCAGGACTCTGGATGTGTCCCTGAGGAAACCCTTTATCCTCTCCAAGTTCCCATTCCCTCATCTTGCAGAGCATGGGTCCCAACGGCTGCACAAGAATCTACAGCGACGGCCCACACAAAGCCCTAAGCACAGCGCTAGCTTGCGCAGCGTTCTCACCGCAGCACTTGGCGGACGTCCTTCTCATCACTGGTCCAGAGAGCTCACACCCTGGAGCCAGACTGCTTGTGTGAAAATCCCAGCTATGTTACTTATGAACTCCAGTCACTGAGCCGTTACTTCCAATTATCTGAGCTCTAGTTTCTGAGTCTGAAAAATGGGCCATCCAGAGCCTGCCTTCACAGGTTTTTGTGCAGATGAATGAGTGAAAGAAAGCAGAGCACACAGCACAGGGTCTGCACCCAGCGAGCAGTTGGGCCTGTTTTAGCTGCCAGCCTCCCCATCATATTCACTGTCACCACCACCCTATCCAACTTCTATGGGCTGCTTTACACCCGCACCTGTGCTATTTCCCCAATAGAATCAGGGGCTCCAAGTCAAATGCCTGTGTGAGGTGGGGGGAGCAGGGGTTAAGTGGCAGCCACACAGTGTGGCCACTGAGGTCCCACCAGCTGCTGCCCTGTGGCTAGGCAGGCCCCCTGATGCCATACCTCCGGGTGATCACAAGGAGCCAGAAATCTAGATATTTATGTGACATCTCCTGACCTTTAAGCACTGGCAAGAAATTCAAATTTTCAAAATCACTCTGTCTGACAAACACAACACATCTGTGTGTCAGACCTGCCCCCAGGTCCCCAGCCTGTGCCCTCTGTGTGGTGGGGTGGGGTCGTTTCCTGTACTTCTGATTACTCCCCATGAGGCCTTCCCAGGTGACCCCAAAGACCTGCCTGTCCTCCTCAGTCAGACCCTAGCTCTCAAGCCATCTTCTCTGACCACACCCTCCCCAAGGCAGCCCAACATGGACCTTCTGTTGATCCGCCCACCACCACCACCACCCCCAGCCACTGACAATGCATTAGAGGCACTTAGCAGGGATCCGTAGGAGCGCTAAGTGCTTTAATGCCACTCGTGTATTGATCTGGAGCTTTTCTTTATTCCTCCACTTGGAGTTCCCAAACGTGGGGCCCCTGCTGCACTGCAGATGTCTTAGAGGCTAAGTTCTCAGAGGCCAGAGCTGCTCCACAAAGTTCTCTCTGGCACTCAGGGAGCATGTGACTCGGCATCAGTGAATCCTTCTGATGAAGGCATGGAGAGCCAAGGGCACAGCACAGCGTGTGGTTAAATGTCTTTTTTTGGAGAAATTCACACCATTGTGCCAACATGTCTCTCTCCACTAGCCCATGCTGCCACTTCATGGTCTCATTTCTACAAATGCAATGTTTCAAATGTTGCCCAGACCTTCAGCTGTGCAGACTAAGTCAAACACAAGAAAAACAGGCTCTCTGCATTTAAATGAGGCAGACTGCCTACCAAGTGTTACTGCTGGTCTGCATTCATTCATTCATTCCCTCGTTCACTCGTGTACACTCACTCATTCATTCACCAAGCACTGGTTCATTCTTTGTCACACATAGCACTAAGCTTGGGAAATGGCAAGAAAAATTTTAGTGTAAAAAGTCATATGATGAAAGTCTGTTTCCACAAACACAGAATGCCAGGGGCTAGGTGGGACCTTGAGAAATGACCACATCCAACACTCCCATCCTGATGAAGACCTGAGGCCCAGAGAGTTGAGCACAGACTGCACATGTCTGTTTGGCTATTAAGAAGTGATGCAAAGAAGTCCTTGCTCTTGGTCCAACACTCTCTCCAAAACATTCTAAACTGGGTTTAGTTAGAAAACTAAACCATCAACAATGCCTGGCATCCAGGCTCAGATGTGAGCAAACTGTGACCTCTGGCCCTAGCAAAGGTGACCCCACTGGGCATGGCATTCCTCAGTATCCTTAAGAAAAAGGCCCCGGTGAGGTAAGTGTCCATTAATAGATGAATGGATAAAGAAGATCTGTTACATATACACAATGGAATATTATTCAGCCATAAAAAGAAAACAAATCCTGCCATTTGCAACAACATGGATGAAGCTAGAGGGTATTATGCTCAGTGAAATAAGCAAGGTAGAGAAAGACAAGTACCAAATGATTTCTCTCATTTGCGGGGTATAAAAACGGAACCAAACAGCAGCAGACTCACAGACTCTAAGAAGGGACAAGTGGTTACCAAAGGGGAGGAGTTAGGGAGGGTTGGAGGTACAGGCAGAAGGCGATTAAGGGGCAAAATAATTCACAATCACAATATAGGTAGATCACGGGGAAAGCAGTACAGCACGGAGAAGAGAAGTAGTGACTCTATAGCATCTTACTACGCTGATGGACAGTGACAGCAATGGGTGGGGGGTGGCGCAGTCAGTACTTGATAATATGGGTAAATGCTGACACCACAATGTTGTTCATGTGAAACCTTCATAAAATTGTATATAAATGATACCTTAATTTAAAAAAATAAAGGCCCTGGTGAGAACCCATCAGTCCACTCTATAGGGCAGTCCATCCCACCACCCTTCTGGAACCAATCTCAAGTGATTCTCATGTCTTTTTGGAAACATCCCAATGCACCTAAGGGACAAGACCCCTGCTCATGGGTGATGGAGACTCACAAGGTGCCTGGAGGGCAGAGTAGAGGGGGCTCTGAGTGCTCACCCAAGGCATGTATCTAATATGCCTTTAACAAAAGGACTAACTCTAGTTGCCCAGTTGCCAGCTATGGAATGAGTGTGCCCGCACAGCCCTGCCCGCCGCCGGGCCCCCTAAGGATGCCTGCTGTCATATCAAGGGCAGATGGAGTAGCCTCTCGTGGAACGACAGGCATACAAAAAGGCCTTCCGCACCATGCGTTTCATTCTCCCTCACACTAAAATTGATCAATTGTGTCTGTAGCAATCAAAGGCTGTCTCTGTGTGCCCCCCCACCTGGCCATGAGTAAGACATGGGCAGATGGTGGGTGGATGGCTCTGTGCTGGGGGAAGCAGCAGGAGGGCTCATGGATGTCTTCTTGGACTGCACGGTCCTGCCATGTTCCATGCAGGCTGTGTGTGGATCTATTAGGCCACACAGCTGCAAACACGGGATTTATGAGGATGTTTGGCGCTCTGCTCCCAGGAGGATGGATCATGAAGCCGCTACTCTGCAGGCATGGAAGGAGCCGACATCAGGCTGTCTGCGCATCCCTCCTCCTGCCAAGGAAGCCAGGTATGTCCTCATGTTCTGATCCCTTATGACTGTTCCCAAGTGATGGTTTTCTTTTTTTCTTTCCCTAACTGGTAAGAGTTTAAGGATGTACCTTATTGGGTTAGGCATCCACCGGCATCTTGCTCTCTATCATTCTATGGCAGGGCTGCCTCTTCTTGGTGGAATTTAGCTTTATTGATTTCTGTTCTGACTTGCTCGGCACTGGCTCATTCATTATTTAGGGAAAAATCTGGCTATGAGACCACAGTCTGATATCCTGACAACCAGCGTTGGAGCAGGTGCGACCTTTGCAAGTTTTCTTTTCAAAGAACCATAACCTATCAAAATCAGTGTAGTTTAGACTCTTCAAATTATTCATTTAAGACTTGGTCATTCTGAAAAACATTATTTTTTGTGTGAGTGGCAGGTTAGCTCAGTAGGAAAAAACATGGAGTTAAGGACTCTGTGAGGCCAAAGATTTGAGCCCTGTATAAACCAGTTATCTTTGAGAAAAGGAAACCTCCATTTTATGATGGGACACAGACCCCTCCTTAGCCCTCTAGCCTGCAGGGGGCCCCCCAGGGGCTGGGGGCAGGAGGAGGAGGCCCCCATTCATCACCATCACCACTTCCTCTGCAGACTCATGTAGACACATGGACATGTAAGGATACATTTCCATCTACTGCTAGAACCTGAGTCCACCCCCCCATGTCTCCCTATGGCCCATAGGTATTTGATGGTGAGGGTGCCATTTTTAAGGTGTTAAAGATGCAGGTGATGAACCCCCTTTTGTTGTTTTGTTGTTTGTTTTCTTCTTCACAGAGCACAGAAGTTAAGGAAATTGTATTTAAACCATAAGAAGGGAGGTTCAATTTAAAAAGTGGGAAGAAGTTCCTTTCAGAAATTCAGGCTGAAACATACTATTGAAGAAAGTTGTAAAAGTTGTAAAATTATCCTCTAGAGAAATCTTTTAAGAACAGAACTAATTATCACCTGTAAGTACTAATTTGTGCATAATCCGCTCCTGGGGGAGGAGGCTAGATGAGAAAAATCCCTCAAAATCCCCTCTGGTCTTCCCCACCAGGTTGCTTTTTCACCATAAAAAGTCTGAAACACGTTGGCTAATTTCTGGTTGAGGTCCTGGTGGGAGATGTGACCTGGTCACAGATCTTTAAGGATTTTAACCTCAGCATTATGCAAAGTGTGTAGAGTGCCAGAGAGCTTTAAGGGGCAATGCTTTTCTTCAGAAGACACAGATGAGCAGACAATGGGGTGTGTACTTTCACCAAACGCTGGGCATCATATCCTCAGACCATAACAGACACCTCATTTTTCTAATTTGTAAAAGTAAATGAGACATCATAAAGAATGAAAGAGAAAATAACCATCTATTTCTTGATTGAAAATTGGAATGTCTCTGAAAACCGCGCGCGCGCGCACACACACACACACACACACACACTGACTAGAGCCGTAACAAATGGGACTTAGAGTCCCATTACTAAAGCGTTGCAGTTTGTTTATTTTTTAATTTAAAGGATTCATACTCCAAGGATGATAAAGGTAACTAAGATTGAAGTGATTCAATTTTAAAGATATTTCCAATATGCTTTACCTGTAGATGTCTCTGTTCACTTTGCAGCATACCTTTCTAATCTGTTATCACTTCTTCTCCTGAACTACACTTTTAAAGGGGGTAAGAAGACAGGAAGAGGTCAGTGACTGGAATGCACTCAGTCTCCTCCTCTTCCGGTGGCTGTTCAGGCTCATTCATCCTCACCGTTGTTTCTCTCCAGATTTACTACCTCAGTGAGCTTTGTTACCTGCTATTTGCCAGCTCACCAAGTCAGTTTTTCTAGCTCTGGCTTAGTCACATATTTCTCACTACCTAAAACAGAGGTAATCAGGTCTGTATGCATATCAGAATCACCTGGGAGCTTTTAAAACCACAGATTCCATGGCCCTACCCCAGACCCATCATTTAAACTAAAGAAGGCAAAGTTCCTGGGTTATTCCCAAAGAACTGGCTTCTAAATGCCTGAGAAGATGTTAAAGTAAACTGCCTGTGAAACTAGGCATAATCTGAAGGATGCATCTTGTTGTATAACTACAAATTTCTCTCTCTCTCTGAAGATATGAAGGACAAATTAGTACCAGGGACAGTGTGTTTTCCCTTAGTAATGAGTCAGTTTCAATCTTCTGAACACTTAAGCCATACAACTGTTCCTATTTCTCTCTTTGCCTTGGTTCCTAGGAAGCTCAAAGTTCAATTTATGATTGACAGAACTTATAATATACATTTTATATATTCATGTTACCTTTATCTTGGGTCTTCTACTTTTTTTCCTTGTCTTGATTTCTGCATGTTCTTTTAAAGAAAAATTCCAGTTCCACTGCATTTTTGTAAGCTATAACAAATTCTTTTTGGAACAAGGTGGGAAATAAGTTAGACAAATTAATTAAGTATAGTCATTGACATGCAGCCCTCTGCAGCACAACAGCTCTAAAGCAGATGGTAACGAGCACCAAAATAGAGACCAGGGCTCCCAGGAAACTTTGGCTTTGCAGTTAACTCCCCAACAGAAACCCTCCCACTGGCTCCAGTTGTCATGGAACATCTGGAAGCATATCTGAACTGCCTATTAAATATATTTTAAGATTATGAAACTGTCTGAGTAACATCTATACATATTCAAAGCCTGGAATCCCGACATTCCATTCTGTACCTACTGCCTCTCAACGCCATCCAGCAATTCCACACACAAACTTCGAAAATGCTGGTCCCTAAGGAAATGTATCAAGTTGGTGTATGAAATTATATTCAAGCAATAGTAGATACTGGAAGTTGGTGGCCTTGTGTATCAGACAAAACGAATGGATCATTTAGAACACCTGAACATTATTACAGTTGTTTAAAAATACATGACATTTTTTAAGTCTGGAGTACTCCAAACAGCGTGCACACTGTCCCCATATAACCTTATACATTCAACTGAACTAACTACCCAAATATTACCTGCGCACACGTGGGATCAAAAAAGATTGTTATCTGCCAGTGAAATGCTTTCCTGCATCTGCGAGAGGCTCTGTTGTCCCGGGCACAGAGCCAGGAGCAGTGCTGATGTGGCCAGGAAGCCTGGGGGACCCAGCCGTGTACTGAGGAGCCCCCTCTCCTTAGCCCTGACGCAGCCCATCTGCACTGGGAGGGCGGGGACCAGCCACAGGTCTCCTGGCTGGCCTGGCCTGGGGGCGTCGGCTCTGCCCCTGGCCTCAAGTGCACGGCCAATGAGGCCTGAAGGCCGACTGCTTTTGTTGCTGCTGTTAGTTATCATTTCTTTTACATGAAAATATAAGGTTATGAATCTTACTTATTAAAATGGTAAGAACTCTCATATGTTAGGAATTAGGGGGGGTGAGAGCTAAAGCTCCTCTAGTCTCATATTTAAAGTGGCCCTGAGTTGTCTTAAACACTTGGCCATTTTACATTTTTGCAAGCATTGCTTGATCTTTGAAGATCTAAACCTACCATCAACAGTAATCTAATGAACACAAACAGGCAGCTATAAAATTTGGTTTATTCTTTTATACATTTTAGTTGTACAACCAACACAAACTTCTTGTGGTCAGTATAAAATGAGTAAAAAACTACCCATAATGGCTCAAATCTACAAGTGATGTTTCAGCACATGCCCATCCATCCTTTTGCTTATTTATGTGTTGGAGTCAGCCTCAGTCAGACTCTGGACCGTACACATAAGCAGTGTGCTGGGTTCAAGCCCAGGGCCAGCCTGGGGCATGCAGTTTCTCAGAAGGTACCTAAGAGCTAGACCCACCAAATGCATGTGCGGTAGTTTCTAATTAAGGAGTGCTAACTGTACACCAGGCACTGAGCCAACACCATGTACCTCTGCCCTGCAACCCAGCGTGGTGGGTCTTACTTCCCACTTCACAGAACGAGAAACTGAGACCTGAAAAGACACCATACTGCTAAGGGGGTAGAAACTCTGGGATTTAAGCCAGGGCTGCTGCCAGCATGAAGAGAAAGAAGCATGAGTTTCACATGTCTGCTTCTGCTTATGATACATAGTTCAGTTCTCCTTTTACTCCTGTAAGTATCTCTAACCACACCAAGAAGAGAAGGGGAGTTTACTCCACTTGGAAAGACTGGCAGGAAAGGAGAGTTGGACTGGCCTGGGAGGGGTTGGTCCTGCCACCAATTTGCCCTGTGACCCACAGCAAGCTTTGACTCTCTGTGCCCAGTTTACCTGTCTGTTTGCTGAGGCTGAAGCCAGCGAGGTGTCTAAGAAACCAGCTAGCTCAGAAATGATGCTAGTTGGTCCCTACCCCACTACATACCACCTGGAGGAAATGCTATCTAAATTACCCTGTTTTCAGCAAAAACATCAAGGACATACTTTTTTGTTAGACACAAGGAGAGGCTGCGGGCAAATTATAACAGGGACAATATAATAAGATGGAAGAGGCAGAGCGGGAAGAATCTCCCCAGACTTGTTTTTGTCCCATGATGTGGCCCCCAAACCAAGGGTGTGTGCTTCCTTGTACTACTGCTGAGATGAAGACAACACCCAGCGCAGAGGATGAACACAGACCACACTACTCATTCCTCAAAGCCTGGCACAAATGACCACAGATTGAACAAAGTGCTTCAGAAGCATTTAGCGTGTAGACTCTAACGTGCATTCAACAGTTAAACTAGCCAAAATCAGGATATAGGGGTACCTAACCTTAACTAAGAAAAGAAAACATACTGGAATAGTATCTTAACTCTTTTGGGAAAACAAAAACAGACTTATCAGAGCCTCTCTCTGTCCCTGAAATGTGGGAGAATCATAGCCTTTGGCCTGGGAACACACACTATGGACAAAATCTAAGTCTGAGTGTTAATATAAAAATGATGCTATTTTTTTTTATTACAACACATGCTTATAAGAGGTTTGAAAACTTAAGAGGCAGCATTAGCAACTTGGATAATATTTACAAAGAACTGATAAATGGAGATTTAGAGTTTAATTGAAGATAACAAATGGTTCAGTGAGCTGACAGGCTTTCCTGAACAGCTCAATCATTTAGAAAAATGCTGCAGAGAAGGGGGACTCATTTCTAAGTCAGCCTTCAAAGGGACAACCACCTTTATAGGTGCTTCCAATTGAAGAGGACTGTTTTTTCCACTGGAAGTTAAAAATCAGTGTAACTGGCCTGCTCATTTTAATTTTATTTTTACTGAGGCATAATTGACATATAACACTAGTTACAGTTGCACAACATAATGATTTGATCATTTATATGTTACAAAATGATCACCTCAACAAGTCTTATTAATATTCACCACCATACACAATTACAAGTTTTTTCTTATGATGAGAATTTCTAAGATCTACTATCTAGTAACTTTCAAATATGCAGTACACTATTTTTAACTATAGTCACCACGCTTAATATGTACATTACATCCCCAGGATTTATGTGTTTTATAACCGGAAGTTTGTACTTTTTGACCACCTTCACCATTTCACCCACCCTCCACTCAAGCCTGCTTGTTTTTCAAATCTCAAAAGTCTTCAACAAGCACAATGCATTCTCCACTAGCAAAATGCTTACTAAGAAATTTCAAGGTTTAAATAATGATTTCTACATCAATTACTTCGCCAACATCTTTACCTACCAAGACAAAGATACTCCCATGGAATGAAAAACCACTTTTATTTAGGTAGCACTTTCAAGTTTTATAAGTCTTCTATGTGTTTTGGCAAAGACCTTCTCAAAGTTTTGCTAAAGAGCTTTTTCACTTCTTTTCAAATTTCACTGCTATTACATAAGTTCATCATAACTTACATTTAAGAATGTGGCTCTCTGGTTATGAATGTTAAAAAAAACCAATCTTGGGAGAGATTGACATTTCAGTAATCTTTGCCAGCTGGCATGTTCAGAATGGAATCTAAATATTGTATTAACAATATCAGTAACAAGTAGTTTGGTAGGCCTAAATGCACTTGAATTGTTAGAGAAATTCTTGGTATTTTGTGTTTCACCCAGCTTTAATTTTCTATATTGATTCAACAAAATCTATGACAAGCTCGTTTCTTAATCATGTAAGAATTCTGAGGTTCACTTCACGTGTCTAAGTGGAAGTCTGAAATCACATAAGTGTAATGAAATTTTCGTTGCCCAATCATTTTTGAAACTTTTGACTGAAGTTAACATGTACCCAGCAAAGCCCACGTGTGCCCAGCCCAAGGAATTTTCATAAACAATTTAACCACATAACCAGCACCCAGATGAACAAAACAGGCACCATAGGAGCCTCCTTCCTCTTTCTCCAGTCACTGCCTTACACCCCAAGGAAAACGGCAACCCCTGACTTCCCTTTGCACACTATTCCTGCTAACTCAGGGTGGGGCTGTGGCGGGGGACACGGAGCCAAGACTATCACCCCTTGTGGCTACAGCCACAAAGTGCTGGCTCATACGTTATCTCATGTACTTCCTGAGAGGTGGGTGGTGTCCTCCTGACCGTATAGATGAAGAAACAGAAGTTCAAAGTCAAGCATTCGACCAAGCCAAGAGGCATATACGTGTACATATAAATGAATGCGTAGCAGTGTGTGTGCATGTGCACGTGAGAGATTACAAAGGACTGTCAGACTCAGGATTCAAAGCCAGATCCCTCCCATGTCAAACTCCGCTCTGTAGCACAAAAGCTATTTTAGAAGTCCCATTTCCCTCCAAATTCATTGGCTCATAAGTACAACAAATGTCATTTATAATTAAATGGTCTCATAAAGAGAACTATTCCTTCCTCTGGCCCCAAACACACACACACACTCCACAACAGGTTTTGAAATGGAACCCATTTTCTCATTTAGCATTTTATCTAATTTGGAATCTCATTAGAGGTGTCTTAATTTTAAAAATTAAGTTGAGAACTAGCAAGTGAGCAAAGAGCCTATGTCTTTGGTTCTGAATTGGACTTTTATTACCCAATAACTCTTCAAATTATACTGATTTCAGATGTGGTTATCACTATATTTCCTAAACAGACTGGGGAGTGAGCAGAATGTGTGGGCATCCTACACTCATCTTACTCACCTGCAAGGGGACCCCCCTGCCCCTCCTCACCTCCACCAAACTACTTCCAGGTCTGCTGCTCTCTGCTCACCTGTCAGTGCAGCTGCTCGTATCTCTTTCCAGCTTCAGCCCCAGCTGTGACCACAGTTCAAGGTAACCTGACCACCTTCCACCGGGATCACGTGATACGATGCACACCATCTTGCAGCAGTTTCCCATGTTGAATGAACATCAGCTCAGTTCTTTACCCTTCCTTATGTGCCTAATTTCAATGTAAGACTTAAATCGTACCATCTACCCCACATCCCCACTCTATAGCTACCTTTGTCTCCTCAGAGTCAAACCCACTCTTTGGTACCTTTACCAGAAATCATATCTTGGAAACCCAACCCCCAATGTGCCTAAGTTTGGATATACAGCCTTAGAAGAGGTAGTTAAAGATAAATGAAGACATAAGGGTGGGGGCCCAATCCAATAGGGCTGGTGTCCTTATAAGAGGTGGAAGAGACCAGAGGAAGCACAAGTACACACACACAGAAAAGGCCAAGTGAGGGCCCTGCGAGGAGGCGGCTGTTTGCAAACATAAATTGGTTGAAGCCACTCAGTCTGCGGTATTCTGTCATGGCAGCCCTAGCTGATTAATACATTCACCAACTGTCCAGGCATCATATACTCTGAGGATGTGACTCGGGGGATCAACGCTGGCTGCTCGGGGAAGCTCTCGAAGATGCCGTGCTTGGTTGCTCGAGGTCAGTCCTTGTAAAGGGCAGCCACATCCCATCTTCTGTCTGTCTTTTATCACCAATGAGGCAGGTCTAGTTAAAGCAATCTGCCCCAGCAATCCTCACTCTGCCAGGGAAAGTGAATGTCAACATGAACTATGATTCTGGACCGCTGGGAAATTATTTCTACTCGACCAACACTGCCATATGCCCGGAGACCATGGCAGTCCTGCACACGCATGGATAACCGCCACTACCCTGGGGAGAGAGCCGGAAGCGTCTCAGATGGGAAGACCTGCAATCTGACCCTAGACCTCCACTTACTGGCTATGCACATGTATATGTCACCTAATACTCTGTGTCCATTTCTTTGTTCTTTAAAATGGCTATGCCACTGTAATGGACAGTTCCTTTTCCCTTCCTTGAGAACTGGCCCTGACCTGCATCTGGGGAACGTGCCATCTCCCGATCTGTCCACAGGCTTCCAAGTGATGTTTCCACCCCCAGCATAAACCACAAATCACTGCAGCCCTCCCATTCTTCTGGCCACACGGATGGTTCCGGGCAGTCATGTGATCCAGTGCTGCTCCCAACTTTCTCTGGGCTTTGGGAAAAGGCTAGGCTCAAAGCTGGTATCTGTAGCCCAAGAGTCCACTGGTAACCGCCTTGTGTGAACTGAACGTGAGCCTCTCCGAGCCTGTTTTCCCCAGAGGCAAAGCCAAGCTGCAGGACAGAGAGAATAGCTATTATTATTAGCAAGATCCCATTTTGTTTGCTAAGTCAAGGAACCAAGTCTGAAAAGATCTCCAAGTTCATCTTACATTCTTTCAAGCAACAGGCAAACCGGTAAGTGGGCCTCTCTGGACAATGAGGCTGGAGTTCCACTGAGACACAGAAATCATCAGTGACACATATTTTAACTGACGCTATTCATGCAGAGAGTCTTTATTACTGAGGATTTTGGGATGTACACAAGAAAACCCCCAAGTCAAGCTGGGTGCAGTAAGAAAGGGAATTTATGAGCTCATCTAATCCAATCATGGGAAGGGCAGCACCCCTTCATCTCTGCTTCTTTCCCTTGGTGCCACTTCCTGGGCACTGGCTGATTCCAAATGGCAGGCCTTATGAGGCCACCACCTGCTTCAGAGCTCCCAGACCCAAGACAAGTACCAGGATGGAGCGCTGGCCTGGACTGGGTCAGGTGCCGCTCCCTAAACGAAGTGCTGAGGCCAGGGAGCTCTTTTTAAAAGTTGGTGCCCCCCATTAAGAATGTATGTTGGAAGTTGGGGGGTTGCGAACAGTGGGTCCCACAGGAGAAAGGTGCCCTAGATGCCCTGACATGGCTACTGGCACCTGTGTCATCCCTGTAAGCATCCCACCTTGGGCCTAGGACAGATACAGGAGTTCAAAACTGAAAGCTTCCTTTCTAATTGTTTCATTTCCCAGCCATGGCAAAACTTAAAGAATGAAGTCTCTCAGAGTCTGAGAAATGCAGTGCACACAAATGATGAACACAGAAGCGGCCTTTCTACATGTCACAGGCTTCTTGGTTCTTGTCACAGTGTCTTCACGATCTCGCTCAGAGTGTGGGCAATGAATCCACAGCCAGGACACTGGGTTAAAGCAGCTTCTTGGGCACGTCACCAAGCACAGACCAATGTTCTAGCACCTCACCGCTGTTTGTATCAAATACGCAGAGTGAGGGCATCCTGAACATGCCCTGGAAGAAAGCCCCAGCCAAACAGGGGCCAACACGTGTGTGCCACATGACTGCGAGCTGGGGGACACGCTCAACGGGTCTTAAACGATTTTCTGAATTTCTTTGTCGCCGCAAATGTCACTCCTTCCTTCTTTCTCGCCCTCTTGCTCTCCTCCCTCTCATCTCTGAAACCAATCTTTGCAAAAAGATCGTATTCTGGGACAATCAGAGGCACTAAAAGGAAGAAAACAGATTACAAGCCATTCTAATTCATCCCCAAGGAACCTTCTTTTTCTGTGTCACATTTCTGCAAGATCTTAGTCCCTGAGAAGCATCCATGAGAAGAGCTGGGAAGGAATCCAGTTCTTGTGGGTATCTCGAAGGTGTTGACCTTCATGTAGTAGGAGCTTCAGAGAGATGGAAAACAGTCCTAAACATTCCTGAAGGTGTAACTTCAGTTCAACTGGGGAAGCATTTTTTTATGTGGTTGCTCTTTGGAAGTGAAGTCCTGAAAACCTTACGAAATTGCGGAATGCTACCATAAATATACTGAATGCTATTTACTGAATACCCAATAATCACCAGGCACCATGCCAGCCCTCTGTACATACACTGCCTTTTAATTCTCACAAGATCCCTCGAAGCACTACTAACTGGCTGGGAAGGAACGGCTCAAAAGGATCAGATGAGTTGCTCAAGGTCACATGGCTGGTGGACGGTAGAGGTTGGCCTCTGTGCCTAAGACCGGCCACCTCCAAGGTCCACCCTCTCCTCTCCTGGTCATGCTGCCTCTCTGGAGCAAGAGCAGTGGCAATGGCGCCTGTGCTGGCAGGATGTGAGTGTCAGGGACACCACACAAAGTGTTGTCACCTAATCCTTATGAAAATTACACTGGCCTGGCAAGACAGGGATTTCTGCATTTTACAGTAGCTCAAAGAAGTTTACTGAACTTTTCCAAAGTCAGACAGAGCACAGAATGGGTCCAGGTATGCCTGATGTGAATACAGAGGCCTTTCAGCCTCATGCCACCTGGCAAATGCCAAGAGGAGAGCTGGGTGGGATGGAAACACCAGAGGAAGAGGGGCAGGGGGGTGGCAGGGGAGATTTATTCTTACAGATTCACCACAGGAGGTGATAAAAGCCGGAGGGTGTGGGCCACATGTACACACACACACACATGCATGCATGCACACATGCCTAACCTATCACGTACCCTGCAGTGCTACTACCCGGCATATCAACCACACCTTTGGATCGTCGAGGGAACCAAACAGAACACAAACCTGACCTCGCGCAGTCTATATAGGTGGATGCTTATAAGGTTGTGCCTGAAAATGTAATGTGGACACCTCAGTCACATATATTCTAAAAAACTCATCTTTGCTGTAAGCTTCTTGGCAGTTACAGAAAATATTCCAAAACTTCCATCTAAGCAGGGTTAAGGAGAAATTCAATGGGAATGGCTTTTCCAATTCTGCTTTATTTAAATTTTTTTTATTAAGGTATGATTGATATACACTCTTACGAAGGTTTCACATGAAAAAAACAATGTGGTTACTACATTTACCCATATTATCAAGTCCCCACCCATACCCCAATGCAGTCACTGTCCATCAGTGCAGCAAGATGCCACAGATTCACTATATGCCTTTTGTGCTACAATGTTCTCCCCATGATCCCCCAAACCATGTTTACTAAACATAATACCCCTCAATCCGCTTCTCCCTCCATCCCCACCCACCCTCCCATACCCGTCCCCTTTGGTAACCACTAGTTCATTCTTCGAATCTCTGAGTGTGCTGCCATTTTGTTCTTTCAGTTTTACTTTATTGTTATACTCCACAAATGGGTGAAATCATTTGGCATTTGTCTTTCTCCGCTTGGCTTATTTCACTGAGAATAATGTCTTCCAGCTCTATCCATGTTGTTGCAAATGGTAGGATTTGTTTCTTTCTTATGGCTGAATAGTATTCCATTGTGTATATGTACCACATCTTCTTTGTCCATTCATATACTGATGGACACTTAGGTTGCTTCCATATCTTGGCTACTGTAAAAAGTGCTGCGATTTAGCCAAGAAATGGAAGCAACCTAAATGTCCATCAGTAGATGAATGGATAAAGAAGATGTGGTACATATACACAATGGAATATTATTCAGCCATAAGAAGAAAACAAATCCTACCATTTGCAACAGCATGGATGGAGCTAGAGTGTATTATGCTCAGTGAAATAAGCCAGGCAGAGAAAGACAAGTACCAAATGATTTCACTCATATGTGGAGTTTAAGAACAAAGAAAAACTGAAGGAACAAAACAGCAGTAGACTCACAGAACCTGAGAATGGACTAACAGTTACCAAAGGGAAAGGGACTGGGGAGAATGGGAGGGAAGGGAGGGATAAAGGTGGGGAAAAAGAGAGGGGATATTATGATTAGCATGTATAATGTGGGGAGGGGCATGGGGAGGGCTGTGCAACACAGAGAAGACAAGTAGTGGTTCTACATCATCTTACTACGATGATGAACAGTGACTGTAATGGAGTTTGTGGGGGGGGGATCCTGGTGAACAGGGGAGCCTAGTAAACATAATGTTCTTCATGTAATTGTAGATTAATGATAACAACAAAATAAAAAGTGCTGCAATAAACATAGGGGTGCATATGTCTTTTTGAATCTGAGAAGTTGTATTCTTTGGGTAAATTTCAAGGAGTGGGATTCCCGGGTCAAATGGTATTTCTATTTTTAGTTTTTTGAGCAACCTCCATATTGCTTTCCACAATGGTTGAACTAGCTTACATTCCCACCAGCAGTGTAAGAGGGTTCCCCTTTCTCTGCATCCTCGCCCAACATTTGTTGTTCTTAGTCTTTTCGATCCTGGCTATCCTTACTGGAATGAGGTGTTATCTCATTGTGGTTTTAATTTGCATTTCCCTGACGATTAGTGATGTGGAGCATCTTTTCATGTGTTTGTTGGCCATCTGAATTTCTTCTTTGGAGAACTCTCTCTTCATATCCTCTGCCCATTTGTTAATCGGGTTATTTGCTTTTTGGGTGTTGAGGTGTGTAAATTCTTTATATATTTTGGATGTTAACCCCTTGTCAGATATGTCATTTACAAATATATTCTCCCATACCGTCGGATGCCTTTTTGTTCTGTTGATGTTGTCCTTTGCCGGAAAGAAACTTTTCAGTTTGATGTAGTCCCATGAGTTCATTTTTGCTTTTGTTTCCCTTGCTCAAGGAGATGCATTCAGGAAGAAGTTGCTCATGCTTATATTCAGGAGATATTTACCTATGTTGTCTTCTAAGAATTTTATGGTTTCATGACTTACATTCAAGTCTTTAATCCATTTCGAGTTTACTTTTGTGTATGGGGTTAGACAGTGATCCAGTTTCATTCTCTTGCATGTAGCTGCCCAGTTTTGCCAACACCAGCTGTTGAAGAGGCTGCATTTCCCCATTGTATGTCCATGGCTCCTTTATCATATAATTGACCATATATGGTTGGGTTTATATCAGGGCTCTCTACTCTGTTCCATTGGTCTATGGGTCTGTTCTTGTGCCATTACCAAATTGTGTTGATGACTGTGGCTTTGTAGTAGAGCTTGACGTTGGGGAGTGTAATTGCCCCTGCTTCATTTTTCGTTCTCAGGACTGCTTTGGCTATTCGGGGTCTTTTGTGGTTCCATATGAATTTTAGGACAATTTTCTCTAGTTCTTTGAAGAATGCTGCTGGTATTTTGATAGGAATTGCATTGAATCTATAGATTGCTTTAGGCAGGATGGCCATTTTGACAATATTAATTCTTCCTATCCATGAACACAGGATGTGTTTCCATTTATTGCTATCTTCTTTAATTTCTCTCATCAGTGTCTTGTCGTTTTCAGAGTATTGGTCTTCCACTTCCTTGGTTACGTCTATTCCTACGTATTTTCTTCTTTTTGATGCAAATGTGAAGGAATTGTTTTCCTGATTTCTCTCTCTGTTAGTTCATTGATAGTGTACAGGAATGCCACAGATTTCTGTGTATTAATTTTGTATCCTGCAACTTTGCTGAATTCAGATCTAGTAGTTTTGGAGTGGATTCTTTAGGGCTTTTTATGTACAACATCATGTCATCTACAAACAGGGACAGTTTAACTTCTTCCTTGCCAATCTGGATGCCTTTTATTTCTTTGTGTTGTCTGATTGTTGTGGCTAGGACCTCCAGTACTATGTTGAATAGAAGTGGAGAAAGTGGGCATCCTTGTCTTGTTCCCGATCTTAAAGGAAAAACTTTCAGCTTCTCACTGTTCAGTATGATGTTGGCTGTGGGTTTGTCATATATGGCCTTTATTATGTTGAGGTACTTGCCCTCTATACCCATTTTGTAGAGAGGTTTTATCATAAATGGATGTTGAATTTTGTCGAATGCTTTTTCAGCCTCTATGGAGATGATCATGTGGTTTTTGTTCTTCCTTTTGTTGATGTGGTGGATGATGCTAATGGATTTTCGAATGTTGTACCATCCTTGCATCCCTGAGATGAATCCCACTTGGTCATGGTGTATGATGCTCTTGATGTATTTTTGAATTCAGTTTGCTAATATTTTGTTGAGTATTTTTGCATCTATGTTCATCAGGGAAATTGGTCTGTAATTTTCTTTTTTTGTGGGGTCTTTGCCTGGTTTTGGTATTAGAGTGATGCTGGTCTCATAGAATGAGTTTGGAAGTATTCCCTCCTCTTGTATTTTTCAGAAAACTTTAAGGAGGATGAGTATTAGGTCTTCACTAAATGTGTGATAAAATTCAGTGGTGAAGCCATCTGGTCCAGGTGTTTTGTTCTTAGGTACTTTTTTGATTACCAGTTCAATTTCGTTTTTGGTAATTGATCTGTTCAGATTTTGTTTCTTCCTTGGTCAGCCTTGGAAGGTTGTATTTTTCTAGAAAGTTGTCCATTTCTTCTAGGTTATCCAGTTTGTTAGCATATAGTTTTTCATAGTATTCTCTAATAATTCTTTGTATTTCTCTGGTGTCTGTAGTGATTTTTTCTTTCTCATTTCTGATTCTGTTTATGTGTGTAGACTCTTTTTTTCTTGATAAGTCTGGCTAGGGGTTTATCTATTTTGTTTATTTTCTCAAAGAACCAGCTCTCGCTTTCACTGATTCTTTCTATTGTTTTATTCTTCTCAATTTTATTTATTTCTGCTCTAATCTTTATTATGTCCATCCTTCTACTGACTTTGGGCCTCATTTGTTCTTCTTTTTCTAGTTTCATTAATTGTGAGTTTAGACTGCCTATACGGGATTGTTCTTCTTTCCTGAAGTAGGCCTGTATTGCAATATACTCTCCTCTTAGCACGGCCTTGGCTGTGTCCCACAGATTTTGTGGTGTTGAATTATTGTTTTCATTTGTCTCCATATATTGCTTGATCTCTGTTTTTATTTGGTCATTGATCCATTGGTTATTTAGGAGCATGTTGTGAAGCTTCCATGTGTTTGTGGGATTGTTCATTTTCTTTGTATTATTTTTTCTAGTTTCATACCTTTGTGGTCTGAGAAATTGGTTGGTACAATTTCAATCTTTTTGAATTTACTGAGGCTCTTTTTGTGGCCTAGTATATTATCTATTCTTGAAGATGTTCCATGTGCACTTGAGAAGAATGTGTATTCTGCTGCTTTTGGGTACCAAGTTCTGCAGATGTCTGTTAGGTCCATGTGTTCTAATGTGTTGTTCAGGGCCTCTCTGTCCTTACTTATTTTCTGTCTGGTTGATCTGTCCTTCAGAGTGAGTGGAGTGTTGAAGTCTCCTAGAATGAATGCATTGCATTCTATTTCCCCTTTTAATTCAGTTAGGATTTCTTTCACATACACAGGTGCTACTCTGTTGGGAGCATAGATATTTATAATGGTTATATCTTCTTGTTGGATTGACCCCTTTATCATTATGTAATGCCCTTCTTTGTGTCTTGTGACTTTCTTTGTTTTGAAGTCTATTTTGTGTCATACAAGTATTGCAACTCCTGCTTTTTTTCTCCCTATTATTTGCATGAATTATCTTTTTCCATCCCTTGACTTTTAGTCTGTGTATGTCTTTGGGTTTAAAGTGAGTCTCTTGTAGGCAGCATATAGATGGGAGTTGTTATTTTATACATTCAGTGACTCTATGTCTTTTGATTGGTGCATTCAGTCCATTTACATTTGGAGTGATTATCGATAGGTATGTACTTATTGCCATTGCAGGCTTTAGATTAGTGGTTACCAAAGGTTCAAGGTTAACTTCCTTACTATCTAAGAGTCTAACTTAACTCACTTCTTACGCTATTACAAACACAATCTAAGGGTTCTTTTCTTTTTCTCCTCCTTTTTCTTCCTCCTCCATTCCTTACATATTAGGTATCATATTCTGTACTCTTTGTCTATCCCTTGATTGACTTTGGAGATAGTTCATTTAATTTTGCATTTGCTTAGTAATTAGCTGTTCCACTTTCTTTACTGTGGTTTTATTACCTCTGGTGACAGCTATTAAACCTTAGGAACACTTCCATCTATAGCAGTCCCTCCAAAATAGACTGTAGAGATGGTTTGTGGGAGGTAAATTCTCTCAGCTTTTGCTTATCTGGAAATTGTTTAATCCCTCCTTTAAATTTAAATGATAATCTTGCCAGATGAAGTAATGTTGGTTCAAGGCCCTTCTGCTTCACTGCATTAAATACATCATGCACTCCCTTCTGGCCAGTAAGATTTCTGCTGAGAAGTCTGATGTTAGCCTGATGGGCTTTCCTTTGTATGTGATCTTATTTCGCTCTGTGGCTGCTTTTAATAGTCTGTCCTTGTCCTTGATCTTTGCCATTTTAATTACTGTATGTCTTGGTTTTGTCTTCCATTGGTCCCTTGTGTTGGGAGATCTGTGGATCTCCATGGCCTGAGAGACTATCTCTTACCCCAGATTGGGGAAGTTTTCAGCAATTACCTCCTCAAAGATACTTTCTATCCCTTTCTCTCTCTCTTCTTCTTCTGGTACCCCTGTAATATGAATATTGTTCCATTTGGATTGGTCACACAGTTCTCAATATTCTTTCATTCTTAGAGATCCTTTTTTCTCTCTGCCTCAGCTTCTTTGTATTCCTCTTCTCTCGTTTCTGTCATTTATCGTCTCCTCCACCATATTCAGTCTGCTTTTAATACCCTCGTTGTGCTCTTCAATGATTGGATCTCCAAATGGAATTCACTGAATATCTTTCCATTCCTCCATTAGCATGTTAATGATTTTTATTTTGAACTCTTTTTCAGGAGGAGGAGTCATGAGGTCCATGTCATCTTTCTCAGGAGTTATATTAATTTTCTTCTGAATCAGGTTCCATTCACGTTTCATATTTGTATATGGCACCATCTAGTGTCCAGAAGCTCTACTCTCTGCAGCTGCTCAGTCCCTGAAGCATTGTTGGGGGTCGCAGGGGAGTGGTAATGGTGCCTGGGGGGAGGAAAGAGCTATTTCCTCCTTCCTGGCTGCTGTGCCTGCCTCCACTTCCTGAACCAGTGGGCTGAGCACACAGGTATAAGCCTCTATGCGCTTTGCGTTTGTAGTTGCTGTAGACAGATCATCCCTCTGGCTGGCCTAACGCCAGGGTAGGGTTTGCCAGTTTGAGAGCCAGGTGGGGCTGGCCGGGAGAAAGGTGCAGTAGGCTGCCTATCATGGAGGGGGACCTTGGAGCTGTGTAGCCAGCCAGGGAGCTGGAACACCTGGAAATCGTGAAAGCTCCCAACCTGCTGGGCAAAGTGCACCTGGACAATCTTGTCTACCTGTCCTTTCTTCTGAGCAGTAAGCTCTGTGCAATCCTTGCGCCTTTAGCAGCCCTCTTCCTAAAGGCTTCCTTGTTAGGAAGTCTCTCAGACTGCCTGCCTTTCTTTTGTCCCAGAGCAGCCGGATATGGATCCCTGCTTTCCATAAGCGGCTGGAAATTCAGTCTCTCCAGGAATTCTGCCTGTCTTAGCTTTCCAATCCCGTAATCACAAGAGTACCATGAAATGTAGGTTTGTGCTCCCAGAGCAGATCTCCAGAGCTAGGTATTCAGCAGTCCCAGGCCTTCCACTCCCTCCCTGCTCTGTTTCTCTTCCTCCCACTGGTGAGCTGGAGTCGGGGAAGGGCTTGGGTCCTGCCAGGCCACAGCTTTGGTACATTACCCCTGTTCTGTGAGGTCTGCTCTTTTCTCCAAGTGTATGCAGTCTGGCACAGTTGCTCTTTCAGGATTAGTTGTATTGATTATATTTTCATATTATATGCGGTTTTAGGAGGAAGCCTCTGCCTTACCTCTCACACTGCCATCTTTAATCCTATATCTCCAATTGTGTTTTAAAATTGAGCACTTGGATAAAAGCAGGATCTGCACTATAATATGACTGAAGTTTTATAATCTTTATATTTTATAATCTGATACAATTTAAAAGATAAGAAAAACATTTTTTAAATGCTACTGATGAATTATGACTGCTGTAAAAATATTTTTATCTCTATGTACTAATACAAAATTCAGAGAGACTCAAATAAAATATTCATTCTGTTAAGGGGTGGGGGTTTGCTCTCACTAATCTGTGAATGATTTATCTCAGGATTTCCCTTTTTCTTTATCCAGTCTTTAAAATACCTTAAAGTTAGCAGTTTACAATAGTCACAGGTGGAGACAAAAAGAGAATGAAGCAACTTAATTACATGAATGAAAGAAAATAGCACAGCTATTCATTTCCATCTTTTGTCTTGTCATTATAAATTGCTTTAAAGTATTTTAAAAGGGCTCTCCCAGCCCCAGCCTGCAGAACACTGTGGAACATCTAAACATCCAAGATGGAAAAGTGTTCAGAAATGTTTATCCATTTTGAACCAAAGATGAGCCTAGATTTTCTGATCCTGGCTCCATGACCCTGAACAGGACAATTGCTTAGGGGCTTATTGTCACATCTACAAAATGGGAGGAATAATACCTAATGTGTAAAGCTAATAAAAGAATAACGTAGAGAATATATGCAGCCAGATTCAAAAGGTCACATATGATTCTATTTAAATGAAATGTCCAGAATTGGCAGGTCCATAGAGACAGAAAGTAGATTAGAGGTTGCACACTGAGGGCGTGGCACCACTTGAATCATCAGAGTCAAGAGGTGGCTTTTCTTCGGTCCCCCCCTCCCTGGCTTCTCTGCACAGTGTGTGCTCCTGTCCTTCTGAAGCCCTCTGCCCTTCCTTTCAGTGATTTCCCCCAGTTTCTGACTAAGCTGCTGCTTCTCTGTTACCAGCCACCATTCCTCTTTCTATCATAAAGCTGCCTTCATATGGACCTTATTCCTTTTATTCCTTCTATACTCCCCTTGAAAATCTCATCTATGCCCATAAATTCAATAGCCATTTCTGGATAAACAACTTCCAAATCTCTCCAAAACTTCAGCCTTTCCTACCTCCTACTAGGCAGTACCCTGAGACCGAAGGTCAGCCCATACACACCCACCCAGCAGGTGCCCAGCACGGAGGAAGCTCCCAATAAACACTCTCAATGCCATGTCCCCCATCCAGCTGGCAACCCCTTTTAAGTTCCCCATTTCTGTCCATAGACTGCCATCTTTCAGAGCGCGACACCGGGATTTCATGAAAATCATTACTCTTAAGACAGTGGTAGAGAGGCCAGCTAAAATTAACGTCAGACTGAAAAATACAAGACTATCCCACTGATGTTTTCCCTGATTCTGCACCAGGGTGCAGACAGTGGGGAAGTTGGGGTGACTGCAAACTGCGTAAACCGGATTTCCAAGAGGCAGTGAAGGTCAGAACTGACCAAAGTCTTCTTTAAAAACTGCATTTCCTTCTATTTTTTTAACTTGCTTAACAGCATGTCCTCGTGACCACACAGAACTTGAGTGATTAGAAGAGCTGAAGAACACCCCTTTAAATCCACCTGATTGCCAACAGCACCAGCCAGCTGACTGCATTACTCTGATTACATAAACATCTTCACAAACAGCACAGTGCAGAACAAGACAAAGGTCCAAGAGAAAGGGCTCCTCCTAAAAACCAAAGGCTCCCACGACCAAAAGAGGATAGAAGGCAGTAAAGACTTGGGGGAAAATACGGAGGTTTGTTTCCTCTTTCGGTTATTACCTTTTTTTTTCTGAAAGGAGCCTGCGTGGGGGAAAGAATCAGATTTATGCATTATATGGTTGCCCTCCTTTGCAAAATGGACAAAAGAGTCAGTTTGTGGAGGAGATTTCCTGAAGGAAGACAAACACCCCGAGGGCTGCAATCAATGAGAAAGAAATGAGTTGGGGAGGGTCAGATGGTGGACCCCAAAAAAACCTGGATCCATGGGTCATCTGGAGAGAAGTAAGAAGTGCCAGAGATGGGAGACCCGGGGCTGAGGCAGACCCAGGAGTCCCACAGCACCATCCTGACTCCATCAGAAAGGAAACATCGGGCCGCTGGAAGTGAGAATGGGGATCATGCCAAAGAGGAGTTTGGGAGATCATTCCTCTCAGGGGTTCTGGAACTTTCTACCTTAAATATGCTCACCGGGATTAATGGTCAGACCTCGGGCAAGAAACAGAGTCAATGGTTAAAAACTTTCACTTCTCTCAAGCTTTTACAAGATGTCAGGCACTGGATTGGAGGATGTTTTCATGTTCACATGCTCCTTTAATCTCCACCAAGATTCTGGATAACACGTACATAGCCCCATTTTATAGAATATCAAAACTGAGGTCCACGATCAAACAGCTTGTGCTCAGAGAGTGAGAGATTCAAACCCGGGTTGATACGGTGTTAACTCTGCACCTTTTTGTGACGCTATCTATGCACCTGCTGTGTGCACCCAATGTTAGTGGAGGGTATGTATAGTCCAGTATTTCTGAGTGAGGAGACCTCTCCAGGAAACAGTCCTATTTAAAAGGAATCTATGATAGAGATGAACTAATTGTCTTTCAGATCTATGTATAAACACAACAGAATCTAAGGCGTCCCCAGGCTTTTGCCCTGTTCTGAGAATTGCCAGCCCCAGCAAATGGATAAGGGAAATTTTCACAGGGAAAGTAAAAAGCACAGAAACCAAATAAGAGGATGTTAGTTTTATAAAATGCTGGAAGAACTAACTGGGAATTTTGCACATTCTAAATGCTTTACTGCCCCCCTCCCTATTCTGAGAGAAATCTTCTGCATACGTGGATGTTTTATTGCCCTTGTCTAGCTTGGATTAGCACATAGTCTACAGGCACACACCTGATCATCTACATTTGCTCTCTTACAACACTAAACTGTGTTTTCTACCTTTATCTTGTATCTACCTACCACTTCAGCATTAAAAATAATAATAATAAAGAGAGAAATGTGGTATCCAAATATAAATCAAGTATAAAAATCAAATGAATATTCATATTTGAACTGTTTATAGTCCATAATGCATGATCAAAACCAAAAGCCTCTGTGATCACTGCCCTTGTACTGTTCACCATGTAACTTATTCACTATGTAAGAATTTGTTCTCCATGTAAGAACTTGTTCGTTATGCTTCAGAAGTTTGGAGACTGATGACAATTAGGCTTGGGGTGGATTAATGATTGTGCATTGAGCATTGACCCCCCCCATACAGAATTTTATTGTGGTTAACAACCATTTGATCAATAAATATGAGAGATGCCCTCACAAAAAAAAAAAAAAAAAAAAAGTACACACTTCCAATTGTAAAATAAATAAGTAACCGGGATGTAATGTATAGGATAAGGAATATAGTCAAAATACTGTAACAACTTGGTATGGTGATAGCTGGTACCTAGAATTATATCATGTATATAAATGTTGAATCACTGTGTTGTACACCTGAAACTAATGTAATACTGTGTGTCAACTACCCTTCAATAAAAAATACTTATCTTAAAAAAAAATGCTTTACTGATACAAATTCATCAATCCTTCCAGGAATTCCATGAGATGAACATTATTAGTATTACCCACACAGGGGGGTTAAGTCAGTTGCCCACAAAGACAAGCAAGATCATTTACAGGCTGTCTGAATCTAGAACATATTGCCTCCCTAAGATCCACGAGACCTTTGAGAACTATCTTGCTCAAAGATAGGTATCCTCGGTTAGCCTGTCCTACCCTCTCTCCTCCATGGACCCATTTGCAGACACAGCGGCTGACGGTAACACACTTTCTCCATTGAGCTACAGCTGAACCTCAAAACCATTTCGACCTACTTGGAGGAAGGTGCTAGAATGGAACAGCTGGGACTCCATAGGTAACCTCCACTCTCCTTGAGGTTCACTCCTTCACTCACAGGTAAGCACACAAAACCCTAGGGTTGCCTCCTGCGTTGCCCAGGGTCACAGAGTACAGGAAGTGGCAGAGCTGGGACCACACCAGGTCCCCTCACTCATCAGCCTGTGCTCCTCCCGTTAGAACTTGTTTCCGATACACTGAGTACTTGCTCTTGAGCCTTTACGGAATGAAATACAGCCCAAGTGATTTTATCATGCATATTTTAGCAGTAAAAATACAGGGCAGAGCTATGGGGGAGGGGAAGGAATGTGGGGAGTGGGGGATACATGATGTTACTCCAAGGAGAGTAGGTACATGAAGCCCACCTAGAAGCCCAGGGGAACTGGCATTTCCCAAAGCCAGTCAGTGAAAGGTCACAATGCATGTTTTACAACGGCAGACACACCGGTGCTCACAGGAACATGTATCTGACAGCCAAAGAGCTGGTTTCCTTCTTCCCTGTCTGCTTCAGGGCCTGGGGCAGCTAGTCCTCCTTGAAGGTCTTTCCATTTCATTAGCTCATCCAGTGGGTTGTTAGGAAGCGAATGGAAATAAAAATCTGTTATGTGTGTTACGGAATTTATTTTAATTCCACTACTGCATCCAACAGAAACAGATTTAATAATAATTAGTGGCCCAACATTGGAGTGATGGGAAAGGATGGTGAAGGGAGGGCTGCAGAGGCTGGCAGGGTGTCAGCAATGGGCAGGCTTGCAAGACCAGTGGTGGCATCAGAACTGCTTGAGCAGCTCTGCAGCAATGGCTGGGACACATGGTCAGACCCCAGGATGGGCTGTGAGCAGCTGAAAAGCAGGCCCTGGGCTGCCCTGGGTAACTCCAGCCTAACCCAGTGCCTGACACACAGAGAGATAATAAAGAAATGCTTGTAGGGAGGTGGGCCCAGGAAACACCTGCTTCGAAGAAGAGGTGGAAAGGACAGTGGGTCCAAACAATCAGCTTGTACAGAGCTGTAAAGGAGCAGCTTCTCTCTGAATAAAACTCCCTGGGATGCTCTGAGGCCTACGGTGCCTAGGAAGGCAAAAAGGGCAGATGAGGAAGGTAAGATAGGCTGTAACTTGTAGCAACTTTTAGTAGAAGGCAGGAGGCAGACAAGAACGGCAATGCCATTATGTAGCTATGGGATGAAACCTCCAGGGATGACAAAAAAGATCAGAGTAGGGGTGATGAATGTCTTTAATTAGGAATCACTGATTCATTAAAATAATTCATCTGAGGGTGAGGTTGAAGTCAAGTAATCTAATTTTAAGTTCAATGGGTGAATGGAATGGGGGAGTGGCTAGGGAGCTTGTAAAACTGGAAAAAATAAGAAATGTTGTACTTTTAATTAAGAAAATCAGAGACATTGTTAACTAATACAATTAAATGTGTATTTCAAACACATACAGATTGTAACAGAGACACACAGACATGCAGAGGGAACACGTCAGCTGGCCACACCTGCAGGGCTCTGCATAAGCCATACTCATCTGTTTGGACCTGTCCTGGGTCCCCTTTGAACAAAGGGTTTGTCCCCTCTGGCGCTCAGCTAGCTTCCCACCGTAGGATAACTGAAGAACTCTGGACCCCTGAGACTGCTAACATACTAAAATTGTCTCTAGCAGCCTAAATGGCATTTAAAATAAATACTGTCAATTGATGAAATGACCAATTATGTTAAGTACCCATTCCTGGTGTAATCCAAACCAAATCTTCCCACATTACCCTCAAAACTGCAAGATGATTCGGCAGGCCCCTCTTGCCAGTGAGTGATTCTGCAAGAACCAAAATCAGAGGCTGCACTCCAGCAGGACCTCGAGTACATGCCTCTAATTATTGCAATTGGTTTTACACTGGAAAGACAGACTGTACTGCATTTCTGCTCAACAGCTTATACATCAAGCAACAATTAGACAATATACACCAGTTCCTGCCGTAACCATTACGTCATTTTGTTCCACTGAGTTTAGGCTTTAACTTCCATTATTTCCCCCTTGGACATCATAAGTATTCTCCTTAAACACGGGCTGTTTCAAGCATGGGACGTCATTAGCCCCAAGTGCCCGTGAACCATTCACTTCCTGCACCTACCACCTAAGTCCCCATTACTGTGCTCTCCGTGACCCTTCCCTACCTTTGTACCCTTGTTATTTCCCCTTTGTGCAATGCTCTTTATTGTTTCCACATGCCCACATCTATTTTTCAAGGCCTTGCTCAAGTGTCAGTTCTCCGAAGAAGCGACAGCCCGTGTGCTCCAGCCCCCTTACAAAAATAAGTCTCCCTCCTATAAACAATGTGGCAGGCTTAGTTCGCTATTCCTGCTTTCTTCTGGTCCCCACCCCTAGTCACTCCACACAGCTGCTTCTCCCTGTGCCCTTGCAGCCCAGTTCGGCCGGTTCTGCTTGGGGGTGGGGCCCACAGTCAGGCGGGGCCCCTGTGTCATCCTGAACGTGGCCACTTTCTAACCCAGTTCTAGGAACTGGGTTCTTTAGGGCATCCTGCTCACCTTCAATCCCAGTCTCTGTGGCTGGAACCTATTAACAGAGTTCTTTCCTAGATTATCATCTAGAAAAACGTCCTTCTGCTTGCTGTAGGGAAAAAGAAGGAACGTGCATATTTTGAAAATGTTAAGTGTTGAAGATGAGAAAGTAAGCATAAATCATGTATATTTCCTCCACCCCACTCTGACCTCAACCCTTCACTAGCATGACCAGGCAGCTCCCTTCTTTGGCTATCCGTATCTTTACTGCAAAACTTTTGCTTGAGGGCATTAGTAACTTCTTGGTGAGTCAGTACCACCTACCAAAGGAACACAAAAATATTAATTAGGAAGAATATGCACATAGTTTGAAAAATCTTACCATGATAGAAGTGTCACAAAAAAAGTG
Source organism: Manis javanica (assembly GCF_040802235.1). Lineage (NCBI taxonomy): Eukaryota > Metazoa > Chordata > Mammalia > Pholidota > Manidae > Manis > Manis javanica. Next base: position 14,362,452 of record NC_133163.1, on the reverse strand, counting down.
TTTTGAGAATTTAATATACAGATACAGCAAATGAAGAAACATCACTGGGAAAAACTGTTAACAAATTCCTGCCCACACTCCCAAACTCTCACCAAAGTTCTTTTGCTTTTTGCATGTACAAAAAAATAAATGGGCTGTACTGAATTGGACATAGATTCAATGAGCATCTGAAATCTGTAATAATTGCTCAATGCCTAGGATTAGGAGAATTTTCAACCCTATCAGGAAGAGAAAATCTCATACTGAAATCTCATAGTGAAATCACTCAATTTCAGAAACCTTATGAATGTTTCCCTCATGCTTTTGTGCTGCAGAAACAACCAAAAAACCTGTATGCTTAGAACACATCTTACCTAATGTGGAAGTTAATGAATAAAAATCCCATAAGGAAATGTTCTAACTAAATAAAATCCCTTTCCTGAAAATAATAAAAAATGAATGACAGTCATATCATCACAACAGATCTAGAGGAAAACATAAAGATGCACAGAACTTTGAAATTCCCTTGGAAAAAACCTGAAGGCTCATCATAATCCTTTCCTACTTATACTACCTGAAGGGAGAACAGAATAGATTTTTTAAAATTATGTATTAATCTTTAAAAGTGGAGGGGTTTCTCTTTTTGCCTTAAATACTCAGGAGATCTATGATGATTATTAAAATTAGGATCCATCGAACTCTCCTGCCTAAATTTCACCTGTACCAAGCAAAAATGCAAAGAAATTCTAAATTCGCAATTTCCCAGACTATTAAAAAGACAATGTGCAATTGCATGGCTTATAAAACAACAACAAAAATGTGGTAACTTCTCTCACAGTTGCTTGAGCTACTCTGGAAACCTTAAGGTGATTGTCTCTTTTCTTAGCCACTTTTATATTCTAGCTTTCACACCCATGGCCAGCCCTCAGCATGTATTTCTAACGAAAAGAGGCTAAACAGCATCAACCCACCCAAAATACACTAACACTCTTCACTGCCAGCCCAGTACAATTATAAAGTTCTTGGCACAATGTACAACTAAATTCATCTGCTTTTGGCTGGCTGTGCCGCTCTGACACCTAGCCAACCAGCAGAGGCGAACGGGGACAAGAAACCTAAGACCCTTGGAAGCCAGCCGGTCCAGCTTATTTACAGAGCAGACACCCCAAACGGAGATAACCCAGAAGTAATTCCTTCAAGTATTTAGAAGGCTTCTTATTGTTACTCTTAACCATCCATTCTTCTTTAACTTCATCTGCCCATTTCAAAAGAAACTTGGTAATAAAAGTAGAGATGAAAGGCAGTTTGAATTCTTTGAGCACACTGGATAGAAACTAGCACAAGAGGCCAGCAGGGACAAGAGGGGGTAACTGAAAGCTGAGCCTCAGAACAAATCATCGCCGATGTGGGTGCTAGGGGACAGCAAGGAACGAGTGGACCCCCACAATGACCGAGGTGCCAAGAACATCCAAAACATTCCACATCAGCCTGAGCACTGGACATACGTAAGTGGTGGGGTTTATTTTTATCAGCTCAGTTTATGCTATTGACACATCCTAAAGGCAAAGCAAGCTCAACATTCTCGAATGTGACCAGTGAAGACAAACCAAAAAAGCAGCCCTGGTTTCAGACAAACAATTCATAGCAACCAGGAGACCTGAGTAGAATAGAGAAAACTGGACCCACACACCCAACCTGCAACAGGCATACCTCTCCAGAGAGTGCCCACTGCCCAACAGGCCAGAGCTCCCCTGATGGGCACCAAGCACGGAGGGGTGGGCAAGGAAGGGGGAGGTGCCCCTAGACACCTACCTTGCAGAAGAGCTCCATTTCTCTTGAAGAAGGTACTGCCCGGCCAGATGGGTGGACCTGAAGTACTGAAACAGAAGAGAAAGCAGTGTAAGGGCGGCTTCACTGACTCCCACTCGCGGGCAGTCAGAACCACCCCTTCTCAAACACATCACTCCAAATGGCCTCAGAGTGCTTGCCCAATTATGCATTATTTACACCCCCAAAAATGCATCTTTAAAAACCATTACATTTTACGATGACTGCCATTTCATATTTCATATTTCACAGTGCAGAACTGCCGCTGTGGGTGTGTATTCTGGTTACTGCCTTGGCCCTGTTTCCTCCTGGGCACTGAAATCATTTGTGGGTAAACAAATGGGCAAATTCATACTGTTCAGCATCACAGCTCAAGAATAATTGCTAACATTCATAATTTTATGAATGTATGTAGCAAAGAACTCCTATCCGTGTCTTCTGAGATCAAGTGGGTTTTCGGACACTTCCTGGTGCCACCTATTTGTGATAAATGCAAATTTCCCTCTCTTCGCTTTTCTGCCAACCAGATTCCTAATATACAGAATAATGATCAACACCCTTTCTCCTCCACCCCCTAGTTTTGATCCTGTTCCCAATTTCTTGGCTTTAAATGTTGCACTCCATACCCTATAAAACATTTTGCAGATATGTTACCACCCGCAGTCTGGTAACAGAAGTGAGGAAGATCAGTATATCACAAAGACACTTTGCAACATTTGTAGGTGAGCATTTTCACTGTTTCAAGACACCCTGTGAAAAACTTTATAACCAAGTCAGTCTTAGTAAAACATCCTTTGAGTGGGAAGTAGGTTATTCTAAATCAAGGATTGGTTTAGATTAATGTTAGAGAGCACTTAGTCAAAAACATCACTACATCAGCCCACGAGGCAGTATAAATCACTCTCGCCAACATAGTCCATGGCAAATGATACTGGTTAATGCATCATCAGTCACCTTCAACATTGAAAAAAATCAAAAGTTGGTGTGAATAATACATTTGTAAGTTTGGGGGACAAACACACATGCACAGAGAGTAAGAAATATGCAGGGCTGTATAATGAATGCTTCACGAGTGAGCCAGGAATGCAGTAATGCGGGACAGCAATACTGTTAACAAGGGGAAATGCCACCAACACGTTCTGCTGACCCAAATTTCATTACCAGTGGTACAAATAACACAGCAGGTACAGGGACACGTCACGTGACTGGGGAGGAAGGAAGAGCACAGAAATACCACGAAACATCCTAACAAGGTCAAACATGCTCTGACACTGATGTAGACAAGACTGTTATTTTTATTTTGTCCTGGAGCCACTGTACTCAGAGGAAGTGAGAATAATGCATCTCAGCTATTGGCTTTTCCTGCAGCCCTGATCCTCTGCCCCAGCAGCTGTGGCCTCTGCATGGCCAGGAGTTGCACGGCACAACAGCAGACCTGGCCAGGGTTTCAGGACCTGCAGGACGATGGCAGCCAGCTGATTTCTCCTCCAGCTAATTCCTGTCTTATTCTGTTTAGAGGCTTTTAAGGCTCCACGTTGCATAAAGAATAACGTGCATTAAACTGCTCAAGATTATCCTTCAACAACTCTGCCAACTCCTGGGATTTTGCCATCTTATTTCTGTAAGAAAGCAGGAAACAGCAAGCTGTCTGTTGCCAATACTGAAACACCTGATTTCTAAAGACATTTAAAATCTGAGGTCTTCATTATAGAGGAATTGGTGCTTTTAGAGAATTCAATAATTGAGTATTACTGCAGGAGCCCGAATATCCAGCTTACTTCCTTCCAAATCTCCTCTTTATCCTGACCTTGATTTGGCTGAAAACTGAGTAGACGCCAGGGATAGAGTAAATGTAGGGGACTGCGGTCAGGTAAATCCAGTGGTTTAGATAAGGAAAACTCTGTGTGTGATGGAAATCTACTTAAAGATTTCCACGGCATCCTTTTAAGGTGCCTCAGACGCTGATCACTACTGTAGTCGTTCTGTTGTGCTGTCCCGTCCACGTGATCTATACATGAGTCATGGAGACAGATTTGGACTGGCCTACCACCTGCCCTTGCCTGGCCCCATGATCACTAGAAATTCACCTGTGGTCTCTTCCCAGCTAAAGGTAAACTGGTTTTTGTCTGCTAATTACCAAGTTTTTGAGCTCACTGGCCAGAGATCTGTGCTTCTTTAGATGGTCCCTCAAAATGACACCGTCTAGCTGTTGGGAGATTTAAGGGTTAAGTGCCTACTGAGAACAGTGAGTGCTTGGTGTTGAGAAGGCCATGGGGGAAAAACTAAAAGCCGTATTTTATGGCCTCTAGGACCTCACTGTCATACTTACCTAGCTCCAGCCTCCTAAGATTGCATCTAAAGGGGTAAGAAACATCTGTAGAAAGGCCAATGGTTTTGGCCCTAGTGGCTAAAGGTTGGGAGGCAGCAAACTGATTTTTTTCCATCCATATCCAGAGATGTTCTGGACTCATTGGCCTATAAAACTATTTTGTTTTTCAAATAAAAAAATTCTATGAAATTACTTAAAAGTGTAATATTAATCACAGTAATTCAGAGAAGCTAGGGGCTGACGTCTTTACAGGAGGATCTAAGGCCACCGTGAAACCACCCACTTGTGTGGCAAATCAAGAGAAGAGGTGGGTGTGGCGTGTGCGGGGCAGGAGGGGAAATCTCCAGTCACTTATGCATTGGTGGCTTGTGAATGGTCACTGGCAGGAGGAGTGGCCATTAGGGTCCCCTTGAACCTGCCAGGGTACGTTTATATCAGCATGATGGTGCTGCTCACTTTGAGCACAGCCACCAGCTCTTCTCCACGTGGTCCTCATATCCTGCGAGCAGGCAGGGCAGAACCCACCTTCCCCATCCTATAGATGAGGAGACGGAGGCCCAGTGAGGAGAAGGGCCTGGCCCAAGGCATCACGTGGATGGTCAGCGCTCAGCCCAAGACCAGGCCAGGGCTGCCGGTGCCAGCCCACCGTGTCACACGCACACCAGCGGCCCAATTTCATTTCTCACCTTTCAGCTTTCCTCTTCCGTCTTTTGTCACTATATTCTTAGCTACCCTTCTCCATGGAAGATGACTGTGGACCGTATTTCATTCAGACTCTCAAGGCAAAGATCCGAGGCTAGAAAAAGCAATCAGGCTCACCATATACGAAAGACAGACATGTGGGCTCCTATTAGCAGAAACAATATAACACGGGTGCCACAAATGTCTCGTTTCAATAACATTCCAACAAAATTCCACAACCTTCAGCAGCACAAGCCAATCCCACTCCGTGACAGAGGCAGCTGACCAACAGGTTGAGAGCCTTGCCTGCTGGGAAGTCAGTCTGCCGGCTGGCATTTGAGCACATCGATCCAGCTGATCATTAAGCCCAGAGCTGAGCCAGCAGAGTTCCCAAGAGGTGCGCGGCCCTGTCCTGAAGGGCACACGCAGCACCTGCCCAGCCACAGCCACAGCACTCCCTGGGCCCGCACTCTCAGCTGTATTACTTCAAACTCCCAAGGGAACACTGTGAGCCAGCAGGCCATATAGCCCTCAGGTGGCCCTGGCCTGACGACAGGCTCTGTCCCGTGTGTTCCCTGGTCCCATGAGCTCCCGTCACTGTGAGAACCAGTTGGATTGTCACCAAGACCCCGGAGATTTGGGCAAGGGTCACCCCTGTGTTCACTCTAGACTTTCTGTGAGTCTAATGAAAAGCAAATTAAGAAAAATGCTTCTTTTTAAGTACTTTTGCAAAAGTACTTTTTCTCAGAACCTCCAGCTGCTAAATGTGAACTGACATGCCTAAGAGAGAGAACAGGATGCTACGGCATCATGAACCTGGAGGATGTTGTGCTAAGTGAAATAGGCGGACCCAAAAGGACACACTCCGGACTAGATAAGAAGGGCCAAGGTCACAGAGATGGAAAGTAGAGTGGCGGCTGCCTGGGGGAGCTGAGGGAGGTGGGAAAAGGGAATTGTTTAATGCGTACAGAGCAAAAGTTGTGCAAGATGGAAAGAGTTCTGCACAAGGACTTACACAACAATGTGAATGTACTTAACACCACTGAATTGTACACTCACAAAATGGTTAAGATGTTACAAACAACAATGAATGTTGGCAAGGTTGTGGAGAAAGGAGAACCCTCCTACACTGCTGGTGGGAATGTAAATTAGTTCAACCATTGTGGAAAGCAACATGGAGGTTCCTCAAAAAGCTCAAAATAGAAATACCACTTGACCCAGGAATTCCACTCCTAGGAATTTACCCTAATAATACAACAGCCCAGTTTGAAAAAGACAGATGCACCCCTATGTTTATCGCAGCACTATTTACAATAGCCAAGAAATGGAAGCAACCTAAGTGTCCATCAGTAGATGAATGGATAAAGAAGATGTGGTACATATACACAATGAAATATTACTCAGTCATAAGAAGAAAATAGATCCTACCATTTGCAACAACATGGATGGAGCTAGAGGGTATTAATGCTCAGTGAAATAAGCCAGGCTGAGAAAGACAAGTACCAAACGATTTCACTCATATGTGGAGTACAAGAACAAAGAAAAAACTGAAGGAACGAAACAGCAGCAGAATCACAGAACCCAAGAATGGATTAATAGTTACCAAAGGGAAAGGGACTGGGGAGGCTGGGTGGGAAGGGAGGGATAAGGGGGGGTGAAAAAGAAAGGGGGCATTATGATTAGCATGTATAATGTGCAGGGAGGCACGGGGAGGGATGTACAACACAGAGAAGACAAGTAGTGACCCTACAGCATCTTACTTATGCTGATGGACAGTGACTATGATAGGGTTTGTGGGGGGGACTTGGTGAAGAGGGGAGCCTAGTAAACATAATGTTCCTCATGTAATTGTAGATTAATGATACCAAAATAAAATAAAATAAAAATGGTTAAGATGTTGTGTTTTATGTTATGTATGTTGTACCACGATTAAACATTTTTTAAATGTAAAATGAGAGAGAGAGAATAAATGAGTGATGAATGCAGGAAGGACTCCCAGAAATGGACCTAAGCCTAAGAGTTTGGGCCAGTGAAGGATCAACCTATGCAGTGTATATCTGAAAGGCCCTTAAAGTTAGCATCTCTGCCAGAATGTTCCATAACACACTAAAAAGCAGAAAGCCTAAAATGACTAAGGCACAGGAAAGGGATGTAATGAGACCAGCCACTCCTAATCTAGTACCTGCAGTGGCCAGGGGTTCCTGTTGCTCTTTGCACAACTGAGCAGATTCCTGCCATATCCTTAGCATGGAAAAATGTAAGGGCACAGAACCCAAGAATGGACTAACAGTTACCACAGGGAAAAGGAGGGAGAAGGTGGGGGGGGCAGGAGAGGAGACATTACGATTAGCATGTATAATGTGGCGGGGCACAGGGAGGGCTGTGCAACACAGAAGACAAGTAGTGATTCTACAGCATCTTACTATGCTGATGGACAGTGACTGTGATGGGGTCTGTGGGGGGACTTCATGATGGGGGGAGTCTAGTAAACATAATGTTCCTCATGTAGATTAATGATACCAAAATAAAAAAACAAACAAAAAAATGTAAGGGCAATGCCTTTGGACCTATGACATCTACCATCAGACTGTGTTTACCCAGAAATAGAGTCAAAAAGCAGTATTAATAAAGGGCAATTCCTGAAAAAATATTTGGAATTCTCTTGTTTTAATTCTAACTGGGTTAACCACCAGGGAATAACAGAAAAACAAATATGACGTATGCCACACACAAAGACAGAAGGATGCCAGTCACTGAAGCTCAGAATGAAGAATCCGAGCAGGCTGGACAGAGGAACAGGTGTAAGAAGGTCTCCAGTTTCACAAAATACCCTTCACAACTTGAGAAGCACCACTGTAAAGTACAGCTGAGAGTTCAGAATTCTCAGGGACGCTCTTGACACTATTCTAAATCTTCCAAAGAAAACCAGAGTGCGTTGATGTTCAAAGGGATCTCCTCAGTGGCTACCTGGTCTCATCCGAGGTGTGGTGGTAGCAGGACAAGATTTGGATGCAAGGAATCTATGCAGAACAGTCTGTACATCTTTTAACTTGTCCCAGCCTCAATTCCATGCCTGTGAATTGGGGGCAATGACAGCAACTAGTATTTCAGAATGAAGTGAGAGGATGCATGTCAAAAGGAAGCTCCCAGTGGCTGTCGTGGTTCCAGAAAACTGATGTGCTTGGCGCCAGCACTTGCTCCTACACCCTCTGGACTCCTCCAGTTTTGCACTTTTCTTCATCCCTGTGATGGGTAAGGTCACAGCACCTTCCTATTCCTCTTTTCTTTAAGGATGCTTTGAGACCGTCTCATTAGAAATGTTCCTCAGTCCAAAGTAGCAATGAACAGCTTCTAAAAATCAAGAGTTTGGTAAAAGCAGCTTCACAAATGCCACCTACTCTCAAGAAACCTATCTCCGCAAATCCTGCCAAGATCCAAACTGGCAGGTACGGCTGCCCCCGGTGACCTTTCAGGCTCATGCAATCAAGAGGCAGAAGAGACCAGGTAGAAATGCATGAGGACTGGCCACTTTTCAGAGGCTGACAACTGTTGGGATGGCCATTATTGAAGCAATCCGACAATAACCATCCCACATCACAAAAACCGCAACTGAGAGCGTAGCAAGATCACTCTGAGGGCAAAACACGGGTTCTGGTAGGAAACGGCATCACTTTATTACCTTAGCCAATGCTGAAACTGGAGACTCATCCTGCCTCCAACTGGATCAACCTACAAATAATTCTTGTGTCCCCATCACAGCCAAGGCCCTTGACATGCCGGGGGCTGAAACGGCTGCTGAGAGAGTCAGGCAGAGGCGGCTGCTCTGGAGCAATATCCGTGTTGTTTTAAATGTGTCAATGTTTCATAATGTTCACAAAGCACATCATGAAGTTCAGGGCTTCCCTCCATCGGCACGTTTGAGAACTGCTGCTGACCGGTGGCCGGGTTTCTTAACCTCAGCACTACTGACATTTGGGGCTGGGTAACTCTTTGTCACGTGGGCTGTCCTGTGCATTATAGGGTGCACAGCAGCCTCCCTGGCTTCTACCCACTAAACACCAATAGCAACTCCTCTCGAGCTCTAAGGACTAAAAATGGCCCCAGACACTGCCATGTGTCCACTAGGGATAAAACTGCCCCCAAGGGAACACCACTGACCTGGTGGTCAGCAACTCAACTGAGCCAGCCCCAGTGGTCACCACTCACCAAGTCCCAATCCTCCCTCACCACACTTCATCATGTGATGTCACCTCCTCCTTTCCAAAACCAAAGCCATTCCGCATAAGCTCACTCCCAGTCTTATCTCCCTGCGCCTGAACCTTCTTCTTCGCCAAAGTAACACCCCGACTGCCCTCTCTTCCTCTGGAACCGTTTCCCCCTCCACTGCCTCTTGCCTCTACCCCATTTCCCCTTCTGAGAACTAATAACTTCTTATCTTATCCATCACCAAATATCAACGAGAGTGCAGGCCCTCCTCGCAGCTCCCGTCACTCCACCGTCACTAACACAGCCCGTGAGCTGGGCACGGAGACCCCGACGTCCGCTCCATCCTGCCGCAGTCCACAGGGACTGCCCGCAGACCTCCTTCTCCTGGATCACGGGAGGCTGGGGTCTTCAGGGCTAATGGCCCCCGGTGGCACTGCAGCCTCTCTCTCCTCCCCACTCCGTGCCCTCATGTAGGAGAAGCTTGCTTTTTTTTTTTTTTTTTTTTTGCTTTTCTGATAATAGAAACTCTCTAACTTTTGACATTATCTCTTCAAAATCCTTTCCAAGCTTAGCCTCAAAACACCCTTCTAGCCTGGCTCTCCTTTCTACACATAGTGCTAGCTCCTTATCCAACCCTGACCCCACCATTTTGGGTATTTCCAGAGTCTTAGCCCTCTCTTCTTTGCTACCTGTATTCCTTTCCCAGCAGAATTCATGGACTCATAGAAAACCTGGCTTTTCCGATTTTGCATCTGCTGCTGAACCCATCTCCAGACTGGAGCATACCTCTGGCTGTGTCCTGCACAGACTAGGCTGTCCCCACACCACCGCTCAAACGAAGGGGCCAGTTTCCCACCTCTGCCCCATCTGCTGGTCCTCAGGGCACAGTTCACACAGCTCTGGATTTCTCAGGAGTCTCACCAGTTCTCCAGGGCTGCCTTAGCAAATACCACAGGTGAGTGGCTTACACAACAGAAACATTTTGTCTCATGGTTCTGGAGGCTAGGAGCCTGGGGTCACGGTATGCTCCTTCTCAGGGCTGTAAGTGGGGGTCTGTCCCATGCCTCTCCCTAGTTTCTGGTGGCCAATGGCAATCTTTAGCATTCTTTGGCTTATAAATGCATCACCCCCGATCTCTGCCTTCATGTTTACATGACATTGTCCCTGTGTGTGCTTATCTGTGACCAAATTTCCCCTTTTTATGTTGGCCTAGGGGGCTACCCTTCGGAACTATGACCTCATGCAATGACCTTATTTGGAAATAAGGTCATATTATGAGATTCTGAGTGTTGGGTCATCAATCCACGAATCTGGGGAGGACAATTCAACCCCGAACAGTGTCCCTGTCTGTCTCTCTTTCCACATGGTGCACTCACTTCATACAACATAGAAACACCTGTTTCTTTCTTCTCCTAAATCCCTATCACCTACTGTAGTGATTGGAACTTGGCTGGCACCTGTCAGATGTTTGCTGAGGGACTAAAAGTCTACAATTTAACTCAGCATTCCTCATCAAAAGCAAAGAATAGAAAACCGACTCATTCTTTGGTAATCACCTGTACAATGCTTAAGTTTAGAATTCTAGAGGCTCTAACACCTTCCTCTCCCATACTCCTGGTCTGCTATCACCCATTCCAGCCAAACCTTTCTTGCAAAGGTCTCCACACATTTTCTCTTCCTTTGTGTTTCCATTCTACTGGGCCAACTCATATGCAGACGTTCCCACTAGCATCCTAATAGGTCTCCCCAGTTCCAATCTCTCCTGACCCTAGCCTGCCCAGCCTCACCCCTTAGCAGCTTTCTCAAGCAAGAGCATCTTCACGGGCTCTCCCCCTTGCTTTGCAAACTGTTGTTCTGGAAACTCCCAGCTGGATCAGTTGACTTCCAAAGGTCTTCAGTTTCCTGTCTCTGTGTATACTGCCTCCGATGGTGGGGCTGGGGGAGCTGGGGGAACGGGTGTTTAGCTGAGGTCCTGCCCAGTATCAACAAAGCATCTCATTTTTCATGTGTCTTTCTTATGCACTGAGTTCCCACATAATTATTTTTCATTTGAAGAATTTGGTGGTTTCAAAAGTGTGTGAACAGTAGCTTATAGGGTAGAGTCAAGTCCACTAGGTTTTCTGCCCCTCGGAAGCCTTTATATTCTTTCCAACATGGTTACCCAGCTCCCAATACACTGCCTGACACAGGTCTCCAGAACACACATGGGCCCCATGTATTTCTAGGGCCCATTCAAGCCAACTCTGTTCCCCTCTGCCTGAAATGCCCTGCACCCATGTTCTCTCTGCCTATTCAAGTCCCATCTACCCATTCGAATCTCAGATCCCAGGGAGAACTGTTCTGGTCACTCCCACCCTGAGCTCTCACTCCCTTCAGATTTGTCTAGAATTATTGTTTGTACAGCCAGTTGGGGAACTGATCATATTCCACACTATTTACTGATCTGGTGTCTTCTTATACCTTTAATTCACTTTCTACAGGTGTGTGTGCATCCTACCTTTCCAAAGAGCCCATGGGGACAGAAACAAGAGGATTTCCCTCCTGGAACCTGGTCAAGTGCGCCATACATAAAAGGCGGCACTATTCCACTCAGCGAGTTCACAAAACAGCAGTAATGCTGACTGCATATCATAAACAGAATGATTTCAAACACTAAGCATTGAAAAAGATCTCTTACAGACATAATTCTCTTACAAGGGAACTAGCCCATCTATAAACATTTCTTCTTTTACCATCTCAGATACAAACTTAAAAAGCTTTAAAAATGGAAACAAAATTATAAATCTCATCATTGATGGTAAGTAATAGGTTAGGTAATTTGGATTACTCTTTTCTGTGATTTCTTGATTACTTAGGAATATATAAATAACTAGATACATCCATGTGTATTTTTCATAATATGGAATGCATGTTTGGGTATACTGAAAAAATTCTGCCCGAAACCTCAGTCACAATTTTAGATGCATATGGCTCCTGATACATCTTATGAACAGATGCAAAGGTGTTTATCATTATCTTTGTGCTACACAGTTTCTAATTTTACATATGAAAACCAAGGCATCATTCAGCATGAAGTACATTATTTGCATGATATATTTGCATTTGTAAAACACCCACATTTACTTTTACTGCTTAATGGGCCCTGTTAAAATGGGCCACTCTATATAAATGGAGCGCACTGGTTCCCAGCTCAATGGTGCTGATAAGAAAACTACTCCTTTTAGATGCAAATGAACGTACTAATCACAATTAAAATGGTGGAGTTGAGGCAAGCTGAGCAGCTGTTCCAAGAGATGCAAGCCTAGGGCCAGTTTGGTTCTAGCTTCATCTTTGGAGCAGCCTGGGGCTTCCCAGAGGCTGTCTGCCCAGGGCCAAGGGGATAAACAACTTTTCCAAAGAGGAGGACATCTCCTGAATCTGGGCTAACCAGGCAAGTGTGGCCCACCCAGCCCACCTACTGTGTTAACCCAAACCGTCCATGGGCCAGATTTAACCAGACTAGTTTAAAGGATGTTTAATGAAGCAGAAGGGAGGACTGTATTGTAAAACTCACAGAGAAACTCAAGATACACATATGAAGAGCTAAATAGCACACATACCCAACAGTGCAGTTACTATGGAAAACAGTATGGTGGTTCCACAAAAAATTACACATAGAATTACCATATGATCTAGTAGTTCCTCTTGGTATATACCCAAATGAACTGAAAGCAAGAACTTAGAGACAGGTGTACACCCATGTTCATAGCAGCATTATTCACAATAGGCAAAAACTGGAAGCAACCCAAGTGTCCACTGATGGATGAGTGGATAAAGAATATGTGGTATTTACATACAGTGGAATATTATGCAGCCTTAGAAGGGAATTCTGACACATGTTATATATAATATGCACAAACATGAAAGGCATTATGTTAAGTGAAATAAGCCAGTCACAAAAAAGACATATACCATATGAGTCCACTTATACCTGGGTACCCAGGGTAGTCAACTTCATAAAAGACGGAAAATAGAGCGATACTTGCCAGTAGCTGAGGGGAAGGGAAAGTGGGATGTTGTTTAATGGATATGGAGTCTCAGTTTGGGAAGATGAAAACGTTCTAGAGATGGATGGTGGTGACGGTTGGCCCCATGGTGTCAATGTACTTAATGTCACTTAACTGTACACTTAAAAAAATGGTTAAGATGATGAATGTATATTTTACAATGAATAATAGATTAAACAATAAGTAAACAGATGTTGCCTAATGGCCAGCCAGATACTATAGAGGCAGATGGTGCTTTTGCTCCTCTGTTCCAAGGCTCTGATAAGAGGAGCAGATCTGCCCTCCTTCTTTCCTCTTACTTGTCCATTCGCTGAATAAATGTTTTTATGCCTGCTATGGGGACATGGCAATAAAGAAACAATCCTGTCCTCCAAGATCCAGGGACATGGCTGCAAACAAAGGATTCAATTTGTACAGAGAATGACACACAGCTGGGAGACTACTACCCTTGGGTCCCTCAGTTACTGTGCTGTGAAACTGGACAGTAGCCCCACTGGACAGCAACCCTCTTATTGGACAGAAACCATCAACAATCTCCTCTCTTCCACAAGGCCTACCCTGATTTAACCCTCATTTGTCCCTTCTTTTGAGGCCAATAGCACTGCCACCAACACATGGACGTCAGGCCAACTGCTCTGCTGGTTCTCCGGCCGCTTCTCTGGGGAAGCCAAATCCCTCCAAAGGTGTCGTCCACCTCCCTGGATGCTCAGCACAGGGCCTGGTACCCAGTAAATGCTCAATGAATGCTGGCTATCATCACAGCGTAGACTGCAGCACTCCTAAAGTGTGTGCGCGTGCGCGTGTGTATATACATCACACGCCCTTGGAAGTGCACTCCTGGAAGCTGAAACCTGCAGGCTTTCCCACAGAATGGCTCTGCCTCAGCATCACTGCACCTCAAGGACAGTGTGTGTGAAGATGGCAGGTCTCTGAGATGGAGTGGCTTAGGTGACACAGGATGGCTCCTAGACCTTCCCCTCTGGCGTGCTGGATTGGAGGGACTTCGGGAGGAAGGCGCCCCCACTCCTTTGCTCTCCTTCCTTGGCAGTGGTCTTGTGGGATCTCACAGATGGTGTGAAAGGGCTCCAGTTTAACATGTGGAAGCAGCTGGGTATTTCAGTCGGTGTCAGTGTCTGGAGACAAGTAACAGTGGGAATCCTTTACCTAAAAACCGGCTCCTTTAAGAGGAATCACCTCCTGAGTGACCATATCATTTGATGTGACCTGAATGGCATGTTTCACAGGTCCTCCGCCCAGCTTTCATCACCAAGCAGCAGGAAGGGCCGCCCACATGCCTATCTTCTGTCCCAGAATGACAGCGTCACCGTGAGGCTGTGACATACAGTCACACACTGCCCGATACAGGTAATGCCAGTAATGCAACCTCTCATTACTCCACTGAACTGGTACAACTTTCAGAGAAAATCCTCGGTGACAGAAATGGAAGTCACTACAACCTATTAATCTTTCAGGCTTGCAGAGACCAAGAGACCTCAACATTTAATCCAGATTTTTATAGTCCAATTCCTGGTACTTCTTGCAATGCTGAAAAATAGTCACAGATAGGAAATTGACCTCTTTGCGGGAAAACTGTGATTTACCTTGATTATTCATTTCCTCCCTTTGAAGCCAGTTTCAGCCCACACCTCACCACAAAGAAGAAACAAAAATGCTGATTTGGGAAAGCTGATGATACACAGCTGGACACCTCTGTCTAAATGTTACATCAAGGGTACCACGTCCAGGCATTTAACCAACCACTTAAGTTGGACATAACAGTGCAGAAGGTTATTTTTAACAAAATGTTTTTCCTATGGTTTATTGGATCTATTTAAGGTTGACTCTAAAGTGGACAGAAAGCAATTTTTCATTTCCAAAAAGTAATTTGTGTCTGCCAAGATGACAAACATTGTGATTAGTATTGGTTTTGTCCTGTACCTTTGTCCTGATACTTCCAGCGGGGCTGGCTACGCCCTAAGCTACTCCCCCGACCCCCTCCTCCCAGGTGATCCTGGCCACCCCCCACACCTTTAACAGTTGCTGCCACTTTTGACTTTGTCTTCTTAAACTGCCCACACGTACCCTGACCTCGCTCAGTTAAACTGAAGGACGGTTGGGAAATCCAAGGGCACAGGTCCTCTTCCCATGCCTTGTGGGCTAGGGCCTGTGTAACTGACTCGTACACACCTAAAACCTACTACCGTTCGATTCTTCTAGAAAACTGACAGACATATTCAGTCCTGTCCTTAAAGGGAAGTGGAGCAAATAACTTTGCTAAACTTCCTTGTATTCTAGCATGAAATTCAAAGAGAATATAGCTTCAAAAAAGTAATGTAACTTCTTGGCCACAGTTACAGACATGGGGTATGTGGGTTGCCCTTTACAAAACTTGGTGACTTTTCAGAACATAACTTCCCAGGCATAGAGAGTAAGCATAGCTTTGTGGGGGGTGTTTGGGTTTTGTGTTGTTTTGTTCTGTACTTCCCTCTTCTTTGAAATTCTATGGCACATCAGAGTTACCACAAAAGTGAAGTTTTAAGCATTTTCAAGAAAACCTTAGCTCCCTGAAACTTTTGGGGGACTTGACTCAGTGCTTCCCAGGGCCTGGTCATTACACTCACCTTTGAGTGTGCACCAACCACACACAGCACGCACTCCCTGTCCAGTGCTCACGCCCTTCTTCAGGGCTCGGTGGCCTGAGAGCTCCTGAAGGACATGAGTCATCCAAGTCATCCTCCCCCGTTGCCTGCAGAGCTCAGGGCTCAGCCAGGCTGGAAAAAGTCTTCCCAGCATGGTCTTTCTGTACCCTCCACCTGCCCCTCTTCAAAGGCAATGCTCAACAGGGTCACGTGCTATCCAGTTACAGGATGCTGTCCCAGCCACAGGCTTTCCTGGCAAGATACTTTATGTTTAGGATATCCTTACAACACTTGCGTTAAACTGCTACCTCTTCTTATTTGTAGATGCATAGACTTTCACCAGCAGAGCAGCCACTTTAACTTTTGTGTAATGCAGTCAATCATGTGTTCAAAACCACCCCCTGGCTCCCTGGAGCCTGTGTCACTTCCAAGTTCCTTAGCTCTAAGCAACTGGCTCAACTGAGTCCAGCTTCATCTCCTGCCAACCAGGTTGTTTGTAGGCCCCCGGACGCCTAAGAATGCATCTTATCTCTGTCTTCACTCACTCAGCTGGCCCCGCTGGCAACATCCCTCTCTCTCTTGTGCGCTTTTGAAAATTCTGCTCCCCCTGTCTCTTCCCGCATCCCTCTATGCCCAGCACACATCTGGCCCCTCCCATGCTTTCCCTCTGCATGTACCACACTGTATTATAATCGATCTGTTTTGTGGCTGGACTGTGAACTCTCCAAGGAAGATGACTGTTCTACTAGTCAAAGTTCTCATGGCTGGCACACAGTAGGTATTCAAGAAATGTCTGATGGAAAAACTAGCCTTAAAAGTATATGGAGGCGGGAGCCAAGATGGCGGCATGAGTAGAGCAGTGGAAATCTCCTCCCAAAAACACATAGAGCTATGAAAATATAACAAAGAAAAATCTTCCTAAAATAGAGACCACAGGACACAGGACAACATCCAGACCACATCCACACCTGCAAGAACCCAGCGCCTTGTGAAGGGGGTAAGATACAAGCCCCAGCCCGGCGGGACCCGAGCGCCCCTCCCCCCGGCTCCCGGCGGGTGGAGAGAAACCGGAGCAGTTTTTTTTTTTGGCGAGCGCTTTTTGGAAGCCTTAGAGGGACGGGCCCCCGTTGCTGGGGAGGCGGGGTGGCGGGACCGGTGAGGAGGTGCCTGGGAACAGCGCCGGAGGACAAAGAATATCCCGCGTTTCTCCCTGCGAGACCTGGGGGCGGGTGCCTGAGACCGGTGCCTGAGGACGGAGGAGGTCGCGCGTTTTTCCCCTTTTTTTTTTTTCTCTTTATGGCAAGCGCTTTTTGGAAGCCTTGAAGGGACGGGGACCCCAGTGCTAGGGAGGCACGGTGGCGGGACTGGTGAGCGGGTGGCTGGGACCGGCGCCTGAGGACAAAGAATATCCCCCGTTTTTCCCTGCGGGACCAGTGGGCGGGTGCCTGAGACCGGCACTTGAGGACAGAGGAAATCGCGCGTTTTTCCCCTTTTTTTTTTCTCTTTTCTGCGAGTGCTTTTTGGAAGCCTAAAAGGGACAGGGACCCCGGTGCTAGGGAGGCAGGGCGGCGGGACTGGTGAGCGGGTGCCTGGGACCGGCACCTGAGGACAAAGAATATCCCGCATTTTTCCCTGTGGGACCGGTGGGTGGGTGCCTGAGACCAGCACCTGAGGACGGAAGAAATCGCGCGTTTTTCCCCTTTTTTTTCTCTCTTTTTGCCAAGTGCTTTTTGGAAGCCTTGAAGGGACAGGGACCCCGGTGCTAGGGAGGCAGGGCGGCGGGACTGGTGAGCGGGTGCGTGGGACCAGTGCCTGAGGACAAAGAATATTGAGCGTTCCTTCCCTGCGGGACCGGTGGGTGGGTGCTTTTTGGAAGCCTTGAAAGGACAGGGACCCTGGTGCTAGGGAGACAGGGCAGCAGGACCAGTGCGCGGGTGCCTGGGACCGGCACCTGAGGAAAAAAAAAAAAAATCGCGTGTTTTTTCTTTTTTTTTTCCTTTCTGTTCCCTCTCTCATTGTTGCTGTTGTTGTTTTGGTTTGGAGAGTGCTTTTTGGAAATCTTAAAGGGGCAGGACAGGTCACTTAGACCAGAAGCAGGGAATCTGGGGATCTCTGGGCACTCTAACCCCCTGGGCAGCAGGGAGCACAGAGGCCCCTTACGGAGATAAATAGTCTCCTGGCTGCTCCCCCTCTAACGGGGCTCCACCATTTTGGAGGAACAGCCCCAGCCAGGCCAAGCCCACAGCAACAGTGGAGATAAACCCCAAAGCAACTGGGCAGGAAGCAGAAGCCCTGTCTGCGCACAGCTGCCCAGCACAAGCCACTAGAGGTCGCTATTCTCCCAGGAAAAGGCTACAAACCAACAAGAAGGGAAGCTCTTCCAGCGGTCACTTGTACCAGCTCTGCAGACTATCTCTATCACCATGAAAAGGCAAAACTACAGGCAGACAAAGATCACAGAGACAACACCTGAGAAGGAGACAGACCTAACTAGTCCTCCTGAAAAAGAATTCAAAATAAAAATCATGAACATGCTGACAGAGATGCAGAAAAAAATGCAAGAGCAATGGGATGAGATGCAGAGAAAAATGCAAGAGCAGTGGGATGAGATGCAGAGAAAAATGCAAGAGCAGTGGGATGAAGTCCGGAAGGAGATCACAGATGTCAGGAAAGAGATCACAGAAGTGAAACAATCCCTGGAAGGATTTATAAGCAGAATGGATAAGATGCAAGAGGCCATTGAAGGAATAGAAGCCAGAGAACAGGAACGTATAGAAGCTGACATAGAGAGAGATAAAAGGATCTCCAGGAATGAAACAACACTAAGAGAAATATGTGACCAATACAAAAGGAAAAACATTCGTATTATAGGGATACCAGAAGAGGAAGAAAGAGGAAAAGGGATAGAAAGGGTCTTTGAAGAAATAATTGCTGAAAACTTCCCCAAACTGGGGGAGGAAATAATCGAACAGACCATGGAATTATACAGAACCCCCAACAGAAAGGATCCAAGGAGGACAACACCAAGACACATAATAATTAAAATGGCAAGGATCAAGGACAAGGAAAGAGTTTTAAAGGCAGCTAGAGAGAAAAAGGTCACCTATAAAGGAAAACCAATCAGGCTATCATCAGACTTCTCAACAGAAACCCTACAGGCCAGAAGAGAATGGCATGATATACTTAATGCAATGAAACAGAAGGGCCTTGAACCAAGGATACTGTATCCAGCACGACTATCATTTAAATATGATGGTGGGATCAAACAATTCCCAGACAAGCAAAAGCTGAGGGAATTTGCTTCCCACAAACCACCTCTACAGGGCATCCTACAGGGACTGCTCTAGATGGGAGCACCCCTAAAAAGAGCACAGAACAAAACACACAACATATGAAGAAGGGAGGAGGAGGAATAAGAAGGGAGAGAAGAAAAGACTCTCCAGACAGTGTATATAACAGCTCAATAAGCGAGCTAAGTTAGGCAGTAAGATACAAGAAGCTAACCTTGAACCTTTGGTAACCACGAATCTAAAGCCTGCAATGGCAATAAGTACATATCTTTCAATAGTCACCCTAAATGTAAATGGACTTAATGCACCAATCAAAAGACATAGAGTAATAGAATGGATAAAAAAGCAAGACCCATCTATATGCTGCTTACAAGAAACTCACCTTAAACCCAAAGATAAGCATAGACTAAAAGTCAAGGGATGGAAAAACATATTTCAGGCAAACAACAGTGAGAAGAAAGCAGGGGTTGCAGTACTAATATCAGACAAAATAGACTTCAAAACAAAGAAAGTAACAAGAGATAAAGAAGGCCACTACATAATGATAAAGGGCTTAGTCCAACAAGAGGATATAACCATTCTAAATATATATGCACCCAATACAGGAGCACCAGCATATGTGAAGCAAATACTAACAGAACTAAAGAGGGAAATAGACTGCAATGCATTCATTGTAGGAGACTTCAACACACCACTCACCCCAAAGGATAGATCCACCGGGCAGAAAATAAGTAAAGACACACAGGCACTGAACAACACACTAGAACAGATGGACCTAATAGACATCTATAGAACTTTATATCCAAAAGCAACAGGATATACATTCTTCTCAAGTGCACATGGAACATTCTCTAGAATAGACCACATACTAGCTCACAAAAAGAGCCTCAGTAAATTCCAAAATATTGAAATTCTACCAACCAATTTTTCAGACCACAAAGGTATGAAAGTAGAAATAAATTCTACAAAGAAAACAAAAAGGCTCACAAACACATGGAGGCTTAACAACATGCTACTAAATAATCAATGGATCAATGAACAAATCAAAATAGAGATCAAGGAATATATAGAAACAAATGACAACAACAACACTAAGCCCCAACTTCTGTGGGATGCAGCGAAAGCAGTCTTAAGAGGAAAGTATATAGCAATCCAGGCACACTTGAAGAAGGAAGAACAATCCCAAATGAATAGTCTAACATCACAATTATTAAAACTGGAAAAAGAAGAACAAATGAGGCCTAAAGTCAGCAGAAGGAGGGACATAATAAAGATCAGAGAAGAAATAAACAAAATTGAGAAGAATAAAACAATAGCAAAAATCAACGAAACCAAGAGCTGGTTCTTTGAGAAAATAAACAAAATAGATAAGCCTCTAGCCCAACTTATTAAGAGAAAAAGAGAGTCAACACAAATCAACATAATCAGAAATGAGAATGGAAAAATCACGACAGACTCCACAGAAATACAAAGAATTATTAAAGACTACTATGAAAACCTATATGCCAACAAGCTGGAAAACCTAGAAGAAATGGACAACTTCCTAGAAAAATACAACCTCCCAAGACTGACCAAGGAAGAAACACAAAAGTTAAACAAACCAATTACAAGCAAAGAAATTGAAACAGTAATCAAAAAACTACCCAAGAACAAAACCCCGGGGCCGGACGGATTTACCTCGGAATTTTATCAGACACACAGAGAAGACATAATACCCATTCTCCTTAAAGTGTTCCACAAAATAGAAGAAGAGGGAATACTCCCAAACTCATTCTATGAAGCCAACATCACCCTAATACCAAAACCAGGCAAAGACCCCACCAAAAAAGAAAATTACAGACCAATATCCCTGATGAACGTAGATGCAAAAATACTCAATAAAATATTAGCAAACAGAATTCAACAGTATATCAAAAGGATCATACACCATGACCAAGTGGGGTTCATCCCAGGGATGCAAGGATGGTACAACATTCGAAAATCCATCAACATCATCCACCACATCAACAAAAAGAAAGACAAAAACCACATGATCATCTCCATAGATGCTGAAAAAGCATTTGACAAAATTCAACATCCATTCATGATAAAAACTCTCAGCAAAATGGGAATAGAGGGCAAGTACCTCAACATAATAAAGGCCATATATGATAAACCCACAGCCAGCATTATACTGAACAGCGAGAAGCTGAAAGCATTTCCACTGAGATCGGGAACCAGACAGGGATGCCCACTCTCCCCACTGTTATTTAACATAGTACTGGAGGTCCTAGCCACGGCAATCAGACAAAACAAAGAAATACAAGGAATCCAGATTGGTAAAGAAGAAGTTAAACTGTCACTATTTGCAGATGATATGATACTGTACATAAAAAACCCTAAAGACTCCACTCCAAAACTACTAGAACTGATATCGGAATACAGCAAAGTTGCAGGATACAAAATCAACACACAGAAATCTGTAGCTTTCCTATACACTAACAACGAATCAATAGAAAGAGAAATCAGGAAAACAATTCCATTCACCGTTGCATCAAAAAGAATAAAATACCTAGGAATAAACCTAACCAAGGAAGTGAAAGACTTATACTCTGAAAACTACAAGTCACTCTTAAGAGAAATTAAAGGGGACACTAATAAATGGAAACTCATCCCATGCTCATGGCTAGGAAGAATTAATATCGTCAAAATGGCCATCCTGCCAAAAGCAATATACAAATTTGATGCAATCCCTCTCAAATTACCAGCAACATTCTTCAATGAATTGGAACAAATAATTCAAAAATTCATATGGAAACACCAAAGACCCCGAATAGCCAAAGCAATCCTGAAAAAGAAGAATAAAGTAGGGGGGATCTCACTCCCCAACTTCAAGCTCTACTACAAAGCCATAGTAATCAAGACAATTTGGTACTGGCACAAGAACAGAGCCACAGACCAGTGGAACAGATTAGAGACCCCAGAAATTAACCCAAACATATATGGTCAATTAATATTTGATAAAGGAGCCATGGACATACAATGGCAAAATGACAGTCTCTTCAACAGATGGTGCTGGCAAAACTGGACAGCTACATGTAGGAGAATGAAACTGGACCATTGTCTAACCCCATATACAAAGGTAAACTCAAAATGGATCAAAGACCTGAATGTAAGTCACGAAACCATTAAACTCTTGGAAAAAAACATAGGCAAAAACCTCTTAGACATAAACATGAGTGATCTCTTCTTGAACATATCTCCCCGGGCAAGGAAAACAACAGCAAAAATGAGCAAGTGGGACTACATTAAGCTGAAAAGCTTCTGTACAGCGAAAGACACCATCAATAGAACAAAAAGGAACCCTACAGTATGGGAGAATATATTTGAAAATGACAGATCTGATAAAGGCTTGACGTCCAGAATATATAAAGAGCTCACACGCCTCAACAAACAAAAAACAAATAACCCAATTAAAAAATGGGCAGAGGAACTGAACAGACAGTTCTCCAAAAAAGAAATACAGATGGCCAAGAGACACATGAAAAGATGCTCCACATCGCTAATTATCAGAGAAATGCAAATTAAAACTACAATGAGGTATCACCTCACACCAGTAAGGATAGCTGCCATCCAAAAGACAAACAACAACAAATGTTGGCGAGGCTGTGGAGAAAGGGGAACCCTCCTACACTGCTGGTGGGAATGTAAATTAGTTCAACCATTGTGGAAAGCAGTATGGAGGTGCATCAAAATGCTCAAAACAGACCTACCATTTGACCCAGGAATTCCACTCCTAGGAATTTACCCTAAGAACGCAGCAATCAAGTTTGAGAAAGACAGATGCACTCCTATGTTTATCGCAGCACTATTTACAATAGCCAAGAATTGGAAGCAACCTAAATGTCCATCTGTAGATGAATGGATAAAGAAGATGTGGTACATATACACAATGGAATACTACTCAGCCATAAGAAGTGGAAAAATCCAACCATTTGCAGCAACATGGATGGAGCTGGAGAGTATTATGCTCAGTGAAATAAGCCAAGCGGAGAAAGAGAAATACCAAATGATTTCACTCATCTGAGGAGTATAGGAACAAAGGAAAAACTGAAGGAACAAAACAGCAGCAGAATTACAGAACCCAAAAATGGACTAACAGGTACCAAAGGGAAAGGAACTGGGGAGGATGGGTGGGCAGGGAGGGATAAGGGGGGGGGAGAAGAAGGGGGGTATTAAGATTAGCATGCATGGGGGGGAGGGAGAAAGGGGAGGGTGGGCTGCACAACACAGAGAGGACAAGTAGTGACTCTACAACATTTTGCTAAGCTGATGGACAGTAACCGTAATGTGGTTGTTAGGGGGGACCTGATATAGGGGAGAGCATAGTAAACATAGTATTCTTCAGGTAAGTGTAGATTAAAAATTAAAAAAAAAAAAAAAAAGAAAGAAAGAAAAGGGGGATTACTCCTTAACAGGATAAAACTATTGGTAAATCAAAGATCAACGCATGCTTTAAATATCCTTAATGTTGATCACTTAAAGGGTGTCAGATGATCAGCTATGGAGGTACTCTTTTCTGATAATATTCCTTTCTCTTAATTAAAAAAAAAAAAAAAAAAGCAGTTACTGTGTGCTGACCTCCAATGAGTTCTGCACAGTGGTATAGAGGGCATGTCAAAGTGTGGGCAAAGGGTCTGTTTGTTTCTACGCAGAAGATCAAGGCCTAGCTTGGATACCCAGAAAATGAACTAAGATACGATATGAGGAGGAGCTTCCGGCATCAGCACTCTCTGGAGGACTCGTGCCGGGGGATGATCATCAAAAAGCCTCCACAGGGATCCGGACGATGCTGCGGTTGTGGCTGCATCCAGCCCACCATCTCCTGGACTTGCCATGAGAAGGAGGAGGGAGATGTCTAGGCTGGCATGTGCATACAGTGAGACAACGAATTTGACCGGATCTGTCTGTTGGAACTCAACCAGGAGTTGGGAGGGGTGCAAGTTGTAGCACCCCAAAATCTCATGACTATAGACTATCTATGGTTAAAAGAACATATGGGATGTGAACAGATCCCAGAAATGGGCTGCTTTAATTTGTCTGATGGTTCAAGTACAGTTGGAAAATATCCATCATATCATAGATAAATTTTCACAAATGCCTAGGGTGCCTAAATGGTTTTCTTGGCTTCACTGGAGATGGCTGGTAATTATAGATTTGCTTTGTTTATGTCACCGTATTCCTATTATGTCAATATGTGTGTGCAAATTAGTTAGTAGTTTAAAACCTATACATACTTAAGGTACTATACAAGAAGATATGTCAAAGAAATAATCAATCCTCCCAAGTTTCCTTCATATGCTACATCTATAGCTTTTCTTCTTCCTTCCTAATTACAAACTTTAAATAGAATTCGTGCCTCATATCGAATTTACCGAGTATCATAATTCCTCCAGGTGGTAAAGATACCTCGAGACAAGTGCTGGGCATAGAAGCCACAGGGCATAAATCTGCAAAGAAGTAAAAAGCTAACCTTTGCAAACAATATGGCTTCTCTCTCACTTACCAACTTTACATTTCCCTGTATGGCCCCGGAAGATGACTGGTTAGCCAGAGACGGGTAAGATTCCTCAAGGGAGGAACAACCTAAGACAGGCACAGTCGCAGGGGGGCCATCAGGTGAGAATTTGGGGATCAACAGAGGTGAGGCTCAGAACCTCACCCCCCCTGTTTTGAGAGAAATCTTCTGCATCCGTGGATGTTTTGCTGCCCTTGTCTAGCCTGGATTAATACTTAGTCCATAGGCACACACCTGATCATCTGATCATCTACATTTGCCTTCTTACAGCACTAAACTATGTTTTCTACCTTTATCTTGCATCTACCTACCACTTCAGCATTTTATTAAAAATAAAAATAATAATAATAATAGGAGAAATGTGGGATCAACATATAAATCAAGTACAAAAATCAAATGAATATTCATATTTGACCTGATGGTTTATAGGTCATATTGCATGATCAAAACCGAAAGTTTCTGTGATGACTGCCCTTGTACTGTTCACCATGTAAGAATTTATTCACTCTGTAAGAATTCGTTCACCATGTAAGAACTTGTTCGTTATGCTTCAGAAGATTGGAGACTGACGAGAATTAGGCTTGAGATGGATTAATGATTGTACATTGAGCATTGACCCCCCTATACTGAATTTTATTGTTGTTAACAACCATTTGATCAATAAATATGAGAGATGCCCTCTCAAAAAAAATAAATAAATAAATAAATAAATTATAAAAAAAAAAAAAAAAAAAACTGGACCACAAACAACGAATCAAAAAAAAAAAAAAAAGTATATGGAGCTGTTACCATGATCCTCATTTTGCAGCCAAGACACTCAGTGCTGAAAGGTGGAGTCCCAGGGGTCTCACAGCTAGTAAATGACTCATGCTCTTGTCTCCACACCATGATGTTGATTTAACCCACCTCTCGCTTCCCGTTAGCTCTGGAGTTTTGTGATCTTAGGAAAAAAGTCTACTGATTGTTTCTGAGCATTTCTACATTGCCTTCTTTTCAGAATGGACACTTAGAAGGACAGTCCTATAATTCACTATTATCAGTGCATCTAGTTTTACTTGGAGCCTAGGCAGCCAAGCGCTAAATTAACATTACTCCTCTCTGTAGGTGATGGGGCTCCGAACACGCACAAGATGCCTGCATAACTTTGAAGAAGAGATTTACACACCCTTTTGTCTCCCATACAAATGTACTCAAGAGCTGCAGCAGTGCATAAAGGATCCTTTCCACTGTTTATAGTTGAAAGCAGTCGTTTTCAGCTTCTTGCCGGTCATCACTCCACTAAAAATAGCTTTGATGCTGTCACATGCAAACTGGAGCAGAACCTGAAAGCAGTTCCCCTTTTAGTTCTGAGCTGGTTCAACTTTAAAAGACAGACAGCTGCTAACATACTCCAATGTGTTTACATGATGCTGAAGTAGTTCAACTTGTTGTAAAAAAAGAAGAAAAAAAAAAACCAAACCATTGAAAAGGGACAGAAATGGGTTTGCAGCCTCTGGTGATGACAAGTCTTTCTGCGGAGCTGCAGCTCCTGCAGGAACAGCGAGGCTGGCAGGGAAGATCCAAGAAGCCCAGAATCAAGGGAAACTGACTGTGAGCGGAACTCGAGTGCTGCTTCCTTCCAAGGGAGATTTCTGACTCGCCTGAGGCAGGGGCCGGAGAGGTGGCAAGAATTCAGTTATATAGAAAACAGGACTTACAAACGTGGATACTTTCCTTTTAATCTTGTTAAAAGCATCGAAGGGCTATTTTTTAGAAATCAAGGTAACAAAGAAATATATTCAACATCCTGGCCATTCCTCTGATGACTTTTATTGGTTCCCTCGGCAACCGGATTTTGCTGGGTCTTTTGAAAACAAGACCCAAACTGAGGGGACAGCAGCATACGGGCTTGGAAAGCAGAGGAAACCTGGTTCTTCACCCCAGCTCCTCCCCTGTGGCCCGAGGGACTCTCCCCCACCGTCTACACGGGGTAGAAGCATTACGTGCACAAATGTATACCATCTACGTGCACAAATGTATACCAAAGGGCCGATGGAGCCTGTGAGCCCTGGCAGACAGTCCACAGTGATCCTCTAGAAACATCCTCTAGTAACCCCAAGAGAGTGCTGACAGCGGTCTGGGGTCAAGACTGGGATATGGTGTGGTTTTGTTAAAACAAAAACAAAAAACACACCGACCAAATAAATAGTGATTTTTCCTCCTTTTTAACCCTATGTGCCCAAAGGATGACTGCCACCATCTTTGCATATGAAGAGAGAATTAGTTTTAGGAGGCTCTGCCCCAGGAACCCTGCACTGGGCCTGGCTGAGAGGCGGTGGAGTGGGAAGCAGGCCCTGGCTGCCGCAGGACTTGACATCACAGGTGCTGGATGCTGAGGCCAGTG
Organism: Manis javanica; assembly: GCF_040802235.1. Lineage (NCBI taxonomy): Eukaryota > Metazoa > Chordata > Mammalia > Pholidota > Manidae > Manis > Manis javanica. The sequence continues at coordinate 14,335,515 of NC_133163.1, read as the reverse complement.
ATGGTGAAATGGCAGGTCTGCTCATGAACCAGACCTCACTTCGGATGTTTCTGCTAGAGGTGCACATATACCTCACAGCCCACAATTTAACAAAAACTTTAGATTCTCTTTAGGAATCTTTGAGAAAACAATGCTTCTGTTACATCACTGTCCCATTCTATGAGCTTTATAGTGCCATGAATAGACTACATGTGACTCACCCACGAGAATGAATGGGGTTTCTAAATATGCTATAAATTTTTGCAGCGTATCAAGGTTATATTAGTGTAGGAATTTACCGCCTAAGTTATATATATTTGAACAGAACATACTTTATATACCACCATATCTTTTAACACTCATTTTTTTGTTAACAAGACAAAAGAATTTACAGTTATTGCCAACAGCTTGCTAGCAGCTAATACCCTGATTAGCTGTTGCCCAGCAACAGTCAAGCATGCGTCCTCCCAAATCAGGAAGAGCCACTGCTAAATCTAGACTAATTATAAAATGGGACAAATATTTAAGAGCTTTATATTTATTAGGGATATTGGAAGGGCATCCCAATAAGAATGATTCCTATTAAACAGCTTTAGCTAAATATCATGCATATCTGTCTATTTCATTACCCACGTTATGCAGATCATTTTAGGAAAACTGAATGTTTTTGCAACTTTCCTAATTTCCCTAGTGTACTAAACAAAATCAGTAAACAAAAATGTACTGAACTAAAACAGAAATGGGCTTGCATTTTGTAGAAGGCCTGTCCTTTTCCAGTCCTCTAAGAATAAGGATGGGCATTATCGGAGACTCCTGAGTCTTTTAAAATAGATATATACTTGCAAAGAAATTACGAGGCTAGCACCACCATTTTCCTAACTCTTACAGAGAGATGGAGATGAAAAACTCAACTGCCTGATTCTCAAGTTTCTACCTCCACCTGAATTTCAATTCCCTCTATTCTAAGAGTCACTTGGAATTATCTGGGTAGAGAACAAGTCCAGAGTTTTTTCAGAGTCTATGAGGCTGGCCTCTGCTACCAGGGACGTCACTAATGGCAAAGTCCTGAACAATCAGAGTTCTAAAGTGTAGGGACCCAGCTTCATCCCCTAGAGGGGAAACTAGGTGGGGGCAGGGGAGCTCTAGGTGCAAGCAGGCACAAGTGTGTGTGCACAAAGACATGCACACACACACAGACTCTGGCCCCCTTTCATAGGCAAAGTATAGGAATATTGTCCCCCAAAGACAAGACACCAACTAAAAAGGTACAGGAGGAACTAGACAGGTTGGTTAAGCTATGGGCCAAATTCTCCCAGAACTAGGAATGGCTTTGCACAGATCATTTTAGGAAAACTGAATGTTTTTGCAACTTTCCTAATTTCCCCTAAATAGTGTACTAAACAATTAGTACACTTAGCAAAGTGCTGGTCCAGATTAACATTTTAGGTGGTTGAAATAAAAAAATCAAAAGAGTAGTATTTTGTGACTTGTGAAAATTATATGAAATATAAATTCCAGTGTCCATAAATAAAATTTTATTGGGATATAACATGCTTCTTCATTTGTGTATATATCTACTTCATGCTACACATTTAGTATTTGGCCCTTTACAAAAAAGGTTTGTAGATCTCTGAAATGGAATCAAGACCAGTTTTTGGGAAAAAAAAAACAACTGACTTGGGTTTAACTAAACATGACCAAAACAAAGCAAATAAGCCATTTCCCACCAAATGGCCTTGTGTCTGGGCTGCTTAGTGAATTCACTACCAAAATTTTCTGAAAATAGTCCCATTTGTTTTTTAAAAAATGATAATTTTATTAGTATTAAATTTAATAATCATTACTTGGGAGCTTTTTGATTTCAGCTAACCCATCCTTCCTCCCCCTCCACACACACAAATTCTCTTCAAAATGACTTTCTTAGATTGTTTCTCCTCTATCTTGTTATTAGCAGAACAATCTGAGTAACTCATCAGATGGTCTATGTAAATGTACACCATTTTCTAAACTGAATTTTATTATTAAAAACAAACATGAGTACTGTTTTTAGGTCTGAGTGGAATATGGAATCAATTATATTTTGTGTGTAAGTAAGCCTGCCCACCACATAACACCGTGTGTCCAAGGACTTTCTTAGGAAAGTGCTGGTCCAGATTAAAATTTGGACATGCTCTCGCTGAAGTCTGAAATAGCCAAAGGTCTCTGCATTTGCTGCCCTCTCTCTGGGGTTCTCCATTTACCAAGCCACAGTATTTCCTTGAAGCTCACTGGCAGCCTGCAATTCTGCTTACACTTCAGGGACACATGTTTTGTATCATATTATAGCCCATGGTTTTTGGATAACTATGGTCCCCACCATCTAAGCATCTTTCCTAAATTCCACAGTCAACCAAAACTTAGAAAAAGCACTATTTTCAAGCCTTCTAGGATTCTTTACAATAAATCCTAAAGCCATCTCCATTAATCAAAACTCGAGTATGTGCCACATATAGTACCTTTGGGACACTGCACCTGAGACAAGAGAAAGATCTTCAAGTTTCGTCAGTCCTTAAGACTGTGGCATTTTGGAAAAGAACATGAGAGTAATTGACATCAAAATTAAAAACTGCATTTAGTTCCAGATCATGCCAGGTAGAATTAGTGCTCCTAAAACGACCTTGAATCTTCTGGGATTACCTCAGGATGTCCCACATGGTTCTCTGTAGGTGAACACAATTGCAGGGTCACCACAGGTCCACGGTGTTCTCTGTAAAGAAACTCTACTATTTCAGGTTGAAGTGAGCCAAGTGCTATTCAGGGATTGTGGCATGTGGTGACGAACTCACTTGTCTTCCAGTGCTGCTGGCCCACACTTGCCTCAGGAAAATGTCCCTCCACAGCATGCTGGGGCGCCATGGCCAGGCTTTATACCACACGAGCCGTGTCAATGGCCACAGCTGAGTGGGCCAGAGGAGAACCTTGCACCAAAGCAGACCCCAAGAGATACCAGTTCCAGGTGACCTCTACCTATTTGGCTTAGCTCGAAATGAAGAGCTGAGCCATTCAGAGTCCTCAAGACTGGAATTACACAAATAAACTCTGAGGATGAAAGTTGTGACAGCCAAAGACACCAAGAGGCCAGGCGGTACTTGGGGCCTGAGTGGACTTCATGGGTCAGGTGAAGCTGTGAGAGAGCTGGCGGGACAGCAGAGGACCCTGGTTTGTGGAGGCAGAAGGAGCCACAGGCAGAGGCAGATTCCCTGTTCCAGGGGCTAGTTTCCTTGAGGCCGAGCTGCATGGTGGTCACATGCATGTACTGTATTTTTTAAAGCCTATGACATGATGGACAACATCGACTGTCAAATACTGAACCAGCCTTGCATACCTGACTTAAATCCCACTTGGTCATGGTCTATGATTCTTTTTATACATTGTTAGATTACAACTGCTAAATTTCATTGAGGATTTTTGCAACTGTGTTTATGAATGATATTGGTCTGTAGTTTTCTTCTCTTGTAATGTCTTTTGTCTGGTTTTGGTATTGGGGTAATGCTGGCCTCCGAATTAGGAAGTATTCCCTCCCCCTATCCTCTGAAAGAGCTTCTAGAAAACTGATTTAATTTCTTCCTTAAATGTTTGGTAATGTTCATCAAGCCCATCTGGACCTGGTACTTTCTGTTTGGGAAGCTTATTAATTTTGATTCAATTTCTTTAACAGAGGTAGGTCTAGTCAGATCTTCTATTTCTTCTTGTGTGAGTTTTAGCAAATTGTGTTTTCCAAGGAGCTGATCCATTTCATCTGGGTTCTTGAATTTGTAGGCAGCGTTCTTCGTAGTATTCCTTTATTATCCTTTTAATGTCCCTGGGTGATGTTCTCTCTTCCATTTCTAAAATTAATAATTTGTGTCCTCTCTCATCTTTCTATCTTAGTTAGCCTGGCTAGAGGCTTATCAATTTTTCTGATTTTTTTCAGAACCAGCTTTTGGTTTCACTGATTTTCTCTATTGATTTCCTGTTTTCAATTTCATTGATTTTTGCTTTAATTCTTATTTCTTTTCTTCTGCTTACATTGGTTTCAATTTGCTCATTTTCTACTTTCCTAAAGTAGAGATTATTGGTTTTAGATCTTTCTTCTTCCCTAAAATATACATTCAGTGCTATGAATTTCCCTCTAGCAACTGTTACTGTTGCAACCCACAGATTTTGACAGGGTGTGTTTTCATTTTCATTTACTTTAAAACATTTTTCAATTCTCTTGAGATTTCTTCTGTGGTCCACGTTATTTATGTGTTGTTAAATTCCACGTATTTGACATTTTCCAATTGTCTTTCTGTTTTTGATTTCTAATTTCATTCCACTGTTGTCTGAGAGCAGTCACTGTGATTTCTATTCTCTTAAGTTTGTTGACGTGTGTTTTACAGCCCAAAATGTAGTCTATTTTAGTGAATATTCCATGTGAGCTTGAGAAGAATGTGTACTATGCTGTTGTTGGATGAAGTAGCCTGCAGTGTCCATTACATCCAACTGATTGTTGGTGGTGCTGAGTTCAACTAGGTCCTTACCGATTTTTCTGCCTGTTGAGTCTGTCCATTTCTGACAGAGAGGTGTTGAAGTCTCTGACTATGATAATGGGCTCATCCATTCCTCTTTGCAATTCTACCACATAGTTTGCCCCACATAGCTTGACCCTCTGTCATTAGGCACGAACATACTAAGAATTGCCATATTTTTTTTGGAGAACTGACCCTACTTACGTTTATGTAATGTCCCTCTTTATTCCTGATACTGTCCCTTGTTCTGAAGTAACTATAGCTACCCCTGCTTTCTTTTGGTTAGTGTTAGCATAGTATGTTTTCCTCCTTTTGACCACTTTTAATTTACATGGGTCTTTATATTTAAAGTGGGTTTCTTGTAGACGACACATAGCTGGGTCTTATTTCATGATGCCCTCTGACAAGCTCTGTCTTTTGATTAGTTCAGTCAGTACATGTCATTCAAAGGGATTGCTAATATAGTTGGATTAGTATCTACTATATTTGTTATTGTTTCCTATTTGTCTCCCTTGTTCTTTACCCCTGTTTTTGTCTTTAATTGTTTCTCTGAATTTTGAGGCTTTAATTGAGCATTTTATGATTCTATTTTCTCTCTTCTCTTAGCATATCAGTTAAACTCCCTTTTCCACTTTTAAATGGTTATCCTTGTTCTTCACTGTCAGCAGCCCAAACTAAAACACCAGGTTTGAGGTTCTCCTTTCAACTGTATCCTTTTATAGGCCCTTGAGCCTCACCAGGCCTTTTCTGGTAAGTTTGAGGGTTGGACTTGACATTCCCTACAGCCACTTTGGACTAACATTCTGGGCAAGGCTGGGGGGAGTCCTCTGGCTTTCTGCCATGTGGATGCGCAGGTTAACCCCTTCACGGCCAGCTGATGTTCGGCCTCTGGAGAGGAAGTGCTATAGTGGGACTGAGGAACCGCTTTCTGGCTTAATACCAAGATGGAGGCATGAACATTACCTCACTCATTGAACAAATGAGAACCCCACTAAGCTATGCCAAGAGTCACTTGTGGTCTCAGTGTCCCCAGGCTCTCCAGATGGCCCAAAGTCACATTATTACTTGTAAGGTGTAATCCCTTGTCCTCAAGTCACTAGATATAGGGTAAGCCCTATTCTCTGAAAACAGTTCCCCTTCTAAGCCAAACATTATGAACTTTTCTCACTGTGAAAACAAAATACCACTAAAGCCCATTCTGCCAGCGTGACATAAAGGGCATTCACTGATGTTCCTGGCCAGCCAGTATCCATGCTCTCCTCTAGTATCAGCTCCTGAAATTCCCTTGGATGTGAGCTCCTAGTACAGTCAGCTAAAAGTAAGAAAGTATACACCACCCTCTGTTACAGTTACCGGCCTTTAGGCCAGTGGTAGTCAGGGCCCAAATTTGGGGTTAGAAGAGCCAGGCTTCCACTGGACTTGACCTTGAAGGCTTCACAGAGGGGGCAGCCAACGAGGTGAAAGCTTGCCTGAGAAGGGGGCCAACAAAGTAAAGAAACACCAAAGGACTGAGAACAGAAACCAGTGCCTTTGCTTGAGCCATGGAACAACTTGTGCCTGAAGTTAGACCTACTCTTGGACTTTCTAGTTAGATAAAGCTAACAGAATTTCATTCACACTTAAACCACTCTCAGTCTAATTTTCTCCTAATTGCAAACATAGTACTAACTGATACACTGATGATTCAAATGAAGACTAAGCTCAAGGTTAATTCTCCTACTACCTTTAAGGAAAGGGTCTGCCAGGCAAATGAAAGTACGATAGCACTGGAAAGAGAAACAAACGCCTTCACTAAAGAAGAGAAGTGTCACTACTAGGCACTTGAGCACCATATACACCATTATTTACTGCTAATAAAAGATTTTTACCTATTCTTATTTGGGGCTGGATGGTCTATGAATGTCCTAGACTTGGCAACCTTTAGTTAGCACCTAACAACACAACGAAATCCTTCAAGTTTATACCTTTCAAAACAAGCTGTACAGTAATTAAAAGAGTATGGTCCTAGCATAAGACTAGACAGGGAACTCAGTGGAAGTCTAGAAATAGAATGAAGCATTGGTGCAAAACAAGTGTACTAAATGCAGCATTTCAAATCCCTCAGGGAGATGTGGATGACTCAAACACCATCAAAACTGTGAAAAAGGCGCAACCAAAAACGGCCTTGATAAAAAAAGAGAGATGGCTGACAAACATGGGGAAAAGTGTGGAGCTCAGGAGTAAGAAAGGAAAATCAAGGCAAAACTCTCCTGAGTGGATTATCATGTACTTAAAAGACTGAGACCTAGAGATGGCAGGAGAACAGTTAAAGTGTTGGCAAGAATATAAATTAATGCCAATTGGGAAGGGAGTGGGGACAAAAACTTGGATATATGTGTATATCTAAAATTTCTAGCTCTGTGGACCAGCCATTCCACTTCTAGGAGTTAACCATTATGTTCCAGAGCCCACCAACGAAGAGCTCAGGCTCTCAGAACAGACCTGAGTCTGCCTTCCAGTTCCATCTGACCCTTTCCAATTGTGGATCCCTAGAAAGGTGCTTTTATCTTCTCTCAATTTCAGTTCTTCATGTGTAAATTGGAGATAGACAAGCACCGAGACCTCAGGACTGTTATAAACACATTCGTGTACTTAGCATTGTTACAGGCATTTATAGAACGTTATTAGCACCAACGGTAATGTCCCACACATGGGGCTGCACCCACCCCCTGGCTGCCGTGAGAGCTGCAATAGCAGCTCACACTGGCACTGCTTCTGAACCACCCTTGGCTGAGAGCCTGGAGAGGCCTGTGAATTACTAGTGGCTGAAAAGCCCCCTTAGTCCCAGGAACAACCCTGCCAGTGTCACTATGCTCCAATCAGGCCAAGGCTAGACTTCAGAGTATCTTTGCTTGGCCCCTTCCTCATCCTGCCTCCCTTACTCCTCTGGTTCCCGAGAACACACCCCTTAGTAAATAACTCGAACCCTAATCCTTGTCTCAGGCTCTGCTTCTGCAGACTCCAAACCTAAGACTCAACTGTTACGGTTTTTATTACCAGGCAGGGGGACAAAGATATGTCTCAACATGTTTACTGACGCACTGTTATAGTATCAAGAAATGGAAAACAACATAAATGCCCAACCATAAATAGACAAATCCATACAAGGGCACATTATTATAAACATAGCAAAAAAGAGTACCACATACCAATATTCACTGACAAGAGAGGATGTACATGTCAGTGTTTTATAAAAATACACACTACAAAGCAGCAAATACAGTATGAACCCATTTATAAATAAAGTTCATATTAGTAAAAGGACATGCTCAAAGATGTTCGACACCTATGTTCATAGCAGCATTGTTCACGAAATCCAAGAAGTGGAAGCAAGGCAAGTGTCCATCAGTTGATAAGTGGATAAATGGATAAACAAATGTATATATACCTACAATGGAATACCATACAGACAGAAATTCTGACACATGCTACAGAATGGATGAACTTGGAAGACAATTTGCTCAGTGAAATCAGCCAGACAAAAAAGGACAAATACTATATATGATTCTACTTACATAAGATCCCTGGAGTAGTCAAATTCATAGAGACAGAAAGTAGAATGGTGCTGCCAGGGGCTGGGAAGAAGGTGAAATATAGGGAGTTGTTTAATGGTTACAGTGTCCATGTTACAAGATGAAGAGCGGTTGGTTGCACAGCCATGTGAACGCACATAACTGCCACTGAAGTCAACACTTTAAAATGGTTACAACAGTAAATCTTGTGTGTATTTTACCACAATCAAAAAATTTTTTCATAAATGTTAACAACGTAGAAATAAGGGGGCTTTTACTGAGCCCTTTACACTGCTGTTGTTTGACTGTTCTATGTAAATATGCACTAACATATTAAGCAGAGAATATACAATAAAGCTATTTTAATTCTGGAAAAATATAAATACACTACAAAAAGGTAGTGTACTTCTACTGACCTAGGGTGGTAATCTAAGTAACTTAAGGTTTGGGGTTTTTAGCAGTTAGTGTTTGTTTTTAACGTATAAATTTAATTTTGGTCCCTTGTTTTGTCAGCTTCCTTTCATTTCTTATCCACCACAGCCCAAAGAGCTTAAAAGATATCAACACTCATTGTTCAGTGACTGATTAAAATGTCCAGGTTAATTATTTAAAAATTACCACCTCAATGTTCTTAAAAAAAAAAAAATCCCTTTCCAGCTTTTCTTGATTCGTTTATTCAATAAATATTTTTAAAATGCTGAACAGGTGCCTGGCAACACACAAAACCTTGGGGACACAATGGTGGTCAGGATGACTCAGTTCCTGGCTCCCAGAGCTTAGACCATAACCGGGTAGACACGAAATAGGCTGGTATGGAGCTCCACCTATGTTTCCATGCTAAGCTATGCACACACACATGTGTGTCGCCACATACATACACACCCAGTCACTCACGCCACCTATCACACTCAACAATGTTGACACAGGTCAACCTAGAACCATCAGTTCCCACCAGCAAGAGCTCTTGACTTCCAGTAACCATCACAGTTCAATCTGCTCAACCTGAAACACTGTCATGACCTCAGACTAAAAGAAAGGAGGATTCATTCTTGCTCAAATCTAATTCTTCCCTGCTTGCAGCATGAGCCATTTACCTAATAATCATGCTTCAGAAGCCTGGTCATCTCTTTAAATTAGTTCCCCAAATGCACTTGGTGTAAGTTCTTTGATACTGATCAGCCCCAGGTTCCTTCACCTGGCTCAGTCAGGCAAGGAGACAGAGCGATCAGTGCATCTTTGATGCCCAGGGCCTGGCCTTGTTCTAGGACCCAAAGAACATTCCTCCTTACCCTTTGCCCTCTGCATTCCAGACTCTATATCGAAACACTTATCTAGTCTCAAAATTATTCCCTCAATTCTTGAGTCTCGGTGCATCACGAGGCACTCCTTCAATAATATTTGCTACATAAAATGTTTAACAGCGTAATTCTGAAAAGATACACAATTTAAAAGCAGATGATTAGAATTGGGGTGAAGGTGGACATCATCTATCAACAGCCTACGCCCCACCCGCCCTAGAGCTCAAAGTCACCTGGCACTAACCCACTGGAAGTATCTGGGCGCCCAGCGTCAAGGGCAGGTCTCCCTCTTTCTCACGTCCCCAGACTCTCCCTCCAGTGCTCTGCTGTCCTCGGTGTCAACTGCAGCACTGGGAGAGGCACAAGAGCCAGCTGCTGGCATTTCCTCAGAGATGCCCAAGAACAGAGGGAGGACACAGCCCATGTTCAGGGCAGGCTGAGAAGACCATGAGGAATTTTAGATGTCTTTTTGTCAAGATACAGGCTACATCTAGTATCAGCTCGGAGTTCCTTATTTTTAGCATTAACCTCAGATTTCTGCTGATCCAACCATACTCTCCTGGTGTGCCACCTGGGACTAGGAACGCCCAGCAGTCTGTGAGCCAGATGGCTGAAGCCTTTATAGAGCTGCTGGTCCCAGAGAGCAGTGCTAAGGGGGTCCGTGTGGACCACGAGCAGTGCCTGATCCACTGATTGCACCCATCTGAGGCCACCATCTGAAGGAGAAAAGATGAAGAAAGCAAAGAGTGACACTGCCGATTTCATTTCTGGCAAGACCCTAGATAAACTCCTTGATGTAAATGACTGCGGAAGCAGCCTACGATCGCGCTTCCAAGCATCCACCCCCAGGTGGGCCCTGCCAACAATGACTCTGGCTTGGCCTCGTGGCTTGTCGTGCCCCACGGGACATCAGGAAATATGACCCAGGCAGAAACTGGAAAAGTGCTTGCCTACCAGGGCTTGTTTCCTCTTATTGCTGGGAATCCTTCTGCCACCATGTGAATAAGCTTGGAAAAGATTCCTGAATAGCTTCCTGAGACCTCATGGAGAGGCACCAGCTGTCCCAGCCATCCCAGCTGAGGTCCAAAAACAGGTGCGAGCCCAGCCAACACCAGGTACAGAGACGAGCCATCCAAGCTGAGCCCAGCCCTGCCAACGCACAGTGTGACGGGCACAGATACTTACTCTTTTAAACCACTTAGTTGAGGAGTTCGTTATGCAGCATAAGTAGATGATAACAGAGCTCTATACAGCAGGGCCTGGGCCCCAGACCACAGTCCTAGGACTGCAGTGCAGCTTCAGGATGCAGCTTCGTGTGGTGCTTTAGCGGCTGCCAAGTCCAAAAACAGCAAAGCAGGAGCAGCTACCTCGACTGCACTTTCTGCCATCTGGCCTCCAGCAGTTACTGGGGAAGCTCATAGGACAAAATCATCTCCACATGACACAGCTGCATCACATTCAACGGCAACTCACACCAACCATTCTCCCAACGTGGCAATGGCAGCCTACTCCCTCAGACGCCTCAGGAGGCAAGGGTCCCGGGAGTAGGTGCTGGCGCTGCTGCACACGCATCTGTCTTCAGGAGTCCTTTCTACCTCAGAAGCCAGAAGGAAGCGTATGCACTCTGGAGAGAACCATCCAGAGATCATTACGCAGTGATTGTATTCTTCAAGTGCACACACCCCGTTAAGTAGCTCAAAATGTCACCCCAGAGAAAGGCAAGTTTCAGCAGGGGTGGAATTTAAGGGTCCCCCCGGAAGATTTCACTTTTACAACTGTTTCTTAGAAGCACACCAAATCCTGACACTTCTCTGCCTCTCTCTGTGGGATCTGAGCAAAGCATGAAGTCTGGCAACTTGGCGTAAACAATTTAATTTGCCTTCTTTCCCACTCCACATGGATTTCTCCCTCCTCTGAATCCTTAGACGCATGTCCCTAGCCTCTTGTTGGCCCCCAGTCCTCTGGTCCCGTTAACTGAATCTCTTAGAGCATCTGACATCCTCCAACTAACTAACAAGTTTCTTGTGAATACAAACTATGTTTTAACCAACCATCTTTTCCCCTGCACCCCTTTCTCTCATGTTCGTTGGTTCGTTCGTTCCTTCATTCATTCATTTGTAAGAGCCATAGTCAGACACAGTTTCAGGAAGCAGCTCACAGCCCACAGGGGAGAGAATGCCAAGAGATAATTACAAAACACAAGCACAGCTAACAGTCATCAAGCACCTTTTATGTGCCAAGCACTGTCTAAGGATTTTAAACATGTACTCATTAAATCCTTTCCCCAGTCCTATGAGGATGGTACTGTTTTTATCCTCACAAACAGATAAGGAGAGTGATGTTCAGAGATGTTACAACTGGCCTGCGGCAACAGCTTGTGATTGGTGGAGCTGACAAATCTGGGTCGTAACCACTGGCCTGCCCTGCCAGCACATGAAGGGGTACAAGGGCTCTGGCAGGCTGACCTGAGGCATGTGTGCTTTACTTCACTGGTTATTAGGAGCTCAACCTAGGTTTTGGAATAAGATGACACACAGATAGGCTGGAATGGAGATCGGAGGCAGAAAAACAAACAGGGATGCTGCTGTGGCAAGTCCGAGGAGAGCTGACGAGCCCCCAGACTTGGAACGTGACCAGGGTTACAGAAAGCCTGGATTCAAGAGATACTTCCAGGGCAAACTGACAGGATTTGGTACTGGCACCAAGGGAGCAATCCAAGATGCTTCTGAGGTTTCTGACTCTGGATACTGGGTTGAAGGGAGAGACCAGCTGAGAGAGAAAAACTCAAGAGGCATAACAGGTTTGGAAGGCATGTCAGGATCCCCAAGACAACCCCCAGGATGGGTTGGGTGATTCACTAGGACTCAGCACATAGCATACATATGTTCAGGGCCATGACTTATGTCAGTGAAAGGATACGAAGTACAATCAGCAAAGGGAAAAGGCACGTGGGGTGCTGTCCCGAGGAAACCAGGCACAAGTGTCCCAGAGTCCTCTCCCAGGGGAGTCTCATGGAATGTGTTTGATTCCTCCAGCAATGAGTCATGACATTATTTGTAACGTGTTGTCTGCAAAGGAAGCTCATTAGCAACTCGGTGCCCAAGATTTTCACTGGGGTTTACTCACAGATGTACCCTCCACCTAGCACACTTCAAAATTCCAATTCCAGATTTCTCCCATCAATCACATAGTTTATGCAAACAGTTTTGGCACAGTGAACCATTCTTATTACCAGTTCTGGGAATGGTGGGAAGCCTCTCGAAATCTAAGTCTCCAGATACTACTAGACCAGGGCCATCCTTGCAAGTAGGATTTTCTAAGACGAGCAGTGTCAGTCCTGCTCTGTCAACTCTTTGCTACACAGAAGGACCAAGTATTTGAGTTTTGTACGGGCAATGTATGAGATGCAACATATAAGCGCTCAAATTTTAAACATTAGAGCAATTCTTGAGTAATGTTCAGATTACGAAGCTTCAAGGGTGCTTTCCTCAGATCTGAATATAACACCAAAAACAAACAGTAAATACAAATTGCCAGGCAGGATTAGCAGGTTTTTGGAGGCTGCATCTACTCCCCTTCTGTCCAGGAAGAGAGTGAGCTGGAAGATGATGACACTCTGCTCTTCAATATTAAGCTAAGTAAACATGAGGTCTCCTGCAGAATTAAACACAATTAAAACTTCAATTACCTAAACCCAAATAGCCCCCATTTTCAAAAAAAAACAAAACACTTGCAGGCGGGAGAAGGGAAGGACAGAGATTCCTTCACTTTTAAGGGAAAGGGGCAAGTCAGAAGCTTATTATCAGGGATTCATTCAAAACCATCACTTCCTGCGGCCTCTCAAGGGGGGCACATATTTTACATCAATGTAATTACAAAATGAACACTGAAGGGCAAAATGCAGTGCCTCCAGCATATCAAGTATTCATTCAGCATTTTCTAACTTCAGGCAGAAAACAGACTCATAGATCCAGAATGAATTTTTAACAATGGGAGTTCAAACACAAGGCTTGGGGGGTAACTTCTGTAAATGGGGCTTCCAGGTTTCCCACATATTTTAGTTAATTCGTGGTTCCATGGTATGAAGAATCTCTCAGATGTTTTCTTTGGAACCACCCATGAACAGGTCCCCTTGCTGGAGATGGAATAACCCTGCTATCCTCTGAGCTGAGTTGCAGACCACCAGTGTTCTCCTGCACCCCTCGGTGAATACGCTTATCCTGTACCGCCATGCAAGACTCGGACCCAAAAATCAGCAGCAAGAGACTCTCATCGGCCTCCCTCATCATGCTCGGGAGGAACAGGAAGGCCTGTTCTCATACAGGCAAAAAGCCACTTCCTTTCAACAAACTTCAGACACAACAGGGAGGCCAACAGGAGGAAGAGGATGCTAAGATTTAGGGGTAAGGGGCACCTTGGCCACAGGCCAACAAAATACACCTCCAGGAAGCATCAGAGGTGAAAAAGAGTTTAACGCATTAAAGGAATTGTTATGACAGCTGTAACACCCACCCCAAAAGGTAGATTCTTCTGGCTCAATTCTAACTCAGCCTGAAGCAAACTTGCTGTGTCTTCGGGAATTATCTTCCCCGTGGGGAGCTGTGGTCAAGGGGAAATGGCGCTCCTTCTCCGAGCTCAAGATAAAGAAACTGCATTCTGATCACACTACCCATTCACTTTCTAGACTTTGGCTCAGACCCACTGACCAAATAAGATGTTCTTTAAAGGGAAGCTGCCTTTGTATGCTCTTAATAGATCTTGTGTTCAATTATGTTTGTTTAGAGTACTTTTAGGAGGTTTCTTCTTCTTTCTGTTCCTGTTTTTCTTCCTCCCTTTTTTTTGAAACCAGAAGCTCAATAAGCACAACTATAGATCAACTTATTTTTAAGTATCTGAAGAGGGCAGGACATTGATCTACCACTCCAGGCCCTAAACTGGATTGTCTGGCTGCCTTCAAGAAAACTGGTAAATTATTTCCTGAACAAAAAGCAAGGAGCTTACAGGTCCTATAATCTCATTTGAAATCCTTTTACCCAGGCCCTACTCTTTTGGCCTCAAGACTGCAATCCTCTTTGGGTAATCTGCGGGCTAACGGGTGCCAGGGCCATAGCTCCCTTCTCCAAGGCATTGTTTGCCACTGGGAGGGGGGCAATGTGCCAGGGTTCAGGGCCCCATAATGGCTCTGTTCTTACAGGGCAACTGTTAATAATTAGCAGGAAGCATTTTGCCTTTAAATCTCACAGCTTGAACAGTAAGACCTCATAGTGCCAAAGGAACACTTAATTCTGGAGAACCAAGACTTGGCTTCCAAGAAATTCTGTGTGCATCCACCCATAGACTTAAACGGCCTCATTCATCCTCTTACACATGGTTATTAAGTGCCTCCTCTGGGCGGGGTGCTAAGCCTGAAGGTGGAGGAGCAAAGGGGAACAAGACAGGATGGTGCCTGCCCTCATGAAACTTAAGAGTTGACTGAGGAAGAGGTAGATGGCTGTGAAGTATAAAAGCCCAACAGACGAAGCTCTGGCTGTGTGAGGACACAGCACCTCTGCAGGGGGGAGGAGGGAAAGACAGAGAAAAGAGGTGTGGTGGCAGACAAAAAGTGAAGGACACAGGGATGAAGGCAATCGGGAGCCATTAAAACAGGAAACCTCTGGAAGGAACCGTCAGCAGCAGGCAGGAGTTCCAGAGGGGTCACTCACTGAGGGCAGCACACCGGAAAGAGGCAAGAAAGAGACCAAGGGGAGGTGACAGCAGCTCTCCAGGTTAGAGAGCCATTCACTCACTGGTTCATTCAAAAATTTTTACCTAGTACTGCTATGCGCTGGTGCGGTTCTAGACCCAGAGGGTTCCACAATGAAGTAAGTGAAGTCCCTGCTCTCAAGGGACATACATACAAATAAACAGGCAAGATGCAGGTGATGATAAGGGCAAAGGAGAGAAACAGAGAAGGGCAATAGGCATAGAGAACAGTGGTAGAGGGTTGTGCGTGTGTGTGCGTGCGTGCACACATGAACTACTTTGAAGGAATAGCTAGGGAAGGAGTCTTTGAGAAGATGACATCTGAGAAAAGACCTGAGGAGGGGAGATCTCAAGCTATGACAGCAACTATCAGAAGGAGCACGCAGGACTGGTAACAGAGGGAGCCTGTCCTTGGCAGACAGCAAAGGCCAGTGTGGGTGGTGGTGGCGAAGCATGAGGACTCTGGAACAAAACTGCCAGGGGTCAAATTTACTAGTGCTGCAACCTTGGGTCTGTTTTAGAGACATCACAGGGGCACAGGACCCTGGTGCGGTGCCCCTTTTAGCAAACTGCCTTCATGCCTCAGTTTCCTCACGATGCTCATGGCAGCTCCCAGATGCAGCCCAGGAAGGTTTCTCAACCTGCTGCAGGCATTACATAGACAACATAAGGCACAGAGCCAACACCACATGATGTCTGTGAGCCTGTCAAGACTTAAAAGTGGGCAAAATGAAAAGTCTCCATCAAAGTAAACACAGAGTCAGATTCCCATGTATGGCCAACATCAATACCCACGCAACACCCACAACAGTCAAAGCAGTTGGACAGATGGATGCAAAGAAATCTGCAGAAAAAAGTTTCCTCCTATTTCAACTGGTTAAATTAGCACCATTACCAAATAGAAATTATTAATACTTTCAGAGAGGTGGGGAACATTTCTCTTTTTCACCTAAAGAAAAAACACTATTTATCCTTTAGAAATATTTATCATGAGCCAAAGTGCTGGGAACATTAAGATAACCACAACCTGAATGTACTGATTTGGCTTGAAACATCTAAAAAGTGTGTGTGTGTGTGTGCGCGCGTGTGCGCGCGCACGCATATCTCATCTTTACTAGTTAAAGACAAAGTAGTAGGAAAACCAAAGCTATAGTGGGATGAATAGGAAGATAAAAAAGAAAGGTATCTTTTGGGAGAAAACATGAGAAAATACAGAATAAGGAAGAAAAAATAAAATAGTACTTAATCCTGAGCTATGAGCTATACAACTTTTTTCTTTGCTGTAACCACAAGGATGCAGAGCCCCACATGCACGGCCCCTGAACCACATCAGGGTGTGTGGATGGACGATGAGACCCCTAAGCTCCCCGGTCCCATCCGGTGCTAGCACTGGAAGTGCACGGGAGGCTGCGGGAAAAATGGAGCAGCTCAAACATAAGCCAGTGTTTCCTAGACTCAGAATGTGCATATGAACCACCTGGGGATCTTCCTAAAAAGCAGATTCCCACCCAGTAGCCCTGGGGTGATGTCTGAGATTTGCAATTCTCACAGCTCCCGGGATATGCAGACCACCAGCCCTGGAGTCCCAGCCCAGCTCCAGAGCTGTGGTGGGTGAGGCACTAGTTGAGTGCCAAACCAATTGGAAATCAAATTAAATTAAAAATGCAGCTCCTCTGTCAACCAGCCACACCTCAAGTGCTCAGCATCCACCTGTGGCTAGTGGCTGTGCATTGGTCAGCACAGATATAGCACTGTTCACCATCACAGAAAGTTCTAGTAGACACTGCTATACCAAAGCTCTTCTCCCTTGTTCTTGCCCGTACGCGTGCCCGCCACCACCAGCACCAGCACACAGGAAGAATCCTGCACTCAGCCTCTAACTGCACCACATCAAATATTCCCTAAGGCATCAAAGAACCAAGGTTACTAAGTCCTTTCTCCCGATTTCCCCGTTTCATGCAAGAACACAAAGTAAACCCTTCTGCACAGAGGAGAGTGGAGAACCACTGTATGTTCACCAAAGGAACATGATGTTGGAAGGTACAGGAATTGTAAATGAATTTACATTTACTAAATATCTCTCCAGCCTAGACAATACTCCCTCACTCATTTAACATCCACTACCCACTCTGCAAGGTCAGCACTACTGGCCCAGCTTTACACATCAGTGAACAGGCAACTTGCCCCAATGTCGCGGAGCTAGTAATGGTGGCAGGTGGCTTCACACTAGGTGTGTGTGATTCCCACACAGAAGGGGCTATGTCAACTGCACTGGACATAACTTGTGACTTGTGGGGGCCAGACCCAGTCCCTGGCCCCGCCAAGGTGAATAGCGTAGGCTGCAGCTCTTGAAGGCACTTGTGATAATACCAACCAACTCTGAAAATCAGCCCCTCCCTAGGCATTATCCATGGAAACAGAGAAACAGTCACAGATGACCTTTAATCCAGAAAACACTCTAATCAACAATAAAAAGCAAAACAAGCTATTTGTCTCCTGGGTTCTCATTTAACAAATATTAACTGATCAGCTATCATGTGCCAGGCACTGTGTAGGTTCTGGAGGTAAAGGAAAAACAAAATTGTAGGGCCCTGCCCTCCTGGACTGTACACCTTTATAACAGATGCTCTCCAAGAAAATACCTTCCCTAAACCAGAGTCCTATAGATAGATATTCTATACCCAATTTCAATTCTCTAGATACTTAAGAAACATTAAATAGTGACAAATGAATAAGACATGGGTCGATCTTCAATCTCACGAGTTGTACAGAATTCTTATTTTGCTTCATGTCCTGCTCTGGGAAGGACAATGGCCAACTCAAAAGTCTTCTTGGCTTAAAAGGACCCTTTTTTCTAGGCCACTTGAATACTTGCCCATTTCACAATCCACAATCCCCTGACAGCCTGAGAAGTCACCAAGAGTTGTGCATACACTAAAAGACACACTGGACTTCAGTCAAAAGTAATGAATTTTGTGATAGAAAA
The DNA here is from genome assembly GCF_040802235.1 of Manis javanica. Lineage (NCBI taxonomy): Eukaryota > Metazoa > Chordata > Mammalia > Pholidota > Manidae > Manis > Manis javanica. The sequence continues at coordinate 14,317,430 of NC_133163.1, read as the reverse complement.
TTGATCCCTCTTGCTCCCATAATGTAAGCTCTGTCGAGAGAGCAAACAAACAGGGCTGTAATAATTAATTGAAAAGAAAGGGTGCAATTAAATTTTTATATTAGTGTACATAATGGCCAGAAATAGTAAACACTGCTACAAAAAAATTTTTTTTAAAGGAAAGAAAGAAAAGCAAGATAACCAGCAACCACTTATAGTGCATACGTACCACTTCATCTTATTCTCTAACCCATAGTAAATGGTGTAAAGTAGGAAAACTAGAGAACAGGGAAACATTTAACCACTCACAATTCAGTCCAAATCTACAACTATTTATAGAGTGCTTCCCAGCACCTGACACTGCAATCCGTCCATCCATTCTAACACCATTAACCTAGTGTCTAATACACATACACACATGTCCAATGTGACCCAGGCTGTGGGGTCTTTCCAAGTGCTTAGATACAACCACAGATCTAGGAGATGAATACATTCTTTTAAGAAATAGCACATGTACAGATAGGACCAAAGTATAGGGTGTATCTTCCAACTATCATCCAGGGGATTCAGGACAATTTATTCTGATGTACAGTGAGACATCACATGATGATTTCTTGAAGAAAGGCAGATTTACCTGCAAGACTATACTGAAAATGTTAAGAAGAATGCTAAGCTGAATTGAAGAAAGAGAGCTGAATGCTCAGAATATTTCTCTCCCATTACTATATGGTATGCATATGACTTCAGATCTTATAGCTGACTGGGTATCTCTTGCCATGAGCTTGGCTAAAGCCATCACCAGCCTTGGAGCACTGTGGATGAAGCTTACAGGACCCAGAAGTGACAGGTGTGGAGACAAGGTTGAAAGTGGATAGCAAACCCACCTACAGCTTCAGGCACAGAAGGAATGGGTACCCTCATTTAGTGAGTTTATAGAATTCTATAGGTGGACAGAAAGACACTGGTAAAAGGCAGCCCTGTCCCCAAAACGCCCTCTGGAAAGAGGCTCTCTGAGTAGATGGGTCCTTTTAGAGGCACTATCTTTCTCATGGAGTTCAGGTCAAGATATCTGTTTCAATATTTCAGACTACTGGTTTACCCCTTAAATAGCATCTCAACACATTGCAAGGCCTCTGAGCTTACCAGAGTTGTCCAAGTCTCCCCACCAGACACAGGTGAGCAGGGAATCCATTTTTAAAACTTACAGTAAATGTTCCTCACAGATACTGGCTCATGTAGTTTCTAGCTCTGAAACACAGTGTAATAGTTAATAATTACTACTATTTTTCTAATAAGCATAGCTTGCTGGAGTTGGATGGGACCTCAGAGATAATCCAGCCCATATACATCATTTTACACATCTAGGAAGCGAAATCCAGAAAGATGAAGTGAGTGACTTGGGTAAGGGCATACAGCTCATGAGGGTCAGTGTCGACACAAAGACATCCCAGGTTTAAGACACCCAGAACAGTACTCCCCAAGATGGCATGTTCGTGCTTCCACAATAGCTCTCCCATGTTTAGTTCTTCAGACTTGAAAGAGCTTCAAAACAGGTAGACGGTAAACCACGGCACTCTGTACGTATGACAGAAAACAGTTCTCATGTTACATTACATTTATTTAAAAGTCTTCCAAACTAGAGTATGATAAGAAGCCTGGCTGAGTCCTCAAAGTGTCCCAAGTAATTTGCCCAAAGCATGGCACACAGGAGTTCCAGCAACACTGGATGAAAGAATAAGGGTTCCAGTTCCAGTTAATCCAGCCTATGGAAGAAAATAGATATTTGCTTTTTGGGAGATGGAACTTGGGAATCCACCTGGGCTCTGGAACAGGTCCATGAAGAATTCTGTGGTCTCAAGCTGCTGACACTACTACATGATGTGAGCTCAACAGATGACCTGGCCACTGCGGCCATTTAGTGAGATAAATAGCAGGTACCATCCTCCCTTTTAGATGTGGGAAAGAGAGATAGGAGGAGAAAAAGTAGACGACCAGCACACACCACTCAGCCATGTGACTGACATAGGCAGGAAAAGAGGACAGGTGTACTCAGGTGCCACTAACGCAGGCTTCACCAGTTTCGGCTTGCTGGTTTCTGTTCGCTCAATTACATTGCAGGACCTCACACTGACATCTGGAAGCAGCAGCCAAGCTGGAGAAATGGGAGAGGCCCCAGACCCTCACCACAGTGCAGATCTCCAGTAGACACACTACACCCGAAACTATAACTAGACGCCCATCACACAAGCCTATGACACAGGTATGGATTCATTCTGAGACCAGTGCTAGGTATTAGTATCTTCCAATCAATGATGCCTTATATGCACTTTCAAGATTTGAGTTTTGTGCTAATAAAGCAGAGAATAAAAAGAAAACAAACAAACAAAAAAAACCCAAGCCCCTTTCTATGATTTCCAGAATAACAGTAACAAAGTCCTCAATGCCTGAAACTCAGAACAGGGCTGAAGGTATCTGGAGCTTGCCAGTGGCTCTCAGTCAGGGCAAGCATGCGTCTATAAGCATTGCACAAGCACAGTGGGAAAGCAGACCAGGATCAATTGAGTATCCTAGTCATGAAACTTCCATTTTCCCTCCACCCCACCCCTCCAGGATTCTCACCTCACAATCTACGCACCCTCAATCTTCCATGGGTGGTCCCAATGTGAGAAAGCTGAACCACATTTTGACACATGGACCAGCGATGGCTGGTTCTCCTTGCACCTTGGGGTACAAATTCCACAACAACAGAGGCTACAACAATATACAAGTAATAACAGAAATTATAATAATAGTCATCCTCAAACCTGAGGACTAGTAACAAAAATTATGATAACCCTTAAGCATGAGGAGATTGATTGCCACTAAGTGGTCGTTACAGCTGTATTCAAACCAGTTCTACTCAGATAAGTTAATGACTAGCACTTTTCCACAGTAGGCCAGTAGTGAAACTGGTAGGGAGCTCTGTATACATGCAGCAAACAGTAGTGTTTGCTGGGTATGTGCCCAATCCTCACATACATTGGAGGAGATTAACCTTCAGAGCGGTAAGGCACATGTTTTAGTGATACCAACATAGGCAAATCTTGTCCATCGGGTAGGATGCATGCAAGAGAGTGGTCCTGTGATAGGACTGTAGCAGGAAAGGGGGTCCTGCCCAGGTCTAGTATACCATACCTTTACCCCTCTCCCTGTGGGGGTTACTGAGGGGTCTATGTATAGTGCTACTAGAAGTGCATGCACTGGCCATAAAGATAAAACAAAAGTCCCCTGTAAAATGCTCTTACCTTCCAGCCATTTAGGGCACATTACCATGATCTTTGGGGACTCTGCTGTTATTCCAGGAACACACAGGAGGCCAGCCTCCAGGTCTTGACCCCAAGGTTCAAGGAGAGCCAGCCATCGCTGGTCCGTGTGTCAAAATGTCCAAGGTCGCTTTCACTGAACAGAGTCTCCGGGGTTTACTGCAGTCTGTGCTAGTAGCAAGATATTATTCTGGTGGCCAAACCCTGGCTTCAATGATTCCTCCCTTGGTTTGTACTTGTAATTGTACAGGGGAGGCAGCAATGTGTGTTAGCATGTCTACTGGGCTCAATGCCCTTTCCTGGAGTTCACAATTCAGACGCCATAGCACTGTCCATAGCTGCCTGACCATCCCTGTTGACTATTGGTGTCTGACTTCAGGCCAGATTTCAACAAACCATTGTAGCTCTCTATCATGCCTGCCCTAGTAGGACTATATAGTACATGAAACTTGCACTTTATCCCTAATTATTGCACCCATTCTTGTAGTGCGTGTCCAATAAAGTGGGTGCCTTGATCACTCTCAATCACCTGTGGTTGGCCATAGGCTGCAAAGAGACTCTTTAGGTTTCTTTTGGTTGTTAGCTAGTCTGCACAATGCACAGGAAAAGCAACTAAATGTTCAGTAGCTAAGTCTACAACAGTCACGACATACCAATACCCTCCTGACATGGTCAGAGGCCTAATATAGTGTATCTGCTACCTGACAAGGGGTACTGGCTCCTTAGCTGTCATCTCAGGTTGCTGTGGGATTCAGTTAAATAAATCCCTTTTACAGCACACAATGCACTCTTGCTGGGCTCTGCTGACTTCTTCAAAGGTTAAACACAAACCCCACCAATGGGCTACAGCCCACATTGTCTTCTGCACTGCATGCAACAAATGTTAATGTAACCATTGGGCCACATCAGAGGCAGGCTTTCTTCCAGCCAACATAGCTGGGCCAATTTATCTGCTTCACTGTTTCTTGGGGTTGCCAGTGGCAAATGGTCTGTCACATAATATACTGTAACTGTTCAGAGGCCCATAAGTCTTGCCACAACTCTTGCCCCCTTGGTTGGTCAGTGACCAACCAACCAGTTTGCATGGTACCATGTTGGCAGCCCCAGAGTCAAGTCTCGAAAGATGGCCCAGCTGTCAGTGCAGTCAACTAGTGGGGAGGGCTCCTGGCTGATCACAAGCCACACTGCCTACAACTCAGCCCACTGACGGTTCTTCCCCTCATCATCCATATGTTTCAGTCTTAGATGGAAAGTTACAGTTCTCCATTTCAGGAGCTGCCAATGCCTGGAACATCTGTGTACCATGCATCTTCGGGTATAGGGGCTCTTCCCTCTCAATACGGGCTCTCTGTTACTAGTGGCTCTAGAGCAAATTCTTCCTTCCTTTCACTAGTATATGTCACTGGCCCCCAAGAAGCACTGAAGTTCTTCACTAAAGTAGCTAGTAGAGAGGGTGCTAGGCTGCTGCAGGTACATGCCCCACTTGGCCAGCATAGGCAGCTGTGCCACACTACTCCAGGCTTTTGGGTCCACCATCCTGCGGTGTGATAGGTGGTTATTACCTTTAACAGGGCCATTCCAGTGATGGGTTCTGTAGCCAGCGAGGCGTGGTACATGACAGCCAACTGTTTCTCTATTAAGGTGTACAGTACCTCTGCTCCTTTCCAGAGTTGTGACCAGAATCCACTAGGTTGGTGAGTTTGTTCAAGCCACTGCCAGAGATCCCAGCTGTAACTGTCTGTGGTCACATGAACATCCAGCTCACAGGGCCTTGAAGGGTCTATCACACGCAAGGCCTGCATGGCCTTGACTGCCCATTTTGCAGGAGTAAAAGCAGATGTACATGATCATCCAGTCCCACCTGACACCCTTTTGTACCAAATGGTATAAGGGCTTCAGAATTTGGGCCAAGTGTGGGATAAACACTCTACAGTAGCCTAAATAGGGGTAGACACCCTATTCCCAAAGGGATTTGGGCTTGTTTCACTCTGATAGCCTTACCCCCATATCCATCTATAATAGAGGGGGTCCCAGGAAACTGCTCAGGTTTGCCATAAATGTGAGCATTCAGCTCTTATGTCTACCAGAGCCAGGACATGTTGTATATTCACTGGGGACCAAAGAACTGGTATTTCAACATGAGGTCTCTGGTCCGCACCTGGTCCCCCAAGGCAGGTGCCTTGACCCTCCCCTCAGTTAAACCGTATCACCCAGGCATCTTCCTGTGAGGGTTCATATGGGGTCAGCTTACTCTCCAGAAGAAAGTCCTGCAGACATATGGGCTGGACTTGTGGCTTTGTCTCTGGCTTCCATTTCTTGGTCCTCACTTTACTCAACTGCCAAAACCACTGCTCTAGCTTGTTGTTGCCACAGCTCCAGTAAGATTTTATCTGACTTTTTATCCAATTTCTGTCTGCTCCTGCCTTTATCAAATCAACCCACATCTGGGTCCCTGTGACCTTCAAAGGGCCTTTTAAGCTCTTCCTCTGAGTAGCAGACAGTACTCCCATACTTGCATTGCTTCAGCCTCTTTCAGATATGCCCCATACAGGTAAACTTACTTATGGGCTGCACTAAGTGAGGGGCAAAAATCGCCACTAGGGGCCCAAAGAGGGAAGGGGGAGCCATTTGAGGCAACACATTCCTCATCCCTGCAGTAAACAGCTCCTCATCTTGAACATAATTCACTGGGTTATAAATGGCAATTTCCATGCTTAACTCCCGTAACACCTGTTGGAACTCAGCATACATTTACCATCTAGCAGGAGAAGATGGTAAATCACCCTGACTGGGCTATTCAGTAAAAACAGTGACCATCAGCCATTTGAGAAGGGAATGGGTCTCAGGGGTCCGGTGTGCATTTTGCAGTTGCTCCTGTAAGGCAGGATGAACTGTCAGGGAAGCCATCTTTCCCATCTCTGACCCAGAAAGAATGATCCCGTCCAACCCCACATCCCAGAGGTGCAGGAGCCAGGCTGATAATGAACTCCAAGGGCTTCGCAAACCAGGAGCCCAAATCCACCAGCACAGCCTGTTTACAGGGGTGGAGCATGGATGCTCCATGACCTTGGGAGAGGCCTGCATCTCTCCCAAAGGAACCCATGGTTGCTTTATCTTTATTTTCTTGACTACAACTGGGCAGGCTTTCAAAAGAGGAGGGGCTGGTGCCTCCAGCAGCATCCCCAAGCCCCTCATCCTTCTTTGACATATCTTCTACCACTTCCAGAGCTAATGGCAGCTTCCTTGCCACTGCCCTGAGTGTCTCTTCCACTACATCTTTTACCACTTCTACAGTACCTTTCAGCAACACTATTTCAGTCTTCAATGACTTTCTTGCCTTCTCTTCAATACCGCACAGCTGGCGTTCTCACACTGCCTCTCCTCATGCTTCTCACAGGAGCATGTCTTCCTCCTTCATGGCCTTTTAACTTTTCCTCAGCACATTGCTGTGACACCTTCTCATTCTCCAGCAATTCTTTTCCTCCTCCACAACACTTTGCAGCTTGCATTCTCTTGCTGCCTCTTCTCATGCTCCTCACAGGAGTCTGCCCTTCTCCTCCATGGCCTTTTTTAATACTGTGAGGAATAGCCAACTTAAGGTTCCCGCCGTCTTGTGGTTACGCTGTTTCTCTAAGGATCTCTCAGTCTCGTGGAGAGCCTCTATCACTGCCTCAAGCATCACCTCCACCACCACCACCAGTCCCAGGGAGGGGCCCACTCCTTTAGGAAGAAAGCCACCTCGGTCCACGAACAAAGGGGTGAAACCATGCCCACTAGGGGACACCTAAATTCCTCCTCATCCATAAGGGATTCCTGCAGTATTTCCCCAGCCAAAAGGGCAGCCCACTTTAGCACCCCTCCCATGAGGGCAGCTTGTGCCATTTTTCAGTCTGCAGCCAATCCTGCCAACTATGCCAAATGTCTCACTCACCTGAAGGGGATTGCCCAAGGGCAAGTCCACTTTGGATTCAGTCAGACTTAAAAATGAAAATGGGATGCTTTGGGGGTAAAAGGTTTTACACCAAACTTTATTCTCATGATGGCAGGTTGTGTGCTAGAAACATGTCTGCCTCCAGGACAGACTGCATTCAAGTCCATCCTGCCTCTGGGCCTCTCCACCACTGCAGCCCGAGGGCACTGGGCAGAGCTCTTTATAGAGTCAAAATAGCTCATTGCCCACATGTGTGCAAGTACGAGCCTATGAGCATTAAGTGCACAGTGGGCAAGCAGGCTAGGGTCAGGTAGAGACTCTGACCATAGAACTTCCATTTTCCCTACACTGTCTGACAATAAGAAACTTTCAAAGTCCTCAAACAGAGCCAATGGGTGACTCCCACTCCTGCAACTATTATGGGCAGAAACTGCCTTGCACTATGAGTTTCCAACATTCAGTTTGCTCCAAAGAGGAGACAAACATCCATTTTCCCCTAACCAGCTGCCCCAGATAGCCACCCACTCCTCAATCCACCCTGATTCTTCTGATTCTCATACCTAAACGTGATGCAAGAGCCAAGGACGGAGACAGCAGAAATCACCATAACCAACTTGTGGGAAGTAGCATTTCACTTAAATGCTATTTTTAGCCAGCCTGGAGATCTTGGGAAGCGAGGCAGGAGCAGAGCAAGAAAGGCATCTCTCTGAGGGTCATGGCTAAAGACCAACGGAACAAAGGGTGAAACCAAGAGAAAAACCATGGCATAAGTTTCTGCTTAGCCCTCCAAAAGCAAATTGTTGGTTTATCCAAATGCTGCGGTTGGAAAACCAGAGCTATTAACACAGGAAAGGTCATATGCTAACTGTGACTTCACTGACGTAAAATGCATCACCTGTGGAAATGCTAGTGATCACCCCCTGCCAGGGAGTCTAGATCAAGGCCACCCACGGCCACACTCAGCTCCAGGGATTCTCAAGAGCAGGGAGCTTGTCCTGTTTGCCTCAGAATCCTCAGCGCCTGGGCACAAGCCCCACAGGGGAAGGCCCAATGGAATGCATGGAGATTAGAACATAACACAAGGTTTTTCCAGAAAAAATGCTATGTTATTTTTGGTATTATTATTAACTGCTCTTCTGTGGTTAGATTCTTTTTATAATTATTATTGTGATAATATACACATAAAATTTGCCATTTTACAACCATTTTTAAGTTCAGTGGCATTGAGTACATTCACACTGTTGTGCAACCACTACCATCATCTATCCCAGGACTTTTTCATCATTACCAACCGAACTCTGTACCCATTACGCAGTAACTCCTGGACACCCTCACAGCTCCTGTAACCTCTAATCTATTTTCTGTCCCTATGAGTTTGCTTTTTCAAAGTATCTCACGTAAGGAGAATCATACCATACCTGTTCTGTGTGTCTGGTTTATGTCCCTGAGCATAGTGCCATCAAGGCTCATCCATGTTGTAGCATGTAACAGAATTTCGTTCCTTCTGAAGGCTGAATAATATTCCATTGCACATACAAGCCAGATTTTGCGTATCCATTCATCTGTTGATGGACATTTGGGTTGTTTCCACCAATGCTGCTTTTTAAATAGGATGATTTATGGATTTGGTTGGAACATGGTCTAAGTAGAAGAGGATGAAGAGTAGACTGGAATTCTGTCACTGATGCTCTGCATGATCTGGAGACCCATTTCAGTGTCTACACTTATAAAATTGTGCAACTGAATATGACCAGCATTCCCCAAAACTTTTTTGGACATCATCTATAGTTAGAAATAGATTTTTCATTATGACTGAATTCACCCAAATCCACATACGCAATTGAGACAGCAGTTTCACAAAATAATACTTACCTTTCAAGCAATGCACTGGTATTTTCTACTATTTTTCATTTAAGAAAAAAAAAAACAAAACAAAGCATGGTTGCAGCCCCTAAATTGATTTTACAACCCATTGAGAGTGGCAACCCATGCTTTGAAACCCCCTTATTTTAGATTACTTTTCTCCAAATTAGTGTTCCTTGAGATATACATTGACATGTCCCCCCAAAAAGCAGTATCTGTATAATCAAGTGTGGGAGACATCTGAATCAACTCACTACCAAGAAGTTATAATGAGCCACATTTCTAAACTTACTGACCATGGAAAACTTCACGCATACTCAAGTAAAGCACAAGCTTAACATCTCTGGAAACTGTTCACTGTAGTACCCATTTGGGTAACACTAAACTGGGTGATTTTAGGTTCTTTTCTGATTCAGCATTTTACGATACAGGGCAGTAACTGCCAACATGATTTTCTTTTGCATGCTACTGAGGGAGGCAAATGCCCCCAATGGTAACTAGAGCTCACTAAGGCAGTAATTTGAAATATAGTGTCTGACTCTTCATAGTCATATATACATATATACATTTAAAAGAAAACAATAGACTTTATTTTTCCGGTTTTTCACATTCATAGCAAATTGAATGGGAAGTTCCCCTAACACACATACTCTCTCTACAATCAATAGCCAATACAATTTTTTAAAAGCCCCCTAGGCATTCTGATACCTTACCCCTTGCTTCCTTAAGTCTTCTAGAGACTTTGTTCACACCAAATATTCCAAGACTAATTGCAAAACAGCTCAATGGTCTAATGTATTAATTTCAGTTGATTCTCTCAAATTTAGCATCATTCCTACACCTTTTTAGATTGAAAACCTCCTCATGTGTCACATTTCACCACCCAAGTAGTCCATTCCACTAGGCACATACAAACCAAAATGACCAGCAGTGTTTTTAACAGATTTCTACACTCTAAGCTGGGCCTTAGCAAATACAAGATTTCAAAGCACTATGTTGACAGTTATTTACAGCCTAATTTTTATATACTTGGGTCACTCAGAATTAGCCAAGTATTTTCGGAAGAATTTTCACTGCTTATTCCTTAACAAAATAAATTCTGTACCATTAATCCATTTGATGTCTTCACTATGAAATAAAAGATGCTAATTATATTTATTCATTTTTATTTCACAAGTATTTACTGGGTTCATATATATTAGAGGTTCAGGCCAACAGTTAGCAGTTTGTTTGTTTTATTTTTGCAAAATACAGGCCCACCTCGTTTAACTGTGCTTTGTTTTATTGCACTTTACAGAGACTGTGTTTTTTACAAATGAAGGTTTGCAGCAACCTGCGCTGAGCAAGTCTGCAGGCACCATTTTTTTGAACAGTGTCTGCTCACTTCGTATCCCTGTGTCACATTTTGGTAATTCCTTTCTTGCAATATTTCAAACTTTTTCATTATTATCATAGTTGTTGTGGTGATCTGTGATCAGTGTTTACAGCTTGCTGAAAGCTCAGGTGAAGGTTAGCATTTTCTGGCAATAAAGTATTTCTTAATTAAGGCATGCACACTGGTGTTTTGAACATAATGCTATGGCACACTTAATAGACTAGAGTATTAGTGTAAACCTAACTTTTATTTGCACTGGGAAACCAAGAAATTCATTTGACCTGCTTTATTGCAATATTCACTTTATTGCAGTGGTCTGGAACCAAACCCACAGCACCTCCACGGGACGCCTGCATATTGCTTTGACAACAATGACCAAGGAAAAACAAACCCAAAAGGTGGTTAGCCCGTGTCAGTTCTTCCTACAGCATATTAAAATAAAAAATATATTAAAAAAACACATAAAAAATGACTACAAAGATGTTTGTATGGTCATTTATTCTCAAGGATGACAGAGTATTTAAGCAAGCCTGGAGGGAAAAACAAAATCCTGATTATCTCCTAAGAGTGAAATTCAGGGCCAAGGCAACCTCTTTAATATTGTGAACTCTGAATTTCTTTTTTTCTTATTAAACGGTCAGTATAAATCATCTCCAAAATCATAAACTCAAATCACAAGTTTGAGAAAATACTACGATTCTCCCCCACCCCACACTTACTGATGCTGCTGCTGCCTTCTATGCACTCAGATCAGTCCTCCCGGCTTCCTCCCCTCCCATCCCCCCCAAGGAAGTCCCCTGATCTCCCGCTGGCCATCTCTGTTCCCTCCTCCCCATCCCCAGTTTCCCACTTTCTTCTCCAATAGCCTGATCTATTGTAGCAGACTCCCAGCTGGTTTCACAGCCATCTGCCTGCCCTCATGCTACAAAATGTAAAATGTCTTTTAAAAAGTGATATGCCATTTGTCCTTTTCCAGGCTCACCTCTTCAATGATTAGCTACTGGAGAATATTTCCACTGAAGGCAGAGATCACAAGGTGCCAAATAATGGTGGGAAGAGCCAAGTCTCTGGAGTCAGAATAGTGAGAGGATGCTGACTCCAGCCGAGCTCAGCTGCTTGTGAGCTGTGTGACCTGCCATTGTCAGGCCCAGGATTACCTGTCCTAGGCTCACATCTCTTAATTTTAAAACAGTGATCAAATAACCTCTTCTGATTCTTTTAGGTGTTAAGACAGACTGCATATGTGATACCTGTTATACTATGGCTGACATATAGTAGGTGTTCAATAAATGCTTGGTTTTCTACCTCCCACCCCAGATCCAGAGTGGTTTAGGGCCCGAAGCAGGGAGGACTGACTAAATTTAAAATTCCCTATAATCCTACAGTACTTAAGAGCTTGCACGCATAGCTTATTTCTTAAAAGTTAGAATATTGGGTGGCAATAGATTTTCTTTCACTCTGCATCAGAGAGTGTTTTACAGACATGCAAGTTGGTTTTCCTGTAACTGACTTCAACAGCCCTGACGACAGAATAGCTACAACTCAAAGGTGAGGGTAAGGAGGGTGGTCTTTAAGGGGGGACTTCAAAGGCTTTAATAAGAATGAAATGCCACTGGAGTCACTGTATTGTGTGTCCAGTCCTTCCTTTCTTGAGAGTTGTCTGTTAAAGAGCTGGGAGGAGGGCCGCTCGAGCGAGGGGGCCTTGCTGTTAGGCTGTGATGTAGCCCCAGAATACGTTCTGCAGAATCCGGGGCCAGGGGCACCATGAATGTGTGAGTTCTGAACACAGATTTTAAAGTACAAAGAATCAAGATCTTCGTCTTTTGCAGATAGGGATGGGTAACATTTGGGCGACTTTCTTCTTAAGGGATTAAAGTGAAACAGTGAGAAGCAAGATCTGGAGCAGGGAGGAGAAGGGCTTTGTTCTCATCAAAGAAGAAAAGAATGTAGCGGGGCGGGGGGAACTAATGAGTTACTGCCGAGAGATTTACACCCGGATTAGGTGTCTGGAAGAGAAAGAGCACGACTGACTGACTGGGTCGGCCCGCGGTGAGAACTTCTCCCATTATGGAGGGAAGGGAGAGTTGGGGAGCCTTACCTTTCAAGTGCTCTGTTCTGCAGCAAGTGCACAGAGGACGTTTCTTTTCAGGAAGGAGCAGAGGGAGGCGTCTTTTCAAAGGAATAATGAAGGAGACAAAGCTGGAGCAATGCCTGGCCAGCACCACCTTAAGCACATTTGCATTTCCTATGGCAGCTGCAAAATGTTTAGTCCTCTGACAATATTTGGTGCCTTGGAGTCAACAGCCTGGAATTTATAATCTTTCCATCCCAGAGTAGCCTGATGGATCTCTTAGGCTTCAAGAATCACCCAGTCCAAATAGGCAGTCTTTGTGATACCCATAGGTACGCCAGGGCCTTGACAGACAGATGGGGAAGGAGATGAAGGCCAGAAACACCAACACTGCAAAAATTGCTAAATTAGCTTTAGAGGGAAGGGATATACAACACAGTTTCTCCCTACTCTTTGTGTCCCTTGCCTTGTGACAGTAAAGGGGTTATGCTGACATTCCTGGTTACTAGAAGAAATGTTTTGCACTATTCTTATAATCTGCGCCAAGCTTCCTAAGATTAATCACTGGCTGCTATCTTTTGAGTAACACCTGTAGGCAGGGTTCTGTTTAAAGCACAGGTAGATGGAACCCAAGGAGAGTCCTGGTTTTCAGATCTTCAATCTGGTGGGAATTATAGAATATAAAGTATAAAAGGATAACTCACAATGCAAACCTATATACAGAAGGGCTGAACTGGTTCTGTGGCATGTGCAAAAGCAAGACTATATAATTATCAAAAGAAAGCCTGGAAATGGTGAGGAGGGAGAAATTAACACGCACTGATCTTCTGTGGGCCAGGCACAAGCGCTGAGCATCTGACACATCCTTTCCCTTACTGCCTGCAGCACTCCTTTGAGCTTGGCGTTCTCATGCCCCAGCAGGGAGGACAAAGCGCAGGCTCAGGGAGGTCAGGTAACTTGTCCGAGACCACAAAGCTAGTGAGTGGCCCAGGCGAAGTTCTAACCTGTGTCTTGCTGCATCTTACTGAGATCTGCTCTGGGCCTGCTTTGTCAGTGGACGGCCTGCAGAAGCTGGAGGGAGCCTGGGGACCCCCCAGGCGCAAGCTGTGCAGGCAGGTGTGGGTCGTCAGGCGTCGTGCCATCGGGTGCTCTTACACCTGAGCAGCTGAGGGAGAGGGAGGCAGGAAAGCTGCCCAAGGCCAGCCCCCCAAAGCTCCTCAGGGACAGGCCCGCAGCAGTGTGCCTTGTCTGCTTTCTACTCTGTCACAGGGCAGGACTCTGACAGGCAGGGAGGCAGGGGAGGGCTGGGGAAGTTTGCAATCTTGACATCTTTTTCATTTTCCTCCTTCCTTTCTGCCTCCCCATACTTGCCTCTTTCTTCTGAGGACGTCACAGCTGCCCCACCCAAGTGTCCAGCTGCAGGACCAGCTACAGCTTACATGGCAACCAAGTACGAGCAGCTACAAGGCTGGACAGGGAGCCTGGGGGACTCACCAGAGCCACCTAAATGCCCACCTCCAGGGGGAGACTCTGCTGGAACGTTTAAACGGGAGAAATCACCCTACAGGCCTCAGTTTCCCTATAGCAGGAAAGAAAGGGAGAGGGGTCAGTTTCTAGCTCAAAAGAAACCTAAGATAAACTCTGCTCTCCTGATAGTTAAAACAATTCCTTTTACTCAGAAGCCCCCAGTTGCAGAGGGAAGGGAAGAGGTGGACGAGGAGGTTGAGGAAGCTGCTAAATAAAATTATTTTCCTTTTTACCTGAGTATGTTTTTACGATTCACTGTTACTCTTGCCAAACCAGATAGGGGGTGTGGGTTGGGGGTAAGGGGTATACAGGATCGTTAAACAGAGATAGGCGGGACTCGCTGGCTAACAGACTTTGACCCAAACTTTCCATTTCAAAGTAGATAAACACACAGTGAACACGTCTCAACTTGGAACTGTGATTAAGCAACTCAGTCTAAAAAGATAAGGATTGAAACATGGATCTAAATGGTATATGGATGTTTTCTCCAGATGACCTGAAAATCAGCAAGGGTTAGCAATTAAAATGGAATTTCTGGTGCTTCTCTCACTCTTTCCACACTTTTCACATAAATGGCAGAGTCTCAAAGATGGTTTGACAAATAATGTGACATGGGCCTTACAAAAGAAAAAGAAAAGGTCAAGAATGTGATCAGAGACTCCAGCCAAAAACATGTGATTCTACAGAACAAGGACACCAGTTCGGCTCTTCCATGGAAAGTTGTACAAAGGGTAGGTGTTGCTCTCATTAATTCAGTGAATAAACAATAGGGGGAAGATCTGGATGATTTGATGGACAGCTTTTGGAAATGATCTTCTGCTTGGCAAAACACTGCAGTGATAATTTTATTCACATGGAAGGAAATGTAAAGAAGTGTCACTAAAACAAGGGAGGTAATTATAGGGCATGAATCAAAAAGCTGGATGACACAGAATGAAGAGTAACAAAATTAGTCCCATCACGGTCTTAAAATCTGGACTTAACAATTTCAAGAGAAGAATTTGACCTCTCATTTCTGAGTAACGAAGCCAGGGCTGTTTTCCCTAATGTTTTGTTTTCAACCTACACGTGGGACTTGGAGAACTAGAAACAGCATCTATAGCATGATATTCCATTATTCTAATGCCACAGCAGCCCAACAGACCTAGAAACAGAGTATCTCAAGAGTTGGAAGAGATAACTTACCAATTCTCCTACCAATATTTGAAGGCCCTTGGAAGCTGGTGTTCTAGTCTGGACTAGCATCCCCAGGGGTAGCTCATTCACCTACCAACCCAAACATTTACCCAACTCCTAGTACGTGTCTGGCACATTGTTACATGCTGTTGTGTTATTGTTATTTCTTTTAGTAGAGCCCAGATCTCTTTCTGTAACTTCTACCTATTGGACCCAAATCCGTCCTAGCTGGCGTTGAAAACAGCTGGCACGCTGACCTTCCAAAGGTGGTGTTCTCCTGATTTAAACGTTTCCAGCTCTTTAGGAGTAGCAGGTGAATCCCCTAACCAACCTGATCAATGCTTCTCCTTACCTCAAAGTGCAGAACTACCTAGAGAGGTCTGATCGGCACTGAAAGTGGGAATTACAGCCCATGACATCACTTGTTCAAATGCTCATTTTTTATTAGTATTACCTAAGACTAGCCACCTGCAGTACCCTTTGACCACCCTAAGTCACTGCTGACACACAGTAAACTAATCCTTCCCTATTCTATCGTCCTCAGATCTTTTATGAATGACGGGTTCCACTGTCCAATATAATTATGTTGCATCTCTACTTCTTAATTCTCTTCCTTTTTTCATCTGTAAAATCCAAGAGTATCTAGTGTAACTGGAAGTTGGGGAAAGAGGAGACTGAGACAGGCAGTGGTAGGTTTTGTTTTCCTATTGTGATGAAAAATTTGCCAAGTTTTACACTTCTGTGAAACAAAGAGCACACTCGCTGCCTGTTGTTACACACTGTACATCATTGATTTCATGCATTTTTGACAGTTCTTTCATATTTGTAACATGCAGATCAATTTCTCCCCATCTAGGAGGGTGAGGGATTTAACAAATATGCAGAAGGCAGGTCAGCCCCACTCACAGACATTTCCCCTCTCTAACAATGCCTAGGATGCTCTGATTAGCAATCTGCCAAGTCTTCCGCTGGCTACTTGGAGAAGCAAATAAATCAGGGACCAAACTGGCAAAGACCCCAGACTCCTACCGAGTCCATCAACACTTGAACTTTCTAAGCAGGAATTAGAGACACAAAATCTCTTTGTTATCCATCATCTTGGAGCTGGATCAACAGAAACTTATCAGTAGAAGACTTAGAGGGATCCTCACACTGTTATTAGAACACAGACCAGGGACTGAGGGCACCCGGCATTCAGAGGATGAACTCTGCATGGCTCCTCAGCCATGAGTTTTACTCAGCATCTGAGTAATATATATATATAATCAGGCTGGCTGCTGGAACATTCAACTTTCAAAGTGAATGTGAAAACAGAACGGAATCAGATGACTGGGCACAGAATTCATGTGATATGCCTGGTACATAAATGCTCAAAGATAACAGGAACTGTTTTCCATTTAAATAAAATAATGCAGGATTGAATGAGAATGAAATATACAATGGACAGCAGACTGAAGGAGAAATGCTGAGATTAAAAATATTCTGAGACCACCTCAGAGAATATAATGGAGGTCAACAGATAATATGATTTGATATGCAAATAAATTACAGCCAACAAATGGGTTTTTAAAGCTCATACAATCTTTTTTTATAGGCAAGACTGAACCCCTACAGTTCTAGGCCTTTTCTGTGTCTCCTCTAATTTTTTTAACAAAATATAAAGTTTGTATTTGCAAGTAATATTATTATTAGAATACCTTGTCATTCATACCACATTAATTTAGCATATCCTTCTACATATTTAGCACAGTGGAGCTTCATATTGATATTTTTAAATTAAATATTCTTTAAAAAATTACTCTAAGCGAAAAGTTGCAATTTAAGCATACTCTTTCAAAACACATAATACCTCACCCTTTTTAATTAAGTTTACACAGATAAGTATATTGAATATGAGGAGCATTTATAAAACTATTTATGGTCTCCATCAAATATGTCGCTTACAAGTAAACATAAGGAGTGTAATCATGATGCTACTAACCTAAATCTTACATTCTTTCTTTACACTTGACCGAATTAAAATTTGCAAGGACACAAAATTTTAACAATTACACTCTGTCAAGTGCAAGTTAAAACTGGTTTTATTGTGGCTTTGCAGTCCTTTTGCCAACTATTAAATGCACACCACTTTGAATAACTGGAATGAAAGATGTCTTTTAAGTTAAAAAAATTACTGCATGCTATCCAAGCAAGGAATCAGCTCTTTCTTGCTGTGTGCAAATTCAGCATTTTAGTAGGGGAATTAACACGGCTGTGTTAACAAGCTTAACATTCTAAGGATTTTCTAATCTTTTAATTGTCTGAAAGGATGAGCTCCCCAAACACCCCACCTTCCTTACCTCCCCCAGTGCAATCCCCCATGACCACTGCCAGTTCACTGCTTCAGCCCAAGCCTACTTACTGGTAAAGAATCACTGGTGATTTCATTAATTCGTATCTATACTGGCTACTCTGCACAGTACAATTTCTACATCTTCAGCAGTATTACTCTACTACGCACGCATTTAAAAAATATTATAAGGAATAAGCTCAAAGCATATGAATAGGGTAGCTGATGGGGTAAACGAAAACTTTTTGCTGAATAACCACTAAAATCAGCCATTTTCATGTAGACCCTCAATACCCAAAAGGCCAAAATCTTTGGGGAGGTCGTTAATGCATTTTTTTGTGGCTGATTAAATTGATCTGAAGAATAAAAAAGAAACATAAGAGCAAACGAGTAAGTTTAAATGTCAGGGATTTCATTGAAAAAAAAAAGAGCAACAAAAACTTGCCTGAAATGTTTCGACTCCGCAAACTTTAGGTAAAGCCATCCAAAAAATAGATCTAGCTTATCAAATAAAAGTCTTGTGGATTTTTCTAACTTCATACATGTTAGAATATAATACTTTGCACAAAAAATAAAACACGCTGTGGTTTTTAGAGCGAAGATATGTAACCAACATACAGAGGTGTATTGGGGAACAAAAGTTCCCTCAATAAGGGTGTACATTCACCCAGTGCCCAACTGTGGCCAACCCAACACACAGACCAGATGCATATGAGATGCTGAGGTTTCT
Source organism: Manis javanica (assembly GCF_040802235.1). Taxonomy (NCBI): domain Eukaryota; kingdom Metazoa; phylum Chordata; class Mammalia; order Pholidota; family Manidae; genus Manis; species Manis javanica. The sequence continues at coordinate 14,299,147 of NC_133163.1, read as the reverse complement.
CTGGATGCAACCAAGGAAGCGCAAAACTGAACTGGCTCTGGCTCCCAAATTAGGTTTGTTTTACTGAATTTCCCTTCTCTGAAAGCTGATCATCCTGGAAACTCTGTAAATCACACTGTTTGATTAATCATAAAAGCTGTTCCCACCTATGGTTGAGAGATGATTAAAATGCTTTTTCTGTAAATTGATCTTGGATCGACGCCTGTACCCAAGAAGACATTACATCAGATCCACATATATACCTTTTGAAAATGATCTGTTGTCATCAACACTGTTGTGGGGCATCTGCTATTTATAGGGCACTCATTAATCTAGTATTGTGAAGTACAAATGCCCCCACTATGAAGTATCAAAATCACAAAAGTTGAGGTCATCCACTGGGGAAATCCATTTATTTTCTATCAGACTGAAGAAAGGTTAGAAAAGGAATTTCCTAAAAAGTTGGTGGGAGTGCGGATTGGAAAAGAGTGTAAAACTGGAAGGCAATTTGGCAAAAATCTCTATCAAAGTGTTAAAATATGCATATCCTTCAGCGAGGAATTCTATGTGTAGGAAGGAAGGGCATATGCTAGAGAACCACTCAAGCCGACTATAGGATTTCTCCAAAGGGCAAGAAACTCAGTATACCATGCCCTCCCTCCTCTTTCCAGATCTAGAGTCTGAAGAACATACTAGCAAAGATTTAGGGTCTTAAAGGAAGCAGACGTGGGGTGATCCACGGGGTTCTCTGAGCTCAGCCTCGGGGATGGTACGAAGCCCAGTGAAATGGCATTTTACAAAAATAAGGCTCCAAGAATTGTAATCTCCAAATAACAGTGATGCCCCTCAAGTGGCTCGGCAGATCCTACAGAGCACGAGGTAAAAGCAAGAACTCCTGATAATCGGCTCTTCAAATATATTATCATGATGACAGACACCCGCTCAAGTAGGTCAGGCAACTGCCCAGGATGCAGGGTTTACTCTCCATCACACCCAAAATGACTTACTTGATATTTAAAACTGGTAAACTTAACTAGTCTGTGTGTTTGGAGACCCCCTTTTTTTTAAAACAGAAAAGTAACAAAGATAGAAAACACAGAGTTCCCATATATCCTTCACTCCGTTTACCCAATGTGAGCACCTTATATCACTATGGGATGTTTGTCACAACTAAGGAACCAACATTGGCACATGGCACTTAACTGAACTGCACACTTTATTCATATTTCACTAGCTTTCCTCTAATGTCCTTTTTCTGTTCCAGGAACCCACCAGGATATCATCTACCCATTTAGTCCCTGATGTCTCCTAGCCTCCTCTGGTCGGTCTGTAAGTTTCTCAGACTTTCCTCTTTTAAACACCTTGACAGCTCTGAGGAGTGCTGCTTCAGGTATTTTGTAGCCTGTCCCCTACAGGGAACAAAACTACTGCCTAATGTTTTCCATGTTCGACAGGGTTACGGATTTGGGGGAAGAAAACCACAGAGGTGAAGTGTCCATTTCATGACATCATATCACAGGTACATGCTGTGACTTTCGCATCACAGATGATGTTAACTTTGATCACATGGCTAAGATAGCACCACCCTTTGCCCGCCCTTTCCATGCTCAAATCAACTAAGTTTAGTCACTAAGGGGCAGCCACTCAAGGGATGGGCAGTTACCCTCCAACTGCTGGGGTGGAGGAGTATCTACATAAATCATTTGGAATTATTCTGTATGGGACATTTGTCTCTACACCTTTTACTTATTCAATATTTATTTATGTCCATGTGGACTCCTAGATAATTATTTTAGATTTAGGTTTATAACCCAATACTATGTTTTTTATTTTGTTGCTCAAATCATCCCAGCTTTGGCCACAGAGGGCAATTTCAGGTTGGCTTCTGTGTCCCCTGGCCATACTCCACCAGTTTGTTTTCTGAACACCTCTCTACTTCCTGATTCTTCGTATTTTTATCAGCAAAAGAGCCTTAAGTGAAGGAAGGGACTGGTATGGGTTGAACTGGGTCTCCCCAAAATTCATGTAAAAGTCCTGGTCACTAATACCTCAGAATGTGACGTTTTTGGGGGAACAGAGTCACTGGAGATACAATTAGTTAAAATGAGGTGATAGCTAGTCCAGTATGACTAATGCCCTTATAAGGGGAAATTTGGACACAGCCCACGGGGAGAAGACTGCATGTAGGTGAAAGCAAGGAGACGCCTCTACAAGCCAAGGGTGCCAAGACTGCCAGGAAACCATGACGCCAGAAGGCCACAGAGCAGCTTCTCTCCCTCACAGTCCCCAGGAGCAACTAACCCTGCCGACACTTTGATCTTGGACTTCAAGCCTCTTAAACTGTGAGAAGATAAATCTCTGTTAAGACACTCTGTTGTTACTCTGTTTTGGCAGCCCTAGCTGGCGAATACAAAGGCTAATGTCACCGAACTCTGCATTTCAGTTAAAAATAACTTACAAATGTGTTTATCAAAAGAAGCAGGTATAGAGGAATAGCCTAACAAGTAGCCAAAAGGGAATGCTGGAAAACAGAAGTACAGGGCTCTGTGCCACAATAGTTGGCATTATCACCTGGATGGGAACAACAGTGGGGGCAGTGTTTTCAGATGCCTCGTTTTCCCTGCAGTTTTCAGCCACCTGCAGCTTGGTTCAGAGCGCTACTTGCGGAGCACACCTGCAAGTCTAGCGATAACCACCCATCTAGTATAATCATCGTCTTCAGCACGCTAAGTAGCAGCTCCAGAAAAGCCATGTACTTCCTAGGTGCCCTTTCACAGCAATCCTGCAAAGGGCTGACAGGTGATCCCCAGCATGACAGCCAGATAATGTCAAGTTGGCATTTTTGGTCCCTGTTTAAGGACTTGCTCTGTCCAACTTCCATTTGTCCAACTTCCATTTTCCCTAAGTCCCATCAACAAGTGGTCTGATGGCTTAGAACTGAACGTAATACCACATCACTGTAAGCAATACAAATACTGTACAATCACCCAGTACTTAGGACCCTTGGTATAATTTTACACTTTACAGGATACACAGCAAGCTCTAAACTTACAGATGAAGGGATTATAGTCCCCAGGAAGGAGAAAGTGATTTGTTCTGAGTTAAGAGATGGAAGAGGCAGGTTAGAATCTGTATGTCACCTCACTCCACATCTAGTGGTGAATGGAGGTGAAATGGAGGTGAAATCTAAACACCCGCATGGGTAGATAAGGAAACATTCTTTTTTTCCTCCTATCAACTGGGAGGTGACAGGACAAGATCTGAAGTATTCATTTGGAAATTATTTTCACTGCAAAAGCTCTGGTTTGTCTGCATTTTTATGCCTATATTAAGAAAATCAAATGAACTCATTAAGCTTAGGCCAACTCAGAAAGCCTCTCGCTGGAATATGCAAGCCCTTGCAACCCCTAGAGCCCTGCCATAATCCTTCAAATTATTAAATAATTACTGTGTTTCCCTTGGGGTCACATTTGGCAACAAAATACTGGTCTAAATGAACCTGTAATATGAGCCAGTGAATTACACTTATGCTCTTCACTTCCTAGAAGCAAAAGGATATGAAATATTTCCAAGACACAAACTGGGGAGGAGAGGGAAGGGTTTTCTGTGGGGTATGGAGTGGAGTGGGGGGGGGGGGGAATAGAATGACAAAGGAACATGAGAATCTGGGAAAAATCCCAATAACGAGCGTCATCTCCTCCCCCACCACCTTGTATATCTGCAATTCTCCCCTCCAATCCCCATTCCCTTCCATTTCAGGAGTAGCTACAGCCACAAGGAGAAAAACAAACATATGGCTCTGTCCTTCTGGACATTTCTACAATGCTGGCTGGGATGCTTTGGAAAATCCCATTTCATCTCCTACAGCTATATGACCTCAGGTTGTCATTTCCAATAACGTATGCCTTCCACTGATTTTTATGAACACAGACAAAAGCTGCTACAACCTTTTTTTTTTTCCTTCCAAATCTTTCAAACTGTAGTTGCTGTGTAGGGTTATTTGTTTCTAAGGCAACAGCGTATATCTAAGTACTAATGGCCTGTCCTTTTGCCAGGCAACAAACAGGCTTGTGATGCAACCGCACCTGTCTGGCTACGCGTTGCTATGGAGATGCTCCAGTTGCTATGGCTACCATCACGCTAATCGCCTAGCAAAGGCAGACATACAGCAGTCTTCTCAGAGAGCCCAGCTGTTCCTCCCAGCCTCTTGCTGAAGACTGATTGTCTAGGGCCTGTGATGGAATGCTCCTCAACTGAGATGCACAAGAACTTCATTAACGCCATTTCGGAGGATCTCTTTGTGCTCCTTTCTGCAGAACCAGCATCAGACAAGGGAAAGAATCTGCCAAGAAATAGCCTGTAAAACTACTGAAATCAATGAACTCACAACCACTCCTCAATGACATAAATTTGTACTCCAAGGATAATTTCTCTTAACCAGGTGGTTGCAATAGAAACATGTCTATACGTTAAAAAATATATATATATTTTTTTTCTTTGGTAAGATAGAGGGATCTATTTTAAGCCCAAGCACTATCAAAGACAAAATCAGTTTTACAATTTGGTCCTGTGTTATGTACTATTTTTTGCAATCTCACATTAGCACCACCAACCCACCCACCCACCCTTTTTTTTAAAAAAAAGTGGCCAGCTACATACACATCCTCCCCTCCACTCCATCTTTGCAAAAATGGCACCCATGACCTCACAGACTCAAAACAAATGGCATGCGAGGGAGAATAAAAGTCTCCATTGTTCTCTGCTGTTCTCCTTGAAGAGGCAAACACCAAGTAACCACAACAAAATGATCTCTGTGGAGCCCCGTCTGCATGGAGACCGGGAGTGACAACAGTCGAGTCCCTCAGCAAACACCTGTAGACACTCTCGGCCAGCTGATGGCAAACCAGACCCGCTTACTGGACTCATTCCTGTACTTTTCTCCCAACAAACCATGACACGCTGAGATGTGAAGGCTGTCAACTTTTCTTTGTAAATGTTTCAACCCAGGAAGACATTATCTTACCCGCCGTGAAGCCTTCTGGAAACACATTCCTCTGGAGCAGCAAAAGGGGTAAGGTTTGCAGGAAATATAACAATGGATATGCCTCTAATAATGCTTAATTTCTTCCTCATTTATCTTTAGTTATTTTTAATACCATACAGCCTATTAAATTAGTTTCAGTGCCTATCTGACAAAATGATGCAACTTCAGTAGACAAAAACAAAAAAGTCTGAATTGCTTACCTTTGATAGGCCTGAGGAGAGGCGGGAGGTGTATTGAACACGTGTGGGTGTGGGTGATAAGGTGTCTTTTTCAAAGCCTGAATTAGATTTTGTCTATACTCTGGGTCTATGCACCACAATGACCCTTTCCCAATACTCTGCAAAGAAAATTGAAATACAGGTCGTTAACACAAAAAATTAAGTATTCTGCAGTAAGTAGCTGTACAGCTATTATCAGAGTTACTTAAAAGCCTCTCACTTATTTGCTATTTGTCAACCTTAAATACTGTAATATTGTACTGACAATAGAGCACCATATAAAATGCACTGCAGTCTTAACTGGTATTAAGTTCAACAGACAAAATAAACACATTATTATCAGGTGATGGTGATACAGTTATAGTATAATTTTCATATGCTAATGGCCAAAAAAAACCCCAGATTCCTTTGTTATTATTTTTCAGTGGCAGCTTTAAAGAACGTATGCATTCTGTTCTAAAAACAAGTTGTAAGTTGATCAAATTTTAAACGTTGAAAGAGAAAGAGGGCTAAACACCCTCAAAACTCCATGTCCACCTTAAAAATCTGAGTTATATCTTTTAAGCCATATTACATCGGTAGCACTACACAAACAGAAAAGTAATCCACTTGTTTTTTTCCTACTAACAAAAGAACGCCATTTAAGCTTCCCATGGAATCGTGTAATTACCTTCCCCAAGAAACAAAAGAACTCAGGCAGCAGTGGTAAACCTAAGCCAGAATCCAATATTTATTTTTTGGATTCCTCAGTTTAACAGTATTCTGCTCCAGGCCTCAAGGCGCTGAGTTTTAGAAGTCAAACTTTAAAATGCAAATATCTTAAAGCTGATTCCACGGAAAGAGGAAACTTGCTCTGAGGCCCACTTTCAACTGCAGGCTTTTGGTCTGCAGACAGCATTTTCTAAAAAAAAAAGTTATGTCCTTCCTCTGAGGCCCTCTGAACTGGCAGCAGGCCGGTGGGCAGTCGCGGCTCTGACTGCAGCTTTCAAGTGCCCGACTGTACCCACACTGTCAGATAAGGTCATTTGTAAATATTTACTGATCTGGAGAGAAAAGAAGTCAAATTACATAAACGCGTGCCCACCCCATGCTTCCAGCCAACCGACTCTCTTATTTTCAGAACTATTGTGCTATGGGAAGATTTATGAAGCAAACAAAAAATCGTTTATTGTAGGGAGTAAAGTCCAAGAAAATCCCTTAAAGACATTACTCCTAAAATTTTTAAAGAATGTTTTAAAAGTGTGTATTTCAATCATCAGTTCACCAAATAGCTTACTTAAAAACTTATTCACAGAATCCATTAAAATTCTATATCAACATCAGCCAGCAGTGTAATGGGAATTAACTCTTCCTGGTGCACTGAGAACTGGGGTATTCCTCAAAGCCAAGGTCAGGGGGCTGGGACCTCTGATCACTCCGGACATCCCCCTCCAGCGTGCAGGCCTGGCCCCAAACACAGGTCCAGTCAGGCCAACTTTCCTGAGCCAAACACCAGAGCACCCAGTTTAATTATCTGGATGCTTAAAGGCACAAAAGATTTCAAACTTTGGAAAACCCAACATCCTGATATGTAGCCTTTCATTTCATTCGTGTATTTTCATTCCCAGGATCTTTCAGGGGGACTGATGAGGCTTCCCCAGTATGACATGCAGGCCACCAAACAATCTGCCCCATACCCTTTCCAGAAAGCCCAAACTGTGAAAAGCTGGGGAAGAGCAGCCACCACACTGGGAACAAGTAACACCAAGCCCAAAGTGGGTTAAGCTCCTCAGCAGGGGGGTGCTGGCCTGACTCCCGTCAGAGGTTCCCAGAGCAGCCCGGCACCCGAGGAACCTGCCTTTCTAATCCACTTGAACACAAGTATCCCAACCAGCTACCTACCTTGAGTCCCATATGCAACCTCATCATTTTTGCAACTAGATATCTCAGTTCTGGGAATCTAAGGGCTTTTGTTTCATCAAGGTGGTTTTCCAGGTGGGGCCATTTAATCTTACAGAGAATAAAAATACGACAAAGGTCAACTGACCTTCTTAGGGTAATAACAATAAGCCCCGAATGTGGTTTCTCCTAATCCTGACCTAAGCATCTTGTTGATTATACTACACTACTGTTTACAAACCAAATGGAAAAAACCCACGGGAGGAGCCAGAGGAGGAGGAGGGGGCGATTTCACCAGGTAACTGATCCAGGTGCAAAGGCAGGGGGAGGTGAGAACTGCAGTTCTGGAGCCAAACAGATTCCTGGGCAAATTATGGTAGCAGGGCAGCAGGCAGTGGGTTGAACACCAAGACCAGGGCAGTGCCTACAGGTGCTCAGGAAGTGGTGGAAACTCCTTTCGGCAAAAGAAAGGGAGCAATGCTGGCTGTACGAGGCCTTTCATTAAAGCACATCGGAGTTTCCCAAAGCCATCCACCATAAAAACAGCACCAATTCCCAAAGTGCCAGTGGCGGGGCCTCCAGCAAATGAATGGCTATTGAGGAGTAAAGTAGGTCTCCTCCTTTGTGCTGCTGGTCCTGACTTAGCAAGGTCACTTTGCGGGGCTTTCCTGCTTTCTGAGCTCCCCCACGACCGCGCCTGCATTTCCATCAGCAAACCCCATCTGCCTTCCACACACCCTCCACTGTAACTTCTTCCTTACTCAGGAAGCCAATTCTGACGCACACCAACCTAGATGCTGGAAGTTTCCTTCTGCCCAGCTCTTAGCAAGGTGAGTATCAAGCCGAGATTTAATTACAAACCTGGTCAGCACCTACACACAGTATTCATTCCCTGCAGAGATCTGCCTGCGCTTTGGATCACAATAGGTCCTACCGTGATCACTTCTGCATTTTATGGTAAGACAGGTCTGGAGCCACTGACAGGTTTCCACAGACCAGACACTAATTTCAGTATCCTGTACTTAGAATTTCCAAATAAAAAAAATTTTAAGAAAGCATCTTCGAGACACATGGACAGGGACACTGTCAGTCGCTCCAATGCCCTCAATGATTTTACAGTGGAGACCACTAGGCAGAGCTTGGAAGGCACATGACAGAGGCTGGGATGCACCTTACTTGCAAACATTCTCTTTGGTTTTATCTAACAGTTCTGAACAGTAAAAAGGTTAACTTGAAAAATTTTTAATGGAAATATGAAGAGAGAGAGAAAGCTCAGGTTTCTTAGGCCAGGAAAAATTACATTTAATGCCCCTGACCGGGGAGAAAAGGATGTAATTTGATTATAGTTGTGTAATAAGTTTAGAGTCAGAGCTTTTACAAGAAATATCTGCATCTCATCTGAAGAATAGGCTTTTTTTTTTTTTAACCATGGTAACTGTGAGGGCCATGCATCATTAAATGTTAAGGATTTCAAAATAATAAGGGAAGAAAGATCCTCATTCATAGACACATTTTTTGTATACATATATATACATTTTTTAAGAAGACATATATATATACATATACACAAAGAGAAAAATGTATCTGTGAATGAAGATCTTACACACACACACACACACACACACACACACACACACTTTGAGAAAATTAATGGGAAAAGTAGAGGGGGAAAATGAGCTAAAAGATATGGATGAGGTCATGCTTTTCATTTGTTTGTTTGTTTTTAATTACAAAGCATTGGGGGGAAAATGCAGACATCTCCCTGTCAGCAATAAAAAACACCAATACAGAAGAGAGACAAAAAGACAAGAGCCTATATTGTAGAAAAAACTGACTATTGGGAAACGTTTTAAAAGAAAGAGATAAGAGTAACAACTAAATGAAATCTTAATCTCACTTGTAAAGATAACATTTTTTCCTGCAGTCTAGATCCAGGGCATCTGGGGCAGCCCATAAGTCTCTCCCCCACCCCACAGCAGTCTGGAGCTGCCTGACTTCGGGTCTTCAATTTGGGTGTCTTCACTAGACTTCGAGTTCCTGAGGATAGGGACCATTATTTTAAACATTATTTTTCAAACTCTGGGCTTGGTACATTATGGGTCATGAAACCAGTGTAATGGTGCCAACCAGCACTGTTTTAATGGAACAGAATAGAAGCAAATGGAAGAGACTAGAACAGAACATGTATGTAGTAAAGTGACACTGTGTGAAATGCATATGTGTGTACATGCATATAGGCATATACCGGATCAGAGGGTAACCTATACTTCTTACTAGAAATCTGGGTCCAAGAAGGGTGGTAAACACCAGTCAAGGACCATGGTTTCTACTTCCCCATCTCGTCACTTCTGAGGGATAAAGCACAGGTCCAGCAGTAAGAGAGGACTCTCTCAGTATGACACCCCAGGGCCAGGGGAGGGAGAAATGAGGCAGGCCCCACCTCACGATGGAGCAGGCAACTGGCTATGTGTCCTGGGGAGTCTGAAACAATCCCTCCTCATGTTTCCGATCCACCATTGCTGAGGGTGTTTCCCATACCAGCCTCCCTCATTCGCTGCCTCCTCCATATGGTTCCCACCACATGCCAGGCACCACGGGGGACAGAGTGAATAAAGAAGAATACAAGAAGGCCACCGCTCTCTTGAAGCTCAGAATTCTAGAAGGGGGAGAAGATACTAGGTAAGTAAGGAAATAAGTAAGCAAGACCAGAGAGACTGTAATGCCTGCTGTGAGGGAACAGAGAGTAACGTGCCAGGGAGAGGAACTCGCTGCTGTGTATGGAAAAAATGGGCTGGAAGCGTCAGAGGACCTGCAGAGATCTGCTATGAGCTGACATCACCTGGGACGGCCCCAGGTGACCAGGTGGCCACAGTGGGAACGGCTTCAGGATGTACGTGGGAGAACCAGCTCGACAGGGTGATGGAGTAGAAGTGGCAGGTAAAGAAAAGAGAATAGTGATTTGGTTTGAGAAACAAACAAGGTCAAAGATTGGGAGAGGGGGAAAGTCTTGTGTTCATGTGAACACACAGCCTTCGAGATGCCTTAAGAATTCAGAACTACTCATTAGCATACTCGAAAGACCTGCTGGACATATGCCACCTCTCTTCTCTCTGCTGGGCCCTCGTGACCCCAACCTTTATAGCAAAAGCTTATAAATGTAGAAAGGGAGATTGGAGAGGGTCTGGCTTTAGATGTTTAACATCAACTGATTCTTTTACAACAGAGTTGGCAAACCTTTTCTTAAAGGCTGAGAGTCACTATTTTAGTGTTTATAGGCCATGTGGTCCCTGCTGCAGTAACACTCACATCTGCTGTTCGAGAACAAAAGCAACGGACAGTCATGGCTGTACTTCTGTAATACTTTATTTACAAAAACACAGTCCATGTTCGCTGTCCTCTGCCCTCCAGCTCCTGTACTTGATTGAATGAAGGGTTCAAACTCAAAGCTCCTGTGGTTTGGAAACATAAAACCAGGTAAGGGGGGGAGAGTTCTTCAGGGGCAGAGCTGGCTGGGTCCTGTGAGACAGGTTACTGTCAATGATCTAAGTCAGGGGCTTCAAGGCCAGAAGGGGCCTGGGGGAGGAGGACACAGACACAGACCGCAATAAGGGAGCCCACCAGTAATAAGCACACGGATTATTTGTTGAGCTGCACCTAACACCCCTGCTCTCTGGAATCACTGTGTGTGCACAGCAACCTCTCCCTCTCAGGGTCTCCGCTTCCTCACCTATAAAAGAGCTGGTCAGATTAAATCACCCCATAGATTCATAACGCTATGCTTTGGGAATGTGTTACTACAGATTAGTATACATGGGCCTTCATTTCTCCACCTCGTTCCTAGCCTCCCAACACTGCCATTTTTCTGTTCTGGGCCAGAACCACACACATAAAGTCAGTAAGAAGGATGTTACTAAGCATTCAAAGGATAGTCCTTACGTGGTTAGCATGAACATAGGAGTCCAGGAAACCCGGGTCCAACCCTTGTTTTCATTTCCCAGCTGTATGACACTGGACAAGTTACTTAACTGCTCTGAGCCTCAGTTTCCTCACCTCTGGAATGTGGGTGATATAATACCTGTCTCACAGGATTGCTGCAAGGATTAGATGAAGTAGTAACTGTGCTTAGCGCACAGCAAAAGCTCAACAGATACTGCTCTCCATATCACGATGGTAAAAATACCAAATAACCAGCTTTCCTTGACACTGACCTCCAAAACATGCACGCCCTGTCCTAACAAGGCAGGTACTTGTCAAACTGTGAAATAATGCAAATTTCATCTTAAAAAAATAATCCCATGTGGCTATTGGTTTTGCATTGTCTGATGGTACTTTCTAGGTCAAAGAACATTTTGTAACAGAAGCACTAAGGTGGATGTAGAAATGGAAGGTCAAAACAGAACAAAGCGAAGGCCCGGACAGCAGAGTGCTGCCAGAAAGGGCACGGAGTTTGAGGAACCCACCTGCCTCCAGTCACTTTGCGCAACAAGGCCCTCCGGGTGGCAGGACCCTGTGGCCGTCCAGGGCTTCCCGAGAAGAGGTCCCTGCCCTTCAGAGCTTACAGCCCACCACCTCCTTCTCTGGGTGGAGAGGCCCTGCCTGCCACGCCGCCCTGGGGGCTGGGAGGGAGAAGAGCTGACAGAGAAGAAAGCTGGGCAGGCAGAGCTGGGATGGGCAGAAGAAGCTGGCCTTGGATGAGGGAAGGTCTCCCAGTGGGGAGGGTTGGGCTCAGGGGCCACGGATCTGTTCTCTTGGGGACCCACAGGCTCACACTGGAAATTGAAGCTGATGAGGTCCACTCACTCTTCACCAAAAGACATGTGTAGTTTTATTGATAGGGGACCCAAAGCTGACATTTTCGAGTGGCTATTTTACCCACTGTAGGAAGTCATCCCAGGATCTGAAATGCAGGCTTAAGGTATTCTGGAAACAGCCTAGATTTATTTGACTATAGACATCTAGCTAATCTCCTGGGGGTGCCCTGCAGCAGCGCCCCCTTCCCCCATGCAGGTCCTGAGTTACTGCTCCCATCACATCACGTAGCCCCTCACCTCTGCTGGCTTCTCCTCTCCCCTGAACCTGGCTTCTCCCCTGCTCAGGCTTCTCCTAGCCAAGCTGGCACAAAGGAGGAAGTGAGGAAAGAAGGAAGGATGGGTGCTGGGGGGCTGGGGGCTGGGGAGGGAAAGAGAGCTGGGGACTGGGGGAGGAAGGAGGGCCGGGGGAGGAGGGCTGGGGGGTTGGAGAGAGAAGGGATGAGGGCTGTGGGAGGGAGAATGGGGGCTGGGAGGGAAAGATGGAAAAGGGCTGGGAGAGGGGCAATACGGGGCCGGTGGAGCAGCGAGCAGGTGCGGATACTCTCAGAACCAAAGTTTCCTCCAACTCACAAAATTCATCCTCAGCCTCCATTCTCCTTCTCTATACCCCTTTTCCGACAAGGACAGAATCCAGACTTTAATGGGGCATAACCCCACTCAAATTCACATGGGCCTAACGAAAGGATGCCCTTTGGGGGCCTCACTGTGAAGCAGGTCATTTGACAACACCTGTAACCATACGCACTATGACACAAAGGAGGGTCCATTTTTAGGGCACAGAACCTCCAGAGGAAGACAAACAATAAACAACCATGAAAGAGTGCATAAGCTGGCCAAAAGGCTACAGGATGACAGGAGGAAAAAGGTGAGCCCTCAGGGGAGGAAAGTGTTAGAACTGCACCGTCCACGTGCACACACACACACACGCACACACAGGTGCACACCCAATCACAGGCAGCAGGTCCTGGGACCCACTCTATGCCCACCCACCCTGCTCAGGGCAGCCCCTCCAGCTCCTTCCTGGGCCTGCCCTGCTATAATATGCAGCCCCTTAGAGACTCAGATGCCCCCCTGCAAAGCCCCACTCCGTGGGCCTGTCAAGATGGTGAAAGGCAAATACTACAGACTCATGCCAGTGTGCCCGTGACAGGGGCTAGAAGCAATGCCAGGTCTCTCCCCAGGAGCATTCCAGAATGCATCCCGACAGGAGGCTCCCAAACAACAAAGGGATGGAGCTGTGTGGTTCTTCTCTAGACTGCTACTCTGCTGTCACTAGGAATAAACCACTTGTCTAGACTAGCAGTTTCTTCACCTATGTATTAGAGTAACACAATCCTCTCCAAGTCATCTTGGGCTTAAATACACCTAATATGGTATCTGGGATGTAAAAGGCAGTTAATTGACTTAGTTCTCCTCTCCATCAAAAGAAGTCACAGGAAAAGTTGGGTAATGCTGGAAAACAACAAATAAAACAGAAAAGTTATCATAACAAATGACCATGACATCACTCCGCAAGTGAGTGATTCCTAGAGGCCCTTCTGTTCTAAGATTCTGTAATTCATAAAATAAAGACATCAAGAGGGATTTTTAATGTTTTTAATTTTAAGAAAGTGATCTAAGGAATTAGCCAAGTACACAACAAAGGGAAGAGCAGTGAAAGAACAAAATGATCACAAAGATTTTTTTTCTAGATACACCACTGCCCATTTCCCATAACAAAATGGGCAATTACTCCAGAAAGAAGATTTTAAACAAAGAAGTCTCAGACACTTGGATTTCCCTAACAATTGTGTTTTAAATGGCCTGTTTTGCTCTCTAATTATTTTCTTTGGGGTCTTTTTCCCCTAAAATCAAAGAGAAATTCCACTCCTGGTCCAAACCAGAATTTCTCTCTCAGGACCACAGATGGCCCCAGGAGCCTCAGTCCAGCTTCCCCTGGGAAGGGGCCCCTGCAGGCTGGCAGGGCGAGACCCAAGACCTCAAGGCCCACCCCAGCTTGCCACCAAGAGCTACAGATAGAGCCCTTGAAGATCACAGCCACTGAGTATTTCAAACTTACAATGTGTTCTCTGAATATAGATAAGAAATCGCTTCTCTTCCTGCAAAGTCTTACTAGTATTTTACAGATGTGTTTTCAAAGCTGGGAAGATGGAAATCATGATTGACCTGTCAATCGTACAATGTTCAGATACATGAGCTCTATGATGACTGTAAGGCCACATAAGCTCTTTCAGAAGCGTGCCGCAGCCATCCTTGAGCACCTAAAACAGGTCGTCCTTCCCCGGGCATCTGTGGGTATGGAGGCAAGGGAATGCAGGTGGGCAGGTGCGGAAGGATCTGTTTTAGGCACATGGTAACTGCTTCATCTCTAGTGGAGAAGCTGGACGGCGGGGGGTGGGGTGTGTGTGTGTGTGTTAATCAGTGCAGGAAGAATCAATCATTTCCTTGCATTAACAACTAAATAAAACCAAAATAGCCCCCAAATTTGCCTAAAATCAAATTTATCTCAGGCAAAACCTGGCGTGGTGAAGCTGCGTTAATTGGGAAGGAAAGCAGGTGATTAGTTTAGCAGCTGTGCTTTTTGCAGGAATCTCTCCGTCACCCACTGCTGGATGCAGGGCAGCCCTGTCTCTTCTCCTTCCCTCCACCATCCAACCATAGGATTTCCACAGAAAGGGGGAGGCCAAAGGGAGAGCAAATCTGAACCGTGTCAACTCAGAAAGGCTGGCAAAGCTATGTTTGTTTGGGTTGAAGTGAGCTGTTTTTGTCCTCTCTAGACTATTGTTTCCCAACAGCCAAAGGCAGTCCAGTACTGAGGCACTAACAATGATCAATAATAAAGTGATCACCAAAGCATTCAAAATATATTTACTGCTAAGTACTGTCAAGCTCTACAGTAGTGACTTCTAATAAATAAAAGGGCACACACACACACGCACACTCTCTCTCTCTCTCTCTCTCTCTCTCTCTCTCTCTCCACACACACGCCTGATAACCAAGTCAGAAGGCCAAATAACTGGCATCTATAAAATCACTGCTTTTATCCAACTAAATCTTGGGATTCTCCCAAATCAGTTGCACCAATCTGTCCTTGGGGGGCTTTGAGCAAATAAGGGTTAAGTGTTCTCCCCTATCTGAAACCTCACAGTTATTACCTAGGCAGGCTGAGGAGGAGAAGAGACACAGAGAAGTTCAAAAAAGTTTCAAGCACTAGCAAACACACAGAAGTATAAGCAGCTGAGAGTTTTATGTGCTTCTAATCCCAGCCATGCTTCAAAGTCAACACCACCGCTTCAAAGAGTTGAACTACCACTCTTAACAAATTCTAGATATTTTGCAGCATCAAACCATATACTCACTCACACACAATACACAGATAGATAAATCCTTCTGGCCATTTAACTGCTAATAAACTTATTACAGAAACAAAGATGTGCAAATTTAAAAGATTTTATGTGTCACCTGCCATGAAACAGGAATGTATGTACCAGGATGTGATAAAACTATCCAAAATATGGATATATCCTTAAAAAATTTTTTTAAGAACACATGTTTGTTTCACTCCCACTATCTCAAATTACACTTGCAAACACACATTACAAAGGGGATTCCTGGTATAATAAAACACGTACATTAAATTGCCTTTTTCATGCCTCTTTTCTGAAAATTTAAAAGGCAAACTGACTTAAAAGATATGAGGGGAAGTTAAAGAAAAACATTTATTTACATTGACAGAAAAATAGTTCTTTTAAAAGTTCAAGTTTAAGTTAAAAGTAAAGGACTTTTATAAACATACTCCAGCAAGCAGAGAGAGGAAGGGGACAGCCAGCTGGAACTCTGGAAGGACCTTGCACTGGTTACCCACCTCCACTTTCTCTATAAAGTGATTCAAATGTTGCAAATGATAATTAACACCATAATGTTTTATGGACGGTAATAAAGGCACATGTGGGCCTGACGGACAGACACCCTTAGTCGGATTACATCTGGCCCACCTACTGCCACTTTATCTTCTGGTTGTCAGTAGTTACTCATTTATTTTTAAATGTTCCAATATGATCTTATCTAATTGGCACATATAATTTGATCGCCTTATTTCCGTAACTAAAAGTTGTTGAATGTATCTGCCCAGGTAATAGTTACAGTTATAAGGTGTGTGTGTTCTGGGCCGGAGCTTAACAGTTATGATTCTGGGCTGGAGATGAACAGTTTACGGCCTTTTATTTCAAAAAGAGAAGAAAGGAAGGAAATCCTAAAGAACCTCTGTCTTAGTAAAATATGCACACTGGGCTGCTGGCTGTTCTCTAAGGAACGGCCGTTGGCCATGGGACCAAGTCACTCCCCCCCCGATGGCCCACAAGGGGCCTTTCTGGGGCTTTCTAGGCTGTGAATCCAGCTTTTTGCCACAACATCTTGCTATAACAAACTCCACCCATTTTTAAGGAGAAATGGTCTTTATAATGCCTCTAAATTCTAGCCTAAGTATTCCAACAGCAAAGGACACTCTTTCAACACAGGTGTTTGAGCACAGCCGGGGCCCCTGATGTCACAGGAACTGCTACAAAGATCACCTGGAACCGTCCCTGACCCAAAAGGGAGAAGCACAGTGACCAAAGGACAGCTTGGGGGTTACGCATCCCTCCTCAGTTCTTGTGGATATAGTAGGCTAAGGACAGAGCCCCTGGGGGCAGAGGGCACAGCCAAATCTGTGGGGGCAGGGACAGAGAGCGTCAAAGAGAACATCAGGCAGGAGGTGACCTACCCAGGCACCAGAAGGAACACAGGCCTTACCAGGCTCTAGGCAAACACAGAGGGGAGCTGGGGAAGGAGAGGGAGAGGGAGTCGGGAATGAACAAACCCTGTGATTAGTGCTAAGGGACTGAGGAAAAATGTAGGTGAACAGAGGCTATCCAAAAAGACTCGCCAGGACCCAAGGAGCCACATGGAAGTGTGGGTGAAGCCTGCTACCTGACCCCGCAGCCATCTGGAGCCACGGCACCACGACATCACTACCCTCCGCTCCTGGCCTCACTCTGAGTCTCCCTGGGCTGCTGCAGGGCACTGACACCAGTCCTCAATCTCATCATATCTTCCTCACCAGCCGTGCCCCAGTAAGGTCCTGCAAAGGAGGTACTTACCAGCCTCGGTATTTGCATATCCATCCCACTGACGGCTGAATTTTGGAGATGATGTGAGGTGTGTTCCCTGCAAAGGCCAGTGTCAAACCTGGGCTCCGGTGACTACAGGGATTCACCTGGGCTGTAAGCATAGTAACCTAAGGGACTGTGACAGGACCACGGGGGCACCTAGGACATCACCCTTTTCTGGACACTTCTCAGCTCCCATGAGAACTCACTGCAAAGTGAGGCACACAACACAAGGAACAGTTCTCCAGAAATTCAACCAAAAGCTCACCAGGTTGACTAATAACTGACAATTACACAGGTGACAGGACAGCAAAAAGGGGACTATCAGAGACAGTGTCTGCCAAGGGTTATGAGTTACCTGATTACAAGACATAGGGGAAAACCTCTGGCTTAACAGTGTGTTTCATCTAACAGTGTGAATGTGCTCTCTGACCACCGTTTCGTTAGTCCTGAACTGGATCTCAGGACTTCTGTAGCCAGTATTTCAGATCGCCTACCAGGGGATGGGAGGGAGAAGAGAGCTAGGTAGGTGGCCCAGGAACACACCAGGCTGTGTACACAATGATTCACTGAGGTTTCCACATACAGCCAGCCCCTGACTATCCATGCAGATATTTTTTTTGGTATCATTAATCTACAATTACATGAGGAACATTATGTTTACTAGACTTCCCCCTTCACCAAGTCCCCCCCACATATCCCATTAGTCACTGTCCATCAGCATAGTGAAATGTTGTAAAATCACTACTTGTCTTCTCAGTGTTGCAGAGCCCTCCCCATGCCCCCCCACATTATACATGCTAATCATAAGGCCCCTTTTCTTCTTCCTCCTCCTTATCCCTCCCTTCCCACCCATCCTCCCCAGTCCCTTTCCCTTTGGTAACTGTTAGTGCTTTCTTGGGTTCTGTTGATTCTGCTGCTGTTTTGTTCCTTCAGTTTTTCCTTTGTTCTTATACTCCACAGATGAGTGAAATCATTTGGTATTTCTGTTTCTCCGCTTGGCTTATTTCACTGAGCATAATACCCTCCAGCTCCATCCATGTTGCTGCAAATGGTAGGATTTGTTTTCTTCTTATGGCTGAATAATATTCCATTGTGTATATGCACCACCTCTTCTTTATCCATTCATCTACTTATGGACACTTAGGTTGCTTCCATTTCTTGGCTATTGTAAATAGTGCTGCGATAAACATAGGGGTGCGTCTGTCTTTTTCAAATTGGGCTGCTACATCCTTAGGGTAAATTCCTAGAAGTAGAATTCCTGGGTCAAATGGTAAGTATATTTTGAGCATTTTGAGGAACCTCCATACTGCCTTCCACAATGGTTGAAGTAATTTACATTCCCACCAGCAGTGTAGGTGGATTCCCCCTTTCTCTACAACCTCACCAACATCTGTTGTTGTTTGTCTTTTGGATGGTGGCAATCCTTACTGGTGTGAGGTGGTATCTCATTGTGGTTTTAATTTGCATTTCTCTGATGACTAGCGATGTGGAGCATCTTTTCATGTGTCTGTTGGCCATCTGAATTTCTTCTTTGGAGAACTGTCTGTTCGGCTCCTCTGACCATTTTTTAATTGGATTGTTCATTTTTTGTTTGTCGAGATGCGTGAGCTCTTTACATATTTTGGATGTCAACCCTTTATTGGATCTGTCATTTATGAATTTATTCTCCCATACTGTAGGATGCCTTTTTGTTCTACTGATGGTATCCTTTGCTGTACAGAAGCTTTTCAGCTTGATATAGTCCCACTTGTTCATTTTTGCTTTTGTTTCCCTTGCCTGGGGAGATACGTTCATGAAGTCACTCATGTTTATGTCTAAGAGATTTTTACCTATGTTTTTTTCTAAGAGTTTTATGGTTTCATGGCTTACATTCAAGTCTTTGATCCATTTCGAATTTACTTTTGTGTATGGGATTAGACAATGATCCAGTTTCATTCTCTTACATGTAGGTGTCCAGTTTTGCCAACACCAGCTGTTGAAGAGGCTGTCATTTCCCCATTGTATGTCCATGGCTCCTTTATCGTATAATTGACCATATATGTTTGGGTTAATGTTTGGAGACTCTATTCTGTTCCACTGGTCTGTGGCTCTGTTCTTGTGCCAGTACCAAATTGTCTTGATTACTGTGGCTTTGTAGCAGAGCTTGAAGTTGGGGAGCGAGATCCCTCCCACTTTATTCTTCCTTCTCAGGATTGCTTTGGCTTTTCAGGGTCTTTGGTGGTTCCGTATGAATTTTAGAACTTTTTTTTTTCCAGTTCATTGAAGAATGTTGTTGGTAATTTGATAGGGATTGCATTAAATCTGTAGATTGCTTTGGGCAGGATGGCCATTTTGACAATATTAATTCTTCCTAGCCATGAGCATGGGATGAGTTTCCATTTGTTAGTGTCCTCTTAAATTTCTCTTAAGAATGTCTTGTAGCTTTTGGGGTACAGGTCTTTCACTTCCTTGGTTAGGTTTATTCCTAGGTATTTTATTCTTTTTGATGCAATTGTGGATGGAATTGTTTTCCTGGTTTCCCTTTCTATTAGTTCATTGTTAGTGTATAGGAAAGCCTCAGATTTCTGTGTATTAATTTTGTATCCTGCAACTTTGCTGTATTCCAATATCAGTTCTAGTAGTTTTGGAGTGGGGTCTTTAGGGTTTTTTATGTACAATATCATGTCATCTGCAAATAGTGACAGTTTGACTTCTTCTTTACCAATGTGGATTCCTTGTAGTTCTTTGTTTTGTCTAATTGCCGTGGCTAGGACTTCCAGTACTGTGTTGAATAACAGTGGGGAGAGTGGGCATCCCTGTCTTGTTCCCAATCTTAGAGGAAATGCTTTCAGCTTCTCACTGTTCAGTATGATGTTGGCTGTGGGTTTTTCATATATGGCCTTTATTATGTTGAGATACTTGCCCTCTATACCCATTTTGCTGAGAGTTTTTATCATGAATGGATGTTGAATTTTGTCGAATGCTTTTTCAGCAACTATGGAGATGATCACGTTCCATGCAGATTTTACACACCAAAAATTTTATCTCACTCAGTCTATTGGTATACTGCTGAGTCACCTGGCCTCACTGTCACTCCAACTTGGAACTCCAGGTGTACACCACCACTTGAGTAGTGGTAGTGGTAACAGCAATAACCATTAACTGAGAACTGATTTACATGCATTCCTCATTTAATTCTCCCAACAAACCTAAAAGGTAGTAGTACTATGATCCTACACATAAGGAAGCTAAGATTCGAACAGATTAACGAACTTGCCTAAGGTCAAATGCAAGCAATTTGACTCAGGAACCTGTAACTTCACCACCAAAATAAGACTGCGGGGAACACCATTAGGTAGGTAGCCAACTGCAATAAAACCGTATCACATATCTCCAAGTCAAATCACAAATGGTTCTGGGATCATCTACCATTCTAAGTAACCACTCTGAAATGGGAGTGTGCATGCAAACACTTTCTGAGACATACATACACACAAACACACACTTGCTTTCATCACTCATGTCAGATGAGAAACAAAGTCAAGATTCTTTGTAAACTGTACTGCTGTCCCACAGTCATCAGAGATACATCATCTTTCTGTTTGCATAGGAAATTTCAAAGGATGATTGATTACTATCTCAAGTGGCCCTAAGCAACTTGGTGGAGGAATCTGAGAAAAGTAAGTCCATTTATACAAGAAAATGGGCTCCAAAGAGATAAGGGCTTGCCCTAGATCATAATAAGCAAGAAGCAGAGCCAAGACTCAAACTCTGATCCTCTGAGTTGCCCCCACCTTCCCACCAAACCATGATGCTTCCATGAGAAAATCCAACCCACAAGAAATGTTTTCAAATCTGGGTGTAGGGTTCAGAAGATCCAACAGCTGTACCAAGACAAAAAGGAATCCACAAAGTGGGCAACTTGTAGGTGTTTGTGCCAATGTTTATACGTCCCTTCCTCGCCAGGCGGGACCCAAGGTGTCTGAATTCACCTGGCAGGAAGGAGATTCTTTAAATCCTGTACTACTTTAGAGAAAAGGAAAAGGGCTTTAGTTTGATGGGTGGGCCCTAAAATAGATGAGAGAAAGCTAAACTCCAACAGTATTCTCTGGGATTATCTACACTGGGTTTGTTTGGCAATAACACAGCCCTAAATTGCACTCAACTTCTGGAGCAGGGGGCGCTGCATAGCCTGTAGGATCCACACACCTCAGTGGGATGTGATTTATACTTCTGACACATTATGTCCTTGTAAGTGCATATGTAAGATACTGATAACAACCTGTAGGACAACAAAAAGAAATGTACTTTGGACGTTTCCCCCAAACCACCACAACAAAACAGTGCCCCTAGTTCCATAGCAGTTTCTTCTCCCATGTGGCAGCCAAGGGTCAGCTCCCAGCCTGCAGGGCAATCGTGGATGGTAAGCTGACTCTGAGCATTTTAGCCCTGGTGAATGTGTGTGGGAGCCCCCAGGAGTCACCCAGTTCAGTCTTCATATAGGCAGAAGAGCACTTGTGGAGACACATACTGCTCAGAAAGGCCAGCTCTATCTTCTGCATTCTCAAAGGGGACCCCGTGAGGAAGGGAGACCCTTCTTTGGGAGAGATCTGCCCTGGTTTTGTACATCCTCCAGTGGTGGAAAAGGCATTATCAAATGCTTGAAAATGAATCTCACCAGAACCTAGCTCTGGATTAGGGCTCTGGCTAGGTGTTTTAAACTAAAGAAATTCTGATCCTTGATACCAACCCTCCATAGTGATCCACCTGCCCAGCCAGAACCCTAATCCTCTCCGGCATTTGCGGGGGCTGAGCACATATGTGCACTTTCTATTTTTCAGGGCACAGGCGCCAATGCAACGGTTGTTGGTCCTCCCTTCTTGCATTATGTAAGTGTGCTGGATGTGCCCCACCTGATGCCAGAGCCACCCACTTCTCTCCGTCACTCTGCTCCCAGCACTGGGAGACCAACATTTGCAGCCGCACTGACAGGCTCCCTTGCCCACAGACTTCCAGTCTGGTTCCACCAAAGGGAGGCACTGGTGAGAGGAGTGAGGGTGGAGAAGAATGAAGGCAGAGCTTATTCCCTGGGCTGCGTCCTGCTACCTAAGGCCACGTGCCTGCTGAGGACCCATTACCACCTGCTCCTTTCCTTCACCCTTTCAGAACAGGGGCGAGGAAAGTTCCCTGGTGTGGCTCATCAGCCTCTCTCCCCGAGAGGGGTGTGCCTCCTGGCTGGTTTCTTGTATCCCTGCCCACAGCTACAGCCTAGCACTTTATTAAAGGCTCCTTCAGTTACTTTAGTTAGAGTGTGCCATCTGTCTCCTGCCAAGACAGGGACTGGCAAAATAAAAACCAAACTGATTAGCCTAGAATTTCACTTTTGGAATCTACATGACACAATGTGTGCACAATAACTCCCTTGCAATTTCTCCAAGTCACAGAGGACAGTGACCTGGCAGGGGGGGAAAATGCCACTGATACTTCCACAGTGATTTATTACATTGCATACCTTGAAAGAGCAGAATTCATCTTCTTAACAAGTGAGGTAAGCTTTCAAACGTGAAAACTCGATTACAGTAGTAGGAAAGTATGTTACTAAAAGTGTTTTTGGTAGAATTCCTTTATAAGTGCATCACCAATGACTGCTGTTATGTTTCAAAGTCATGTTAACTGTGCATAAAAATTGCAAGTAGGACCACAGCATCAGTGAAGTTTCTAGTTTTAGAATAGCTGATTGGGACTACATCTTATCTAAAACATTTTATAGAAGAGATAATAACTACATGGTACAAATTCAACTACTATAACAATAACAACACAGAATCCAAACTTCTTAGGAATTTAAGACCTAACGGTCAACCTCATCCAGAAGCTTGGTACTTTGTACTAGGTCAAGGTGACCTGCAGGAAATTAAAACATAAACCTACATTTCAAACCCAAAAGCTATGAGCTGTGTCACTTGGGGTGCCAGTGGGGATTGGGAGGTACCCACTCCCACCTACAGGAATGCTGCTAATATAACATGTATGGACATTTAATCACTGAGGAACAATTCAAATCCACTCCGTATCTACATTGTCAAAAAGAAAATTAAAAGGGCTTTTAACAAATTAAATGTAGACCATGTGTTTGTTACCAGTGTATTTTTTAAAGGCACTAAAGTGTGTTTGAACCAGGCTCTGTAATGAACAAGTCCACACGACTTCATCCAAAGCCAAATGTGAAGGCTTCTCACAGCTTTTCCACAGACCTGGGTTCCCTTAGCAGGGTGTTGGTTCCTTTCCCAGAGTTGAGCCTGTTGCTACAGGTCCTACTCACAGCATTTCAGAAATTTTGCAACAAGTACTAAGGGAGGGAGCACATAAACAGTGTCTTTTTCTTGGGAAACCATGATGAGACCCAGATACAACACTCTTAGCTCGCTCCTCATCTCTACACAGCAGAGTTGTGATTTACATTTACTTGTCAGGTTATCTGACTGTCTATCTCCCCTTGCTAAGATGTAAACTCTATGAAGGTAGGGACTGTTACCATTTTTGCCCATGGCCCAGTGCTCAATAGGTTATCCAATCACTTAAACCACACCTTCAATGGGACTGAGAAAAATAAGCTCAAGACTTCACTAAATATACTTTTGCGAAGAATTCTGACTTTGGAACTAAGAAATATTTTACTATTTAAAATAAAAATTCAGTCAAAAAGGAGAACGATGCAAATTAAAATCATGAAGTATGACAAAACACCCACTGGAATGGCTAACATTAAAAACACTAACAATACTGTGTTGGTCACTGTGTAAAGCTACTGAAATTCTGGGAGGGATGTAAACTAGCACAACCACTTTGGAAAAACAGTTTGGCATTTTCTTATAAAATTAAACATATATTTACATGGGACCCAGCAAACCCACTTCCAGCTATTTACCCAAGAGAAACAAATTCATATACCCACACAGACTTGTACAACAATGTTCAGAGAAGCTTTATTTGTAATACCATAGAAACGGCAAATAATCCAAATTCCATCAGCTGGTGAATGGATAAACAAATTATGATTATCTCCGTAAGAGGATACTACTCAGCAATAAAAAGGAATGAATTATTGATATCCATGTCATTTATGATTCTCAAAATCATTATGCTGAGTAGAAGAAGCTAGAAATAAAAGCATACTGTTCTATGATTTCATTAATATGAAATCCTAAAAAAGGTAAACTAATCTACTGAGAAGGAAAGTACATCAGTGGTTGCTGGAGGGTTTGCATGAAGGGAAAGGAGACGGATGCAAAGGGGCACAAAGAAACTTTTGAGCTACTGAAAATGCTCAGATCTCCATTGTAGTGGCTGGTTACACAAGTATATACATATTAGTCAAAACACCTTCAATGGGTGCATTCTACTATACATTTATGAGATTTTGCCTCAATAAAGCTGACTTCTTAAAAAAGAAAGAGCAAATCATAAACTTAAAAAAAAAAACAAAAAAAAAACAACCTACTGAGGATTGCATTAGCAACATTACCTTACAGGGAAAATAATTTTTTTGAGCTCAACACTGACTGTACATTCTAGTGGAATGTACACTAAGGACAAAATGAGCTGTGAAGAAATACTATATTTCAATCAGAATCACATCATTAACAGTAACAGACAATATAATCTTGAAACTATTTTATGTATCTTACTGAATAAAGCAAAAAGTGAATGTGTTAATAGTATTAAGTATATGATGAGCCAAGCAAAGAGCTATAAATACAAAATCAAAGAGTTTAAGGACAAAAGAAACAGTAACATTAAATGTGATTTAGAAATATCAATTAACTCATGATTCTATTTTTCCTGAGTTTTGTCCACTAAAAGCCTGAAAATAGTAAGATCCCAGCCACAATGAACACACCTAACATCCAGATTCTGGTTTCTAAGTACCATTGTCCCCCAAAGGGAATCAGAACTTCTTGGAGAAATGGATTCCATGTCTGTAAATGGAAACTGTAAGATGAGCATAGGACACTTCTGTACAGAAAGCAAGGAAGTACTAAAAGGCTAAAGGGAGCATGTTCAAAGGATATAAAAGGCAGCTTGAAAAAATAAAAGGGCCTTATTAGCCAAACCTGTGATAATTTGAGCATCAAAACAATGACTAATTGATTATAAAATGCTAACAAGGCAAAAATGATGAGTCCACAGTGATAGTCACAGAGATTTATTTGCACCCATTAGAGGGGATATTACACCAATCCTTTCTTGCAAATCGGCCATTACAGTCCCTTTTTAGGAGTTATAATGCCAACTAATGACAGAATCAGAAAAATCACCACTTTGCAACCCCCAGTGAAATAACTCAGGCAAGAATCATCAATGGATCTACACACAGTGCCAAATTACCTGCCCACAGATTATGGGTTAACTGCAAAGGGGAGAACACCATCCAGGGGAGATCTGGCATCACCACCTTAGGCCAGTGTTCAAAGTCAGCATCACTAACAGTGGGACAACCTGGTGAAATCTAATGGTTTAAGAAACACCCAGCACCATCTGGCAAATGTTTAAACAAGCTTGAACCTCAACAATTAGATCTGACTCCCAGAGGACACAGAGACAACTTAAGCAAAATCACAAGAAAATAGCCAAATTTAGGATATGAGGCATCATCACCTAAAACAATTGGCCTTGATCTTCTCAAAAAGGAGCTGTGATGGGATCATTCCAGACTGAAGATACTAAAGAGATGTAAAAATCCAAGAGATAACAAAAATTGCAATGCCTGTACCTTCATGAGATACTGGTTTTTTTGAAACACATATAAGTTATAAAAGTCTTTGGGAAACAATTGGATAAATGTGAACATGGGCCACATACTAGATGCTCCAAAAACTTATTTCAAATGTTCTTACGTGTGATAATAGTGTTACGGTGTTACACAGAGAATGTTTGTCCCTATGAGGTTTGTGCTGACGTTTTAAAGGGTGGAGCATCATGCTGCCAACAACTTTAATTGGTTCACGCCACCTATACATAAAGATGAAGCAAATACAACATGTTAACAATTACTGATTCTAGGAAGTGGGGATGGGGTATAGATGGTCACTGTTGTTGCACTGTTATTGCAACTTTTCTATATATTTGTATGTTTTCATAATAAAAATATGAGAGGGGGTGGAAAAGCAGCACAACTGACATTATCACCATCTGTAGTCTCATTCCAGACAGAACCAGTACTTTACCTATTTTTATAGGTAAAGTGAGTTGAATTAACACCCCATCTAAAAAATTCAATATTGCTGTCCTAACCCCTATGATCTCAGGATGTATATTTGGAGATTGGGTTTTAAAGAGGTTATTAAGCTAAAATGAGGTCATTAGGGTGGGCACTAATCCAATGTATGACTAGTGTCCTTATAAGAGGAAATTTGGACGCAGACACACAGAGGGAGGACCACGTGAGGACACAGGGAGAAGATGGCCATCTGCAAACTCAAGAGGCCTCAGAAGACACCAACCCAGCTGACACCTGATCTCAGACTTTCAGCTTCCAGAATCGTGAGAAAATAAATTTCTGTTGTTTAAGCCATCTAGTCAGTGGTGCTTCTTTTTTGACAGTCCTCACAAACTAATATAACAGAAAAGATTTCCAGGAGGAGAAAGACTGTGCCCCTAATCCAAATGAAGGAACAGCTTTTGTTACCTCGTGCACATTTTCAGGAGCTGAGACAGAAAGCTATTCAGGATGACTTAACGTCTGGGGGATACCAGCCATCCTGGAATCCGGGTTCTCTGGCACTCACAGGACTCCTCCTCCCGGAGCCAGAGATGTCTGGGGAGACCCCGCAGCCAGAATGAACCCCAGGAGAGACACTTTAAGTGCACGTCTGTCTACTAAGTGATCAGACAGTGATTTGTCACTACTGAGCAGAAGTGTTTCAAATATATTAAAGTTATTTCTCCTTGAAATAAAACATTCTCATGTTTATCATTATGTTTCTTATTTATTAAAAAGGAGGGACATTTTAAATACAAACTTAATATTATGCAATTTTTACCTTTGTGGAACCAAAATAAATGCTAAGAAAGGCAAAGAAAATGATGTCTCATTAAATCTCTTTTCCCACATTACTTGAACCATGCCAAGGTTATGAGGATAGAGGGTCAGTTCTAGAACCTCCGGATGTTTGAGCTGGAAAGGGTCTTAGAGTTCCCTGGTTGGCTCTCCTCCCTGGACATTGAATGGACCTTAACCTGGACGGGAGAGCTCGCAGAGAGCACGCAGCTGGTGGCTTGGCCCCACGACCGCCCTCCTCCGCCCTGACCTTCACCTTCGCGGCTATGGTGAAACCCCATGAGAAGTAAGAGCCCCGAGCGCCTCCCGCTGCAGACAGTGGTGAGGTTAGGAAGACTTTGCTGGAACCCTAGCCCTCTGTTTCTCAACCTCAACCCTCCTGGCATTTGGGGCAGGGCGGTCCTTGGCTGGGGGGCTGCCCTGTGTGCTGCACACTGTCCAGCGGCATCCCTGGCCTCCACCCTGGATGCTAGCTGGACGCTTCCCCCAAAGCTGTGACAAACAAGTCTCCAGACAAGGCAAAGTGTCCCACGAAGGGACAAAAATACCTCCAGTTAAAAACTGCTGCTTCAGAGCATGATAAACTACTAAATTCTGGCAAAAATAGGAGCCCCCAAGTCCAAGCTCAATTCAGATATGGGGTGCACCTCTTGCCCACCTCACTGATTTACCCTGAGCAGATGGCTCAGGCCCTCTCTTCCCAGCCTCACCCTTGTTGCGGTCCTATTTCCAGGGACACTTAAGGACTTCAGTCAAGCTTCACTTCCTCATCCATGTTAACACCAAAATGTGGTCAGCCTCCCTGAGAAGAATGTCTCAGAACAGAACTCTGCCTTGACAGTGCTGCCCGAGCAGCCCGCGCACCTGTCCCACCCCGTGTGCCCAGGGTGTAGGCCCCTCTTAAAACACAACCCTTCACAGCCCCGTCCACGAGCAGGGTGTTCACCAGCTTCTCACTCAGCACTGAGGCCACACGCCAGGTGTGCAATCCCTCCGCCTACAAAGCGCAGCAGCAATGAGCTCACAGGCCCCACAAGCCTGGACAGTCCCAGGAGGTCACCTGCAATCACTCGTGAAGATGCTCACCCACGCGGGCTAGAGGCCAAACCAGCCCTGAAGCGCAAGAGCTCCGTGTCTAACTCTGAAATCACGCTCAGTGGGCATGGAAGCACCCACTTCTCAGAGAATCATCACAAAAACCACAAGCAAGGTAACTGAACTGTCGGCCACAAATATTACTGATTAACAGGATGATTCTCTACTGTAGACTATTTACTCTGAGTATTCCTGAAGTGACTCACAGAAGGACTGTGCCTTGGACCAAGGCCTCAGCCTACAAAACCACACAGATTACAGGTTTGTTTTAAATTTTATAAAGCCTTCCCACAGTATCTGGTGCCATGACCATAATAGCCACCCCCAATTTGGGGGAACACCCCCTGCCCCAACATTGCAGTCCTATAGAGCATGCCAAGGGGGCTGGCTCAGTGCCCACAGTCCAGGAAGGGCTATGCGACGTTTGCTGAAGTCAAGGTAGAGCTGGCCCCAGGCCCTTTGCTCAATCCTTTCAGTATTTCCCAAGCTTCACCTGGTCTGTCAACAGCCCACAACTCCAGCTGTTTGCTGGTCAACCTCTCCAGATGACCATTCGGTGCCTGGAGTCTACCACGTGCACACCAGAATGCATCACCGTCCCCCCCACTCAGCCCCTCCCCTCCTCCTCGGTGCTAGTCCCCGGCACAGCCATCACCCTCTCCTCTCAGCCGACTTAAACCTAGACTCTTACTCCTCTTCCTTGTCTGCCACCCCACGGCCCCCAGCTGTCATCACAGCCTGTGATCCTGCCTCCGAGACAGAAGCTCTGCTCTCACCTCCAGCTTTATTTCAGTTGCCAGCCTGCTCCAAATCCTGTTGCCCTGGCCAAGCCCCTGGCCCCTCCTGGACTGTCATCCACTGCTCTGCTTCCTGCTGCCAGGTCTAAGTACCCCAAATGCTACTCCTGTCACCTTCCACTCCTCTCCAAGCCTCCGGCAGCAACCAGTGGACACAGAAAACATCCCACCTTCTGGTCTAAGCCCTGCACAGCACATACCTTCCCAGCTACCTGGCCTTTTCCTGTGCCACCCCTTCCCTGCCCCTCATCTTCCTCTATTCCACCAGCTTCCTCTCCAAACTATGTCCAAGTTTGCTCAGGCCATGGTGCCCACTCCTCCCAGATGCCTTCAGAGGTGGGGTGGAAGCATGTGGGCTTCAGTCGGATAGCTCTTAGCTCAGGTTCTGCTCTGCAGCTTACCAGCTGTGTGACCCATGACAGGTTACCTAATTGTCTCTCAGTTTCCTTGTCTAGAGGTGGGACAATAACCATCCATTTTGCAGGGTGCTGAGATCATTGAGAACATGGGAAAACCCTTGATAAAACAGGGGTCGTAGCTGAGGCAGAGCCTAGAGGTCACATTGAATGAGGCAGGCAAAGGTGTCCCCTGCCTCAAGGGAAGGTGTCCTGCTGGGTCCAGAGTGGGAGGAGTGGGGGACAGAAACAGTCCAACCCTGTTCCCTTGACATTCTATTGCTCAGAACACTTGAGTAGTTTTGTTTTGAACAAGGGTTTTTTTCCCCCTGTATTTTTCCTTTTTTTGGCTAGAGTCAGTGCCATCTGTGAATTACACTGCAGAGGCCAGGTTTTCAATGATTTGAATAAGACCTCAGGGAGTCTGAACTGAACATATGTCCCACAAAAATATAAAGTAACTCATATGCTTTCATCTATTAATTGGGAAAAGGGGCCTTTTATCAATGTCTAAATTTTTTTGAACAGTCAGAGATACATCTGGTTCTCCCGCTACACACAACATGGCAAAAAGACTACATCCAACCTGTCAGGCTCTCCACATAGACGTGAGGAAGGACATACTAGCCTTAGAGAGAGCAAACACAACAGATGGTCTTAAATAAAAATAAGGTGACTGTACTGGTTTCTTGCAGGTGCTGAAACAAATCACCCCGAATTCAGTGGATTAAAACAAAAGGAACTTACTCTCTCATAAGCCAGAAGTCTGAAATCGAGGAGCTAAGAGGAGCCCCTCGGAAGGCTCTTGGATCCATCCTCACCACCTCTAGGCCCGCCAGCTCCCTGCGATCCTTGACATTCCTTGGCTTGCAGCTGCGTCATGCCCATCTCTGCCGCCATCGTCACATATGGCTCTCCCCTGTGTCTGTGTCTTCTTCTTACAGGGACACAAGTCACTGGATGTAAGGCTCACCCTAATCCAGTATGACCTCATCTTAACTGTTCACATCTGCAAAAGGGCTTATTTCCAAATGAAGTCCCACAATCCAAGGTTCCAGGCACACATGAAATTTTGGGGGGATATTCTTCAAACCATTACAATGACGACAGGGGTAAATCAGGCAATTCTCTAGAATCATTAGAGCTAAAAACAACTTCAAAGATAACCACAGATATGAAACAGGTTTCTTCTCTGATACCAACCCCAATGGACTGGTGGTGGCTTGCAGGAGCGATGCTCAGAGAAGGCATTTGACCCTACGGGTAAGAGCTGTGGCTTAAGAGGTTTGCCCACCCTGGACGTGGAAGACAGGACTGGAGAGGGATTCCACATCTCTGCCCTCCCTGACCTCATTCGACATGCTCACTTAGGAGATTCAGAAACTGAGCCTGTGAAATGTTCAAGTCACACCTTTACCTGATGGAAGCACCAGGCCTAGCACCCAGGCCTCCTGGGTCTACACTCGACAATCAGCACTCCCAACAGCTACGAAGAGACGTACAACTTTCTGGTGTCACAGATGAGTTATGGACTCTGAACATACACTAAAAGTCAGCCAGTGACTTCCATTGATAGAAAACTGGTTTCATCCATTTAGAAAAGTGTGTTTCTAACCTCGATCAATAAACTTCCTTCCTTCAACAAACATTAGCCACACACCTACCATAATACCAGTAATGAGTTCTAGGAACAACTACTCTAGTTGTGAGAAAGAACATAAAGCAATATGGACGTGCAGAGATAAAGATACACCCACAGTGCTACAGCTCCACTGAGGCAAGGGACGCAGCCTGGCCTGGACAGAGAGCATTATGGAAAACTTCTTGGAGGAGGTGACCCCTGTCAACATCTACAGATGAACAGGAGTTATCCAGGGGCACAGAAGGATCAGGCCATAACCAACAGCATGAGCAAAAAAGACCTGATCACTTCTTAAACTATAGCAAGGGTTGCTGTAGATGTTGTGAATTGTGTGGTTTTATATCCCTTGGAGAAAGAGCTCCACAATGTATTCTTTTTATAAATTGGCACCTGAGGCTTATGACCCTCTCCCTGAAATGACATTTTACCAAAAGCAAAATCATATAACCTGCTGAGTTTCCATTTTTGCCTTGGCTCTCAGGACACTCAATCACAAGGGGAAAAAAAGGCGTAAAAATTTGGAGTATTTGCTTTCCCTTTTCTCTACAGGGTTTGTCTCATTTTTGTTTTTACCTAAGCAGCCTTATTGTAGCATGTCTCCTATGACTTACGGGACTCCTTATTAAAAGGAAAGAGCGTATAAACATGCTGATACGGAACATATGCTATTGTCTAGGCATGTGGTCCTGTAAGTCTAAAGCTGTAACCCCGTCACCTGAACCTAAGTCGGACTCCACATGGCTCATCTTCAGAAGCCCAAACCCATCAACTTCTGAGAGGAAAGGGGTTAATTAACTAACAACAAAGCCATCTGGGTCCTGAGAAGAGTGAAGCAAACCTTCCTCTGAATAAGATGAATAAGTGCACATAGGCTGAGGCAAAAAAAAAAAAAGTTGGCTAATGTTCTCTCTGGTCTCT
Source organism: Manis javanica (assembly GCF_040802235.1). Lineage (NCBI taxonomy): Eukaryota > Metazoa > Chordata > Mammalia > Pholidota > Manidae > Manis > Manis javanica. The sequence goes on along the minus strand of NC_133163.1, from coordinate 14,267,181 downwards.
TTAAATTTAGCTCATACAAGAGAACATAGAAGAAAGCAAAGGAAAAAGAACAAGACAAGAACTACTTATATGGCCAATGTGTGAAGGCGCCTCCGAAAGGACCATTTTCACAACTCTCACTTGCACTGAGAGAAGAAAAGAATTGAAGGTTCAGTCTTCCAAAGCCTCAATAACCAGGCATTGAAGACTTGACTCTCTTTTATGTCCTCAGCTCAGCAATTTCATGGGTAAGCTGTCCACCTCAACACACAAGTGCCCTCGCAGATGGCAAGTAGCTTAGGGGTCACACACTAGGTAATTGTGGTGGGCAGGAAATTTCACTCTTTGCCCAGATGTAGGCAATCTGTCTGGGGAAAATTAGCCAACCAAAAATCATTTTTTAATTTCTTCTTGTGCACATAGTGCTAAGTGCCACTGGATAGAAATATAAGGCATTGCCCCTAATATCAAGGAATTCACCATCTGGAACGTCCTACCAGTGTTGCAGGGTCACACAGGCACACATCGCACACCTCTAGGAGGTGCCGTTCCATAAAGGCTACAACATGAAGTTGCAGCTCCAAACCTAGTCCTGCTAGGCTATGAGAACCCTGGCAAGTTACTTAACCAATTTTCTAAGGCGGTTATGAGAATTAAGAGATTAAACATGTATGGTGTGGAGAAAATGGAAATTTCTGACCAGGATTAAAACCTGGCCTTAATAGTACCCATTGTGCATATATATACCTACTAGCTTGTTTGGACATCTATGGGATGTTTACCGGGGACAGAGCGCTGGTCAGTCGCGGGAGTAGCGACCCAAGGGAGGGGTGGAGCGTAAACACCCATTCTTTCCTTTCCTCAGTTCCTGGTATGTAACTGGTCAGGCATCCGGAGACCCACCCACAGAGTCCCTCCTAGTGGGTGGGGCAGGGAAGTAGAGGGCCAGGAGAGCTGGGAGAGAGCAGGGTGAGTGTGGATGCAGATAGCTCAGAGGGCAGGCAGGAAGCCTGGAGAACTAGGAGAAAACGGTGGCTGGCAGGGGAAGTGGGGGAGCCCCAGCACTAGGGTAGGATTAAGCCTGTGCTGGGGAGCAGCAGGGAGCAGCGCAGGAGCCAGAGAGACTGAGACCTACTGCCATGAGAATAAACGTGGTACCCCTTTTAAAACCCCCAACTTCTTGCCCTTGCCTTTATTCTCCAGTCTTGCCAAATTCAGCGGGAACTCCCCCTGGGTGAGGAGGCCCATCCTCCCAGAGTAAAAACAGTTAAATGAGAAAGTGCCTGACACATAATAACCGCTCAATTAATGTCAGCATGACAAGTCATTATGTAGAATGAAAACCAATTGTATTAAGTCAGTTTAGGCTGCCTTCACAAAATACCAGAGGCTGGATGGCTTGAACAACAGAAATTTATTTCTCATAGTTCTGGACCAAGTCCAAGACCAAAGTGCTGTCTGATTCAGTGCTGGTGAGACCTCTATTCCTGGCTTATAGATAGCCACCCTCTCACCGTGTACACACACTGCCTTTCTTTGGTGCATGATTGTAGAGATCTCTCTCTCTTCCTCTTACAAAATCACCAATCCTATAGGATTGGGACTACACCCTTATGACCTCATTTAACTAACCTTAATTACCTCCTAAAAGCTGTCTCCAAATACAGTCACACTGGGGTTAGGACTTCAACATACAGATTTTAAGGGGGCACAATTCAACCCATAGAACTGACATAAGGGAAATGACCACGAGTATAGTATTTGCTGAATGTCTACTATGTTCCAGGAGTTGTACCCTCATTATGTCATTTAATCTTTAAACAATAATGTTAGAAACACATTATTATTCTCACATCGCAAATGAGGACACAGTGCATTAAAGCAATTAACGTGCTGTAGGACACACAGCTAACATGTGGCCAGAGATTCATGCTGGTTTCTCTGATTCCAACCTGCATGCTCCTGAAAAATCATCTGCACTGTTCCTTATTTCATTAGATGACAGACTTTGTTACAAAGTTTATTATAAACTGCATAGACAGACTATAAATGCCAAGGCCAGACAGAGACTAATAAGATCAGGAGTAGATTCCCGTAAGGAGATGGGCTTTAAACTGAGCCCTTAGGAAAGAGCGACGCTGGAGGATACAGAAGGGAGAAGGAAGAGGGGTTCAGGTAAAGACAGCTCAAGCAGTGGAGCATGCCTGGTGGGTTTTGTAGAGCATGGCAGGGACCGGCTTGTCCCCACGATAGATGTGTGGGGAGAAGCAATGTGAAACACAGAAGCCAAATAAGTGAAGGCAGACTCGGAAGGGTCTGGAAAGTCAGGAGGAGTTGGGAACTTCCTTCCACGGGTGGCAGCAACCAATGAGGCCACCTGAGCAGAGAATACAGCAGTGGCAGTGCTTGGGACATCTGCAAGGGACAGAGCCTGCAGATGGGGAAGGCTGCACCGGCAGCTCAAGGAGGGAGGGGATGTGGGAGCTGCTGGGTGTGGTACTGAGGCCAGGCTCTGGGCTCTGCTCTTTCTTAGTTCTCAGTAAACTGATGACCAGGGAAAAGGAGGAATCAGAGAATGCCAGGTTCCTCATGTCAAGGACCAGGAGAATGGGGGTGCCATTCATTCCTTAAGCACAACTCTGGGAGCCCCCTGTGCAAGGTGCTGTCCTACATTTGGAGAACGAAGACAGATGGTAAAGCAGTGACAAACAAGTACATGAGAACAGCAGGGCTGAGTGCTCAGGGGGACCTGTCCTGGCGGAAGACCTCTCAGAGGAGGCGCCATTACAGCTGGAAACTGACAGATGAGAAGGTGCCAGGCTGGATGAGAGGCAGGAAAATCAAAATGCAGGTGCCCAAAACAAGGTAATCAGAACGAGAGGCTGACAGCAAAGGTATTGAAAGGGAAGATGTGACGGAGCCACAGGCATCCAGGCATCCAGGAACAGGCGCAGAGGCAGCTCCACCAGAGCCAGCAGGACACTGACCACCCACATGGCTGCTGACACCAGGTGGCATCCACAAAGGGAGCCTGGGGAGATGGGCGTGTCCAAAGTCACATGACCCACAAAGAGAAAATCCTGGGGAAACGGGTCTCTGAGGCACTGGGGGCAGAATTAGGGTGACTCAGGAAACACCAGGAGGGCTGGCCTGGAAAACACCTTGCTGTGGTGGAAGGGAAACATCCAGAGAGGCTCCGGGGGCAGAGCCGCAGCCCACAGGGGGCTAACAGGAGACCTGTTTGGGCTTTCGTAGGTGATTCTTTTTTCCCATCTGTGATGCTTTCCTGAAAATGGGTTTGCTAGTAAAATGTAGAGAAGTCAAAAACTTATGTCACCATGTACTCCTCACAAACATAAAGGAATGTCCCTTCTTAAAGTGTTCAATAAAAAAGAAAAACAGGAAGATTGTAAAATCCCTGACTACCTAACCTTCTGGACTCCAACACCCATAATTCTTTGGCAGTGTTTCACACCAACCCTTTAATTTTCTTCTATCTCTTTATGCTCAAAGACTCTCAGGGTTACCAAATCAAGACCAAAGATTCACGCCAAACAAATTCCATTTCTTTCACAATGGATGTATTCAGGAGAACCATGCTCTTCACAACTCTTCTTATACTAACCTTTTCAATTTTTAATTTTCATTTTTATAAAACAAGAGCAAAGTACATAAACAACTCATATGATTGCACACAAAAAAAAATATGTCCTAAAGTCAAAGATGGAAAAGCTGTAGAAACAGATGTGTTGGCTGGCAGATAAGGTGGGATGGCTAGAAGCATTCACTTGCTGGTGATGTTCAGGAAGCTAAATTCAGCGTACGAATGGCAGTCTTAGGAGGTGTCAACACATGGTACTAGCGAGCCCACCATGGAGATCTCACAAGATGATGCAGGCTGGTCACAGCTACAGATGGGACTCCTGGCCTTTGGCCTATAGCAGAAGGATGGACTTAAGGAATAAGGTTCTTTCCTACCACGTATGAAATAAATACTTTTTTTTTTCAGGTTTGTAAATTGTAAAATACTCTGCACCGGGAATTGTTTTGGCCGTATGTTTTAACTGCAACTTATAATATATACATAACATATATATGTTTTAAAAGGAAAACTCTTACTTTTAAGAAAATGATAAAGCCATGAAATCCACTAATATATTTTTCAATCAGGAGACAATGTTTGAGGATTTTCTCTAAGCTGCTTTTTTTTAAGAGGAAATCCCAACCCACAGAGCAGACAATTTGCTTTTTCTTTCAACTCACAAGCTGAATCATTTTGTATTGGGGAGTTCTTGTTATTGAATATGCCTTTATTCGGGGCAGGGGTGGGGGGCAGCCTAGCAAAATAAAATACAAGGTATTAAAGAAAATAAAAATGGTGCAAAGAAGTTTCAAAGTAATTGAATCTACTTTGTATGACCCTATTCTCCAGAAGTCCTTCTTAAGTCCCTGCCAACCCCCGGCAGTGCTGTGAGAAATGCCACCACGGCCACCACAGTCCTCACAGATGGGGGCGACCCTCTCAGGGCAGGGTCCAGACTTACACTCGGTCCAGTTCCTTACGAGACTTGCCGCCCTTCTCACTTAGGAGAGAAGGTCACTGATGGAAGAAGCTCAAAGCTTCAGAATGGATGAGCTGAAGACAGTGTCAGGAGGCGGTATCTCCGGAAGGTCTCTCTCCAGCTGCTAAGCAGAACAGTGCATCCAGCCCACCACAGCCCAGAGGTGAAGAGGGCTGGTGTGAGGAAAATGCATTTCTTTATTTGTGTTTGGTCTCCCGGGGTCAATTAAGGAGGGTGAGAACTTTGGCAGGGGAATCACCTTGACCCCGAGGAGCAGCCCAACCGCCCATCGCCAGCCCCAGCCTGACCTCAGCTCTCAAGAGCGAACAAGTCCTCCTCCTTGAAAAGCAGCCTGGGTTAAAGGTTCTGAATGCTGCTCAAAAATAAAATGTTGTTACACTGGGCAGATTGAAGACACTCGACAAAAGTGCCTTCAGATGCTCAGTGAAACTGAGGTCATACAAACACTGAGTCATTGGGAACAAAGGAGCCAATGCATTAATAATTCTAAGGGATCCAGGCCCGCCCCTCATCTGATGTGCGCATCTACAGTTGTGCAAACCAAGCCTCATAATTTCACATTTCGAGCAAAAGGATTTTCCGCTGAAGAACTTGCTACTCCACATGAGAGTTACTCCTCTCAAGTTCAAGGATTAGAAAGACCCTGAGAAAGAAATTTGGCAGTGGGCTGTACCAATTCAAGCCAACCATCAGGGAGCAGGAACCACCCTATGGGTTCAGTGCATCTAAGACTCTGCTATGGGCAAAAGGGCAAGTGCGTGGGCCCCTAAGACAGACTCCCTGAGGGGCTCAGTGCTAGAGGACTGGGGAGACGGCGGAGCCTGGCCCGCAAATACCTCAAACTCAGAGGCGGGAGTGACGAGCCAAGACCGTCCGCACTGCGGCGAGGGCGCCTTCTGGGAGCAGGTCGGGTTCTGAGAGGGTGGGCTAAGTGTCCTGAGTTTCCAACAGGATGATGCTTTCTAAGATTTTCCCAAAAGCTAAGCCTTCCTCCTGCTCCATCACTCTGTACCACCCTCTCCTCGCAGACACAGTGAGATGAACCTTTTCCAAAACCCTTTCAATAAGAGAAAAGGAAGGAGGTAAGAAAGGAAGAAGAAAGAGCACGCGGGCACTTATTACGTATCACTTCGGATAAAGAAAAGCAAGTTCAAGGGCATGACAAATAAACTACGGAACCAGAATAATGAGTCCCCTCGGTCTGTGCCACAGTGTCTCCACGGGCAGCCTGTGTAGCAAATACAGCCAGAACCCTATCACCTCTCTCCACTTTGTCCTCAAGATGCCTCCTCATTCACCTCGTTCACCATCAAGAACTGAAGAGGAAAACAAACCATTTGCCACCTAACTTGGCTTCATTTCTTTAACATGGACGAGGTCAGGTTTCCAATGTACTGCAGCAGGCAGTGTTAGGAGTGAGGGATGCTCTAAACACCAGCGGAGACCCGGGCTCTGGAAGCAAACCTCCCACAATCCCCTGCTGCAGCCACCACAAGCACCTCTCTGGCCTCCGCACATCCTCCTCTGCAAAAGGACAGGCGCACCGCGTAATTCCTGAGTGCGCCCATTAGGTTTCACTCTTCAAGTCTTTAGGGTAGGCAGACGCTCCCCTGCTACCTCTTTTGCTGCTGTATTCATGTCCTAGGGCGGCTGGAAGAAAGTGCCCCTAACTGGGTGGCTTGAAAAAACAGACATTGATTCCCTCACAGTTCTGTCGAGTCCAAAATCTAGGTGTCAGCAGGCTTGGCCTCTTCTGGAAGTTCTGCAAGACAGTATGCTCCATGCCCCCCACCTAGCTCCTGTGGACACCGGCAACCCCGCAGTTTCCTGGCGAGCAGGTCCACCACTCCACCTCAGCCTCCATTTTTACATGGCACTCTCCCCTGCAAGTGTATCTGCATCCCTTCCCTTCTTACAAGGCCACCAATAGGATGGATTAGGGTCTACCCTACCCCAATGGGTCCCCATCTTGGTTCTATCTACAAAGACCCTAATTCCAAATAAGGTCACATTCTCAGCTACCTGGGGTTAGGGCTTGAATATATCTTTTTGGGAGACAAAATTCAACCCCCGGTGCTTGCTTACATGGATACACACAGGGCACTGTGAGAAACCCAACACCGACACCATGAGAATAAGCTGCCATTTCTCAGTAGATGAACTAATAACCTCATGCCCTCTCCAAACTGCTGAGGGTGAATGTTGCCCTCAGTCAGCCATGGACAGGTGACAGCCACAAACAGAGTCCCCCACCAAGCCTGCACACCTCAGCACCAGGGTAGACAAATGTCCAAGTACGTAAGCCAAACGCTTCACACAGGAGGAAAAAGCCCAACTGGGCTGACCGTGAAACTCAACCACTGCTAAGAAAACAACCATAGGGCCCTAAATCACACCTGCACAGACAGCACCCTTGTCCAGAGTGGGGCAGGAGAGACTCAGTGACAGTGACGGAGGGCAAAGTGGACAGAGTCCAGAGGTGCAACTTGCCTGGAGCAGGAACTTGGGGAGAAAAAGAACGACTCATCAAAGCCTCTGACTTTGTTGGGAGCTCACTAAATGCTTTTTGACAAAGGACACATCATCACCAGGAGGAACGTACAGAGAGGGAAGAAAGAGACCAAGAGCCCGCCTTGGACATGCCCGGCCTAAGAGATCCGGCCAGGAGCACGTGGGTGCCAAGCGTGCCCCCAGGCCACGCACACACTTAGAAATGCATTTCCGCAGAGCTAGGATACTTGGAGCCGCTGTTCTCTAGTTCTGGGGTCCCAGGAGCACTGGGCGAGTGTTCAGAAGAGCTGGGTCCCTGCTGCTCACTGAGGGTTACAGGGGAGAATGAGGGCCAGGGCCCCAGGAAGGCAGACCCCAACTGAAGAACAGCTAGTGCGTCCCCACCCGTGCGACTACATGGTTCTAATTATGGAACGAAGGGCTTGCAGATCACACAAAACCCAGTCCCGCTGCTCCCAAAGAGAAAGCGGCTTCTCTCGAGTCAGCACTGAGAGGACAGGGGTCCACTCCCACACTTCCCCAAAGCCTCTCAGAAATCACATATTCACGCACAACATCATGCCACACCCGGCTCCTTTGGGCAGAAAGGCTCTTTCTTAGCACACCGTGCTGACAACGGTGATCAGACGCTGATCAGCACCCATGACTGGCAGTCGTCCTGCACGGAGTAGGGAGGATTATGAAGAAGCCCTCCGTGGCAAGTAGTCTGGGAACCACGGATGTAGGCCACCTCAGCCTGCAGATGAATTACTAAATAACCACACTGAATAAACACAGTGGGCCCACAAGAAAAGGCTTAATAGATTAAATGGAGAAATCTAAAGTTCAGAGAGATACAGGCACTCAGCCTAGGACAAAAAGCTGGTTCGTGACCAAGTTAGCTCAAGAACCCAGAGGCCGTAAACACCTACTTCCGCACTCTGTGCCCCAGCCAAGCCTTCTATTAACCTTCCCCAAGCCACAGATACCTTGTTCATCAACTCATACAAAAACCAAGAGGCAGTCACCCTTTCCCCCATCCCCCCATAAAACCTTCTACAGATGTCAGACACCATGTTGTACATGTATTTCTTTATATGCTATCTCTCCCACTAGCCTGGAATCACCCTTGTTTTCCTGATGCCCAGTGCAAAGCCTGTCTGCAAGCATGAAATCAACATTTGCTGAACGACCAAGTAAGTTAGCAGAAAGTTTCAGGCACTATATGGGGATAGTATCATTACCTTATACTTATTATTTCAGAAAAAAAACCCCCACCCAGCCCTGTGCCCGCCCAGATATAAGCTGATCACTAAGGATGGGGAGAAAATTTTCAAAGTTTTTTAAAAAACTGTAGAAAATGCAGTTACTCAAGACAGATACTTAAGTAAAAAAAACCCTCCAACGTCCTCTGATTACACGTGTCACTGCTTCTGGGCAGTCGGCACTCTCCACACAGGGTGCCCACATCAACAAACAGGATCAGGTCCTTTGCTCAGTAGGGAGACCTGTGCAGATTTCATCAATGGCTATAATATTAATTAGCAGGTAACTCAAAGTAACATCCACAGACTCATTCAAAGATTAAAATTCCAAGCCATTCTGAGTAATTAGTGAAACAAAAATTTGATAGGTTTGAGCATGTTTTCAAAGGTCACAAACAGAAATGACAAATCACTTATAAAAAAACTGTAGTACATTCAGTGACTCAAGTAAGACACATGGAAAATTGATCCCATATAAATAGCACAAGTTCATGTCCATTTCCAATTAACCAGTCTTGAGAGGAACCAGTGAAGCAATGAGGTGATGCAGAAAGACGAGCACCAGACCCAGAGGCAGCAGTTCTGGGCTCCTCGCAAGTGGCTCACACTCTGCGAGCCTCAAATTCTTCCATAAACCAACACCTTCTATGATCCCAGTGAAGAGAACTTGATCAAAGAACTTAGGGAACATCAACAGTGAAGTACATACACTGTGTACAAATTCATTTTAACAAAAGGCTACTGGGTGTTATCTACAATTAAGTGAACTTTATATAGCAGGGCCCAATTGCCCTGCATCACTTAAACCACCTCTTTACACTTAAAACACTCCTTGGTCAGCATATTCAGAGCTAAAACTCTCTTGGCTTGGTTAATTCTTGATGACAGTGGTGGTAATGGTAACAACAGAAAGGAAGGCAGCTGTTGGCCATGGACGGGACATAGGGGCAGTTATCTGGGCAAAGCTAAAGTCTTACAGTGAACTGAAAAAAAAAATTAGAGAACAGTATTCTTCATTAGAGAAAGCTACTCATATAGGATATGCAAACCTTATTCAGAATATACTCAAGTGTTCTAAAAAAGCTGAACCTATGTTTATTAGGGAATACTCGAACTGGTAGCTTATGGCTTGTCCACTCTTTCATAAGGCATATCGAGACGACCTGCCACATGCTGGGCAACATGCCAGTCCCAGGAGATGACATGTGGCCCCTGCCCTCAATGTCAGATGGCAAGAAAAGTGAAGAGAGGACACTGGCAGATACTAAGGAGATAATCACCTTGAAATACACTGTTACAAAATAATGGGCAAAGTGGGAACGAAAACTAAAATGGGAAGGGAAGGTTTTGCAAAGGTGCAGGTCAGCTGCATCTTCCAAGCAGGATGAATGCAGGATGAAAAAAGAGAAGAACTTTCTAAGCAGAGGGAACAGCACATACAAATGAAAGTCAGCTAATATTAGAACTTATGGCCTTTTGCAGGAACCCGGAGTCCTGGAATATGGCAGAAGGGTTGGAACATCAGAATACTGACAAGAGAAGAAAATAAAAAGGGATGACAGCTTCTTTTCAATGGTGAGGAAGAAAGAAAAGAGAGGAAAAGCTAGATCAAAAAGAGATTGGGGGGGCGGAGCCAGGATGGCGGCGTGAGCAGAGCAGTGGAAATCTCCTCCCAAAAACACATAGAGCTATGAAAATATAACAAAGAAAAATCTTCCTAAAATAGAGACCACAGGACACAGGACAACATCCAGACCACATCCACACCTGCAAGAACACAGCGCCTTGCGAAGGGGGTAAGATAAAAGCCCCGACCCGGCGGGACCTGAGCGCCCCTCCCCCCGGCGGGTGGAAAGAAACCGGAGCGGTTTTTTTTTCTTGGCGAGTGCTTTTTGGAAGCCTTAAAGGAACGGGCCCCCGTTGCTAGGGAGGCAGGGTGGCGGGACCGGTGAGCAGGTGCCTGAGACCGGCGCCTGAGGACGGAGGAAATCGCGCATTTTCCCCCTTTTTTTTTCTCTTTTTGGTGAGCGCTATTTGGAAGCCTTAAAGGGACAGGGACCCCGGTGCTAGGGATGCAGGGCGGCGGGACTGGTGAGCAGGTGCCTGGAACCGGCGCCTGAGGACAAAGAATATCCCACGGTTTTCCCTGCGGGACCGATGGGCGGGTGCCTGAGACCGGCACTTGAGGACAGAGGAAATCGCGCGTTTTTCCCCTTTTTTTCCCCTCTTTTTTGCGAGTGCTTTTTGGAAGCCTAAAAGGGACAGGGACCCCGGTGCTAGGGAGGCAGGGCGGCGGGACTGGTGAGCGGATGCCTCGGACCGGCACCTGAGGACAAAGAATATCCCGTGTTTTTCCCTGTGGGACTGGTGGGCGGGTGCCTGAGACCGGCACCTGAGGACGGAGGAAATTGCGCGTTTTTCCCCTTTTTTTCTCTTTGGTGAGTGCTTTTTGGAAGCCTTAAAGGGACAGGAACCCCAGTGCTAGGGAGGCAGGGCGGCAGGACTGGTGAGCGGGTGCCTGGGACCAGCGCCTAAGGACAAAGAATATCAAGCGTTCTTTCCCTGCGGGACCGGTGGGTGGGTGCTTTTTGGAAGCCTTGAAAGGACAGGGACCCTGGTGCTAGGGAGACAGGGCAGCAGGACCAGTGAGCGGGTGCCTGGGACCGGCACCTCAGGACAAAAAAAAAAAAAAAAAACGCGTGTTTTTTCCTTTCTTTTTCCTTCTGTTCCCTCTCTCATTGTTGCTGTTGTTGTTTTGGTTTGGAGAGTGCTTTTTGGAAGTCTTAAAGGGGCAGGACAGGTCACTTAGACCAGAGGCAGGGAATCTGGGGATCTCTGGGCACTCTAAGCTCCTGGGCAGCAGGGAGCACAGAGGCCCCTTACGGAGATAAATAGCCTCCCGGCCGCTCCCCCTCCAACGGGGCTCCACCATTTTGGAGGAACAGCCCCAGCCAGGCCAAGCCCACAGCAACAGCGGAGATAAACCCCATAGCAACTGAGCAGGAAGCAGAAGCCCTGTCTGCGCACAGCTGCCCAGCACAAGCCACTAGAGGTCGCTATTCTCCCAGGACAAGGCCACAAACCAACAAGAAGGGAAGCTCTTCCAGTGGTCACTTGTACCAGCTCTGCAAACTATCTCTATCACCATGAAAAGGCAAAACTACAGGCAGACAAAGATCACAGAGACAACACCTGAGAGGGAGACAGACAGACCTAACCAGTCCTCCTGAAAAAGAATTCAAAATAAAAATCATGAACATGCTGACAGAGATGCAGAGAAAAATGCAAGAGCAATGGGATGAGATGCAGAGAAAAATGCAAGAGCAGTGGGATGAGATGCAGAAAAAAATGCAAGAGCAATGGGATGAAGTCCGGAAGGAAATCACAGATGTCAGGAAGGAGATCACAGAAGTGAAACAATCCCTGGAAGGATTTATAAGCAGAATGGATAGGATGCAAGAGGCCATTGAAGGAATAGAAGCCAGAGAACAGGAACGTATAGAAGTTGACATAGAGAGAGATAAAAGGATCTCCAGGAATGAAACAACACTAAGAGAAATATGTGACCAAGCCAAAAGGAATAATATTCGTATTATAGGGATACCAGAAGAAGAAGAAAGAGGAAAAGGGATAGAAAGTCTCTTTGAAGAAATAATTGCTGAAAACTTCCCCAAACTGGGGGAGGAAATAATCGAACAGACCATGGAATTACACAGAACCCCCAACAGAAAGGATCCAAGGAGGACACCACCAAGACACATAGTAATTAAAATGGCAAGGATCAAGGACAAGGAAAGAGTTTTAAAGGCAGCTAGAGAGAAAAATGTCACCTATAAAGGAAAACCCATCAGGCTAACATCAGACTTCTCGACAGAAACCCTACAGGCCAGAAGAGAATGGCATGATATACTTAATGCAATGAAACAGAAGGGCCTTGAACCAAGGATACTGTATCCAGCACGACTATCATTTAAATATGATGGTGGGATCAAACAATTCCCAGACAAGCAAAACTGAGGGAATTTGCTTCCCACAAACCACCTCTACAGGGCATCCTACAGGGACTGTTCTAGATGGGACCACCCCTAAAAAGAGCACAGAACAAAACACACAACATATGAAGAATGGAGGAGGAGGAATAAGAAGGGAGAGAAGAAAAGAATCTCCAGACAGTGTATATAACAGCTCAATAAGCGAGCTAAGTTAGGCAGTAAGATACTAAAGAAGCTAACCTTGAACCTTTGGTAACCACGAATCTAAAGCCTGAAATGGCAATAAGTACATATCTCTCAATAGTCACCCTAAATGTAAATGGACTTAATGCACCAATCAAAAGACACAGAGTAATAGAATGGATAAAAAAGCAAGACCCATCTATATGCTGCTTACAAGAAACTCACCTTAAACCCAAAGATAAGCATAGACTAAAAGTCAAGGGATGGAAAAACATATTTCAGGCAAACAACAGTGAGAAGAAAGCAGGGGTTGCAGTACTAATATCAGACAAAATAGACTTCAAAACAAAGAAAGTAACAAGAGATAAAGAACGATACTACATAATGATAAAGGGCTCAGTCCAACAAGAGGATATAACCATTCTAAATATATATGCACCCAATACAGGAGCACCAGCATATGTGAAGCAAATACTAACAGAAGTAAAGAGGGAAATAGACTGCAATGCATTCATTGAAGGAGACTTCATCACACCACTCACCCCAAAGGATAGATCCACCGGGCAGAAAATAAGTAAAGACACACAGGCACTGAACAACACACTAGAACAGATGGACCTAATAGACATCTATAGAACTCTACATCCAAAAGCAACAGGATATACATTCTTCTCAAGTGCACATGGAACATTCTCCAGAATAGACCACATACTAGCTCACAAAAAGAGCCTCAGTAAATTCCAAAATATTGAAATTCTACCAACCAATTTTTCAGACCACAAAGGTATGAAACTAGAAATAAATTCTACAAAGAAAACAAAAAGGCTCACAAACACATGGAGGCTTAACAACATCCTACTAAATAATCAATGGATCAATGAACAAATCAAAATAGAGATCAAGGAATATATAGAAACAAATGACAACAACAACACTAAGCCCCAACTTCTGTGGGATGCAGCGAAAGCAGTCTTAAGAGGAAAGTATATAGCAATCCAGGCACACTTGAAGAAGGAATTAACAGTCCCAAATGAATAGTCTAACATCACAATTATTAAAACTGGAAAAAGAAGAACAAAGGAGGCCTAAAGTCAGCAGAAGGAGGGACATAATAAAGATCAGAGAAGAAATAAACAAAATTGAGAAGAATAAAACAATAGCAAAAATCAACAAAACCAAGAGCTGGTTCTTCGAGAAAATAAACAAAATAGATAAGCCTCTAGCCCAACTTATTAAGAGAAAAAGAGAGTCAACACAAATCAACATAATCAGAAATGAGAATGGAAAAATCACGACAGACTCCACAGAAATACAAAGAATTATTAAAGACTACTATGAAAACCTATATGCCAACAAGCTGGAAAACCTAGAAGAAATGGACAACTTCCTAGAAAAATACAACCTCCCAAGACTGACCAAGGCAGAAACACAAAAGTTAAACAAACCAATTACGAGCAAAGAAATTGAAACAGTAATCAAAAAACTACCCAAGAACAAAACCCCGGGGCTGGACGGATTTACCTCGGAATTTTATCAGACTTGAGGGGAAGACATAATACCCATTCTCCTTAAAGTGTTCCACAAAATAGAAGAAGAGGGAATACTCCCAAACTCATTCTATGAGGCCAACATCACCCTAATACCAAAACCAGGCAAAGACCCCACCAAAAAAGAAAATTACAGACCAATATCCCTGATGAATGTAGATGCAAAAACACTCAATAAAATATTAGCAAACAGAATTCAAAAGTGTATCAAAAGGATCATACACCATGACCAAGTGGGGTTCATCCCAAGGATGCAAGGATGATACAACATTCGAAAATCCATCAACATCATCCACCACATCAACAAAAAGAAAGACAAAAACCACATGATCATCTCCATAGATGCTGAAAAAGCATTTGACAAAACTCAACATCCATTCATGATAAAAACTCTCAGCAAAATGGGAATAGAGGGCAAGTACCTCAACATAATAAAGGCCATATATGATAAACCCACAGCCAGCATTATACTGAACAGCGAGAAGCTGAAAGCATTTCCTCTGAGATCGGGAACCAGACAGGGATGCCCACTCTCCCCACTGTTATTTAACATAGTATTGGAGGTCCTAGCCACGGCAATCAGACAAAACAAAGAAATACAAGGAATCCAGATTGGTAAAGAAGAAGTTAAACTGTCACTATTTGCAGATGATATGATACTGTACATAAAAAACCCTAAAGACTCCACTCCAAAACTACTAGAACTGATATCGGAATACAGCAAAGTTGCAGAATACAAAATTAACACACAGAAATCTGTAGCTTTCCTACACACTAACAACGAATCAATAGAAAGAGAAATCAGGAAAACAATTCCATTCACCATTGCATCAAAAAGAATAAAATACCTAGGAATAAACCTAACCAAAGAAGTGAAAGACTTATACTCTGAAAACTACAAGTCACTCTTAAGAGAAATTAAAGAGGACACTAATAAATGGAAACTCATCCCATGCTCATGGCTAGGAAGAATTAATATCGTCAAAATGGCCATCCTGCCCAAAGCAATATACAGATTTGATGCAATCCCTCTCAAATTACCAGCAACATTCTTCAATGAATTGGAACAAATAATTCAAAAATTCATATGGAAACACCAAAGACCCCGAATAGCCAAAGCAATCCTGAAAAAGAAGAATAAAGTAGGGGGGATCTCACTCCCCAACTTCAAGCTCTACTACAAAGCCATAGTAATCAAGACAATTTGGTACTGGCACAAGAACAGAGCCACAGACCAGTGGAACAGATTAGAGACCCCAGAAATTAACCCAAACATATATGGTCAATTAATATTTGATAAAGGAGCCATGGACATACAATGGCAAAATGACAGTCTCTTCAACAGATGGTGCTGGCAAAACTGGACAGCTACATGTAGGAGAATGAAACTGGACCATTGTCTAACCCCATATACAAAGGTAAACTCAAAATGGATCAAAGACCTGAATGTAAGTCATGAAACCATTAAACTCTTGGAAAAAAACATAGGCAAAAACCTCTTAGACATAAACATGAGTGATCTCTTCTTGAACATATCTCCCTGGGCAAGGAAAACAACAGCAAAAATGAGCAAGTGGGACTACATTAAGCTGAAAAGCTTCTGTACAGCGAAAGACACCATCAATAGAACAAAAAGGAACCCTACAGTATGGGAGAATATATTTGAAAATGACACATCCGATAAAGACTTGACGTCCAGAATATATAAAGAGCTCACACGCCTCAACAAACAAAAAACAAATAACCCAATTAAAAAATGGGCAGAGGAACTGAAAGACAGTTCTCCAAAAAAGAAATACAGATGGCCAAGAGACACATGAAAGGATGCTCCACATCGCTAATTATCAGAGAAATGCAAATTAAAACTACAATGAGGTATCACCTCACACCAGTAAGGATAGCTGCCATCCAAAAGACAAACAACAACAAATGTTGGCGAGGCTGTGGAGAAAGGGGAACCCTCCTACACTGCTGGTGGGAATGTAAATTAGTTCAACCATTGTGGAAAGCAGTATGGAGGTTCATCAAAATGCTCAAAACAGACCTATCATTTGACCCAGGAATTCCACTCCTAGGAATTTACCCTAAGAACGCACCAATCAAGTTTGAGAAAGACAGATGCACCCCTATGTTTATCGCAGCACTATTTACAATAGCCAAGAATTGGAAGCAACCTAAATGTCCATTGGTAGATGAATGGATAAAGAAGATGTGGTACATATACACAATGGAATACTACTCAGCCATAAGAAGTGGAAAAATCCAACCATTTGCAGCAACATGGATGGAGCTGGAGAGTATTATGCTCAGTGAAATAAGCCAAGCGGAGAAACAGAAATACCAAATGATTTCACTCATCTGAGGAGTATAGGAACAAAGGAAAAACTGAAGGAACAAAACAGCAGCGGAATTACAGAACCCAAAAATGGACTAACAGGTACCAAAGGGAAAGGAACTGGGGAGGATGGGTGGGCAGGGAGGGATAAGGGGGGGGAAGAAGAAGGGGGGTATTAAGATTAGCATGCATGGGGGGGAGGGAGAAAGGGGAGGGTGGGCTGCACAACACAGAGAGGACAAGTAGTGACTCTACAACATTTTGCTAAGCTGATGGACAGTAACCGTAATGTGGTTGTTAGGGGGGACCTGATATAGGGGAGAGCATAGTAAACATAGTATTCTTCATGTAAGTGTAGATTAAAAATTAAAAAAAAAAAAAAAAGAAAGAAAAGGGGGATTACTCCTTGACAGGATAAAACTATTGGTAAATCAAAGATCAAAGCATGCTTTAAATATCCTTAATGTTGATCACTTAAAGGGTGTCAGATGATCAGCTATGGAGGTACTCTTTTCTGATAATATTCCTTTCTCTTAATTAAAAAAAAAAAAAAAAGCAGTTACTGTGTGCTGACCTCCAATGAGTTCTGCACAGTGGTATAGAGGGCATGTCAAAGTGTGGGCAAAGGGTCTGTTTGTTTCTATGCAGACGATCAAGGCCTAGCTTGGATACCCAGAAAATGAACTAAGATACGATATGAGGAGGAGCTTCCGGCATCAGCACTCTCTGGAGGACTTGTGCCGGGGGATGATCATCAAAAAGCCTCCACAGGGATCCGGACGATGCTGCGGTTGTGGCTGCATCCAGCCCACCGTCTCCTGGACTTGCCATAGGAATGAGGAGGGAGATGTCTAGGCTGGCATGTGCATACAGTGAGACAACGAATTTGACCGGATCTGTACTCTTGGAACTCAACCAGGAGTTGGGAGGGGTGCAAGTTGTAGCACTCCAAAATCTCATGACTATAGACTATCTATGGTTAAAAGAACATATGGGATGTGAACAGATCCCAGAAATGGGCTTCTTTAATTTGTCTGATGGTTCAAGTACAGTTGGACAATATCCATCATATCATAGATAAATTTTCACAAATGCCTAGGGTGCCTAAATGGTTTTCTTGGCTTCACTGGAGATGGATGGTAATTATAGATTTGCTTTGTTTATGTCACCGTATTCCTATTATGTTAATATGTGTGTGCAATTTAGTTAGTAGTTTAAAACCTATACATACTTAAGGTACTATACAAGAAGATATGTCAAAGAAATAATCAATCCTCCCATGTTTCCTTCATATGCTACATCTATAGCTTTTCTTCTTCCTTCCTAATTACAACCCTTAAATAGAATTCGTGCCTCATATCGAATTTACCGAGTATCATAATTCCTCCAGGTGGTAAAGATACCTCGAGACAAGTGCTGGGCATAGAAGCCACAGGGCATAAATGTGCAAAGAAGTAAAAAGCTAACCTTTGCAAACAATATGGCTTCTCTCTCACTTACCAACTTTACATTTCCCTGTATGGCCCCGGAAGATGACTGGTTAGCCAGAGACGGGTAAGATTCCTCAAGGGAGGAACAACCTAAGACAGGCACAGTCGCAGGGGGGCCATCAGGTGAGAAATTGGGGATCAACAGAGGTGAGGCTCAGAACCTCACCCCCCCTGCTTTGAGAGAAATCTTCTGCATCCGTGGATGTCTTGCTGCCCTTGTCTAGCCTGGATTAATACTTAGTCCATAGGCACACACCTGATCATCTGATCATCTACATTTGCCCTCTTACAGCACTAAACTATGTTTTCTCCCTTTATCTTGCATCTACCTACCACTTCAGCATTTTATTAAAAATAAAAATAATAATAATAATAGGAGAAATGTGGGATCAACATATAAATCAAGTACAAAAATCAAACGAATATTCATATTTGACCTGATTGTTTATAGGTCATAATGCATGATCAAAACCGAAAGTTTCTGTGATGACTGCCCTTGTACTGTTCACCATGTAAGAATTTATTCACTATGTAAGAATTCGTTCACCATGTAAGAACTTGTTCGTTATGCTTCAGAAGATTGGAGACTGACGAGAATTAGGCTTGAGATGGATTAATGATTGTACATTGAGCGTTGACCCCCCTATACTGAATTTTATTGTTGTTAACAACTATTTGATCAATAAATATGAGAGATGCCCTCTCAAAAAAAAAAAGAGATTGAAGGGACACATCAATCAAGTACCACAAATGGACCTTCTCTGAATTCTAATCTGAATAAATGGCTGCTAAAAACTTTCAACAATCAGATAAATTCTAAACTGGACTCGATTCCAGGAGTGACCATGGTTTTGTGGGTATGTGCGTGTTCGGAAGTGCTTATGTCTTAGGTAAGTCTGAAATATCTATAGATACAATGGTATGATGCCTGGGATTGGTTTTCAAATAATTCAGCAAAGAGGGTGATGAGGGGCAAGGGAGAAAGGATGAAACAAGATGGGTCACATGTTACTGATACATATGCGGTGCGGACTCCCGAGATGGTTACGCTATAGTCCATTTGGTGACAGTACTGAAATCTTCCATATTAAAAAATGTAAGACAGGCAGACCTGAAAAGCCCTACTAAAAGGCTTTGTACCTGATCCTGTAAGCCTTACCTCTCAAATTTCAGGCACCAACAAATAAAAGCAATGGTCAGTGAAAACAAGATCCATTCAAATAAGATTAAGAGCAAAACACTTAAAACGAAAAATAATCTGCACACTGTTTTTTGTTTGTGTAAAAATCTGGTCCACGTTCGTTAAATCTGTGGAAAATCGTTCAATGACAGCTGTGGCTTTTTGCTGTGGAGAACAAGGCTACTGCAAGACCTTCTAATGCGTAAGCAGGGATCACTTGCCTTCTGCTTTGTATCTCTGTCTAAGTCCTACCTGTGCTCAGGAAGGTCTAAGGGCTCCCCCCAATGCCTATGGAGCAGTGTTTAGACCTTGGCATGGCACTCAAGAACTCCACCATCTGGCTCAAACTACCTTCCTAAATCTACTTTCTCTTTATCCCACAGGAGCCCTCTGCTTCAGCCAACTGGGGTAAAGGAAAAGCTAGAGTCCCAGACCTCAGTTCAATATCTGGCTGTGTCGCCTTAGCAAACCACTGACTTACTGAGCCTCAGTTTCCCTACCTATAAAAAGAACACAGTAGTATCTTCTTTACAGTTGTTAGAAAGCTCTAAGATCACAAGACAAATAAATGCCTAGCACAGCTCCCCACAGCCCCCAACAGGCCCTGTGAAAATGTCAGTGCCCATTTTCAGTTGTCCCTCTATGCATTCCAACCGCCGTGTCCAGGCTAACCCTGATGACTCAAGCAACCGCCTCTCCCCCCGTCATCAGCCCCCACCCTGGCCATCCTGAAGGATCCAGCTAATGACACTCTGTCTCCACTCCAGTATTCCTCCTGTACCTGCTAATCCCTTAGGAATCATTTTCTCCTTTGGATTCCTAAACCATCTAATCCTGGCCATTGGCCAATGCCCTGTAACCTTCCTGGTTTCTTTTTATCTTTATCCCAGTCTACTCCATCAAAATTTTGTAATCTCTTTGTATCTTTGGTCCCCAGCATAGAGTAATCCCATTTCCCCCACTCAGTGTGACGACATGGGCTCATACACAATGGTAGCCGAACCATTACTCAATCTCCTGATCTTGAAAATCAGAACAACTTGTGTTGGATAGCTGACATTCATTCCTGTCTAGAACAGGGGGCTAGGCTAGAGTTCCTAATTTTGGGTAGCTACTCAACCCTGTGATTACAGGCAATTTGCGGGCAGCTAGCAGGAAGAAGTAGCCACCAAAGAAAACTTTGATAGTTTGGGAACCACCAGCCCCAAATCTGTGGAAATGAAATGCAAGAAAGATGACATCACCACAGAGACCATAAAAATGAAAAAGGGAGGTCTGGGACAGTCCCAGAGTTCTCTGGTGTGTTAATCGCCATCACCTATATGAGATGTCCTGAGCAGACCCCAAGGGAAGCAGAAAGGACAAAATACTCACAAGCTCCTTATTATTTTTATTTTCATTATTAAAATAGTTTCAAAATACCAAAGGCTTTCCAGAACATTTTTTGAAGGCACGTTTCAAGCTCAAGCCCAAGCCCCAAATCAGATGATGGGACAATTGCCTTGATCCAGGGGACCCTGCCACGTTTTGACCAAGGCTGAACATCTGTTCCCCCGGAAGAACTAAACTGTGTGTCTCGAACTACAACAAAGACATCAGACAGAGATGATGGAGCCGACTTGGCTGGGCACCGTGGCCATCACATCGCAGGAGTTGAGTCCAACACTCTACCCCAAGACAACAGTGTTGAGAAGAAATCAAGAGCCACACAGAGGAAGCCAGGCTGTGAAGAGGAGAACCAAACAGATCCCCAGAGAAAGGCAAGGATGGGCAGGCATGTGGCCGCACAGGGATAGAGGGAGTGGCTGCAATCACCAAGGACCCAAAATGTGCTCTCTTGCGCCTCATCACTGGCCCGTGGGGCTAATTATTGTGTCCTCGGGACAAGCACTCTTTTACTTAAGCCTATGTGGGTGGCTTTCTCTTCTTTGCAACCAAATGTGCCCTGAATACAACATTCTCCTGTAAGTGGAACTAAATAAATTCCACCAGGAGATCCCTCATATAATCTATTTCAACTGGCAGCAGCTACTTTTGTCTGATTTATTACCTCTGTAAGCCTTCTTTCTGGAGAGGAAGGGGCTGTGAGCTCTTTTAAAGCAGGACTGATTTTACACTGGAAGGCCGGCGTGTGCAGTCCTACATTACTGCGCCCCACTCGATGCATCTAAACTAGTTTGGTCAGCTTATCCATTCCCTGGAAGAAGGGGAGCCACTACCTCAGCAACTCTGTTGCTACGGCAACTGCTTACTTTCCATATCAACTGCAAACTTGTTGCTATGGAGACACATATACAAGAAAAATTCCTCTTTCCAGCCAGGGACCATATGGCAGTGAACTCACAGAAGTCATGGGTTAGGGGGCTTTGTTAAATGGGATGTTTATGGCCGTGCATTTCTTTCATCATACCAGAGATGCTCCTGGCCCTGAGCATATTCAGAAGTCATACCCTCTTCTTCTGCCTGTAAAAGTACAGTCAATAATTATACAGGTAAGTTATTTTGGAAATAATTCTCACTTTCTCCTCTAAATAGAAACCTCTTTTGTTTTTCTTCACCATGCTGAATAGACCCCAAAATGAAATCTCTAGTCAAACACTAATGGAAATATGATTTCCAGTAAGAACTGAAACAGAGATTTAATTTCACCTCCTCTCTGATGGACAGATAATCCAGAAATCCTCTTTAGTTTCCTCCAATCAAGGGCTAATGAATCCAGATTTATACCTCTACTCTGATTTCTCTATTGGGCTTCAAACTCCTATCAAAATTCCAACATGATAGCTCCACTTCCATGTTCAAACGCCACCTCAAATTTAACATGGTCGAAACAGAATTTTTGCTCTAGCCCCGATGCCAATTTCTAGCCCATACCTGCCCAGATGCCTTCATCTGTAAACCCCAATCCTGGTCATTTCCATCATCTCTAACCTGTACCATCAGAACAGGCCTCAACAGATGTTTCCCCCAATGCACTTTAATCACCTCATTCTCCCTCTTTCATATATTTCCTACAGGCTTGCTTTCTGTTCCTTGGATGTCTTCAAACTGGCCACCTCAGGGCCTTTGCACTTGCTGTTCTTGCTGTCCCAGGTCACTGCACTGCTCCATCCTTCTTGTCATTCGGGGCATGGCCCCATCAACAACTCCAGGAAGCATCCTCCTCTCCTCCCCATTCCTCCCTACACATTCTCCTGTTTTATTCTCTTCATCACCTATGTACCTGATCCATTACCTATGTGCCCATGCATGGATCCACTGTTCGACATGTGCCTCCCCTTACCACCGCTTGCCCCATGGACTGTTTAGAAGAACAGCCAGAGAACTGTCACAGGTCACTACCGTATCCCCAAGTACCCAGAACAATGCCTGGCACTCCAGAAATACGTGTGGCATAAATGAACCACTCCCAAAAATGTTTCTAAAATGAGTGAATCCACTTCTTTCTGTAAGTGCAGAGGCTAATTTGTACTTCATGAACTAAGGCTTCTGCAGGGTCTCAGAAAGAGAGCGAAGAATGCAGGTTCTCACGTTAGATGACTGCATCTACAGAAGATTCTGGAGAGAATGCAGCATTCTGTGAAGTGTTCCAGGAGTACTTAGTGTAACTCTGCAACCCAGTTGTGCCACACGGCCTGCAATCAGATTTCAGAGGACTCTGAATTGTTCCCCTCTACTATTATAGCCATAATTGGAGTCAGGGCTCACATGGCTTAGCCTTTTCTTTTAAAAACAAAGTATGTACAAATGTTGTGCTAGCTGTTTTCCACCTAATGACAGTAGTTAAATTACTTTATCAGTCCTATCCCAAGAGAAGGACAGTCACAGCCTTCTGTAAGGCACTTCACAGAGCTCCAGTAAATGGAGGGTAGCACTGAGCCCAGAGGGGAAACCGCCACACACCCGTGGGGATGAGAACAAGAAAAGGAAGGGTAACTTCTCAGGAGGAGAAGCAGCAGTTACTCTGCCTGTATTTACTAGTCTCCTGATGAGTTCACAAGTGCGTGCATGCATGTATGCACACATACACACCAAAGACTTCATTCCTTGGGACTGTCTTCATTCTTGGGACTATCTCTAACCTTCCATAACAAACAGCCAAGTTATTTTTAAAAGAATGACTTTAACCTGTATCTTCCACCATATATCTCCTTGCTTTTTTTCTTGTCCTACTGGACACTGACTACATTGTCACCTCTATCAAGCTACTGCTTTTAAAGATATTAAATGCAATTTAACCAGAATATATTGAGGCAAAACCTTGGTTAACTGGAATGCTTTAAAAAAAATGGGTCAGCATCTCTGCTGTAGTTAAGTTACTAGAGCAATTTAAAGTTTTCCCCTTAGCATCAGAGCTCCCCCAATTCCTCATACTTTTTTATGTAACCTCCTGACCACACATCTCTCTTCTTCCTTTCCTGATACTGTTTCAACATATCCTTTAGCTCTGGCAACATTCATCTCCTAAGTACCCAGATCTCCATGGCAGAAAATCCTATGGCTGTTTAGTAACAGAACCAACATTTTCTTTGGGATTGCAAAGGGCCAGGTAAAAGACTACATTTCCCAGACTTCCCTGCAGCCAAAGGGTCATATGACCAGGTTCTGGCCAACGAGATGAAAGCCGAGTGTGCATTTCTGGAAAAACTTAAAACAGCTAACTCAGTGGGACCCCTGTCTGTCCTTCCCTGTATTACTCTTCCTACTTCCTAAACTGAGAACATGCTGGCTGATGCCATCTTGGACCATGAGAAGACTCTGAGAATGGAAACCAGCAGTGCACCTACACCAGCAGAGCAGAGAGACAAATGCAAGTGGGTCTCTGTCCAATTTCTCAAGACTCATTTCATGTGAGAGAGCATTCCACTTCTAGCTTAATTCACTGTTATTGGATTTTCTAAAACCTCAAACACCATCCTAACTAATCCATTCCTGGAGGTTTCCTGTCCTTCTGATACCAGAAGAATGATTTGTTCACAATTTTTTCAAGCCCTCCCTCCCCTGACCAATAAGGAATATTCAAAACTTGCCCACTGCTATCTTGTATCTCTGCTCCAATGCTTCTCTCTGGTGAAGAAAAGCTTCCCTAACTTCAAATGTCACCTATCACTTATTGATATGGCAGGATGCCAGTACTTGTGGTGGTTTATTCTTTTTTATGCATTATTATGTCTACTGTTTCCTTGGTAGGTAAGCTTCTAAAAGGCAAGAACCAAATTACACTTTTTATTTTAACATCTGACATCACTAAATCATTCTATTGAGTAAACAAATTCCACTTATCAAAGTTAAGTACCCAAAATTATCGGTAATGGGATGCTGATGGCCTGCTAATACGGAGGTATTCGACAGGAACTGAAGTTACTACAGTCTGAAAGCTTCAAGCCAGTGTTGAGGCATATGTAGCCAACGGGTAAGTTCTCATAGGGCTGGTTAGATGTATGCATTCATTAAGAGAAGCCGCAAATGAGTTAAAAAGTGACGAGGGTGGGGAACAGAAATAAGACACTTTAAAGAAGCCATGAACCCAAAATTTGTAAACAAAAGACCTGCCTAATAAATACAGTATCATCAAAAACATCACATTAGTCATTTAAAAATAGATATTCATCTGTTTCAAGGGCAAAAAACATCCAATGGGAAGATGATAGAATTTTCTATAAAATCTAAAACCTGCCATCATCTTGCCAAAACTCAAGATCAGGATGACCAAGGACTGCATGAAGGAGTAGGGATTCATCCGAACACCCAACACTGCTTGTGGAAGTTGCAAAACCCATGACTTTCAAATAGGAGATCGTGTGCCAACTCCCTGTATTATTTACTGCAGAGAATTATCCTGCAGCCAAAGTGATTTCAAAGGGAAATCCTAAAGCTTCTTCAGCTCAACAGGGGAGGTTCTGAGAACAATTTCTTGCTGGTTGGATATCCAGGCAGTACTATCCAAGAAGAAGCATCTTCTTCAAAACCCTATCAAAAGGAATGCAAAGTTTTCTTAACAGTTCACAGGGGCGAAAGAGTGGACAGATCACCAATGGGTCCCTGGGTCCAGAAGAACCAAGCTTTCCAGAAGATTTGCAGGGATGCTCCTCTAGGTCCATAGCCAAGGAGTCCCTGCCAGGACTGAAAACCACTGTGCCCTTGAAATGGAAGGGCCAGAGAAGCTGTGATGTGAGCAACAGGAACAGGTAAATAAAAGGGGGAGAGGCTGAAGGTAAGGCTGCTGCTGGTAGGTTCTGCCACCTAGAAGGAAATTCAGTGGATAGGACTTAGGGGACCACAAATGCCTTCTAGGCCATGGCCACAGCACATACCATTTTGTATCCTTTTAGCACAGTGTAGTAAGCAGAGTAGGTACCGATCATAGAAGGTACTTTAAAAAGTTTGTTGAATGAATGAATGAGCCAGCAATGAACAGCTGGCAAGATCACAACAGAAATGTTCCCCCAGCCAAGGCACCTAATACCTGGAAAGAGCAGGAAGGCACAGTGCCTGGAAGGGGCACATGGGCAGGATGGGGGGTGGGACTGGGGCTGGCAGGAGTGGGACGAAGGACCGTACACAGACTTCTTGGGATGCTGGAGGATGCACGTATGAAACACTTCCTATTCCAGGGTCTGTGACAAGGGGTTATGTTCCTTTCAGGCCCTTCAGAGACCCAGTAGAGTCTCAACCTTCTGCAGCACACCAATAGAGAGCAGTCTGCTAGGCTGTGGACACTGGCGGGAAGAGCTATGTCCCCACTGCTGTGTGCAGAAGCCCCAGCTCAGGGGTGCACGTGGTCGTCACCTGCCCCACAGACCACAGAAGAATTTTACGCATCTCATCACTTTTGCATGTCCCACCTCCCAGCATTACCCTGACTTGCAGGAACTGGCCTATCAGGACCAGACTGCAGTCTTTCCAAGAGCAATATTTGTCCAAACAATTAAGAGGTGGTCTCTCCTTGCTAAAATGACATCAATTAAACAGGTAAGTCTATTAACATCACAGTAAGGAGACATGCTCTCAAGTGTGTGTTTGCACCACCAAGAGTAAGAGGAGGCAGCTGTGCACATGCAGTGCTGCCAGAAGACAGAAAAGCAAACATCATGGGGGCTGAGAAATGGAGGGAGAATGTGCATACATAGTGTCCACGCAGAGACAAGGGACTATGCACTTGGGCAAGATCTCAGCAGAGGCACCTGGGACAGAACCTGGAAATGGGAGGCTGAGAGGGTAGCAGTGTGCTTCCTGCCAATGCAACAGTTTTCCACTCGCTGACAACGACAGAATCTGACCCCATCTCAACAGTGCGAAAATATTTCCTATACATACTTCTCACTATCCTGTACCCCCAGAGTAAACTGTGGGTCTGTTTGGGTGTTTTTAGTTCCTGTAACTCATGTTCATAGACTATTTTGAGGAAGCACGCAGAAATCATTTACACCAGCCCCTGTAACTGAGAAGGCGTAGGTTAACTTACACAGCAGAACTGGAGGGAATTGGGTGAATTCCTGTTCTGATACTACTATGTGACCTCTAGCAAGTTACTTAGCCACTCTGAGCTTAACTTATCATCTATTTTAAGAAGGAAAAGAGGGCCTACCTCCTAAGGTTGTAATGAGAAGAAATGGGGCAGTGCATATGGAAAGCACAAAGGAGGTGTTCCATACTATGCCCACTATTGTTACTACAAAATACTGGTGGTTCTTCACCTTTCCTGTGTCAGCAGTTCCATTAAGAATCCAAAAACTAAACAAACATCTTAGGATCCTCTAGGAAAATGCAATATAGTCACATGATATATGCTCGTAACTTCAGGCTGTCCACAGAGCTTCTGATAGCCAAAGACCCCAAAAAGCCCCAAGCAGCTACAAACTTCTGCTTCCATATATGAGAAAACCAAGGCCCAACACAGCCACATATTGGCAGCATCAAAACTAGTACCGGGTATCCTGGCTTCCAAACCAGTCCTTTCAACCAAGACAAAGTGGCCTATATTTGTAAGTGAAAACTGTACTTAAAGCACTCAGCCCTGGAAATAATCAACATACTTTTGTACACTGTTTCCTTTATGAATCCTCTTAGGTGTTTTTTTTTGTTAAACCCAACAATGTTTTTAAAGTAGCAGGAGAGGAAGTAAAGAGAAAGCACAGAAATAGAAACGCACATACCTGACTATTACAACCCAGTCTATTAAAAAAACCCTGCACTTTACTTCTCATTTACAAGTACTCAGAATGGTTAGTACTCGCTGATCTTATAGTCCTAACTAAGATCTGTATTTAGGAAGTACAAAACTTAATCCAAGACTTTGAAACTCTATCTCAATTGATTCGGGCAAAGGGCATCCATAAATGAAACTATAGGCTGAAAGGCTAATGGGGACCTTTGCAGAGGAGAGAGAAGCTGACCCTACATGAACCAGAGGTCCAGCTCAATAACCCCAGGATCAGCCAGGTTTCCTGGTGTGAGAACATGCAAGACTGGTCTATATTCTTGGACAGAAAAAAAGCCAGAGGTGACTGAGCCTTTAACTAAAGGTCATTTCCACTTCACAGAAAATACAAGGGGATAGAGGAACAAGCTAAATGAAATCCCAATGAAGCAGACAGCACGTGAGACATTCTACAGCCCAACGGATGGATCTCTTTGACAAAGAAGGGCATTTCAAGAAGAGAGGAGTAGGACTGCTATGCATGAAAACAGGCTAAAGACACCTAACAGCCAAATGCAGGCATACACTATGTTTGGAGGCTCATTCAAACAAACATCTGGTAAACCATCAGTGCTATCTGAACATGAACTTCATATTAGGTGATACAAAGAGCTGTTCATCTTGTTAGGGGTGATACTGGCATTGTAGTTACGTAAGAAACTGTTGATTATTCTTATGCACACTGAAATATGTTGGGATAAAATGACATGAGCTTTAGGATTTGCTTCCAAATACTTCAACAACAGTGAAACAAAGACGAATGAATGAAGTGAGGGATACATACTCTTGATAACCATTGCTGTGAGCAGTGCGGGTGCCAGGCATGGTGTCATCATACCATTCTCTCTACTGTGTATGTATGAAATTTTCCATGATTAAAAAATAATAATAATAAAAAAACTCGTTTAGATAAAGTCCTAGAAGGGATAAAACAGAAGAAGGGAGAGACATAAAACAGAAGCAAAACCATCTACTCTCCTGACTTACTCATTCATGGTAATCTGTTCTTGATGAAATCTTAGCATTGGAAAGAACCCAAAAGGGCATCTAGTTCAGGATTCGCAAATCTGGCTGCAAGTCAGCACCTATGAAGCTTAGCAGCCATGCCAAGTTTCCCCCACCTCTAACCTACCAAAACAGACTCTCAAGGGAGGAGCCGAGAAATGGTCCCTGTTTTCCAGGAGCCACAGGTGACTGATGCGGTTCAGTACGTTCCCCTCCAACATCCCAGCCAAGCAGTCGTCCAGCGAGGTTATGTGTTCCAACCCCTCAGGGCCAAGGATCACACAGGATTCTGCATTCTCACGGTGACTCAAGCTCACAACTGTAAAGGCAGAACAGCTAACTCTGCATCAACTTGCAAGGCTTCCATTCTCCCCTTCACCTAAAGTATATTGTTCACTGACATCTGGGTCACTTAGTCATTACAGTGGCTGAACCTCAGTGTGGGAGCTACTGCCAAGTAAAATCCCCTGGGAAACAAACAAGGTTACCTGTAGAGCCAAAGGGGCTTTCCCTGGGCAAAGTAGCAGGGGAAATGTGTTCCCCTTTACTCAGCCCTAGTAGAAAGCCCCAAATGCATGAGTGGGGGCCCCTGGACACTACCCCTCACAGCAGCCACCAGCAGGCCCCAGGGTAACCCAAGGAAAGAGGGAAAAGAGGGAAAACTCACACTCCTTGTTTTGTTCTCACAACATTACAAACACAGGGAATAAACTCCCAACCACAAAACTGATTGGCATCTGATCAGAAACATGTCAGCACAGGTCAGCATGGCTAGGAAGCCAGAGCTCCTATCTTAAGATTATTTCAGAAGATAAATGATCTCAAGTCCCTACAACCATTCCAACAGGCGCTGTCTGCATTTATGCAGAATGGCAAACATGGCCCCTGAAAACCATGACTTCCAGAATCCCGCGAGGGAGGGAGCACGGGTTACCGGAGAAATGGCACTCTTGCCACTGTGCCTTGACACACACCATCCAAAAGCCACTTGTCACTGCCAAGGCTGATAAATAATCCTCCCGAGTCTCTGCACACTTTGGAGTTGCTCTTGTTTTAACACTTCAGAGTGTGCATGTGCTAACTTACTTTTATGTGCCCCAGCATCAGGGCAAACACAGAGACATGGACATGCAGTAACCTGCAGAATAGGTTTATATAAAGCTAAAAGCCAAAACCTGTTTAGGTGAAACGGTGACATGTGACTGGGGTGGGGCCTAAACAGTACTTTCTTCTCTACATTCTAACCCTGGAATTGTTCTAAGACTTTCTGTTTCTTGCCACTAGGACCCACCTAGACAGAATCTTTTAGTATCAGACTTGGTTCTTTACAGGGAAGCAATGAATTTTTCTCATAAGTTCAAAGAATGATCTTATTGAGTGGGGGAAAAACAGTGGACGCCTGGGGACAGCAGCACCCTACAACTACCACAGTTGCATAAAAGTAAGGACCCGGGAAAGGAGGAGTCCAGAACACTTGCACTGAATACTCCCATCTGCACAATGGGTCCAGGTATCACCTGTACCAGCAATCAAAGGCAAAGCTCCTTCGTGTCCACATCTCTCCTACTTCCAAGCAACACCCTCCCCTCCAACCCTGCCTGCCCCCTCCCCATTGTGAACATAAGCTTGGGGTGAACAGCATTTGCAAACATGCCCAGTTGCAGCAAGGAGAAGTAGAGCTACATCACTTCCTTATTCGTATTCTTCCATGCCAAAGACAGGCAGAATTTTCTCAGGCTCAGGATACTACTGGAAACAGAAACATATTTCTGGAGAGGAATTCAAGGCCCCAACCCGCACAGCAGGAGATCCCACACAATAGTGGTCCTGAGCCAGAACCTGAACTTCAAAAAGAGTAAAAGGCAGACCACCAGTTAATATGGAAAACAAACCTGGAAAAAACAGTAACACGAAAACTCGGGTGCAAATAACATTTTGTGGCAATTTAACAGTGCTACATTACTCTCTGGCACTCAAAGTTAGATTTCAATTTTGTTACAGCTCTAAGAGTCTATTTTCTAGTGTACCTATTATACTCCTTATAGGAAAGGTAAGGCAAATTATTAAAACCATCTTCTTGCAGGACACCACAAAGCTCTGACTAAGGCTTTCAAGGCAAAAATTCAACCATTTTTCAAGACAGTCTCTAATGGGAACGTGACCCAGAGTTTTCACACTCACGGAATTTCAAAGTTGCAAAACAAGTATGTACACACCCATTTCAATAGAATGACCTGGGCAGTTCTTGTCTTTGTCTGGTCTTGGAGTATATTATTTGGCCACCTACAGATGTCCATAACTGCCCATTTATAATCTCCACTTAATATTCAGGAACAAAACAAATGCCATTTTTCTCTAGCTTGTGGCAGCAACTTTCCTCAAATGTATACCCACACGCCTCGTGCTCAGTGGCTGTCCTTGGAATAGACAGGCATGTAGAGTCTACCCCAAAAGACCCATCCACACTGAGGGACAATAAATCAATCAATTAAGTGCACAAGCTCTGCTTTGTGATTATATTCAGATACCACAGTGGAAACCCTAGTGGAGCACAAGCATCAAGAACAGTATTTAACTAACATGCTTAAGGACAGGAAGTTCTTTACACTATCTAAATGAATGAAATGACATAACGTCATCCATGACATAACGTCATCCATTTATAACTGCTACCTCCGTGTGGTGAATTTACAGTCCTTCACATTGTTTTTAAAGGAGAAAAAGTAACAATTTTTATTAAAAAGAAAAACTTGAGTTTCAGACACAGAGGCTTACCTGACTCCTCTCTTTGTCCACTTTCTTAAAACATTTATTCAATGACAAATTATGTCTCACTGAGTTTTTCCAACCAGTCGGTGCATTTGCAAAATACGGAAAATGTTCCAAGATCCAGTTGTAGATATCCTTTACTGGCAGGCGCTTGGTTGGAGAGTCCTCGATGGCCATAAATATGAGGCAGCTAAAGGAATAGGGGGGTTTGCAGTTGGGGTTCTGCCTGGCATCGTAGGGCATGTCCGAGTGCGCGGGAGACGGCGGGGTGTCATCGTCCAGGTCCTGAACAGGGCTGACGCTCCGAAGGACCGACTCCCCAAAACTCTTCAGCAAGTTCTTACTCTCATGCAGCCAGTTCAGATTGGTCAGCTCTTCATCTTCCATGGCCCCCTCTTCTAATCTGATGTCAGGCAGAGAAAAATCGAGGTCATCGTCTTCTTGAAGGGCCTTGGAGAAACTGCTGCCCCGGTAACACTGACTCAGCCCACTGGAGACACTAATTCCTGAGCTTTCTGGCTTCTTACTGGGAGGCATGACTGGACCCATTTATGTGAAGGCTCCTGGTGAACACATTACAGAGAAAAGAAGAGTTGGTGAAACCCAGACAAAAAGGCAGATGTGCCCTTTTTCTTCCCCCATCACCTCCATGGACCCCCTGCCACAGAGGAACACCATTTCATGGCTACACAGGAGTAACACAAAGCCACGACTCCACCACATTCCAATGTGCTAATAAGAACAATCAGTCCACCACGCATATAGCACAGCGTACCTGGCAGCCCTTAAATACAACAAGGCTGGAAATAACCGCAGAGCCTCTAATGTGCAAATGCATCATAAAAAGAATGAGAAATTCTACAGTGACTTCTTCCTGCATTTATGAACACTCTCACAGTGACCCTGAGAAAATCAGCTACTTCTCAGTGCCTCAGTTTCTCTTTGATACATGAATATATATATACAGGTAAGAGTCTTTCAAGCCTCAGGACAAGCAGTACACAATAAGTGCACTGCATGCTTTGGGTTACAGGCCTCATTGTTTATCCTTCTCAAAGAAAACACCTTAAGTTGAAGGCCAGTTGTTTCAGATTAAGTTCAGCAGTTTCCATATGAAAACGGTCACACATGCCTCAGAATTAACAACTACAGCCACAGTGAGCATCAATTTGGTAATGTTTTACTTAATTTTATTTTTTCTCCACAGTCATGGCCAAAAAACTCTGGAACTTTAGTAACAGTTGGCAAGTCTGAAGAGCGATAACAAGGAATTCTGTGGATTTGAACTGGAGGGAGAAGTACACTTAATTTCATAGGAACACTACACCCGAATGAAAATGTAATTTCAGACACAACACGAATAAACGGTTATGTGAAGACAAGCCATTCACTAAAGTTAGGATTGGTGGAGTCAGGAGAGCAACAGGCAGCTTCAAGACATGAAGGCAAATTCAACAAAAAGTGCTACAGATTTTTGTTCTGCTGCCACCACCCCCCCCCCCCCGATTTCTATCAACGACCTAGAATAGGGAATAACATATCTGATGAGAAAAGAAAGCAAGGACGTGGCAACTCCACAAACAGAATGACCCCGACAGATACAAAGCATGTTCACCCTCTAGTACTCCATGTAAGATGGAAAGAACAGTGAAGGTAATGAAGGCAGTCTCCCACTCTCCGTTTGTGGCGCTCCAACAGTGTGCTTTAAGAAGTGTGTCTGTTTTATTTCCTCCCCATGAGAAAGAAGATCAAACAACCTATCTTGAAAAAAACAACAAGCACAAAAGCAGACACATGATCATTCTAAGCCTCTGAACGTCCACTGACACTCTGCCTAAAATAACTGCCAGTTCAGCTAGGGAAGCTCTAGAATGGGATTCTAGAAAGCATATAATGTGGGGCTCTGAACAGCCTTGCCAAGCAAAGCAGCACCCCCCCTTCCAAAAGTTAGACAAAGGGAACCTGGTGACAGAAGGCCTGAGGGGGACCTCCAGACCTGCTGCAAGAAGCCCAACTCTAAGCAGAGAAAACGGCGGAAATCAAAGTCGGGCCATTGGCAGGGCAGTTCAGATACCTGGTTCACCCACAGGGAACAACACTTCTTTCTATCGAATAAGGAAGCTAACCTGAGTACGAGACACATTTTTAAGAACTAGCTAGTGTCATTAGGTTTGAGGGTATGACAGAGACCGTCCTAATGTCGCTTTGACCTTCTTTACAAACAAATCAAAGCTAGGCTTCTCTCAAAGTTTCCTCAGACCCTATCAATATACCTAATTTTCTGGTAACCAGGAATATCCACACAGGAGATTAGGAAAGAGAACGACTACTCAGGCACTGAAGTCAACTTTTGCTCCAGATGAAAGTTTTATGTCTCCTGAGCTTCCAAACAGGAAAATTATATCATGGCTGACAGTAATTTAATTGCACTGTTTCTATGACAACATGCTGCTCTCTTTCTTTTCAATTTGCTTATTGTCAGTAGCTTCCCAAAGGAACTAACACGCTATTCTCCATGTTTTCTTTTGTTTTAAACAAACATCGCAGCAATATGGTTTTATTAGAAAAGTGGCACTGCTAAGAAAAGAGGGTGATTGGGGTTCAGTACCTTTGGATCATTTGTCTGCTCTGTTTCTGTCCCCCTACGCCCTCCTAGTTGTTATGTGTAGCCCTATAAATGCAGAATTTTATTGCAACAGTATCAAGAGCAGCTGATCACTACAGTTCCATTTTAAAAAGCAGTTTCCAGAAACCACAGCTGAGGAGTTTTCCATCATTATACTCTAATTTGCCAAATCTTTTTTTCCTATTTTAGAAAGGAAAAAAAAAAAAGAAGAAGAATCCGGATCATGTGAGTCTGCAGTTAAGCAAACATTTCTAATCTGCTGCCAATAAGGTTGCTCCACCAGATACGCAAATAGCTATTCACTAGTGACCTCCTTACAACTTTTCGGCCGGCTATTGGTTACGTTCCACACACACAAGCACACACCCTCTTTTTGTTTTTTTGACTTGCTTTTTAAAGGAGAAAAATGCAGCAGGAAAGCTAGTTTCTTGTCCGCTATCAGGTCTCCAAATAACTGACCAAATACATTGCTGGCCCAGCTCTCAACAGATGCTCGCTCGATGTGAACTTTAAAAAGTTGAGAAACCCTTCCCAGGCCCAGCAGGGCAGTCGCGAGCCTGGGGGAACCGGGTAACCTCCTCCGAGGGCGCGCGCGCACACACGCACGCGCTCCACTCCCGTCTACTGTACTTGTCAAAAACATTTCAAGGGGACCTGCGAGAGCGGCGATTGGCTGCGTCCCGCGTCCATCAGCGGCGTTGCCAGGCAACGGGGAAACTGCTCGGCTCCCCGTATACAGGGCAATTGGGAGCACGCATACCTTCACTGCCGGTCAGATGTCATAAACCTTTTATTGGCCGCACCTCGGCGAGCCTTAAAAACACATCAATAAAAGCCCGCCATCCCCAACTTCTCCAGGGCCCAAGGAGGGTTTCAAAGAGGGTTGGGGTTAGGCGGGGTCGGGCCTCGGGGGTCTCTGGAGACGCTCACAGCCGGTGCCAAGCCTGCACAGTTTGGGGGAGGGGGCATCTTTGTTAGGAGTCTGTTACTCATCTTGGGGGTCTCCCCTGGACCAGCACCTGGATCTCCCCCGGCCCGGGCCGCGGGATCTCCTCCTCCGCGGACAATACCAACTCTGTTCCTCTCGGGCGCCTTTTGAGCAATCGGTGCACCGGGAACAGCCGCACGTCGGGGCAGGAAACTCTTCGGACCCAGCAACTTCCCGGCTCGGGGCTCCCGTCTCCCAGCCCACCAGGCCCCCACCCGCGCCCCCCTCAGGAACGGCGGAGTCCCTCGTCAGCCAGGAGCGGCGAGGTCGCCTCCAGAGCCGCCTCCGGCCAGCGCCCCCGCCCCGAGTCTCCCCACCCGGGCGCCGGCGGGAGCGGGGAGCAAACTCACCTGGCCGGAGGGGGGGCGGGGGTGCCGCTGCCCTTCAGCGGGAGCCGACAAACTTTCCCGGGCGCCCAGCGGGCATCGCTTGGAGGCCCGGCTAAGGACGCGCGGGCGCGGCGCGGTGAGCCCGGGGCGGCGGGCGGCGGGGGGCGGCCGCGGGCGCGGGCGGCAGGGGCGCGGGGGTCGCGGCGCGGCATGGGACCTGCGGCGGCCGCCGGGCGCGCTGCGCGTCCTCCCGCCGGCCCCGCCGCTCTCCCCGCCCCGTCCCGCCTCCCGCTCGCCTCCGCCGCGGCGCGTCGGGCCGGGGCGCGCCGAGCGGCGAGAAATTGTTTCCACTGCAAACAAAAAAAGGCGACACATGACCAGGCAGGAGGAGGGGAAGCGCGGGGAGGGAGGGGAGCGGAGGGGGCGGAGGGAGCCGGAGAGAGGGAAAACGTGGGCCGGGCCGCCAGCGGCCTGGGGCGGAGAGCGCGGACCCGCCGGGGCGGCCCCTGCCCGCGCCCCTCGCGGCGATCGGCCCGCGCCCCGCCGCTCCCGGGGCGCAGCCGGGCCTGGCCGCGCAGATTCGCCTTTTGCGGTACCGCGGGCCGGGGGTGGCGGGCGCGGGCCCCGCGACCGTGGGCGGCGGGGCTGTTGGGTCGGAGGCGCGCCGCCCGGCCCCTTCCCCGGGCTCCGGCCACGCGGCGGGCCGGCGTTGCGCCGCTGGCAGCGTGTCACCGGAACGCTTCTACCCCGTCCGCAAGCCTTACATGGCTTGAAAGTAAAACTAAAGAGAATCACGGTCGCGCGAGGCTTGCCAGGCGAGGGACAAGGATTCCTCTTCTACCCGATACGGCGTCCTGGCGGGACTCCCAGGGCCGTCCCCCAGCCCTCCTGCAGCGCCCACCTCGTGCCCCAGGAGAGGCACAAAGGCACCGCAGCCTCCCGCCCAGGTGGCCGCTCCTCAGGTCGTCTGCAGGCGCGCGTCTGCCAGAGGAAGGCGGGTGGCCATTACTGACTACCGAGCAAGAGGCCCGTCCTAGGCCATGCCTGCGGGCCTCTCCTGTGGGCTGTGCTCAGCCCCTGACCAACTTCTAAACCTGGAGCGAAAACAAGCCTCATCTCCCTCTCATTTTGAGATCTCAAAACAGACGATTCGCAGGGCCACCCAGTGAAAGGCGCGGCCACCACTCCAAGTATTTGGGTTTCTCTAGAGAACAGCCACCCACTGCTGAAGCCACACGAACCAGCTGCCTTTGGAAAGGATGAAAGGAGAGCGTCCCAACAGGACACCTGGTGGTGACATAAATAAAAATGATTGCACACCACTCCCAGGTAGCCAAATCAGTAGGTTCCTTCCCGGAAGAGAAGCCCAGGGCGCTGCTCTCGCCACCCCCACCTGAACCCACCGGAGCCGGTGGACCGGCCACTTTCAGCTATCTGAAAACTGCAGAAAAACCAGTGAGAAGACCTGGTGTGATCTCCCTCAGTAACTCCTCAAGTACCTTTAGGCTGGCAGAAAGAGAAGAAAATCCCACAGGGCTTCTAAACTTCTTTTACTTTCATAAAAGAAGGAAACCCCAATCAATCTGAGAGTCGTTGCCCTTAACAAAGCTACAAGATGGCGTGTGGCTAGTGTTCTGCAAGGATATTCACCACACGCCTCACTACTACCAGGACTGCAGCAAATCCCACCCAAGAGATGATTCAGAGTGGAGGCTCAGGGGCCGCCCGAGGCCAAACAGCCCCACCCCTTTAATTACTGAGTACTTGATGTGACCTACCGGATATGAGAGCAAAAGGTGTGAGGTGGGAGAGAACAATGGTATTCCTAAATCTTACCGGAGAGTTTACCGGTCAGGACTGGAACTCAGCCTAATATAAGTCCCCACAGTCTGTCGGCGTATCAGCTGAGGCGACTGAATCTCCCATCAAAGGAATCAAGGCTAGACCTCTGTCCAAGCCCCTTTGCCAGCCTGAAGAGGAAGAAATAATCCCCTGCTATCCTCCCCCTCCACAGCCAGCCCTCCTTATCCCCCATTGCCAGCCATACTCAAATCAGAGCTAGAAAACTCTTTAACATTAAGTATTAGCGGCACATTATTTTCACTCCAGTTCTTTCCTTCTTCAGAGTTCAGAATGACAGGAAATGAGCTAAAGGTTATTGCACATGGAATACATCTTTCCTCAAACTCTCCATGCAAGCTAGCTATTGGCCTCCAGTGTCTGAACCAGCCATCTCAGGTGAACAAAAACTTAAAGGTAGAGCAAGCCTCGGGACGGGAGAAGCCGTAGCAAAGGGTGGGGAGGGTGGAGCATGATGAGGTTAGCTGCCTTTTATTAGCTCACCCCTCTTTCCCTCTGCATGTTTTTGGTATCTTCCATTCTCCAACATACAGATCTTCATCGACTTATGATGGGATTTTGTGTTGTTAAACCCATCATAAGTTGAAAATATCCTAAGTAAAAAATGCATTTACTACACCTAACCAAGCAAACATCATAGCTTAGCCTAGCTTACCTTAAACGGGCTCAGAACACTTACATCAGCCTACAGCTGGGCAACGTCATCTAACACAAAGCCTGTTTTATGAGAAAGTGTTGAATATCATGTCATTTACTGAATACTGTACTGAAAGCAAAAAACGTAATGGCTGTAAGCATACCGAGTGGTTTGTAAATACATATCGGTTGTTCGCTCTTGTGATGGTGTGGCTGCCCAGCACCATAAGGAGAATCACACCACATATCTCTAGTCCAGGAAAAGATCAAAGCTCAAGATTCAAAGCATAGTTTTCTACTGAATGGGTACCACTTTTGCACCATTGTGAAATTGAAAAATTGTAAGTCGGGGACCATGTGTATTTCTTAACTTCACTCTCCCCTTACAAATGTGGCAAGAAATGTGAGGAGTCGATCTGAAGAGGAAGTGGGGGGCCAGCCCTGCTTATGTGGTGAGAGCAGTACACAAGTCTGCCTGCCTGCCTGTCTGAAATGGAGGATCCAGACATTTGCTGAAAGCCAGAGGAAGGTTTAGCATGGACTTCCTGCCTTCTAATTCCATAGAAACCCAGCTCTGGGACGTGCTCCCGGACAAAAAAAGGGCACAGGGGCCAAATTCTTTGGAACAACCTCATTCTCAATTCCCCTCTAGAACTTTCAAAAAGTACCCTTGTGCCTTAAACCCTGAGAAGTCTAGTCTCAAAAAAATAAGTGAAACTGTTTAAACCATTGTTTTATAAACACTTAACAGCAGAATCCTGTATGTGCCCTAGAACTCAGTTTGGGCAATACTTACTTCCTGACTAGGAATTTGATGGGACCATTCTGCAGCCCATCTGGACATGGATCAGAAAACACATCTGGGATCAAGGAGACCTGGCCTCCAGCCCAGTTGGTCCCAATCAGTGTGGGACCTGAGGACCCCCATCTGTAGAGAGGAATCTGAGGAGACAGGAAGGATGACTTTGGACAGAGGGTATCTAATAAAAGTTGGTGTTTGACCTGTGGAAATGGGGAAGGTGTATTCTAGACCTGAGTACTATACTAGGGATACCCAGGAAGCCAGACCTAATGGATCAGAATATTCTAGGGCCGGTCCCAAGCATGTGCCTTTTCAGAAAGCACCACAGCAAGAATGCTGTTTCAGGCTGAAGAAATGAATGGCCCATATAGATTTATCAAATACAATTTGATTGCCTTAAGAAGATACATTTGTTCAATGAACAAATACTATACTGAGTACCTACCAAGGACGTGGCATTGTGTTAGGTGCCAGAGATACAAAGATTTTATTCCTTATAGAGCTTATTATTAGTGTGTAAGAGTGGAAACATATCACAAAATTCCTTGAATGCTAAGGTGAGCAGTTTATATGCACTGATTCACAGGGCAAGAGGAACTCATTGGATATTTTTGAATAGAAGTTGCACTATCAGAAAATTGATTTAAAGGGAAGAACAGCTTGCAACTAGTAGATAAATAAGTCTTGGGTACCTAATACACAGTACAGTGATTATAGACAGAAAAACTATATTATAAACATCAAATTGGCTAAGTGACTAGATCTTAATTGTTCCTAACACTAGAAGAAATGATAATTATGTGATGGGATGGAGGTGTTAACAAATGCTACAGTGGCGATCATATTGCAATATAAATATCTCAAATCAATATGTTGTACACCTTAAGCTTATGCACAATGTTATATGTAAATGTACCTCAGTTTTTAAAAAAAAGAAGATGAGTTTTGGGAGAGGAAAGGAGAAGACTATAAGCAGGCAGAAACACACAGAAAGCATTGCAGTAACCCATACAAAAGGGGATTAAAAACTTTTTTTAAATGTATGTTTTAAAATTAGGCTAAAATCTTTAAGTGGTGGTTTCCCTCTGAGTGGTAGAGTTGTGGGGTAATTTTTCTGCTTGCTTTTCTCATACTTGTCTATACTTCCCAAATTTTCTACAATAAGCCCCCATTACATGTATAATGCTCTAATGATAAAGAGGGAGAGGGTCCCAGTCAAAGACAACTCCTTCATGGTGGGCTAAGAGTCTCTGAGATACATGTGAGAACACTGTAAAGGTGAAAAAGCTCCTCACTCCCTTCCCTTCAGTGTAGGAGGGACCCAGCAGCTGGAGAACCTCCACCCCTTGCTGAGTTTTATGGCTCGGTCAAGCATCCTTTGGGCTTCCCCATCTTCCTCTCTTGGGGTTTGCCTCCATTGCATTCTTGGTGTTTACAGGACAGGTTCCGAAGGGTGGAGCCTGGGAAAAGGCTTATTAGAATTTCTCCGGGAGGGAAAAGAGAAAAGGTCCAGGAGGCTTACTTGAGGCAGTAAGGAGGTGGGAAAGGGGAGAGGGGGGATGTGGGAAATTACAGGGGAACCAGTGGAGTGAAGCTCCTAAACTCAGGTGCCTTAGCCAAACCTGAGCTTATCAAGCTACCTGCTGGAGGCAAAATGGAAACATAAACCTATCAACTCCTCTGAGCATAAACACAAGTGAGAGCTGATTATCCAGTATCCAGATTTAGTCAATTCATTCAATCAAGTATTTGTTAAGCATCTAGCTATTCTATACCTACTACTGTGTGGAGGGTACTGCCAAGGAACCAGGAGAAAGAAGATGTAGTACTTGCCCACAAGGATGGGGGACACATTTATGAAACAGCTACAAATAAACACACTCACAGAGCCTAATACCATGACCAGAGGCGGCATTGCCTAGTGGCCTGTCCAGCATAAGAACCTAGGACGGGATTCATATTCTTACTTGACTATTTACTGGCAGGATAACCTTCAGTCAAGGTTCTTAACTTCTTTCTCTCTAGCTAGTGTGGGGGGTCGGGGAGTGGCAATACCCACCTCTTAGAGTTGTACTGAAGATCAAATGAATTAATATTTGTAAAAAACATAAAATGGTGTCCACTTAACACTTTTTCTTAAGTAAACAAATTAAAAGGAAAATATTGACATATTTGACTGCAAAACAATTTAAAATTTGTATGTAGCACCAGGGGTCAAAAATCAAGTTAAAAGACAAATAAAAATGAGGAAATATTTACCATGCATATGAAAAAGAGTTAATATTTTACATTTATAATCCTTACAACTCAATGAGGAAAAAAAAGTATCACCTTAATGAGAAAAGAGACAAATTCACTAAAGGGGAAACAAAAACGGTAATATACCCATGAAAAGATGCTCCACCTCAGTAAAAACAAAGAAATGCAAATTAAAACAGTTACAATATCTCATTTCATCTTTCAGATTGGCATAGACTTAAAAAGAATTACCATACTGCTGTTGGTGTAAGTATCAGGAGGAAAGCACTTGGTACAACTGTTCAAGAGGGCCACCTGACAGAACTGAAATGAGCTTAGCCATTGATCCTAAATTTCCAAATTCTAGGAATTAATCCTAGGAAGATACCATAACAAGATGGTTAACTTCCCCCCAAGACTACCTTCCCCCATGAGATGAGAAGCTCCACACAGTCACCCTGGCACCTGACACACACAGAAGACACACAGTCAATAGAATGAATGGGCCGAAATACGCAACAATGTACTTAGGAGGATGTTCGCCGGGACATCTTTTAAAATACTGAAAACTCAAACTACCGATTTAAGAGGTGAGAGGCATTTGATTGTGTTTTATGGACCACAATACCCACCCCACCACCCATTCTCCTTTGTTCCCTGCCTTTTACATTTTCCAGTCATTTTAAATGAAGCTTCCCTTTTCTGAATCATTTTCACATTCTCATATACTAGGTGAGAAACAATTTCAAACATTTCATTAAGAGTTTGGGGGAAAATACATATGTTGGCAAGCTTTTCACCAATTTGAAATATTTCTATGATCTTCTCAATCAGTAGGGACAAAATGATCCCTTTCCAAAAAGGCTGGTACTCTGGGCAATACTTAAGTGTAAGAAACATTTATACCCTTGGTTATGGGGTCTATTGTCTGGTGGCATAAAGG
Organism: Manis javanica; assembly: GCF_040802235.1. NCBI lineage: Eukaryota > Metazoa > Chordata > Mammalia > Pholidota > Manidae > Manis > Manis javanica. The sequence continues at coordinate 14,225,741 of NC_133163.1, read as the reverse complement.
CTTTCCACTTTACAGGTTTGAGGTGTCAATCCTTCTCTACAAACTCTTTAAGTAGGTTCAAAGATGAAGGGATATACTCTCAAATTAAGAATTTGTTGGAAAGAGGAGGCATTTACTCTCTATTTCCAGATTGATTTCTGTAACAATTAAGGCTTCTAAAAAAACAAAATGTGGTTAGATTTTTTTTTTCACATCTGATAGAAAATCCATGCCCAGCGGAGGCATTCCGCACGGCCAGAGCTCCTCCTCCTGTTTCTGCCTTCTCAGGGTACCTCCTGCAGTCAGGAGCTTGTCACTTATCTACCATTCGTTCTTGTTATTCAGGTAATGTTCTTTGAGGTCTCCACAAACAACAAATTAGCAAATACTACTGTTGCTCCTAAGGGAAATACAGGGTTAGGTTCCTGCAAGCCCTGGTCACAACATTTTCCTAAACTGATCAATACATAATTCTTATTTTATCTGTTCCCATTTAAAGGCACCTTATTTAAAATTTAATGTTTATGTGTTAACATGGAACTCATGGCCCACAGCACTTCAACTCATGACTGAACAAAGCTTATTTAAACACACATATTTCTCCACAAGGCGATCGGCCTTTGTGTACTTAGGAACCCTGAAGGACACTTCAGCACTATGATTGGGTGCCATTTTAAACAGCAAAATCACCCAACAAAACATGAAAAACATGGCACTAAACAGATGATGGCCAGGACACTTTTCCATATTATGAAAGCTGAAACAAGAAGGCGATGCTGCTTCCTTAGATCTCAGCTGAGAATGTATGCTTCGGGCAACTCAGATTTTCTGCCACCCTGCACGTGTCCACAGATGACTGTAAAGGCACCAGGATTGATTTGAGGGTTACAAATAAATTTTAGCAAGCGCACAAATTCACAAATAGGGAATCCTTGAATAATGATCAACTGTATTTAACAAACACTTGCATGGCATTTATTTGGTGCCTGAATTTTAAGGCTTTACTAATATTCACTCATTTCAGCCTCACATTACCCATGTGAGGTAGGTACTATCATTATGCCCATCTTATAAATAAGCAACCTGAAGTACAGAGAGGTTTAGCCATGTGCCCAAGGTTGCAAAGCTGGTAAGTGATGGGGCTCGGATTTAAAACCACACCGTCTGTCTCCAGAGTATAGAACTATGTTGCAGGAAGAAACCAAGGAGGGACTTCAGATCAATTCAGAGCATTTGGCTTCTTTTTAGAGAGCCTCCTGGGGGTCAAGAACATGAAGGACAGGAGCAGAAGGGTTCAAGACAGGAAAAATTGTCACCAGGAGATAAAGGAGGAGGAAGGAAAAAGGGACTTTGAAGCTGAATGAAAAGGCATTAACTACTTGGAAAAACCAGAGTTCAGCTTCTGTGTCATAATCAATATGGTGTGGTGTACCTTTGTAATAAAAAATAAATCAACTAGATACTAAGCATCAAACAGACTGTCAGTGTCTTGAGAAGCAAGGACCTGTCTTATAGTTCTCTTCTGCTCATAGCACATGGCCGAGCAGTAATCAGAAATATTGATTGCTCAGCAAACAAACAAAAATGTTCCTTTTAAGCCCTCTTCAAGATGGTATCTAATAACTATACAAATTAGTCAAAAGAAAAGTAGTTTCATCAACCTTTTCCTCCTCCAAAGTTTTGAAGAGCTCTCATTGTTTTCCTCTCTTCAGCTGGTACACCAAGTCCCACAGTCTCCTGGTATCTGTAGCTGAGTCTGCCAAAGTCTTAACTATGCCAAGAAATAACTTCTCATTTTACTTTTTCAGAGAGATGTGAACAGAAACAATCAATTCTTCTCTTTAAGACTGTCTTTCAAAACAAAATAAAAACTACGAATTTGACGAAGTCTCTGGGAAACCTTACGCAGATTATAATATCACCCCCCTATTTCCCTGCTGTACCAAATTCTTTGTCGGAGATCAGTAACTTACTCAAGTTACAACAATAGCCAAACCTGAAGCCTCTTTCTGTCTACTGGATACTGCCATTCGTCAACACTTTGCTTTGAAACCCCAACTCCTTCGGAGAATACAGCATTTCTTGTGCCTTCAATATTGTGTTCGGGTGCAAGCAAAAGGTGGCCAGAAAATATGAGTCAGGAGTGCATGGGATGGTACATACACACAACAGAATACTATTCATCCATAAGAAAGAAACAAATCCTACCATTTGCAACAACATGGCTGGAGCTTGAGGGTATTATGCTCAGTGAAATAAGTCAGGCAGAGAAAGACAAATACCAAAGATTTCCCTCATTTGTAGAGTGTAACAACAGAGCAAAACGGAAGGAGCAAAATAGTAGCAGACTCAGAGACTCCAAGAAAGGGCTAGTAGTTACCAAAGGGGAGGGGGTGGGGAAAGGAGGGAGAAAGGGACTGTGGGGTATCATGATTGGCACACATGGTGTGTGGGGGTCATGAGGAAGACAGTGTAGCACAGAGAAGACAAGTAGTGACTCTGTAGCATCTTAACTACACTGATGGACAGTGACTGCAATGGGGTATGGGGGGGACTCGATAATAAGGGTGAATGTAATAACCACATTGCTTTTCTTGTGAAACCTTCATAAGAGTTTGTATCAATGATACCTTAATTTTAAAAAATGGAGTGCATGTGAGTGCTCCATCTCATAAGAGGAGGAGGCTAGAAAGGAAGTAGTCAAATGGATTACTGCCTTTCTGGGGGTGCAATCGATAGCACCTCGTTTCTCTGTATTCAAAGACATGTGACTCTGACTGGCTTCAAAGATTTGGCCCCCAAACAACCAGGCATCCTTTTTAAGTTGGCATTTCTTCCAGAGAGGAATACTGAGCATCTTTTCTGCATGCCTCACACAGTGCGAGGCCAGCTGTCTAGCAATATGGATCCCGGAAGGGGGTGCTGCCCACGTCGGTGACAGCAGCCATGGTGCCTGTTGCTCACAGCCAACGTCAAAGAGACCTAAGACCAGGGGTCCAGGCAGTTGGCTGAGCACCCCCAGGCAAGCATCCGTGCACCATGAGTGCCAGGAGGCTACCCAAGAGCCAAGGTGGACATGCTGCAGGGTCCTGGACTTCCGGATGGAGTCCAGTCCCTGAGAGTGGATGGCAGAGCTCTCCGGAAGCTGCCCAGACCAGGTTCAAAGAGAGGGATGAACCTCATGACATCCTGTCCAAAGAAATCCCACCTACTACTACTGGTATGTCCCAGCCTCCCAGGCAAGTCTCCAAAGGCACAATGAGAAGGCAGCTGCAACGGTTTGCTTTCTCTTAATAATTTGGACTGGGGAGATGTAGAGACGGGGAACTAATGGCCATTCCCAAAGACCTGGACCCCCAGTTGGCGGATCCTGAAAGGTCATCTGCCAACTCCTCTGTAGGAAAAATGAGGTTTTCTTTGGCCCTGGAAATATGGCCCAGCAGATTTGCTGCACTAAGTTTCTTCATCCACACACCCTCACACACACACATGTTGCTGTTCAGCACTGTAAAAACGCAAACCTACTCTGAAACATCCTTCTCTCCCCAAACCCCAGTAATATCCCATTGCCTGAAATGCCTGCCACCACGTGACAGCTTGGCTCAGCATCCCAACGACTCCCCAGCTCGCTGCTTTGAAATAACCTGAATATCAAACCAAGCACAAAGGGAATAATACACAGCATTTGCTGGGAAGAGCTCACTCCCTCCACTTCATTGTCTCTGGCCAACACAACTGAAAGTTTTTTTTAATCTCTGAAAAACTTCTCACTCCAACCTAGGGTGCAAAAGGCATCTGAAATGTGAGAGTCCCTGGACTAGCACAGGGAGAGAAAGGGAAGGTTTCGCTGAAACACAAAAGCAACGCAGACCTGAAGGGGAGCGGGCTGGCAAGGCAGCCGACTGCCAAACTGTCATTTTGCTCGGCGGCTGAACAGAAGGCTCTAGTAATGACAACCACAAAACTCATTTAAAGTCTGAAAAGGTGACTAATGAGCTCATTCATGCTGGCTATAAATTATTCACTACAACACTGATCCCACTCAAGACAAACAGTAAAGTAAACTTTAAACACAGACATGGCCTCCGAAGTAGAACAAGTTATGTCTGTAAAACTTTTCACAATGAGAGGGATACTTGTCTCTCCCTTGTCGATTGTCACATTCATTCTTCTGTTTACTTTTTTTTTACTGCCTTTAATCAAGTTTAAGCAGACACAGCTGTTACACATTTATTTCTCTGTTGAGTTTTTTCCATTAGTTATTACGGGCAATCATGATGCTCTAAAAATAGCAGCAAATTATATTCTCTAGAAATTGAAAGCTGACCTTAAATGAAGCCCAGGTCTTCAGAAAGAACATTCATTTCATATGCACATGCTGGGTGAGTGACAGCCCTTCACAAAGCTGAAAGGGAAGTGCAAAGCGTTTTCCACTCTGTAAGTTTTTTTTTCCCTTTGCTTCCAAATCTCCTTTGGTTCTAGTGGGAAAGGGTTGCTTCAAAAACCTTACAATCCCGAACTTGCTTCCAATAGCCTTGTTTGGGTTAAGATTTCTATGAGAACTCACAACCACAGTCAGAGGAGCAATGGTCTCATGCAGGCTTTTCCGTACAGATAAACCCAGCAGCAGATTTGTTGAAAACCCACCGCATTGCTGCAGACTTCTTTCGGTTTCCTGTTTAATGTTAAATAAAGAATTTTAGCTCTTCTGTTTTTATCAACTGTGCTCTTTGCTAGTACTGCCATTACTCAAAGCATGATGACTGGAGAAGTCGTCCTATGTTTTTCAAACCTTTTTAAAAATCTTAGTATCTATTTCCAAGACATAGTTAAGAGTTTCAAATCTGTCTAATAGTTTTTAGGTTCTTTTTAAACTAGTCCCCCAGTAAGTACTTACATTAGCTCTTGGTCAGATCGCTGAACATTATGTATTTTTAAGCTGCTTTGAATACTTTGAAAAGGAGCCACAGAAAAACCACAGGAAACACATTCATATACCACCAGATGGGGGTTCTAACCAACCAAAAGGTGAAGGCAGAAAGGTCTGAAGCTGAGCTGTGCCCTGCACCTCAGGATTACAGGGGGAAAAAAGACTGGTCTTGAGCCGGGGGCATCTTGCATAATGTAGGAGAAATAATGCACGAAGGCAAATTGAGGCCAGGGTTCCAACTTCAACCTGAGACCGGTCCACGCTCTGTCTCCATTTAAGGAAGATCTTTCACACAGTTTTCACAGATTCTTGTGCATGAACTAAAGATGTGTCTGGCCATTTCTGTTGTCTGAAATGCAAAGCAATTTTTCTTTTAAGTACAGAGAGAGGAGTCCTGCAATATTTGTAACAAAGTACTTTGCCACCCACCGACAGCAATCTGGTTGGTCTTCACTTGTTCGGCATGGTTTTTTTAATCCACGGTCTTGTATCTATTAAGAAGACATTTTTTTCAGCTGTCTGTGCAAGAGTTCTTGCAGTTTTGTTGTTTTCAATCAAAGTGTAAAAACCCAGTTCCAACCAAAGAAATGGAAACGTCTAACTTGGCGTCCTGTTGAAGTCTTGGCTGCTGTACACCTCTCCACTCACTAGATTCCTGTCACCTCTCTGTGGATAAAATACCGCTTTCAATCCAAGCCATGTGTTGGTCCTTCCCTGGTAAGGTGTCTGACAGTTTGACTCTCCCTTCATTGGTGGGAAACTTGGCTAGTTCAAAGACAGTCCTAACACCACTCTACACCAAATTTCCCTAAGGAGGATCAAAGGTACAGTCAGTTTTGCCTGAGAAGGTTCAAGGCACCTGAACAACAATTAGCAACACAATGAACCCCAAGTACCTGATACTGCAATCCAAAGGGCGATAAATCATACATAATAACAAACATCCCCAGTGCTTCCTACATTCCAGGCACCTTGCCAAAAGCTTCACTGTATTATTTATGGCATCCTTCCACCACCTTTACGAGGTAGATGCTGTTGTCTTGTTTTACAGATGAGGACACCGAGGCTTCACGTAATTAAGACATTTGCCAGTGGGCAACAGTTGGTGCTCACGGTGGTGAAATGAAAGTTAATACCCCAAGTCTTTTTGGCCTGCAGAGCCCACCCTCTTAACGGACATAGTCTCTGATTTGTTATGTTTTCCAAGATCTAAATTCCAAGATTACAGAATGTAACTTGCTGCTTGCAGTCTTCCTCTTGGGCTTCTTTGTGGGAGTTTTCTGGCTTTGTTTGAATTGGTTTTTGCATAGCATTTTTTAAATGGGCAGCCAACCACCGCTACCCGTTCTACTCTCAGCTTAGCTCCTGATGCTCACATACAAATGGACATGATCCACTGAATGGACAAACATATCTACACAATACCAAAATACCTAGGGCAGTGGTCCCACACCAGCACTGTCCTCCTATCTGAACCATAAAACACAAAGGTTTTGAACAGCTGCCAATTCTGGAGGACTTAAATTCCAAGTCCAACCCCATCTCCAATCTGAACAAACCTCAGAAGGTTAAAAACTGCTACAAGGTGCCCATTACACAAGTCATAGAACAATCTACTCTTTCTCCAGTCCTCATCCTACCCTCCCCCAGCACAACAACTGAAGCTTTTTCAATATTTTACACCCAGAGGTGTAAGGATCTAATGGTTTTACATTCAAACTAATGCTCTTGCACTTAGGATACAAAGTGAGATGGTTATTGTCTGCCAGCTTAGAAACGCCACTGACCACCACACCAGAAGTATTTTCCAAAAGCTCTATTACAGAGAATTAGATCGAAAGCACAGATTGACCTTAGACATTTCTATAAGTATGTTCAAATATTTGCCAGCCACAATGCAAATATATGAACTGTATGACTAGTCAGAGTAATTTGCTTCCCATATATCCTGGACTGGAGGGTGAAACTCCTCTACTAAGGCAGCCCAATGCCCCACAGGTCCTCTGAAGTCTTCACTCAACTCTGTACACAGTTGATGGAGAGGAGATGTACTCCCAGAACTCAGTGCCAGCTCCAGCACCCGTGTCACTTCCACATCTGTGGCAGTTCCCAACAGATTTTGATACCAAGGTAAGGAGCTCATTCCTTCATGAACTACCCCCAGATGCTTCCTTGAAAGCTTTCCTGGTGCTACTACTGGAATCTCGTCTCAAGAATACCCAACAGCTCTGTAAAAAGTAGATGAAGTAGAAAGCTGAGGTCTGTGGTTTCATTCTTGAGAAGCCCTCAGCTATCCATGGGGATCTGATTCCACTACCATTTAGAGTCACTCTGGCTTCGGCCAACACCAGCTCCCTCTGAATCCACATAAACCTCTCTCAGCTCCTTTGGGATACAGCAACACCATAGCAAAGCCTCCAATAGTTATGTTAAGAAAAACAAGCCTTGCCCGACCTTTCTGGATCTCCTGCGAATGACCAAGTTACATTTACTGCACAGAAGACAGACTTACTAAATCAGAGCAGCTTTTAGATGCCGTTGTCTAGAACTTCTCCTTCACATCCTCCATTGTGCATTTTTCTAGATCAAAATCTACAACTCATGGGTGGGGAAAGTTACTGCCCTGACTTACCATTTAATCTAAATGCAGCTATTTATTTACTAATTACATTCTTAGCTTTATAGCACTGGACAGAAAGGGTTTGTTAATTCATTGCCAAATCAAATTAATATAAAAAGAAAATAAAATTGTAAGGGTTACTCTCACGAAGGACTTTGCAGATGGTGTTAGACAAGCCTCTAATTCAATAGGCAACAAAGGCCCAAAGAAGGGACGTGACTTAGGGCCACGTGTCAGAATGCCCATTGGTAGTTTCCCCTCGGTGTCTGTTCCTCTCCTTTCCCAGCCCAGCAGCACTCCACACTCCTCAGTCTGGTGGTCTGGGTGGGACTGACCCCATCATCAGCTCCAGATGTGCTGGACTGGTACTGAAGAAAGCCCAGCAAGGCCTCTGTGCATGGGCCAACACTTCTCCTCTGCTATTTAATACCTTTAGTTGGCCTTTTGTCATTTGCATCCAAAAGCATCCCAACAGATACCCATGAAGAGTCAGTGGCAGATCTAGTTTCTTGACTCCCTTTCCACAGATGTTTCTGCCAAAGGAGAGTCTTTAATGTTACAAAATTAAACCTTATTTTGATAAATTTGGTGGCTGGATTTTATAAGAATCAAAAGATATGGGAGACAAGCATGAAATTAAGCCTTATAATTGAGCACTTTCAAAGTATGACTTTGTGTGTGACTGTGCCCACGGTAAGAGTATTACTAATGAACAGAGAATTCATTAATGGAGATTAAATGCAGAGAATTCACAGTTAATGGGGGAGGACAGTTCTATTCAGAACTTGAGACAAAACACAACTTCCACTTGGGTCTCAGAGTTCGGCCCCAAGCTGGGTGCATTGCTACCTCCCAGGGGCACGATGTCAACTTTCTATCTCGGAATGGCTGGCACCAGATCCGATGCTGTTAGAGAGCAATGACAGTCATAGTCATACCAGCTGAGTTTATTGAGTAGTTCTTACATGAAGACACTCAGCTGTGTTTTATCTGCTTTATGTCATTGGATGCTCCCCAGTGACAATGTAAGGTAGGTTGATCAAAGCAGACTGTTTAACAGATGATAGTGAATGAATGCCTATTGCTCCAATTCAACTAATTTAAGATTGCATTTATTGTCAATAAGAATACATTCTTTAGTAACTCTAAAACTACAATTAGAAAGATGAGTGTCAATGAGTAATCAAATACGATCTAGTTAACACTTAGTACTCACGGGAGGATTTACTATGAAATACTGAAGCTTAAATGTCAGCACCCCTCACTGGCACAGACCCTTCCCCATGGCCCTGGGAGTGTTAGTGGGGAGAGGCGCTGTGTATTTTCCTCCGTTCTTGTCCCCACTGCAACAAAGAATTGAAGGGCAGAGACACAGAAGTGAAGCAGAGTAAAAGTTTTATTTAAATTACTTGAAGAGAGAAAAGGTACAGCCTACCTCAGGGAGGAGAGGTGCCCTGAAAGGTTGGAGAAAGTCTAAGGTTAAAAGGTTGGGAAAAAGTAAAGTTATAGACTCAGAAAGTGCCGGCGACTCCAGAGAGAGGAGCACACTAAAAGGTTGGGGGTGCCCCCTTCTAAGGATTTTTCAGGAATGTGTCAGAGGGCTAGGGGTGTGGACTTGTTAAGTGGTCTCAACTATCTCTGATGAGACATTAAGTTTCTTCTTATCAGTCTTCCAGGTAGTTCTGCAAAATTAACATAAGAAATTTACTGCTCTGGTTCCCTCCAGGATAGCAGCTTCCTGGTTTGGGGGCATATCAATTAAGACTGGCTGCCTGCCTCCAAGGTGGGCTGAGTTATTGTCTGTTTGCTAAAGAGCATGTTAAGAATCTTACTTCTTAACTTCTTGGGGGTTTTTTTAATGCAATTTTAGCTTTAAGATGGAATCTCCCTGTCTTTATTATGCTGTTTATAGGTGAGCCTTTTAGCAGGCTAGAGTAAATCTTACAATGTCATCATCTAATTGACACAATGAAGACATGGGCTGTACTGATACTTTTCCTTTCTGGGGAATATTCAAACATTCAAGGCCAAGTTGCTCCCGACCTTTTGAGCTTTAACTGATTGACTCATTAACTCTGAGTCTGTTCTGGCTTTCTAGTTTTAACTGGTTAACTGAGTTCCTTCCAAAGGGCTTCACTGACCTCAGTCTCCTTCTGAGACAGGGACCATGGACCTAAGACAGAATAGGGCGAGGGCTTCAGGAAGAAGCAAGGCCCGATAATTGCAGTCAGAGCAGTGTAACTACATGCAAGGAAACCCCCTACCAAAACTCTGTGTTAAACATTAAGCTCTAGAGTTATTCTTCAGTGAGATCAGTTGATATTCCCCAGATAAAGGAAAGTAGCCCATGTTTTTATTATGCTGTTGTTTGTAATCATGTGTAAGATTCACTTTAGCATGCTAAAAGGGACTTAATGTCTCATCAAGGACAAACATACTAAGACCACTTCTAAAAAATCCACACCCCTACACCCTTTATCAGTTCCTAAAAATCCTTAACTGCCTGTAAATCCCCTAGACAACGCTCCACCCTGGGCTCTCTTGTCCCCTCCTGGTGCGAGCCTAGAGCTCTGTCCTCTCACTGTATCTCTCAATAAAAGCCTCTCCCTGGCTCTCCTTGCATGTTTGTGAAATTCATTCTTCGGCTCCGCAAACAAGAACCCCAGCATCACTCCCATACGGCTTACCTCCACTCTCCTGCCTAACACAAGGACTCCAGAAATGTGTTGAATGAGCATCTTCAGTATTTAAGCTTAGTCACTGCACAAAAAAACTTAAAATGCCCAGAAACATTATAGCTCATATATGAAAGGAACTTGAGGGCTCCCCAAATTTAACAGTAACCCCCAATATTTACATGACCTTACCAATTACTGGTGTGAAGCTAAAAAGTTTGTTTTCTAAACTATCAATAATAAAAGACAAATCCCAACCAACCAGGCTAGAGGAATGAGTAAATTATCTTGCTGGTCTTTTGAGAGAAAATCACTGTCATATGAAGACATGATCAAAGACTACACAGTCCAAAAAACATAGAAAAAAACATTAACACACACACATGAAATAGCTGATTCATAGTAACATCGTGTTGCTTTCCTGGGTTTTTGTCATGTTTGGGTTGTCAGCTTTTTCAACATAGACGTTTCTGTGCTTTCTTTAATCATTTGAAATATATGTTTATTCTTTTATCTGGCTTTATATTTGTAATTTTGCATTATTTTCTTAAAAAGCGCCCCTACGTTGAACAGGCTGCAGGCCATACAAAGCCTGCATTCACCCTGTGTGTGCCGACCATCTGCAGGCTCACAGCTTTTCACTGACTACCCCCATGATAAGGAAAATTCTGCAATGTCCTAAAAATTAAATGACATAAGAGCCAGAAAATGAGGGAGAGAAACAAGGGAAAGTTGTCAGTCAATGGCCGTGGGCCGCTGCTAACCATAAACTCCAGGTTTCTGGACGAAGTCATTTCAACAATCCCCACAACCACCGCATCCCTCTTGTGCATGACCAGCATCTGTCCATCAACGCCCAGCCCACAAGCCTTCTCTATGGACTAACTGCCTAACCTCAGACTTCCCCATGCTTCCCCTTAGCCCACCTTCCTTATCTGTAGCCAATGTAAATTTAAAGTATTTTCTTTCCTTGAGAACCGCCCCCCACAAAATGTGCCTTGTTCCTTCAGTCCGGTGGACAGGTTGTTCCTGTGAACTGGCCTTGCTACCGGGGAAGCAGAGACTTCCTGTCCCAGGACTTGGTCCTTATCTGGCTGCATCTGTAAAGGCTTAATAAACCCTTCTACTTCAGAGAGCTCTCGTCTCTAGAGTTTTGAATTTGTCACCCACCAAGGCAAGAAAAGAAAGGACCACCCCTCCCCTGATCAAGGTGTGCCTTCCTGGCTTCTGGCTATGCAGCAGCTTCCGGGGAGGTGTGGGGAGAGGGGGCTCTCTCAGACCCGGAATTGAGAGCCCCTTTCAGTTCACTGCAAAGCTAAGGGTTTAATCCTTGTCAATGCGCAATAGTGGGACTTGCAGTGGGTCACCTTTGGCCAACACCTCTTGGTTAGTGACCAGCCATTTCCTCTGATGTTATTTATGGTTCAGGCTGCAGCAAGACAGGTATGGCGACAGCTGGGTCCATGCGTCCACGGCACGCTGACTGAGTTAGAGAGGGAACACATGGAGAGGATGGCGCACTGATCCGACTACAGAAAGGACAGTCCTGAGCTAAGGGTGAGAGTCTAGTGGAGGCACCAGCTTTGCCTCCTCCTCAACAGGGACGCTCCCCCCGGCTCTCAGCTCAGCTTTGGGCCATCCCTCCCCTCTCAATTCAAAACAACAATGTTTCATCTGCACAATGCTTTGTGTTTGATAAACTCCCTTCTGACTCAGTCTTGGTTCTGAAGAACCTACTCCCCCAACCCCCCAGGCCCTCCCCCGCAACTACGTAGAGCCCTCTGTGACCTGTCCTCCCTGCACACAGGACTGCACCGGCTATTTTTTGGTACCATTCATTTTACATTAAAAATTATGAAACTGCAAGGCAGGATGGGATTAACCATCTTGAGGCAATGGGGCAACAAAATCAAGAGGAGCCCAGGGGACCAGTGGAATGCAAAGCCTCTGACTTTACCATTAAAATAGCATCCCTGGTAATTACTGGGGCTCTGAATCACCCTCAGGGTCTTGCTGTGCCTTACACTCCCCCCCCCCAGTTGGGGTATAGATATGCAAAGTCCCAGAGAGAGAGAAAGAGCAAGAGAGACCACCCAGTTCCCAGCCTGCAGGCTGTGCTCACATATGTAAAGAACTACAACATTCTCCTGAACAGGAGGAAGGCTGCAGTGAGCAGGTTACTGGAGGCCTCCCCAGATTCCACAGAAGTCAGACCTCTTCGAAGACCTGCCCAGCACAGGGCAGAATTAACCCTGGCCTTGAAGTCTGGGGTCTCCGTAACAGTGGCACCTAACACATCTAAGAGGGCTGTGACCAGCTGACTCTTCCAAGGGCACTCACTCACTCCACAATCTAACTATCCAACTTTCCCTTCCTGATGCCCAAGCTCAGCAAACCACTTCCAAGCAGGAATATTTCTCACTGTGAACTAATATACAAGCTTTCTGCTTTGCTGTACCTGTCCCATGAATTTAGTTATTAACAGGTGCACCCTTGCCAAACGGGTCTGCTCCTCCGGGCTGAAGTCAGGGCATGGAGGTGACATCACACACAGGGAGCGCTCCTTTGCCTCCCCCTAATACTGCTGCCGGCCAGAGTGACCCAGCGGAACACCCCTAACTCTGAGCAAATTGAACAGGCAAGGGTGTTGCCTGGCAGATAGTTAGCATTAGAAATCTTTGCCGAGTAAGGGATGGAATGAGGATCTGATCGGTCTGCTCTGAGAAGCAGTAGATCCATTAGAAGGAAGGAATACACTAGTACTTCTGACTGCCGTTAACATCCATTTAAAAGATGAGGCAGACGCATGACGTAAGCAGACGGGCTGTGTGCAGCCATTCCAAGCTGTGAGGGTATGGGCGAGTCATTTGACCTGTTGATCCCTTACTGTCCTCACCTCTAAAAAGGGGCTATAACCTACCTGGTAGGGCTGCTCAGAGGAATAAATAACCTATGTAAAGTACCTACAGAAATGTATGGCACAAGTTACATGCTATACAACTATTTACTATTGCTGTGTAAAATACAAGTGAATTAAAACAGAACAAGAGTGAAGAGCCAACTTAAGGGATTATTTGCTTATTTACATTAACTTTGCCTAAACTAATTGGTTTTCTCCAGAGCAGAATGATTCAAACTTTCTTTTCTTTCCTTACAGTTTAGTTTAAGCTACCAAGAAAACCACTGAATTACTTTACTAGAATTAATTAGGAGTTCCTGGTACTTTCTACAAGCCCTTGAAGACTGCCGAAAACCTTTTCTGTTCTTGGTCCCGGATCCTGTGCGTCTCTGCAAGGACAAACACACTCACTCTCAGACAGCAAAACCAGAATACACTTGCCAGCCGAATGACAAAACCCTCAAAAATTCCAGCCCTTTTTGTAGGATGCCGCCCTTGGATAATGTGCGAGTTCCTAGCCAGGAGTGTCAGGGATGAGCTCAACACATAGAAGACACGGGCCCAACATGGGGTCACTTCTGCTTGGCCACATCTCCACACTAGGGCCTAAAATGTAAACCCAATTCCAGTTTCTACCTCCTCCAGAAAGGCAGTCAGGAATTTTCCGTTCAGCATCACTACTAAAATAATGTCATATAAGGTTGCTCCAGCTTCCCTAAGAGAAGATGACGAATCTGCATTACAAAACCCCCTATGCTTCCCCCTAAGACAAAGTGACCTTGCCTGAAACAATGCCTTCTTCACTTTTGCTAATAACTTCCCCCCCCTCCACCTCCCCGAGTGTAAAACCTTCCATTTTGTACAATTCCTGGGAGCATCTCTACTTGCTAGAGGGGATGCTGGCCAATTCGTGAATTGTTTAATAAAGCCAACTGGGTCTTTAAATTTACTTGGATGAATTTTGTTTTTTAACAACAGTTACAGTTAGTTTTTAAGACACTTTCTTTTCAAACCTACCTGTTCCGTTCAGGGGACAGGTATTAGCCACCTGTAGTAACACTCGCAAGATGCACCAATGTACCAGTCTGGACATATTTGATGCAGACGGAGCCTGTCACTGCCAGCCCTCTGCCACCAATAAAAACACTCATCGCTGTGGATGGTGATGTGACCAGGGAGCTTGTCACACATTTGCCATAATCATGACTTCTCTTGTGGTCCATGTTCAGATGTGAGAAATGAGACAGCCTGCAGACTGTAGGTGTAAACCTTGGGCATAATGGAACATTCTGGCAGTGTGAGGAGATGATGCAACTCTGCCCCTCAACTGTGGAGAACACCCCCAGGCAGGTTAGTTCAGGGGTTCATGTGCCCTGAATTCCCCAAGTCTCCCCAGTGTGTCTCCCTTGAGACTAACTCCCACATTCATGGGCTGGCTGACAGTCTACAGCTTGTTCGGTATGTAGTCTATTGCTTGAATATCTACAGCTTCTCAATTTTGTCCTAACCATCCAGTCTTCCCAGCTATAGACATAATTTACATATAAGCCTGTACCCAACTGCAGGGCCTGCTCAGTATTTAACCTGAAGGTGTCTTAGGCTAGCTTGACTTTCCAAGCCAATACCAGGAACAGAGAGAAGGAAAGCTGCAAGCCCAGTCCAGTCCACTGCCTGCTTTTGTAAAGAAGATATTGGCACACCTATTAGGTTACATATTGCCTATGGTTCTTTCCCACTCCAGGGGCAGAGTGGAGCAGCTTCAACAGAAGCTGTATGGTCTGTGAAGCTTAACATATTCACTCTCTGGCCCTTTAGCGAAAAGAAGAAAGGATGACAAAAGCAATCAGAATATTTACAGAAGTTTCTGAGGGCCCATGACTCATGGTTTCAAAGGAACGGCGGCCTAGTAAGTTAGCAAAAGGAAACGTGGGTTCAGGTGCTGTGTCTACCAATGGCTCAGCGTTGTGAGGTCATACATGTTCCTCTCTCTGCCTCCACTTCATTCATAAAACAGGATTAGTCATGGGTGGCAAAGGCATGACAAACAGTTATCTAATACCCCAACCTACACATTTTGAATACATGACAGAAAGAATTGACTATTTGTTTTCTGAAAGAAGTCCTCTCTTGGGATAACAGTATTTTACGGCTGGGACAGGAAGTGCTCTTTTTAGCCGGCTGCACAGGACATAGTGTTTTCATTTGGTGTTTATCAAGCCCCTATGATAGGCAACGCACGGAGCTAGTCCAGCCCTGCATGGCATGGGACTCCACCTGAAGACAGTATGCGATAAGGGAAGCCCAGGTCACCCCAGGCTGGGATAGTCAAGGAATGTTCATTGTTTTTCTAAAAAAAGGAAAAACATGAATAGTGCCTGAAAGAATGGGTAGGACTTCAGAAAAAGGAAAAGGGTAGGGAGAACAGTCCACTTTGTTCTTTATTGCAGGGAGCAATAAACAAATGCTCAAAGTAAAAAAGTCAAGGGCATATTCAGAGAATCATGGAATAGACTGATTCATCTGAGCAAAAGGATCACTTGGGAGTAACGCGGAGGGTGACGCTGAAACAGCAAAGCTGGAGCCAGAGTAAGAAGGCATCTGAATTCCAGACCCACAAGTTTGGATTTTATCCTAGACAATGGGGAGCCACTGAACATTCTAGGGAAGGTAGGAGATGACATCATGAAAGTGGTATTTCTTTTTTAAAGTGGTATTTTAAAAAGCTTGATCTGGTCATGGTATATAAGATGAATCAGAAAAAACTGTAGAGGAATTAGAACTGAAACACAGGAAACAGTATCTATCATTTTAGAGCATTCTTTTGATAAGGAAAAGAAACAAGTCTTTACCCTCATTTTAACTAAAATTTCCCTTTCTGTGTATCCCTGATATCTCCTGTATGTCTTATGATCTTTTAATACTTACACTAAATAAGCAAAGCTAGGAAGGACTAGCAAGGAAAAAAAAAAAAGGCAAACAACACACGTGAGGTCTAAGAAGGAGTTATCACTCTTTTGGGAGATAGAGGTATATAAGGTGTAATAGTTGGCCTTTGGTTTCAAACCACAGGCGAGAGAAAAAGATATTATGGTGAGCACGAGGGTGGTTGTATTTTCCCTCTCTCTCTCTCTCAAACCCCAATTTCCTCATTTATAACCCCCAGGAAAGGCAGCTACGAGTAGACTTCTCCGCATCAGTTTCGTCAGAACTGAGATTCTGCCCATTCTGAGCCTCCGCATGCCTCAGCTTCCCAGTGTTCTGCCACTTGATGGGTTACTGCACCCCTCACACATTCCCCTGGCTTCAGACATCTGTAACTTCAGATGGTTACAGTAGTGCCTCCCTCTTAGAATGGGAGGCAATACCGAGCAGCGGGTAAAGATACCACTTCAAAGTAGAGGAGTTGGTGTTTGAATCAGCCTCTCTCATCCCAGCGACCTGCTCAGGTTACCTGCCTTCTGAGCCCAAGGTCCCCACCTGTAAAAGGGGGTGGTGAGTACCTACTTCAGCGTGTGTCATGGGCCTCCCCTAGGAAAATGCCTGCACAATGCTTTCTTCCCCATGACCAGCACTGGGTGAGGTTCAATCAATGGAGCTGCTGTCCTGTTTCCTTGGGGTGCAGGGATATTTGGCTGAGTAAGCCCAAGTCACAAGTCACAATAGCAGCTTATTTTTATTTGCTGGGTGAGAGGCACATCCTTAATTGCATTACCACATGCCTTATACCAAACCTCTTTCCCTGTTTGGGTACCACGGGATCCCCAAAGGACCGGAGCCTTGCAGACCAAAAGTGCCCAGGGACTGGGGCTTCGGCAGCCTGGCTGCTGTCCTTTCTCCTGGGAAAGTCCCAGGCCCGCCAGCCCTGCAGCAAATCACCCAGTGTCCTTGGGAGGCACAAGAGCTTGAGAGCTATGAACCCTGAGCTGGAGGCTCTGAACAGGTGAACCCCGCTGTTCAGGGAAGATTCAGATGGTTCCCTGACTTAACTCAAGGTCTGAGCACAAGTTTAAGGAAGAGCTGGGTCTACACCCCAGGTCTGCTTATTTCTTTTTCTCTCTTTCCTCAAACTTACATGTTTAAAATACATATCTATATATTATATAAATCATAATGGTCACTGTGGAAAACTTGGAAACAAAAGAAAAAATAAAAAGGGAAAAAAAAACATGTATATAAAACCCCACTGCCCAAAGCTTCTACACCTGTTAAGTCAGACTCTCTTTTAGGGTTTTTCTATTTTATATAGTGAAAATGAGATCACATGGTAAATATCCCTTGTACACTGCTTTTTTCCAGTTCTCAGTCTATAATGTTTGTTTCTACAACAACATTTTGAGTTTCAGGTGAACTGAGGTCCTGTCAGCCTTGACAGTACACTGTCTGTGTGCCTAGCACACAGTAGGCACTCAATAAAAGGTTGTGGATGAGCAAATGCCGGCAGGATGTTGTGCTGTAACAA
This sequence comes from Manis javanica, assembly GCF_040802235.1. Classification (NCBI taxonomy): domain Eukaryota; kingdom Metazoa; phylum Chordata; class Mammalia; order Pholidota; family Manidae; genus Manis; species Manis javanica. The sequence goes on along the minus strand of NC_133163.1, from coordinate 14,208,179 downwards.
ATGGCTTAGCTACCCTCACTCTTTTAGGTGCTTAATTGCTCTCCTGCTGTGCTAATATGAACAGCCTCATTCACACACCCCGTACACAGCTCTGTGTCCTTATGAATTCCTGAGTGTAACTGTGGGATAGGTGTTCACACTGTAAGGCCTTGGATCCCAGCTGCCAAATTGTTCTCCAGAAAGGTAATTCTAATGTATACTCCCCACCAGAGATACAGGAGAGTGAAAAGCCCAGTTTTCTCCATAGAGTGAGTAGGCAAGTTAAGGGGAAATTATAGAACCCCTCAGTAGGTGTTTGGTGAGGAACTGAGGGCTAGACTTGAAGTTCACATGCTATCTAGCAACCTCAAACAGCAGAGTGTCCTTCCAAACTGTCACCAGCCATCCTCCAACATCCTCTCTGTTGAAGGACACCGTGTGGTACTTAATATTGCCACAAAGAGAACTATCAACTCTCTACCATCCAGGGATCTCCTGTCTTAGGAAATGTAGCCCATGCTCCCAGCAGCACAGTAGGAATCCCAGGAGGCAGCACCAAAAACAAATAACCTTTCCGTATTAACAGTGACCCACTCCAAATCTGTGTCTCTGGCACCAAGTCTGTTCTGCTTGTCTATAAATATCTGCAGTTAAAAGTAACTGTCCATAGTGGTTTCTAAATGTCTTTTTTTCATACACGCATGCATTAAAGATATACTGTTTACCTCCAAAGAACACTTTTAATATTTGTTTCTTAGAAAAAGTTCTGGTCTTCCTAAGAGAAGTTTTCTTAGGAAGAAATCTTCCTAAATAAATAAATCCCAAGTGAATATAGTTAGCTATCAGTGTCTTAACTGACTTTCCCCCTGCAGGCCAAGGAAAAAGCTGAGCTGCTCCTAAAAGCCCTAGGCCCAAATTGTACATAGCCAGGCCTCACTCAGAAGCTAGCAGATGCCAACATCTCGGCAATGAAGGGCTACAACCCATGCATGCGTCCTCTCCTGTGCCCCTCGGGGGTGTACACGAGGACACTCAAGCTATGATACGACACTGAGCTTGACTGGCTCCTTCCCCACCCTCACCTCTCCTCTCCGGCTCTCCTTCCCTCTTCCCACAGTGCAGAGAATTGACAGCTCAAGGTAATCACTAGCTTCTCCCCAAAGCCTTTTTATTTTTTAGACAGAGCAAAAGATGAAAAATTATTCAAATTCTCCACATAAGAGATTCAAAACCCACCTCTATTCCAGAATGACTGTGTCACCATTACCTTCTCTGTCTTCCTTTCTCTGTCTTCAGAATGGGTTTTTTCTGCATCTCTCTTGGGTTTTCGTAAGAACTTGGCAAAGAAGTGAAGCATAAAAAGCTTTCATGTGTTCGGAGAGGTAAAGCATCTCTCTAAACATAATGCATTCCTTTGTTATGACTTCTGCTTTCTTGACTCAACAATCAAGCACAGCTCTTCTACCCAATCTTCTCTGTACCTTAGCCTCTGATGGTAACATTTATCTAGGTATCTCCTAACCTTTTGAACCATCTATGACTTTTTTAAAAAATCCTTTTGGCTTTTCACCATCAATTGATATTAGCTACTCTTTACCTTATATCCTTTACACACACACACACACACACACACACACACACACACACTATGGAAGTCCAAATTCCTTTCTCTGACTTAAAATAAACCTCAGAGCTCTAGTAACTCAACAGACAAAAATCTCATAGCCCATGTTCACATTTATCCATGAAAGAAATTTAATAGTTCAACATATCTCGTGGTAAGTCAATCAGAGGACTGAGAAATATAACTTAGAAGTTCTGAAGTCCACGCTTCCAGTTTTCATGTGATATGAACGAGACAGAATTTATTTGAGAAGAAAATGCCAAGGTGACATTTGGAATTACCACATTTGTGGGGGCAGGCCAACTTATAGGACATTTTGAATTCTCTTTTGGAGCTGTGGCTTTGCCAGATTCACACCCCCATATGCATACAATTCAGCCAACTCTCCACGGAGGTCTGACGGCCTTGCCCTGAGACTTCTGCTCCCTTCACAACCAGAGTTTGCTATCAGGAGGCCTCTTGGGGAGGCGGGCTCGGGGAGAGAGCCAGAAACTGGCCCTCTAAAGAAACCCAGGTGGCTGAAAAGTCAGACTTCTTGAGTTATAGGGAACAGACTATGGGGCCCAGGGGTGATGTGGGTGGTCCGGCAAGAGGACACAGGAAGACGAACTTGAAGGCACCCCGTCACTAGAGGCACACTAGCCCTGTCCTGTTGATCATGCTACCTTGATTGCAGCTGCTTGCTGCACATGGGCAGAGCCAAAGGCCCTCGTCCACTCCACTGTCTACCCTGTACAGGCAAGTGTCTGCACCTGAGCTGGGCTGAGGTGTCGGCAGCAGCCTATGACACTCCTCACTCCGGCATCACTGTGCTGGGATGGCAAGAAGGTACAGTTCCCTGCAAGCCACCTGCCCCAGCTCCCGCCTAGAAGGACTTCATGAGACCCAGCTCTAGCCCACTTCAGAGAGTCTGTCTGCCTGTTCTCCCGACCTCCACAGATTTAATGAAATATGTTCTACAGGATGCGTTAATTTTACTGAACTCCTAACACCTCTGCTTTGCAGAGGGGCCTGCCAGACCCTAAGAGCATTGTAAATAATTATTCCTTCAGTATCTGCCCACCAAAGTGCACATCTGTAAAGGTCTCCTGGGGCCCACAGCTGCCACCTATACATACTCCCAGGTGTCTCACAGCGCAAGGCACCCACGGGCAGTATTCCCTTCTCTCCTTCTTCTATTCCAGGTCTTCATCAGCAGTCTAGGCTGAAACCTCAACGATTTCCTGCGTGACCAACCCACGAGAAGTCTGCCTTAGAACTGCCCCCTTGGGTGTCCCCCAGAACCACTATGAACTTCAGTGTCTTTTTCTAACAATAAGGGGCAGGAACAGCTCCTCTCCAAAGTTCTTTCCAACTGAGAAAATAAATATTCCCTATTTTCTCTTCTTAAAACTTTGCTCCCTGTGCCTCTGACAGAAATAACTCTCCAGGCTCACTGTTACAGGAATCTGGAACATGAAGCATGCCAGACGTCCCCTAGGGCGAGCCTTTCCTTCCTTGGTATCTGTGGGGCACTGCATGGCCTGGAGGCAACATCCTCCCACCACAGGTTTAAAGAGGGATATCTCAGTTTCCAATTTGCAATCGGTAGGGCTGACTAGATGAATCCTAAGGGCTCTTTCAGAGTGAAGAACCCAGGATGTTGCAAGTAGAAATATCAAGCTAACCAGCAAAGGCCAACACAGCAAAACAGAAAAGCCAGTGTTGACTGAACATCCCAAAGCAGACACAAACTTTCCCTACAGGAGCTCTCATTTTGTCACTGATGCCAGGATGTTGATGACATCCATAGAGATGCAGGGTAAGACAGCCAGCTCACCACCACTCAGCCCTGGCAGGCAACCAGGGTGACCAGTTGCTATCAAGGGAGGTGAAGACCATCTGGTAACATGATGCTCTGAATATCCTGCTTGGTGGTCAGGAAATGTAACTCCTCAAACTAAGGCCCTCACCCTAAAAATGATCACTAAGCAACCACGTACTTCCTTCAGCCAACACTTCTGGACCATGTTACAATTTAACAAGGTCTTCCTTGGGCTGGCCTTTGAATTGATAGGTTTTTAGTTCATCGTGTTACCTGTCAGTAATGTGTCACCATGCAGATGTCAGCCTGAGAACAGGCCAGGATGTATGGGATGCTGTCACATCTCTCTGTTCATTCTGAAGAATGATAGTAGCTTGAGGTGACAGTCCCACAAGTTAAATCTTCATCACCCCTGCCTGCCTGTCTTTACACTTCAGATTCACTTTTTTATTTTGAGTATATTCACTCACTCACCCATGTGAAAAATTCTGAAGGCTTAGATGTGTGTATTATTCGGCTTAAATTAAAAGTGCTTTTAAAAAATATAAAGTATATTTTTGTAAGTTGTCACCAAGCATGGGTGGCTGGGGACTGCAGAATTTCCAGAATCTTTCAGATTCCAGAGGAGGACATTATTATTCCACCTCCTGCCTTGTCTACATATTCCATCTCACCAGATCCCCTTGACACTCAAACAAATACCATTCCCACAGAGTGATTTCAGAGAAGAAGAAGGAACCACACCTTAAAAAACCCCCACCCTGAAGCTCAGTCCTAACCCCCTATTGCCTACTGTCTAAAAATCCAGTACCTACATTTATACTAGTGTGTAAATGACTGATACCAAGGCCATGCACTAGAACAGGCTAAAAAGGAAAACAGAGATCCATGTGCCTCCAAGAGGTATAAAGATGTATTGTCAGCATGTGTCCGAAAGAAAAAGGAGGGACAGAGGCAGAAAGAACATGCAGAGGGCACCCAGAACAAGGAGACCTCTGCACTATTTTCCCTAGAAATAATCCTGCTTCTCCCTACTATGGCTTTAAGAAAAGGTGCATCCTTTAATAGTAACCTTTCAAGGAAGGATAATTTATCCACCCTTGCTTCATTGGTGCCAGGGTGGAGCCACTGTGGAAAGGCTTTCTGGCCAAGCCCATCTCCACCTCCCAGGCATTCCTGGGGGCGAGCGGCAGTGAGCACAGCTGAGACCTTCAGCACCATCAGGGAAGCAGCACTAATGCAGACACAGGAGGTGCTGGTTCGTGCTCCCCAGCCAGGTGTCCAGGCTGGCAAGGCCATCTGGGTTAGGAAATGCTTGCTCTAAAGCCTGCTGGGGGAAGCCCGTTTTGATAGCGAGCTTAGCTTAAAAATCAGCCAGCTTCAAGACGTTTCCTCTGCGCCGGTCCCCATTCAGATGTGGGGGCCTTGGAAATAGGCTATTTCCCCTCATGAAGCTGGAGAAGACCAATGCATCCCCATTCAGCAGCCTGCAGGCTGGGTCCAGTAAACAAGTCAGCTCCAATAGGAAACACTGGCAAACATGTCAGGAATGGACCAGACTTTAGTTTCAGGTTTCCAAAACCTGATGATGTAAATCAAAAATGAAAACCTTTGAAGAAATGTCTGTTTAACATGTGACCACCATACTTTTAAACTCTTTGTATCCTGATGGAAGAGATAATAAACATTTAAAAATGAACTTAAATTGTGCTAAATGATAACAGTGTCTCTTTAAAATATTTAGCCTCAAGATTGAAAAGATCAATAAAAACCCAGTGTAAGTGAAGATTAAAGGAACAGGCCCTCTCATTCAATGTTGCTGGGAGGGTTGTTTGCTATCATTTAGGGAAGGATATTTAGCAATTTCTATTAAATTTAAAATGTATATTGACTTTGACTCAGCAACTCTCCTTGTAGGCACTCGTTGTCCACAAATACACAGTGGTGCAAAAATATGCATGCATAAGGAATATTTCAGCATTGTTTATAATAGAGGAAAACCGGAAAGAACTCCATGTCCATCAAGGAGGGATCAATTAGCTAAATCTTGGTCTGTTCTTATAATGGAAACTAGCAGCTTTTAAAAGAAAAAGGTAGACCAAGGTCCTTACGGGAAAAGACGCTCAGAGAGAAAAGCATCTTGCAAACTACTTATCAAATCTGTTTTTTGTAAAAGAGTATTAGCTACATTAATATATGCATAAAAAATCTTTGATGGGTGGATCATTAGGGACTCTATAAACTTTCCATGATAGGCATTTCTAAATTGGTTAGGCTTTCAATTTTTTTTTGACACTGAACAGTAACTTGTAATCAGAAGGGGGACAAAGTGAATTCCTCCATCTTCGCATTGTTTAATCACCTACAACCCCATTTGTGCCCCTTATCTTATCCTGGAGCGGAAGTGAGGACCCGGTTACTTGTGGACAGAGAGAGCAGTGTGTTCTAGAGAACAGTGGCTGTGGGCTAGGTATTTAATCCCAGCAATTTCATGTGATAACTGGCTCAAAATTCAACTCCTCAAATACTTTCAGACTTAAGTTATTCTGTGCTTGAGAAGTGGCCGCAGTGGTGGCAGCAATGCAGGACTGTGACTCAGGAGCGTCAGCTTGCGTGAGTTTTCTTCCCTTGTTCCAGATTTCGCATCAGTAAGATTAAGGGTTTGATATTCCCTCACATGAAAACCTTGACCCCTCCCTGACTGGACTCTCTGTGGTAGGGGTACTCAATTGGCATTTCTTGAAATCCTGGGGGCTGGCGACACGGCCTGAAATCAGGAAACTAGAAAAAGGCACAAGTGAGAAAGTCTTGCTAGCATCCTCCACAGTTAGTACAGAGTCAGCCAAGGGAAGGGAGTGACCGGGTTTTGATGCAGTGGGGGAAAAAAAAAGCACATTTCTGGGGTTCTCAACTAGAGAACTAATGTCTGGAAATACGTTGGGATGGTTTGGGTTGTCCCGACAGTGGAGAGAAGGCATATGTTACCAGCACTTAACAGGCAGGGACAGAGAGATGTTCAACTTGCCATGGAAGGGGAAATTCTACGCCAGTTTCATTCATACAGACTAAGCAGTAACACGGAGGGATGCCAGCTAGGCTAGTAGCCCCCAGCTTTCTTACCTAACAAAAGGGCTGGGGCCAGGGCTGGGTGCTGGGTGGGTGGGTAGCAAAGGAGAGCAAGGAGGCAAGCCCAGCAGGATATCAGCCACATGGCCCCTGCTCTGCAGCCTGTTCTCAAGTCTGAAAGTCTTGAAGTGCAAACTGCCTTACCCCAAATACCCGCCAAGGATCTACTATAATTAAACTTTCCCTCTAGCAAACACTGGCAAATAATGAAATCTCCTTAAAGGACCTCTATAGTTACATGCCTGATTAAATCCTAACCACAAGAGAGGCTTTGAGACCTGCAGGTTCACTTGGACCCTGTTCTCCCACTTGCCTAGTTTAAGCTGGGGATGTGCACTTTGGCAGGCCACTGCTGTCTAGTGTAAACTCTAAAGCACACAGACCTCATCTACTGTGGTCCCTATGGCACCCCCAGAACTGAGAACAATGGGTGGCACACAGTAGGTGCTCAGTAAAAGAGAATTTTTGAATGAATGAATGAGGTAATTGGAAGGGCGTAATCTGGGGATGAAGTCAGAGCTGGGCTAACTGTAAATTTTGAGGCCCTGGGCAAAGTCATTTAACCTTTACGAGACTTTGGTTCTTGATCCATGAAGCCGAGTAACAATAACCACCTTCCGGGGCCACGGAGGAGTTTGGTATAACGTACAGAAGATGTCCAGCACGGGCTGCCTGCTTCACAGATTCTTGGAAAACAGGGACTAATATTGTATTGCTGTTATTACAAATTCCAACTCACCCCATAGCCCACGCATCGCTTGCAATCACAAGCATCTCACACAAGTGAAACAATTCAGCTCAGCTTGCCCTTTGGGAGCTACTGCTGAATAGCCAACAGAGCAGTAGCCTCTTCTTTAAACACGATGTTTTTCCCATCTTCTTCAAACTAGCTTTACCCAGAACATTATCAGTTGGTGAATTGTTTCCGGAGATAGGGAAAGTATGTGTGGCAGCAGGAACTGAAGACCGTGCGGGGGCCAAGAGCAGGGGGCCCCAAGACGTGCCATTGTGACATGCAGTCATTCCAGAGTTGAGATCAAGACCCAAATGCCTCAGAAAGAAACCACCCCACCCCACAACTGCATAAAGAGAATTTAGATAGAGGAAGTGCTCCAGGAAGGGTCCCCACAGACCACCATATTATAGTGTAAACTAGGGCTGGTAGACAGGGAGGGTGTGGCTAAATCTGTCAGAATTCCTCTAGGTGCCCCATATTGTTTCTGGCCCAGCAAGCATTGTTTACCAAACATTTACTCTTTTCATATTCCTGTGAGTTGCTTCCCTTTTCCTTTGAAGCCTCAGACCCCTACCCCCTTCTCCTTGGTACAGGCTGATGTACAGACCTCATTCTCCCTGTCTTTAGAATCCATGTCTATGGCTTCCCTGTATGTATGTAATTAAACTGCTGGTTTTTTTCTCCTGTTTATCTGTCTGGTGTCAATTTGATTCTCAAGCCAGCTAGGAGAACCTTAAGGGGTAGAGGACATTTCTTCCTCCCCAGCAAGGTCAAGGAGAAAGGCGAGGACTGGGAAGCATCTCTGGTTCAGCCCTGGCCCTGTTGCAGTTTGGTTCTCATTTGGCCTCCTGATACCTGAGCCTGTTCACAAGGAAAAAGACAACATGGCATAGCGGTTGCAAGTATGGAATCTGAGCCAGATACTTACGTGCAAATCCGGCTCCACGACTCCGAACTGTATGTATGACCTTGGGCAAGTGACTTAACCACCTGAAATCTCAGTGTTCTAGCTGAGAAACGGGGAACAATAGTACCTACCTGGGGACAGGGTAGGGGAGGAAGTAGGAGATTGTATTTCTCTCGGCTTTGTGGAAAAATCACGAAAACCAATCAGTCCACTGGCAGAAGAAATCCTTTCTGTAGACTATCTTTCTCATGTTTTCTCATTTTTATTATTTATATGAGTATCTTGAATCCTCTCCCAGGTGTGGAAAAAGAATTTGCTGGTAATGCAATGGATGCCTCTACAGGAACATAAGTAGAGTGCTTGACACATAGTAGGCCTTCAATATGTTTTTGAATAGCTGACTGAATGACTACTTTATAAGCTGAAAGGCTCTGACAGTCCCTCAAACCTGTCTGGCCCAAGAAACTAAGTGCAAATTAGGGTGCATGAAGATCCTGTCACTTTTGAAACCAAGGCCTAGAATCTGTTTAGCAGAAATCTCTGTGGCCACTATTGTTTGTTTTTCTGTTGGCACACTCCCCGACTGAGGAGCACAGGCACTTTTCTATGAACAGGTAACCCAGAGAAGGTATGAGACATTCATCCAGCCCTCAAATATACAGTGATGGTTTCTTAGGTTTAAGAATGTGTGCTGTGCCACCAAAATGTGTGTCCACGTGAGCACCACAAGGTCAGCCCTCGTTTGTCATGCTCACAGCCGGATCTTCGGGCCTACAGTGGCCAGCATACAGTTAGTGTACAATAAATGTATGCTGGATAAAACACTTCATGTGCACATGAATGAAGGAAGGTACGGATGGAAGCATCAAAGGGGAAGACAGCTGCTGCAGAGTAGAAAGCAGGACCGAAGTTTTCCGAAGCCCCATTCTGTGAGCTTGGCTACTTCTCCAAACAGCTTTTAGAAGAGGTGGGAGACATGAAAACAGAGAACTCTGGGCGAGAAGTGGATGCAGGCGAGCTCCTAAGGAGATGCCCTGTTCCGCATGGGCACTACTCCTGATGTCAGAGTGAGGAGGGGATTTGGGGAAAGCGGGCTGGTGGGTGAAACATCAGATCACAGATGGCAGTGGGCCCTGCTGCTTCTCCAACCCGAGGCCCTCCCTGGGTTTTCCTCTTTAAGAAATATCCCTCGTTTTCTAGGGCTCTTGCCACCTGCTTTTCTTCCCTTTGCCTTGACCCAAGCTGGCTCTCTCGGCCTCCAAGGCTCAGCTCTCTACATGTCCCTGTGTTAGAAACACACAAGGTACATTTTTGGAGACCGCCACTGGGCTCTCTTTTGGGGGACTTCCTTTCCTCACGGGATGAGCACATTGTTCTCCCTGAAAACTTAGCATGTGGGTCAACTGTGGACACCAACTGCCTCTTTGATGCCCTTTGAGCAAGTGTTTTACAACTCTCATCTCAAACAATTACTCCATTCCTGCTGTACCCAGCAGAGAGATGAAACATGAACTGAGAGCTTGGCTATTACACTTGCGAATAATCTGCATTTCAAGTGCCGCCTTGGCATGCCTGAAAACAAATCATTACCAAGAAGTTATATCCAGCTGCCCGCCCCATCCCCCAGCTACTTTGTCTTGGGTGTGGAGCCCTCTAGGCTGGCTCTGTGTGGGCCTCAGAGAACAGAGCCATCAAGACCCCCTCGAGGTCCCAGGCAAGGCCTGCGGCACAAAGTTTTGGCTGATGGAGCCCTGGAGAAGACAGAGTCCTTAAATAGAGATGAGCCGAACTCCCTGCAGCCCCACTCACAGCCTACAGTCAAAATGGGTATCTGCTGAGTGGAAAAGGACAAAAGGAGACAAATTTCATTTGCAAGCTCTCCAAACCGGCCAGGAAAAGTAACTGTCCACTGCTTTCCCCATCCGTCTCCTCTCATGGGAAGGCTAAGCTAAGATGTCCCGACATCGATGGAATTTCAACATTCTGGCTTCTGAATCACAAACTATCAGTTGGCCCTTCAAATAGGGGCTTCAGCAAAATGTTGTGCAGGACGTGTCCTTTAACAAAGCAACAGGGCCGTTTTAAATGACCGTCTGATCATACAATATGTAACCTTTCCAGATTGGCTTCTTTCACTAACATGCATTTAAGGTTCCTCCATGTCTTTTCATGGCTTGATAGGTCATTTCTTTTTTAGTGTTGAGTAATATTCCATCATCTGGATGTAGCACAGTTTATTTATCCACCCACCTAGGATATCTTGGTTGCTTCTAAATTTTGACAACTATGAATAAAGCTTCTAAAAATAATCAATCAATCAACCAATCAGTCAATAAAATGACCTTCTGGTGACTTAAAAGTGACAATGACATTGTTGCTACTCTGGACCAGTAATGGCCTGGGACACCACAGGAAGGGAACTTCTAAAAGGTCACCATTCCTTGACCATCCCCTGAGGAGTCAGGTCCCAAAAAAGCGCCCTGCCCATCAGAGAGAACTTAAATCTGCCCAAACCACTCGCCTTTGGTTACAGTGACAGCATACAGAGGAAACCTTTGGATTATCCAGTCCACTGCTGTTACCTTATAGATGGGGAAATGAGGTGCAGGGAGATGAGTGACTTGATCTAGAACGTGCAGGGCTGGGGGCTCAGTGTAGCTATTCCGTGTGCCTCCAGCACCTGCTGCACACCCTCTGTAGGCCACAGAGCCCTGTCTAGGCTGAGTGGAGAGCAGTGCTTCTGCTAATAGACGTCACTTCTGCCTCCTCTGCCCTGAAGTCTCTTCTTCAGGAGGGCCAGAAGCAGGCCCATTGTCACCCACGTCAGCTACTGCTTTGGCCACCTCTCCTGTCCATCCAAGTGCCAACAGGATTCAGAAGGCCCCATCACATGTATCATGAAACCCAGAACCTTTTGCTAGGGAGGTAATTGCCTGGACGGTATCAGAGTCCCCACTGAGGGCTGCAATCCACAACTCACGGCCAAGGCCAGGCCAGAAGCCCAAAGGGGACTGTAGGCCAAGCAAGGTTCACATCTCCTGGGGATGACATCCTGGTTCAGGCCTGTCAGCCCAACAATGGGAGGCGAAGGCGTGGGAAACTCTGCCAGATAGCTGCTAAGAATGCCGAGATGACCCCCTGAGAGTCCGTTCAGTGGGAATTCTCCCAGGAGCCACAGCACACTTATCTGGGATCTACAATCCACTTCTCTTCTTTCTTCTCTCTAGAAAGCCAAGTTACTTCTCCACGGGGAGGTGGAGCAAGGGAGGGGGCTCCTTTTTCTTGCATTTTGTTCTAAAAGACAGGGACACTGTCATTACACCTTTCCCTGAGCGTTCCAGTAGAGCCGCGAAGGCTGTGTCTAACAAGGCTGCTGCCCCAGAACATGTTCAAAAGGTCAGAGCTAAATATTAAGTGTTTCGATTAAACATGAACATTCCTTTCGCGGTGGACGGGTGCTGTTTAATCTGTGTGAATCCAGTCATCAAAAGGTGTCTCTCTCCTTCAGAAAACTTGAAGGAAACATCTCCACTGCATCCAACATCTTATTTCTTCATGCACAACAATGGCAATGATATGCAAACGCAGACACGTGGCAGTGGAACACTGGTTTGTCAACAGGCAGAGCGAAGGGGCTCCCCCTTACTCTGCGCTCTGCCTGGGAGGAGGGACCTTGCTGGGCAAGTCATATCTGCATAGTAAACAGTATCTCTATTGCTCCAAAGGATGGATCAGAGAGAAAATCAATTAAGTTGGGTTATCAGTCAATCACAAGCATTCTCTGAGGTCCTGGCTGGGCTAGGCATCAGAGAATCCTTAGGAGGAATGAACCCCCAACCCTCAGCCTGGCCCTCCAGGCCCTTTGCACACTAAACCTAACCACCTGGTGAGAACCTCTGGTTGCCTCATTACCAGTCATCCTCATGTCTCCAGTATGTATGTAGTAAGTATTCAATTAATGTTTGTTGAACAAAGAAATCAGACATTCCTGAAACAATGAGGATGCTAAGTTTAAAAGAGATGAAGAAATGCACACACATTAAAAATGAACACAAGCACACATACATGCAAATACTTTATATGCAATGAATTCATGTGAAAACTGGTGAAGTCCTCTAAACAAGATCTGTAGTCTAGTTATAGTATTGCACCAATGTCAAATTCCTGGTTTTAATCACATATTATAGTTATATAAGATGTTATCATGGGGCAAGCTGGAGGAAGGATGCACACTCCTGAGTCTATGATGATTTCAAAATAAAAGTTGCAAAAAACATACCGAACTAGGGGGCGGAGCCAAGATGGCGGCGTGAGTAGAGCAGTGGAAATCTCCTCCCAAAAACACATAGAGCTATGAAAATATAACAAAGAAAAATCTTCCTAAAATAGAGACCACAGGACACAGGACAACATCCAGACCACATCCACACCTGCAAGAACCCAGCGCCTTGTGAAGGGGGTAAGATACAAGCCCCAGCCCGGCGGGACCCGAGCGCCCCTCCCCCCGGCTCCCGGCGGGTGGAGAGAAACCGGAGCGGTTTTTTTTTTTTTTTTTTTGGCGAGCGCTTTTTGGAAGCCTTAGAGGGACGGGCCCCCGTTGCTGGGGAGGCAGGGTGGCGGGACCGGTGAGGAGGTGCCTGGGAACGGCGCCGGAGGACAAAGAATATCCCGCGTTTCTCCCTGCGAGACCTGGGGGCGGGTGCCTGAGACCGGTGCCTGAGGACGGAGGAGGTCGCACGTTTTTCCCCTTTTTTTTTTTCTCTTTTTGGCAAGCGCTTTTTGGAAGCCTTGAAGGGACGGGGACCCCAGTGCTAGGGAGGCACGGTGGCGGGACTGGTGAGCGGGTGGCTGGGACCGGCGCCTGAGGACAAAGAATATCCCCCGTTTTTCCCTGCGGGACCGGTGGGCGGGTGCCTGAGACCGGCACTTGAGGACAGAGGAAATCGCGCGTTTTCCCCCTTTTTTTTTTCTCTTTTCTGCGAGTGCTTTTTGGAAGCCTAAAAGGGACAGAGACCCCGGTGCTAGGGAGGCATGGCGGCGGGACTGGTGAGCGGGTGCCTGGGACTGGCACCTGAGGACAAAGAATATCCCGCATTTTTCCCTGTGGGACCGGTGGGTGGGTGCCTGAGACCAGCACCTGAGGACGGAAGAAATCGCGCATTTTTCCCCTTTTTTTTTCTCTCTTTTTGCCGAGTGCTTTTTGGAAGCCTTGAAGGGACAGGGACCCAGGTGCTAGGGAGGCAGGGCGGCGGGACTGGTGAGCGGGTGCGTGGGACCAGTGCCTGAGGACAAAGAATATTCAGCGTTCCTTCCCTGCGGGACCGGTGGTGGGTGCTTTTTGGAAGCCTTGAAAGGACAGGGACCCTGGTGCTAGGGAGACAGGGCAGCAGGACCAGTGAGCGGGTGCCTGGAACCGGCACCTGAGGACAAAAAAAAAAAAAAAAAATCGCTTGTTTTTTCCTTTTTTTTTTCTCTTTCTTTCTGTTCCCTCTCTCATTGTTGCTGTTGTTGTTTTGGTTTGGAGAGTGCTTTTTGGAAATCTTAAAGGGGCAGGACAGGTCACTTAGACCAGAAGCAGGGAATCTGGGGATCTCTGGGCACTCTAACCCCCTGGGCAGCAGGGAGCACAGAGGCCCCTTACGGAGATAAATAGTCTCCTGGCTGCTCCCCCTCCAACGGGGCTCCACCATTTTGGAGGAACAGCCCCAGCCAGGCCAAGCCCACAGCAACAGCGGAGATAAACCCCAAAGCAACTGGGCAGGAAGCAGAAGCCCTGTCTGCGCACAGCTGCCCAGCACAAGCCACTAGAGGTCGCTATTCTCCCAGGAAAAGGCTACAAACCAACAAGAAGGGAAGCTCTTCCAGCGGTCACTTGTACCAGCTCTGCAAACTATCTCTATCACCATGAAAAGGCAAAACTACAGGCAGACAAAGATCACAGAGACAACACCTGAGAAGGAGACAGACCTAACTAGTACTCCTGAAAAAGAATTCAAAATAAAAATCATGAACATGCTGACAGAGATGCAGAAAAAAATGCAAGAGCAATGGGATGAGATGCAGAGAAAAATGCAAGAGCAGTGGGATGAGATGCAGAGAAAAATGCAAGAGCAGTGGGATGAAGTCCGGAAGGAGATCACAGATGTCAGGAAAGAGATCACAGAAGTGAAACAATCCCTGGAAGGATTTATAAGCAGAATGGATAAGATGCAAGAGGCCATTGAAGGAATAGAAGCCAGAGAACAGGAACGTATAGAAGCTGACATAGAGAGAGATAAAAGGATCTCCAGGAATGAAACAACACTAAGAGAAATATGTGACCAATACAAAAGGAAAAACATTCGTATTATAGGGATACCAGAAGAGGAAGAAAGAGGAAAAGGGATAGAAAGTGTCTTTGAAGAAATAATTGCTGAAAACTTCCCCAAACTGGGGGAGGAAATAATCGAACAGACCATGGAATTATACAGAACCCCCAACAGAAAGGATCCAAGGAGGACAACACCAAGACACATAATAATTAAAATGGCAAGGATCAAGGACAAGGAAAGAGTTTTAAAGGCAGCTAGAGAGAAAAAGGTCACCTATAAAGGAAAACCAATCAGGCTAACATCAGACTTCTCAACAGAAACCCTACAGGCCAGAAGAGAATGGCATGATATACTTAATGCAATGAAACAGAAGGGCCTTGAACCAAGGATACTGTATCCAGCACGACTATCATTTAAATATGATGGTGGGATCAAACAATTCCCAGACAAGCAAAAGCTGAGGGAATTTGCTTCCCACAAACCACCTCTACAGGGCATCCTACAGGGACTGCTCTAGATGGGAACACCCCTAAAAAGAGCACAGAACAAAACACACAACATATGAAGAATGGAGGAGGAGGAATAAGAAGGGAGAGAAGAAAAGACTCTCCAGACAGTGTATATAACAGCTCAATAAGCGAGCTAAGTTAGGCAGTAAGATACTAAAGAAGCTAACCTTGAACCTTTGGTAACCACGAATCTAAAGCCTGCAATGGCAATAAGTACATATCTTTCAATAGTCACCCTAAATGTAAATGGACTTAATGCACCAATCAAAAGACATAGAGTAATAGAATGGATAAAAAAGCAAGACCCATCTATATGCTGCTTACAAGAAACTCACCTTAAACCCAAAGATAAGCATAGACTAAAAGTCAAGGGATGGAAAAACATATTTCAGGCAAACAACAGTGAGAAGAAAGCAGGGGTTGCAGTACTAATATCAGACAAAATAGACTTCAAAACAAAGAAAGTAACAAGAGATAAAGAAGGCCACTACATAATGATAAAGGGCTTAGTCCAACAAGAGGATATAACCATTCTAAATATATATGCACCCAATACAGGAGCACCAGCATATGTGAAGCAAATACTAACAGAACTAAAGAGGGAAATAGACTGCAATGCATTCATTGTAGGAGACTTCAACACACCACTCACCCCAAAGGATAGATCCACCGGGCAGAAAATAAGTAAAGACACACAGGCACTGAACAACACACTAGAACAGATGGACCTAATAGACATCTATAGAACTTTACATCCAAAAGCAACAGGATATACATTCTTCTCAAGTGCACATGGAACATTCTCCAGAATAGACCACATACTAGCTCACAAAAAGAGCCTCAGTAAATTCCACAATATTGAAATTCTACCAACCAATTTTTCAGACCACAAAGGTATGAAAGTAGAAATAAATTCTACAAAGAAAACAAAAAGGCTCACAAACACATGGAGGCTTAACAACATGCTACTAAATAATCAATGGATCAATGAACAAATCAAAATAGAGATCAAGGAATATATAGAAACAAATGACAACAACAACACTAAGCCCCAACTTCTGTGGGATGCAGCGAAAGCAGTCTTAAGAGGAAAGTATATAGCAATCCAGGCACACTTGAAGAAGGAAGAACAATCCCAAATGAATAGTCTAACATCACAATTATTAAAACTGGAAAAAGAAGAACAAATGAGGCCTAAAGTCAGCAGAAGGAGGGACATAATAAAGATCAGAGAAGAAATAAACAAAATTGAGAAGAATAAAACAATAGCAAAAATCAACGAAACCAAGAGCTGGTTCTTTGAGAAAATAAACAAAATAGATAAGCCTCTAGCCCAACTTATTAAGAGAAAAAGAGAGTCAACACAAATCAACATAATCAGAAATGAGAATGGAAAAATCACGACAGACTCCACAGAAATACAAAGAATTATTAAAGACTACTATGAAAACCTATATGCCAACAAGCTGGAAAACCTAGAAGAAATGGACAACTTCCTAGAAAAATACAACCTCCCAAGACTGACCAAGGAAGAAACACAAAAGTTAAACAAACCAATTACAAGCAAAGAAATTGAAACAGTAATCAAAAAACTACCCAAGAACAAAACCCCGGGGCCGGACGGATTTACCTCGGAATTTTATCAGACACACAGAGAAGACATAATACCCATTCTCCTTAAAGTGTTCCACAAAATAGAAGAAGAGGGAATACTCCCAAACTCATTCTATGAAGCCAACATCACCCTAATACCAAAACCAGGAAAAGACCCCACCAAAAAAGAAAATTACAGACCAATATCCCTGATGAATGTAGATGCAAAAATACTCAATAAAATATTAGCAAACAGAATTCAACAGTATATCAAAAGGATCATACACCATGACCAAGTGGGGTTCATCCCAGGGATGCAAGGATGGTACAACATTCGAAAATCCATCAACATCATCCACCACATCAACAAAAAGAAAGACAAAAACCACATGATCATCTCCATAGATGCTGAAAAAGCATTTGACAAAATTCAACATCCATTCATGATAAAAACTCTCAGCAAAATGGGAATAGAGGGCAAGTACCTCAACATAATAAAGGCCATATATGATAAACCCACAGCCAGCATTATACTGAACAGCGAGAAGCTGAAAGCATTTCCACTGAGATCGGGAACCAGACAGGGATGCCCACTCTCCCCACTGTTATTTAACATAGTACTGGAGGTCCTAGCCACGGCAATCAGACAAAACAAAGAAATACAAGGAATCCAGATTGGTAAAGAAGAAGTTAAACTGTCACTATTTGCAGATGATATGATACTGTACATAAAAAACCCTAAAGACTCCACTCCAAAACTACTAGAACTGATATCGGAATACAGCAAAGTTGCAGAATACAAAATTAACACACAGAAATCTGTAGCTTTCCTATACACTAACAACGAATCAATAGAAAGAGAAATCAGGAAAACAATTCCATTCACCGTTGCATCAAAAAGAATAAAATACCTAGGAATAAACCTAACCAAAGAAGTGAAAGACTTATACTCTGAAAACTACAAGTCACTCTTAAGAGAAATTAAAGGGGACACTAATAAATGGAAACTCATCCCATGCTCATGGCTAGGAAGAATTAATATCGTCAAAATGGCCATCCTGCCGAAAGCAATATACAAATTTGATGCAATCCCTCTCAAATTACCAGCAACATTCTTCAATGAATTGGAACAAATAATTCAAAAATTCATATGGAAACACCAAAGACCCCGAATAGCCAAAGCAATCCTGAAAAAGAAGAATAAAGTAGGGGGGATCTCACTCCCCAACTTCAAGCTCTACTACAAAGCCATAGTAATCAAGACAATTTGGTACTGGCACAAGAACAGAGCCACAGACCAGTGGAACAGATTAGAGACCCCAGAAATTAACCCAAACATATATGGTCAATTAATATTTGATAAAGGAGCCATGGACATACAATGGCAAAATGACAGTCTCTTCAACAGATGGTGCTGGCAAAACTGGACAGCTACATGTAGGAGAATGAAACTGGACCATTGTCTAACCCCATATACAAAGGTAAACTCAAAATGGATCAAAGACCTGAATGTAAGTCACGAAACCATTAAACTCTTGGAAAAAAACATAGGCAAAAACCTCTTAGACATAAACATGAGTGATCTCTTCTTGAACATATCTCCCCGGGCAAGGAAAACAACAGCAAAAATGAGCAAGTGGGACTACATTAAGCTGAAAAGCTTCTGTACAGCGAAAGACACCATCAATAGAACAAAAAGGAACCCTACAGTATGGGAGAATATATTTGAAAATGACAGATCTGATAAAGGCTTGACGTCCAGAATATATAAAGAGCTCACACGCCTCAACAAACAAAAAACAAATAACCCAATTAAAAAATGGGCAGAGGAACTGAACAGACAGTTCTCCAAAAAAGAAATACAGATGGCCAAGAGACACATGAAAAGATGCTCCACATCGCTAATTATCAGAGAAATGCAAATTAAAACTACAATGAGGTATCACCTCACACCAGTAAGGATAGCTGCCATCCAAAAGACAAACAACAACAAATGTTGGCGAGGCTGTGGAGAAAAGGGAACCCTCCTACACTGCTGGTGGGAATGTAAATTAGTTCAACCATTGTGGAAAGCAGTATGGAGGTGCATCAAAATGCTCAAAACAGACCTACCATTTGACCCAGGAATTCCACTCCTAGGAATTTACCCTAAGAACGCAGCAATCAAGTTTGAGAAAGACAGATGCACTCCTATGTTTATCGCAGCACTATTTACAATAGCCAAGAATTGGAAGCAACCTAAATGTCCATCTGTAGATGAATGGATAAAGAAGATGTGGTACATATACACAATGGAATACTACTCAGCCATAAGAAGTGGAAAAATCCAACCATTTGCAGCAACATGGATGGAGCTGGAGAGTATTATGCTCAGTGAAATAAGCCAGGCGGAGAAAGAGAAATACCAAATGATTTCACTCATCTGAGGAGTATAGGAACAAAGGAAAAACTGAAGGAACAAAACAGCAGCAGAATTACAGAACCCAAAAATGGACTAACAGGTACCAAAGGGAAAGGAACTGGGGAGGATGGGTGGGCAGGGAGGGATAAGGGGGGGAAGAAGAAGGGGGGTATTAAGATTAGCATGCATGGGGGGGAGGGAGAAAGGGGAGGGTGGGCTGCACAACACAGAGAGGACAAGTAGTGACTCTACCACATTTTGCTAAGCTGATGGACAGTAACCGTAATGTGGTTGTTAGGGGGGACCTGATATAGGGGAGAGCATAGTAAACATAGTATTCTTCAGGTAAGTGTAGATTAAAAATTTAAAAAAAAAAAGAAAGAAAGAAAGAAAAGGGGGATTACTCCTTAACAGGATAAAACTATTGGTAAATCAAAGATCAACGCATGCTTTAAATATCCTTAATGTTGATCACTTAAAGGGTGTCAGATGATCAGCTATGGAGGTACTCTTTTCTGATAATATTCCTTTCTCTTAATTAAAAAAAAAAAAAAAAAAAAAAAAAGCAGTTACTGTGTGCTGACCTCCAATGAGTTCTGCACAGTGGTATAGAGGGCATGTCAAAGTGTGGGCAAAGGGTCTGTTTGTTTCTACGCAGAAGATCAAGGCCTAGCTTGGATACCCAGAAAATGAACTAAGATACGATATGAGGAGGAGCTTCCGGCATCAGCACTCTCTGGAGGACTCGTGCCGGGGGATGATCATCAAAAAGCCTCCACAGGGATCCGGACGATGCTGCGGTTGTGGCTGCATCCAGCCCACCGTCTCCTGGACTTGCCATAAGAAGGAGGAGGGAGATGTCTAGGCTGGCATGTGCATACAGTGAGACAACGAATTTGACCGAATCTGTACTGTTGGAACTCAACCAGGAGTTGGGAGGAGTGCAAGTTGTAGCACCCCAAAATCTCATGACTATAGACTATCTATGGTTAAAAGAACATATGGGATGTGAACAGATCCCAGAAATGGGCTGCTTTAATTTGTCTGATGGTTCAAGTACAGTTGGAAAATATCCATCATATCATAGATAAATTTTCACAAATGCCTAGGGTGCCTAAATGGTTTTCTTGGCTTCACTGGAGATGGCTGGTAATTATAGATTTGCTTTGTTTATGTCACCGTATTCCTATTATGTTAATATGTGTGTGCAAATTAGTTAGTAGTTTAAAACCTATACATATTTAAGGTACTATACAAGAAGATATGTCAAAGAAATAATCAATCCTCCCAAGTTTCCTTCATATGCTACATCTATAGCTTTTCTTCTTCCTTCCTAATTACAAACCTTAAATAGAATTCGTGCCTCATATCGAATTTACCGAGTATCATAATTCCTCCAGGTGGTAAAGATACCTCGAGACAAGTGCTGGGCATAGAAGCCACAGGGCATAAATCTGCAAAGAAGTAAAAAGCTAACCTTTGCAAACAATATGGCTTCTCTCTCACTTACCAACTTTACATTTCCCTGTATGGCCCCGGAAGATGACTGGTTAGCCAGAGACGGGTAAGATTCCTCAAGGGAGGAACAACCTAAGACAGGCACAGTCGCAGGGGGGCCATCAGGTGAGAATTTGGGGATCAACAGTGGTGAGGCTCAGAACCTCACCCCCCCTGCTTTGAGAGAAATCTTCTGCATCCGTGGATGTCTTGCTGCCCTTGTCTAGCCTGGATTAATACTTAGTCCATAGGCACACAACTGATCATCTGATCATCTACATTTGCCTTCTTACAGCACTAAACTATGTTTTCTACCTTTATCTTGCATCTACCTACCACTTCAGCATTTTATTAAAAATAAAAATAATAATAATAATAGGAGAAATGTGGGATCAACATATAAATCAAGTACAAAAATCAAATGAATATTCATATTTGACCTGATGGTTTATAGGTCATATTGCATGATCAAAACCGAAAGTTTCTGTGATGAATGCCCTTGTACTGTTCACCATGTAAGAATTTATTCACTCTGTAAGAATTCGTTCACCATGTAAGAACTTGTTCGTTATGCTTCAGAAGATTGGAGACTGACGAGAATTAGGCTTGAGATGGATTAATGATTGTACATTGAGCATTGACCCCCCTATACTGAATTTTATTGTTGTTAACAACCATTTGATCAATAAATATGAGAGATGCCCTCTCAAAAAAAAAAAAAAAAACATACCGAACTAAAAAGGCAAGATGTTCCTGGTCCCAAACAGGCAGCCGCAGTGAGAGGTCCCCAGGCTCCTCCCTGCAGGACCCCATCCCATTCACACCTGACATCTCCCAGTGAGGGATGATGCCCAGCCTTCATTTCCTTCTCCCTTCTCTTCCTCTGGTCTCAGCGGCAATATCCTCCCCTCTGAGATGTCTTCCCATATCTCCAGCCACACAGGCACTTTCTCACACACCAATTTACTTCCTTCAGTGCACGGATTGGAATCAGAAATCTCCTGCCTGTCTTCTTCCCCCACTGGAGATGCCGCAGGGACAGGGAGGGACCTCAGTGGCACATGGACCACTGTTTCCCCAGTACCACGGCACAGCCTGACTACGAACACGTAAGGAATAATTTTTGAATAAACTAAGAATATGGTAATCAATTAATGAAGAAAGTATATCAAAAACCAATGCTGAGAGTGATTTTATTAGGCTTAAAGGCTTTCTAATTTAATAATAATTATTAATAATAATAAAAAACAAGTCCTTCATGAAATATAGTGCTTTATGGCTTGTAGGAAAGTACTTGAAACATACAACATACAGTGTGATGTCGGGACAAGGTGCCAGAAGGAAGCAGACACTCCTACGGCGGGTAGAGTCAGGAGGGGCTGGGGACCAACACCTGGGCATCAGAGACGCAGGGGTTGTGTCCAGCACACTGTCCCTGCAGGTGGAAAAGATCCAGTCTTCTTCAGACTCCATTCAGCTGAGTGGACAAGGAAACACCAAAGAAAAAGGAAGTGGAGTGTATGGGAGAGGCTGTGATCAGCCTCTATCTTCTTACTGTTCCCCAGGCCTGTCCCATTTCCCAACCTGGGTAGCTCCCCTGCTAACTTGGTGTTTGGAGGCAGATTAAGTGCCTGCCCTTTCTACACATAGTCCTTCAGAATCATAGCCAAGAGCTCTCCTCCTCAGCCCACTAAAAAGCAACCCTGGTGTCATATACACATGGCCATAATGTCCAGCTACCTTGCATCAATACCTGAAAAACTTCTGAGCAATTCCCCCTTCCCAGAAACACTTGCTGAGAAAGTTTCCTTAACTTACTAACCTTGAAGTAGGCTCCACCCTCTTGCTTACACCTTGAGTAACATCTGGCAGGAAGTTTTCAAGATGGCCACACAAGGTATGTTTTATACCATTGACCACATGCTAAACGGTCTCACATATGCACAGAACGGGAAGAGGGATGGAACGTTCCCCAACCTGAGCAGTTTAATCATTTCAGGTTCAGAGCGGTCACATCCCATTTTCTCCGGCAAAGGAACACTTGCTGGTGCCATGAACTGGGGTGGAAGATACTCTCGGAATTTTCCACTTTAAATCTCAACCCCGGAGCTGTCCAGATAGGCTAGGCTTAGAACATCATTCTGGATTGTATCATAAGATCAATTTCAAATGCTTACTTTAGTTTTTAGGTTTTTGTGAACAGTGTTCTTTTTACAGACTAATTATTCAGGTAGAATATTGGGGTGGTCCTCATTTCATTAGCTTTATTCAATTTTATAAACAAAGCACACACACACAAAACAGTTGCTACAGCTGCCCCCAAAGGAGTCACGCCACCAGTGAGCATGCACGTGGGGAGGCGTCAGAGAGCAAACGTAGGGCCTGTCCTTCCAGGGGTCTCCCTGGAGCTCCAGCCGCCAGCGGCTTCCCTGGGCCTCTGGTCCATGGCTTCCATTTATTTTTCCTCCTTTTCATCTCTCTTCCTATCATGTCTGCCCCTCCTACATCACAACTCAGTTTACTGGAGCATGCAAGTTACTCTGCTAGATGCAAACTGGGATGGGACTAACCCCTACATTCAGCACCTCAGGGGCAGCTATTTTGCTACCAAATACAACTTTGCCCAACTAGCAGGAAACTCCACTTACTTCTCCTCTGCCATCTGTCTTCCAGTAGACAGCAGGCATAGGACCTGTGTTCTTTGTACCACTTGCTCTGCAGTGCCTCTTGGCTGCTCAACTGTTTTGCCCACGAGCACTAACCCCACCCATGCTGGAAACATTCTTGGACCCCAGTTAAGAACCAGCTGTAGGCACGCAGACTGGCAAGATGAATCAGGACCTTGCCCACCAGAAACCCAGAGCCTCATGACGGACACAGCCCGTAAGAGCACTTACTGTATGGTACGGTAGGAGCTGTAATGCAGGTGTGAGCAGACTGTCGTGAGGGGTCGCAAGACACGGGCCCTTTTATTTAAAGCAAATTTAACAGCTGACCAAAGTCCTGACTACTACTCTCTTTGAGTTTTTCCCTTCTCTTGGGGGTTTTCTCACTTCAATTATTGCTCCAGTTACCATGCTGATCCCCTGGGGCATATGGCATGGTGGGGGCACCCTGCTTTTATTACTGAAAAACTAAGGCAGAAGCAAGCAGGCACATCTGAATTTTCATCTATAGAAAAAGGGGAAAAACAGTAACTACAGTGCTTGGTAAAGAAATCATCACAGCGCCTGGCACACAGTGAGTGTTAGCACTCACTGTCACTGGTGGTACAATCACAAACTCAGAAGGAACTCAGAACTTAGAGCCTGCCCGGGCTCCTAAACCCAGATGGCTGCATGTTGCTAGCCCCCTTTCTTACGGGCTCTCTCCACCTCGGACTCAGACACAGTTCTGCTGGGGAAAAAAATGAGTGCTGGCCAGCAAGACAAGCCAACCTCTAGCAGAGTACGCTGCTACCCCAGCAGCTTACCTGGCCCAGGTGTGTTGACCACTGTCCATCACCACCTGCTCTGATGCTAAGTGCCTTGTGGGAGGGGAACATGGTTTCATTACATGTTCATTAGAAACAGGGCTGGGTTTGTGCTCAACAAATAAAATCAGGAAATTTCTAATCTGGAAGGGGATCTCAGAGAGGGTTATGTCCCATCTTTTCATTTAAAAATCATTATTTACTAGACAATTTTTAAATGCAGAAAAATTGAAAGAAAATGTAAATGACCTCTAGCTCCTACCACCTAAATAGATGAGCCCCATGTAAACATTAAAAAATATAACAAAATAAATATATCCTTTTTGAAAAAGACAAACAAGACAGGAATGTGTAAAAAGTTGCCTTCCCTCCTACCTCGAACCCTCAATTCTCCCTACTTTTTTCTTGTGTATCCTTCTAAAAATAATGATGAAAACATGAGCATATAGATACACACACATATATACTCACACATATATGCTTAATTTTTTTACATAAATAGGACCCCACTTCCCTGCAACTTGTTTTCTCTTAAAAAGGTGCCTTCATCTGAATGTTTGTCTTCCTCAAATCCATATATTGAAATCCTACCCCCTGATGGATTGTATTAGGAGGCGGGGCCTTTGGGGGGTGAGGTCGAGGATGGAGCCCTCACGAATGGCATCAGCGCTCTTATGAAAGGGGCCCCACAGAGCTCCCTAACTCCTTCCACCATGTGAGGACACACAAGAAGACTGAGACCCAGACGAGGGTTCCCATGGGACCAGCTGGCACCTTGGACTTTGAGCCTCCAGAACTGTGAGAAAAACATTTCTGTTCTTTATCAGTCATCCAGTATTTTGCTACAGCCGCCAGAACAGGTGATGACAGAAGGCAATGAGCAAAGTTTTGAAATCAGAATGCCTGCTCTGTACTCCCACTGCCACGCTGCTTTCTAGTTATATCACAACCTCAAGTGGGTCTGTTAACTTCACGCTGCCTTAGCCTTTTCACCTGTAAAATGGGGACAGGCGGGTTAATACATGTAAAATTAAATGCAGTCAGCACTCAAAACATATATATCTTATTACTAATTACCATTATATCTTTGCATCCTTTCCATATCACCTAGTCATTTTTTTATTGAAGTATAATTGCATACAATGTCCTGTAAGTTTCAGGTGTAAATCATAGTGATTCCATTTTTTTATACATCCACAAAGTGAGTCTAGTTACTATCTGTCACCACATGAAGTTCTTACATTACTGACCATATTCCCTATGCTGTACATTACATTCCCGTGACTTACTTTATAATTCGAATGCTGCCCAGTGTGCCAAGGACAGACTCACCCAATTGCCCAGTGATGGGTACTGAAATTGTATCCAACAGTGGGCTATTGCTATAATGAACAATATTAAGATATCCTCAGTCACTGGTTTTTGACACTGTGGTGAGTAAATCCTGAGGATACTTTCCTAAGGGTGACCTTGCTGGGCATGTGCATATAAGCTTGGATGGGTATTGGGAATGCCCCCCTTAGATGCTCTGCCAAGCACCCTGCCACGGAAACTGAGGAGGGTGCCTGTTTCCCAGCCCATCTCCAGAACTGGATACTCTGAAAGTTTTCATTGTTTGTCACTTAGATAAATGACAAAGACTATCTCCTTATTATTCTGATTGAACTTCTTCAAATATTGTGGGAGGCTGAGAACTCTTCAGTTTACACAGGAGAATATTAGAGACCCAGTGGTGCCCTAACTGGCTTAAAGTCAAACTCAGAGAGACAAGCATGGGCCAGATCTCAGGTGTGGGGCGCACCAAGGAGGCCCTGGCCCCCAGCACCAGGAGAGTCTGATGATCAGCAGCCACCCTCCTTCCCCCTCCCTCCTTCAGGACACACCTGGGCTGGGCATGCAGCGCTCACTGCAGCCCCAGGCAGGGGAGGAGCCCCACCGTGGGACCAGCAGTCCCAAGGCATGTGTTCCACTGGCCAGACAACAAAGTCTCAGCCTCATTCTCTGCATAAGCAGGGCTGTGGTGCTCCCCCAGCTGGAAGGCGGACGGCTGCAGCTGCAGATAAAGCAAGCCTAGTCTCCAGCTGCCCAAGGTCCCCAGCTGCTCCTCTCCTGTTCATGTCACCTCAAGTGTTCCTTCTGTCTGCAAGCAAGGTGGTTCACACTGTGACTGGGCCTTCACGGTCCTCTTTGGAACTGGACTTCTTTCACTGGGAAAGAAGGTTCCTTGGATTCTTTCCATTGCCCACTAGGTGCCCTTCGCAAGAGCAGAGCACGCGTTCCCAGAGGGCTGGGGCAGGAGCACACGGGCTAGGCGAGGGGCTCAGACCCCGCTTCTCCACAGCACAGTGGCCGTGGGCATCTGTGTCTCACACCTGCATGACGGAAATGACGCCAGTGTCTGCTTGGCCTAACATTCAAGATTACTGTAAGCAAAGGAGACTGTGTGTGTGACAGGGTTTTGAAGACTGTGAAGCTCAACACAAACGGAGGCTCCCGGTGAGTGTCAACAAGCTAGGCACCCCTGGCTGCCATACAGTAACTTTCCTTTGTGATGGGGACACCCTCCACCAGGTGGGAAGGGCCTGCCTGGGCTCCGAGATATTTCCAAAGCCACCCACCTCCCACCCAAGTATACCAGAACCAGGCCGATCACCAAGACACAGACTGAACTGAGGTTGCATCATGACTGTACAAAAACGTATGTCGTAAGCGTATATTTATACACCAACTAAACTAGATGTTCAGCAAAGAACTCCAGTAACTTCAGATTCGTTTAACAGAATGAGGAAGCACAGCCACTTGTTGGTATTTCTCAGCCAACTGATATTCATTCACACACTAGAATTAAAAAATAACAGCGGCAACTTTGAAGGGCATTGTTCTATAGTTACTACAGATTTCTCTACCGCTTTCTAAAAATAAAAAGTAAATCCAGTTCAACCTTTCTCCTTATCTCGCAGCCACCATCTTAAACACAGATTACTCTCCTAAGTCTAGAATCATAAGAACCTGTTCTACCATTCATAGCTTTGAGGCTTAAGGCAAAATTATTTAACTTCTCTGTGCTTCAGTTTTCTCAACTATAATAGTCAAGAGAATCAGAGGCCCAAGTTAAGTAGGAGTGTGGTTACATTAAGAACAGAAAATCAGCAAGGTTCTACTTAAAGTTTAGTGCATGACTTGGGAGAAAGCTATTTTGTCCTCTGAGGTATTTTGCATTTCTTTCTTACCCCCGGCTACATCCCAAATAGCTGAATTTGCTGGGGACGTGAAGCTCTCTCATATGTGGACATAAATTCCTTTTGGGGACTTGAACAACCTAACGAAGGCCCTGAAGGAACTTGTTACACCAATAACCCAAGGCCAGATCCAAGCAGTCTGTTCCAAGCGGGAGACTTTCAGGGGGAGCCTCGGGGCAGCCTGGTAAAGGTAACAGAAGGTGCAGGGGAAACGCCAGCCAGGACCACAGGAGCTTCCCTGAACCTGGTGAGTGAGGACACACTTCCCTCCAGTTAGCTGTACACAGGCCAACTGGGATTTGTCTTTATAAGAAGAAACCTTCAGATAGCCATTTAGGAAAATGAAATATAAAGGGTGACTTCAATAACTAGGACGGTCCACAGTGAACACCCAAAGCAGGGACGCCGAGGAACTGTGGCCGTCCCAGAATGTCTTCACAGGACAAACAGAGGGAGGCACTGTTTGGCCAGGGATGGGACAGCTGGGGGTCTCGGATGTGACAGCTGCATAAACACACTGAATGTCTGTTTGAGTGGCTTATATTTGTGTGTGAGAGGTAGAAGACAGTGCTGAAGAGATATGACAAACCTACTTCAGGTGACTAGTCAGGTCCATTCTGCTGAAGGATGTAAAGAACTCTCACAAACTGTACTCACCCGCTTCAGTTAAACTAGGTTTGTAGAGTTCCATCTGCAATATGGAAGTGTGTACCACGTACATCATAGAGTTACACGTAAATATTTCAGCTCTCTCCCCTTCAAGGACACAGTTCTAAGATATTTTCCCACCCACCTGAAGTTTGGTGTGGCCACGTAGCTACATGACTAGTTATGGCCAATAAAATGTGAGTGGAAGTGACACGGGTCACTACAGGACAGTTTTAAGAGCTAGCACATGCTCTGCCATTTTCTCCCTTCCTTCCACCACGGTGATGAGGAATGTTCCGCCAGCCTCTATCCAGGAATGAGAACAAGGATAACACGGAACAGAGTCCCAAGCCAACCTCAATAGATTCATAGAGTGAGCAAGAAATAAACCTCCATTGTCTCATGCGCCTGAGTTTTGGGGCTCTGTTACCCCATACTCAGCCTACCCTGAGTGACATATATGCACCATGTTGCCATGAGAACATGACCTTCTTCTACATCGGTAACTGACTATCAATGTTGAATTGTATTGAAGTAGATTTTGCACTCTTAAGAGTTCCCAGTACTAAGAACTCAGCTGTTTGTACAGATGTAGACACAATTGTTAATTAAAAGAAACCAAATTCCTATCCAAGAAGTGAATTACAAACAATTTTACAATTGCTAATCCCCCCAGCCCCTGATTCCTTTCCTGAGACCCAGCAAATAAGTTCCCACGTGCAATATTAAAACCTACTCCAGATGCATCATCCGCCAGAGGAGGAGATCACTTAAATAAACTGCAGTTTCTGACATGGAATTCCATCATCACTTCACGACACGCTCAACAAACAAATGCGTTCATCCTCCCAGATGTCAGGCTGGGTTGGCCACGTGGAATTCCTCCATTGGCTCTGCTTTCCCTGTTGAATCCAGAGTTTAAAAAGCAATTCCTTGACTATCACAATGGTTGACGCCCACCAGAGTCAGAATCAACCTCATTTCTCATGCCTCCAAAGGCATAATTCAATTCATCATTTTATTTAATATGTAAAATGTGAATTAGGACAGAAGTTGTAGTACTCTCCTACACTAGAAAACCTCACAAACTTAAGTTTTTCTACAGCTAGGTGTACCAAAACAAATGCCTTACCCAGTTATAATGCAGTCTAGGAATGTTGGCTAAGCTGTCACTGATAAAATCTTCCCACTTCTGAAGAACACACCACAGAGCCACAGAATCTATTCACGTGATTTCACTTATAAATCAGTACCAATCTAGTCTTTGGAGTGACCAAAATAACTATACCATGATCTAATTAAAATGTCCAGATCAGAGTCAAGGCTGGTGAATCAATAAAATGCTTGGAAATAAGTATGAGGGGAAATGTACGACCAACCAATTTGAAGTTAAGGCCAAAGGACCTGCCTTCTGCCCATATCCCTGCCCCAAGAGTTACAATTTCTACCTAAACCCTGAATTCCCAAGGTGCCCTGGGCCACTCTAAGCACTTGGATGTATGTGTCGCAGAATCACTTGGATGTAATAGTCAATTAAATTATTAATGAAAGAACTGTACAAATAAAAGCATCATGCTCTTTTATGTAATAATAATTATTATCATAAGCAATGCAAATTAAATAATAAGAATCATCAGGACAGTTCAATGATAAGCTAACAATTTCCGGCAATCAGACCAAACATCTCTGCTTGAGCTGTTTAAGAAAATAAATAGCAGTTTGTTGACATTTTAGTTCACTTAAGCACACACACATTCAGAGGCAACTTATGGGGCCCGGGAGAAGAGCTAAAAAACAAGTAGAAACTGAAAGATATAAAAGTGGAACTAGTTACAATGGCAATAATTTTAGACATTTCTACCTCTTAAGGAAACAATGAATCATATAAACTACCCCAAAATCAAATGACATTATTTATTTACACACACACACAGATACATATACATTACATGAATATACATCTACATACATCAATAGATTCTTGTAACTAAACATAATGTTTCAGTTACATTCACTTGAGAGGTCAAATGCCCAAATAATAATAGGCTGTCACTACTGAGAAGTATTTGTCAAGCACCTAAACTACTCATCACACAGCCACACACCACTGTGTCCAAGAGCAGGCCATTTTCTTGTTTACCTAAGCGAACTCCCCCAGTGGACCACTCTAAAAATCATAGTTCTCCAGCAGAACTCAGCATGGCCCAGTTCTCTACCAGTTCACCCAAAGCTGGTTCAGGAGAGAAGGTGTCTATTCACCAGATCAAACCAATTCTCGGAAAGTCTAACTGCTGAGTAATTTGGACCTTTCAGTAGCTACCACAACCAATTTTCCTGCCTCTTTCTGTTCACTTGGGAAAGTATGTATCGTATGTGAGGGAATGATATCTGCTGGTATTCCAGGAACTATAGGCAAAGGCAGTGAAGGCTCCTCGGCTTCCAGCAAGAATGAAGTCATGCTGAAAAATAGGCTTAACCTCCTTGCTACCAGATGCGTACACTGCACCCACTTTCTACCAGGGTCAGGGGGTCAGTTAAAGGTCCAGCTGTTCTGAGGCCATTTGACTGGGCTTGGGGATGTGATTAAGCCCTTTTCAAAAGCACTTTTCCTCCTTTGCTTGTGAGCTGTCACATTAACAAGGCCAATTGGGATGCATTCTCTTTCAGGGGTTATCAACTCCAAAACAGTCCCTCCTCTTCCGATCACAAGAGGGATGCCCCTGTTCTGAGTTCTAATTGTTCCTCTAATTCTATCCCATTAAACCAAAAAGTTCTTACCTGTGCTACCTTGCTCTCATGCCTTATAGCTCATAAGCATTGAGCATAATTATGGGTTTGGACCCAGATGACTCAGTCCCCAGTAAATGCCCAAATATCCATTTTGGGAGTAACACATATGCACACATCAGAGTGAGAGTTAAATAAATGTAGACACAAAAATATATCCACGGAAGGGAAACAGTTGGCACAATGTAGCATTTTCCATGGGGAGGAAGAGTAATAGCTCAACCTCTTTCTTTGCAGGGAGTGGGGTCTGCCAGATTTCCACCAGGAAATAAAGCGTGTGACTGTGCATTCTTAATCTAGAGTGCTATGGACAGATGCCTAGTCCTCTTCCCCCATTTCTTTTTCCCCTCTTCCTTAAATCAGGAAGAAAGTCTTCATTTCTGGTATGTCTCTAACACTTGGGAATCTCGTCTTCAATAAAGAGGATAAGCCACAGGCTGCCGACCTCCAGTAAACTGGTAGAAGCCAGACAGGAAGGAGAGGGAGGGAAAATAGCACCTAAGGGCAAGAGAACCCAAGCCTAGGAGGTTCGCAGATTGTCATTTTGCACCACAATAAAATTTCAAAAATAGTTTGGGGACCACTGAGGTTGCCTACTTGTTATTTGGCCAAGTAAGGATACTGAACTCACTATCTCGGGCTTTATCTTTCTCTTTACCTTGGACTGGAGAAAAGGTCACCTTTGAACACTTTCTTGTGCGTATGTGCCTGCCCCCCACACCACCACCACTGTCAGACTGTAAGTTCAAAAAGGGAGCCTCCGAATTCCCCCCAACTTCCACACCAGAGGCCTCTTGGTGGGTAGGAACCACTGAAATAGACAAGCCTAGATCCTGAATCTGAGAATTATTACATACTTTCTCATTTCACTTAGAATGTTCCACATTTCCTTATCTTCCTTCACTGAATTTCTGTGAAACACCTTTTCTAAGGTGATATAACTATATAGCCATCTCCAAAAGAAATCAACACATTTTACATCAGCTTCATTTCAACCCTCGATAGGAAAGCAGTATATATGCCTCTAATGGAAATGAGTTCTAACAAAAGTGTGCATTCACATTTTCAGCCTAGGGGCCTGACCGACAATGGCCAACAATGCATGTGCAGAGAAAGTGAATGCTTTCTTTTGCAGGCGGGAGCAAATAACCAAAGGCCTTCCATCCACGTATCTTGACATAAACCTATTCTACAGCCAGACAAGATAACTGCTCTGAAGGGAACCAAGTTGCAAAGTCTGGACCAGAACAAGGGCTTTCAGCAACAACTAAAAATTTAGACCCATTTAATTTCTGAATTCTTGGAAGACAAAGGCCAGGTATAATAAAGTGGCCTGCACAGTGCCTATGTGCGTAACTTCCCTTTATTCCTTGAGACCAGAACTCCATACCTACCTGGCCTCTCTAACCCCCCAAACAGTTTGCAAAGGGATTTTGATGTCAAAAGCTGTTTGTTAAGTGGACACATGTATAATCTCTCATATTTGCCTTGTTATCTTTCAGACTTAGAAATCTTTTAGATTAGTTCTCATTTAATGAAAGACAGATTTTAATCACATGTCCAATTATGAGTCAACACTGTACATTCTCAAGTAATAACAGTTATAGTCATTTTAAGAGCTACCATAAAACAAAGTGTTTACTGTCTGCCAGGCACTGAGCAAAGTATTTTATAAGAATTACTTCATTTAATTCTCACTCCATCTCTAGAAGGTAAATATCATTATGCCCATTTTACAGATGGAGAAATACAGGCTCAGATCTGTTTCACTATTTTCTAGAACTCCACATCTCAGAAATCACATCCAAAACTATTCAGCTAGGAAGAGGCATGATTGGAATAGGAAAGCACGGCTGATCCCCCTAACATCCTCTGCTCCCCTGGGAATCTCCGGCCACTTGACTAAAACCAGTGTTGCCATAAGCCACAGCCTTCACGGTGCATGCCCTTTAACTGGTGCTGCTGAACACCCAGGCCATCCGCTCTTTCCTCCCAGCCAGTGTTATTTCATTCCGCATTAAAGTCCTGTTCAGGCTTTATGCCGTCTCTCTCAGGAACTCTAACTTCAGCCCTCAGGCCTTGGCCCAACTACAGCTAACAACCCAACTGCAAAGTCATTCTATCCAATTAGACAAGCCCATTTCTCTCAGGATAGTTGGCACAATTCCAATACGGCTTAGGAGGGGCCAAAATTCTGAACTTGTTTTTAAAAAAGCAAGCTCTGCAGAACTCACAGATCGCTTTGATCTGCTTCAGTTTGTAGAGACAATGGGTAAACGTAAGTGTGGACGCTGCCCCCCAATGCGACCCATGTCTTGCTTTGTGACTTCCATGACTTGTTTCCCTAGATAATTCTTACCTACCTCACAAAAATGATGGCAATAATGAAGTGAGAGAGTAAAAATACTTTGAGAAAAAAATAAATAAATGCCTTCTAACTAAGGTATTGGTATCATACCTTTTCCAAACAGTACAGGTTGTGGCAAATTATACTAGTTATTTACAAAGCCTAAGCCTAGGTCCTAGATCCAGAAACTCTTCTTATGGAGATTTCCACTTAATTAAAGGTTTCCGGGAAACACCTAGAGCTATTACCAAAGGCGCTAACTGGACAGCCAATAGGGAAAGTCCCTAAAGGTCTATGAATCAGTCCTTGGGAGAATTTTTTGTTTTGCCTATTAACATTTGAGCCCCATTTATGACTCAAGCCTAACTTTCCTCGGTATTAACTGGCACGGAGATTAATTGCCAGATTTTTAATTACATTTGGCCTCTGCATACCCCACGTTGTAAGAACCCTGTCTATTAGGGCACCATGAGAACAAGTGATCTGTCACTGGCTATTATGAAAGAGCTTTGGTATCTGCACAGCTTATGATCACTAAAATAAAGGGGTCTAGCCTTCTAAGAATTTAACATACACAGTCTTCATGTGGTTTTAAAAATGGCTTAAATAATGAGACCATGACAGGAAGACGTACTGAGTTGCATGTGTTGACCATTTACACTCTCTCTAACCTGTCCAGCTGTCTGCCTCCCGAGGCATCGAGACTCCATCTTGAACATGGATTTTTCTTTTTTCCTTTCTGAAGTCTCTCATTTTCTCCATTGTATTCGTTCAGAGAGAAAAAAGGCCTCATAAATGTCATTTCATATTCCAAGCAATTTGCTATAGGCAACTACACCATTACTTTGTACAAATAAATTTACATAAATCATTATTAGAATGTTTTATCTTTGCAACATTATTTGGTTCCCAGAGCACAAATTAAATGCATGCTTAAAGCAGAATATTTTAAAGTTATTCCTATGTTGTTTATGAGACAGGATTAGAAATTTCCATCTAATTTTTCTTTCATAATGGAATTCCTTTAGTTTTCTTTGTACATTTAAGAAACCACATGTATACTTTTTCTGGAGTGGGGGGTGTTTCTTAAAGCAAGTAATGCAATAGATGACTGCCACATTTGGTTCATTTTTCAGAGACTTTCCTTTGATTCCATGGATTTAGTTTTGAACACTGATTAGGAAGGCCAGGAACCAGGGAAATTAATACTGTCTCATGAGTAGATGGTTTTTGGTTTGATAATATTCTGTAAGCAAACTGGCCTTTGGTGGCAGTTCAGCTTTTTTTTTTTTTTTCTCAAATAAACAATTTTGTTAATAAACTCCCTGAAAATGGAGCTCAGTTTCTCCTAGCTGTTTGTGTTGGGAAGGCGCCTGTTTGGATCAGCAGCATGGATCAACATGGCAAGTCTTCACTGGCTAGAGCTCTGCTCCACCCTAGATTTCAAAATAAAATTTGTGCAACCTCTGTAAAATGTAGTGCCCAGTTTTAAAACAAGCTGCACTTGTCAAGGTCAGAATGGGGGTGGAAAGGGACTGACTGAAAGTCAGGAGACGGGCTGGCCAGCCCTGGTCCCGCTACTTGCTGGCTCTGGAGAATCACACAGTGACACCATGCTTGTCTTCTCATCGGGGTCAGGAAGGACTGGACTCCCCACTCGGGGCTGTACCTCTCTACCAACGTGTGGTCTCCCAAGCCAGGGTCAGAGAAGCGGGGTCCCACAAGGTCAAGGGTGAAATCCTGGTAAAGGATGGGCAGTATGTTCCTGCAGCAGGCTCAAGAGCGGGACAGGCCTGGTTCAGAGCAAAGCACTGGCGCTCGCCAGCTGTGTGAACAATGCAAACCTTTCTTCACCTGTTGCTTCATCTTAAAAGGAGGGCATTACTTGTACCCACTTCACAAGTGTTTTGGGGATTAAATGAAACAATGGAGGCAAAAGCTTAGGACAGTGTAACTCTTTGAAAAGATCTAATAAACTCTAGTTAACACTGATCTTGAAGGTTGACCAGTAGGGTCAAGCTGGGGAGATCAAATAATTTCTTGTCTATACCAGGACATTTCTGAGTGTAAGAGGGAGGACTATTTGGTAACTACATTGGGTCAACTGGCAAAGGCTAGGCAAAGGCTAGGAAGATCCCAGGCGTAGCGCTTATGTGTGACTGCCTGACTCCAGACCTTCGCCATTCAACACCTACTAAAGAAATCAGGTAACAATTATACCTTGCATATTTTACAATTTGTTATCCATTTTAAAGCTCTTTCATACATCTTATTTGAAGCTTTCTAAGCTATGTGAAAAAGTGTAGGGCTGGGTTAACTACCCTTTCATGATGAGCAAACAAAAGCATAGAGAGAGTGTGGGCTTTCCCACAGTGACCCAGGATTGCAGGGGTTAAGTGGGGACCCCCAGCATCCTTGGTGCTCCGCCCTACTCCCCAGCCTGGCTGCAGGATTGGGTCATGTGACTAGTTCTGGCCAATGGGCTATGGCTATGGGATTGGTCTGAGGCTTAAAAATGGTGTTCTCAACTTCTTTTCACAGGTCACAGCAATTCAGGAAGCTACATTCTGAGAGGAGGTATCATAAGGTAGAGAGAGCTCGGAACCTCAAACACTGGATACAGGACACCCACACTGGTGCATCCAACTCTGGGTGAGTGAGAAACAAACTTTTGTTGCACTTCACCTTGAGATTTGAGGAGTATCTTTTACCAGCATACACCAGCCTATGCTGGCTCAGCTAGCTAATAGGACCAGAACCACATCGCCAACTTTCACCATAGCTTTCACTAAAATATTGTAAAATCCCACCCAATCATTGGGAAAAAATGCCAAGATTAAATGTCATGCTCTAACTCATGAGAAGTCTCCAATGTTTAGTTGATTTAAAAGAAAATATTTACTTCGTCTCACACCAAGTGTGAAATAGTTCACACCCAGTTCCCAATAAAAAGGAAAAAAGTTACAAAATGTAGGGTGTTTTAAATTGGTGCTGATATGTTTCAACATTTAGGATAACCCAACAAGTATTGATGCCTCCTTTTAAAGACAACCCTAATATGTAGGTTTCTGAGATGAAATGGCCTCAATGTCATCTTTAGATATAACTGTAAATTAAATGGATGAATGCAAAAATCCAATTAGAGTATAAGCAATTTGCTATCTCAGTCTACAAGATTCCTCCCTTCTTCTCTTTCTTATGTAAATACTACTCATCCTTCAATCTTATTTTTGTTATGGGAAAAGATACTCTGTACCCGAGATTTTACAAACACTGATGTCCTCCAATGGCCTGGGCAATTTGCTAGGATGACACACTTTTTCTGCAAAGGGTCAGAAAGAAATATATTATGGTTTCTGATGTACCTATTCAACTTTGCCATTGTAACACAAAACCTGCCAGAGATAATCCAGAAATGAATGAACATGACTATGTCGAGGTAACGCTTTATTTAAGGAAACTAAAATCCGAATTCCCTATAATTTTCATGAGACACAAAATACTTTTCTTCCTTGAATTTTTCCAACCACTGGAAAATGTAAAAAGCAATAGGGGGAATGTAGTAACCACAATGTCGCTCATGTGAAACCTGAGCATAAGATTGTATATCAATGATATCTTAATAAAAAAAAGAAAGAAAGAAAGAAAGAAAAAAAATGTAAAAAGCATTCTTAGCTTGTCCACCACACTCAAGCAGTGGGCCACACCTAGCCAGTGGGCCATAGTTGACAGACCCCAGACGTAGGCTTAGAAGAGGCAGGGCAATGACAACTGACAAAGCAATCGCCTTTGTGGGAGAGGACTGGAAATACCCTCACATTCTGCTTCTACTTCCTGGCGGCTGCTGAGCCAGGGTCTGATTCTGGGAAGGCCCGAGCTCCTGGGTCAGCGAGGACAACTCCATGAGCTCCAGAGCATGCTCAGGCAGGTGGAGCGTGGCCAGGGCAGGCCTGACAGGACAGGCAGGGACGTCGGCACGCACCTTTCAGTAGCACCCTTTAAGACCCAGGACGGCAAAAGCCGCCACTGTTTTTATCCAAAAGCAGCACTGGAAAAGAGCTAGATACTAGCAGGATTTGCTAGGCTATCTGCAAATGACTCAGAGCACCTGGCTCCCTAGCCATGACTGCAGCCCCAACTTCAGCCTGGAAACCCTCACTGAATTCGGGATTCCAGAACTCTCCTGATACATTGTTGGCATCCACTTCCAAACTCATGTTCTTGGCTTATGCTTTCTACCCTTCAACCTCTCAGCTCTGAATTGCATCAGGTGACTCATCAGGTACTGACCTCAGGTAGTCTCTGGTTCATCCCGAGGCCTTGTCAAGTCACACCTGCCAGGCAGAGCTTGGAGGGGAGGTAGTAGGTGTGTAAGAGTAAATAACCAGGTAGACAGGTAAAGGCCAGATGTGGACAGGCCCAAAGAAGCAGAAAGGGCCAGCAAGGCAGAAACCAAGCCAAGACTGGTGCAACAATGACTGTGTCCTTGACGCAGCTGCCAAGGCCCTTCTGTAAAAAGGCAGGTGGAAATTCTCCAGGGAAACCCCAGGGACCCAGGCTCTGAGGGGGTGTCTGGCTCTGGATGGGACAGAGGATGAGGATCCTCTGAACCCTGTCTGGACCTGGCAGCCAGAGCCCTCACTGCACAGGCTCACAGCAAGCTCATTACTGCCTCCCTGACCAGATGCCAGGTTGCTCCTCTAACCTCCGCCTGGCCAGATGATCCACAATGACAAAGCCTGCCTGAGGCCCTCCCTCTTCCATGAAGTCTTCCTTAATTATCTCAGTCCTGCTCCTCAAAGTCTCTCAATTCTCTGAAGCAGAGAGCTACCATTAGCATGCAGGCCCAGCCACCATCTGCCATGTTCTTATGCGTGAGCCGTGGTTCTTTGGCTAAGCCGTGAGCTCCAAGAGGAGAGCTCCCTGTCTTACATTTTTTTATCCCCATCTGCCTCAAGAACACGTAAAATATACTCAGTAACAGTTATTTATTCAATTAAAAGGTACAACATGAGAAAAATTCTACGACTCAAGTAAAACATGGTATTATGAGAAAAAATGATTTAGAGGAACTACGGTAGAAGCTAGTTTTTATACAAAAATTCCCAGCAGCATTCCTGTTGGCTTTGTGTGTCTATGACACACACCAAAATTTTAAATAGAGATGTGATTCAGCGTTTTCATTATCTTAATGCCTAAATTGAATTGACCGCATTGTCAGTCTGATCAGCTACATAAATTGATCATTAAGAAGATTGGGAGGAAGAGGGGAGGACACTAATTGATGGAGAAACAATCAATTTTGCATTTGCATTTAAATATAGCTTTGGTATTTCATTTATTCCATACAATCTCTGCGAGGTGTAGGCCAGCTGCGGAAGGCAGAGTGTGGTTACCTGAGTCGGAATGGGTCCAGGAGACCGAGGTCAGCATTGCTCCAGTCACAGGAAGGACAGAGAGGCTGCCATGATCTTCTAGGCGATGGTGCTTCTAGTGGCTAACGGAGAGAAGCAGAAGGGAGACGGGATTAGAGCAGAGGAGGAGAGAGGACCCTCTCCACCACAGTGGAGGTCATCCTGGCCTGAAAGACAACACACTTCAGCGAAAAGGCAGTTTGCAACAGCACATCTTTGTTTCCTGGGAACTTACTGAAGCACTGAGTCTTTCGTGACAAAGAATTCCTGAGACTGCCCCATAGGGCACACATAAAAGGACCTGGGAATCTGAAAATGTGTATCATATATATATATATATATAGGTTATCTTATTTTACTACAACTCCCATTGTGACATTTGTGAGAGTGTTTTACTACAGCTGCCATTGAAACACTTGTCTATATGAAGGAAAAATCATCAGACTGCCAACAAGCACTCAAGGCCAGCGTTCCAGCCCGTGGACCAGCCTTGATCCGCAGGGTGGGCAAGGCACACAGGCTGCAAAGTCAGTGACTCTCTTTTCTGTTGTTATAAAATAATACTATTCTGGCTCTACTCCTGGGGAAAAAAAACCTATCAAGCTCAAGCCCACTACATGGACTGCAAGTTACTGGGCCATAGCTAACCAATAATCTTGTAAAATTGGAACGTTGGTACATGAGATAGATTGTACAATAATTTCTGAGGGAAGATATTTTTTAGCCTACACCTCAATGAAGGCAAATCAATCAACTCTCTCATGAAAAGAGGGATATTATCCTATGAGCATTAGTGTGAGAATATTAGAAAATAAATCACATCGGTGGTTCTCAAACTATGGTCCCTGGAGGAACAGCACCAATAGCACCTGAGAATTTGTTTGAAATGCAAATTTTTAGCCCCTGCCCAAGATCTACTGAATCTGAATATTCAGAGTTAGGCCCGGCAATCTGCTTTAATGAACTCTCCAAGGGATATTCCGATACACCTTCCATCATTAACCTATCCAAAGACATTTATTTTGTTGTTGTAAAAGTAAAATTACCCTACTAAACTTCACATTAAACTCCAGCTAAGGACAAAGCGTTGAGCTGAGGGCTGGGCAGAGAGGAAGGACAGAGAGAGACAATGAAATCTCTGCCTTTGAGAAGTGGATTGTCCGCTCTGGGAAATAAGACACATCCACAGGCGACTCACATACAGACAGACTGTGTTATTTCCTCTACCAAATGACTGGAGGGTTTCAGAAGAAACATTTGTTTCTGGTTGGGGTGGAAAGTGTGCAGGTAAGGGAAAAGCATCAAGACAATGACAGTAAGAATGGGCCTTGCGATCTGGACCAGGAAAAAGCTGCAGCAGAGGCCCCCAGGTGAGAGCGAAGGCCGTTCAGGTGCAGGAGGAGGGCTGGCTGCGGGGTGGAAAGCTGGCAGGGGATCTGGCCGAGACACAGTGACTTCCTGGTACAGACAGGTGAACGCTAGGCGCTGGTGGCTTCTCTTTTTTGTGTGAGGACCACCCAGCGGCACCTGCTGCTTATGTTTAGAAACTGATGCCTGATAAACGAGGTGACTTAAAGATGTCTAAAGCCAGCTGGCTTTTCTCTGCTTTTTGTACTGCACTTTCTGGAGGGCAGCAAGCACCTCAACGGCTTCAAGTCTGCCCAGGAGGAAGACACAAAAGAAAATTTTAAAGTAGGCTAGGAGTCTGGATGTCACAGTAGCCTCGGGCCATTCAGAAAAGGGGCAAAATGTTACCACACCTGAAAAGCCCCTGAGGGAATGGATGGTTTTAGCTTTACAGAGTAACTCAAACAGCTGGGATGTGCCCAAGTCACAGGAAAAAGTTAAACCAGTGAGGGGGGGGTCGCGGGTGGGGTGGAGGGAAGAAATGCGTGAAGGTCAGAAAGTACAGACATCCATTTATAAAGTCAACGAGCCCTGGCGAGGTGAAGTGCATCATGGTACTACAGTTAACAGTACTGTCTTGCATATTCAAGAGTTGCTAAGAGAGTAGATCTTCAATAACTTTATCATAAGAAAAAAAAATTCTTTGTAACTGTGTGATGGGTATTAACTAGACTTATTATGGTGATCATTTCACAATATACACAAGAATCAGATTGTTATGTTGCACACCCAAAACTAATAGAATGTTGTAGGGCCATTACACCTCAATTTTAAAAAAATAATTAAAACATGTAAAAAACATTAAATCAATATTCAATACCCCCAAGTAGAGAAAAAAAGGGTTTTCGTGATCAAGATGGTATGGCTTTTGCTTCTAGAAAATTGGCATAAACAGAATGCTTTATTTCCTGAAGCTGCCAGATGAATAACAGGATCCTAATGTGTCTTTAATGTCATCCAAGGCTGTGATAAAACGATGCTGGATTCAGCACTGGTACTATCTGGCTGCTCAGCCCAGTTTACCATTTAGCCAGCTGATTCGTTATGGGCACGACACTCAGTCCCCTAAA
Source organism: Manis javanica (assembly GCF_040802235.1). Lineage (NCBI taxonomy): Eukaryota > Metazoa > Chordata > Mammalia > Pholidota > Manidae > Manis > Manis javanica. The sequence goes on along the minus strand of NC_133163.1, from coordinate 14,167,308 downwards.
CCTCAGTTTGTTATCAATCAAGAATTAGAGACACTAACGTGCCCCACCTTCTTTGAAACATAGTAAGAAAACAGACATGAAGTTGCTATGAAAATTATAAAGTGCAACACTAAACAGAAGTACAGAATTATCCTGCTCTCCAAGACATTTGGGTACTAATTAATACTTGTTATTATATTGGCCTTTGAAAATATAAAAGTAGATTGTTTCCTATACCCTTGAGACTCTCCTTTTAAATATTTGCAGACACAGCAATCCTAAGGAACAAACCTGGCATCAACTGAACCATTCTCCCAAGAAACGTCTCAAGGTAAAGTTTTTACTCATAATTTTTTTTCAAAAAATTTATTTCTCAGACTACGATGGAGCATCCAGTTATCTTTCAGCAGCTCCTGGTGAGCACGACTCAGTCTTCAACAACACTGACATATACAATGGTGATAATTTATCATCTCTGCAGTAGTTTAGTCCCAGATGGACCATTTGCTAATTTATTTCCATATGTAACTGGCAGAGAGATTAATCAGGCTTGCAACTCAAAACCTGAATTGCACTATATTCCCTTAACAGACTAACTCTGGACAAGAGGAAGTACACGTTTACATAGAAAGCCAAGAGGTCCTCTTAAAGAGCCTGTGGACCTCAAATACAGGACTTACACACACACACACACACACACACACACACACACACACACACACACACACACACACACACACACACACACACACACACACACACACGGCGGCATGCTCCTTATGTCAGCTCAGTGGGCTGGTTCTTCATTTAGATATTTCTGGGCTTCCCACAGGAGCTGGGTCTGCTTTAACTGCAGGCAGAAGCCAGCCCAGAAACTTAATGCCAAATTAGGTCCAATCGGAGCCACATTTCCCCTCCCTGTGTGCAAGCTCAGGGGCTCGAATTTCTGAAACTGAAGAGATCTTTTGCCACGGTGCTGCGCCCAGCTGGCTGGGCTGTGCAGTGCCCAGGCGTTGGAAACTATGTGCTTTCTTTTTTCCACTCTTTTTAAGGGTCTGAACTTGACTGAATTCAGCAGCTGCTGTGTCCTCCACGAGGCAATGGCTAATGAACTGTCAGCACTTTCCCACTCCCCCTGAGTCAAACTCTCAGTTTGTGACTGTTTTTAATCCTATCCCAATGATATCAGCCTTTTGCAAAGACTGGTTAGTGGGACAGTTGTCAGATGATGGTGTTTACCTATGGAAAGCCGGCCAATCCCAACACAGGCAGAAAGCACAAGATGCCTGGTAATGTCTTAAATGGCATGCAAGGCCATGGCCCAGAGGCTCAGCAGACAGGACCATGTTAGAGACACTGTCCGCTGGATCCACACATCTGGGTCACTGACCAACTAAGGAACAGTCACTATTGGTAGGTTTACAGTCCTCTCTTCTGTAATACAAGGAGTTTAGCTCCCTAAGGTACCTTCTAAAATCTCATGATTCTATGAACTGAAAAAAAAAAAAATCTGTCATTCACCTGGTTTGTGTGTTTAGATGATGCCAAATGGCCAGAACTTTGGAAGCACCTGAAAGTAGCTGAACTGGTCCAGATGCTTGGTGCTGTGATGGATGTAGCCTTAGGAATCTCAGTGTCCAACACACAGACTCCGTCTGAGCACAGAACATAAGCACTGAAGACTGTTCAACTATGTATATCTTTATGAAGTTCTGAGAATTTAATTAAACTCAACAGTTTGAAGTACTGATCTAGGTATGGCAAGAGCTACAACAGTATGTAAGTCACGGCCTTCGTCTTCAGTATGCTTACATCTCAGTTAAGGAGAGACACAGCTAATCTTAATATAGCCAAGTAATAATTGAAGACAAAGAAACTGTTTAGGGAACATGAAGCATGGAGAAATCATACCAATTAGGGCTGGGGGAGAGCTCTGTGAAGCTTACGAAGGAAATGGAATTGAAGATGGAAAGATGTGAGTAAAGGCATCTGGACAGAGGCCTAGAAACTTCCTGGCATGGCCAGAACACAGTATTTAGCAGCCTAAGACAGCACCACAGGAAGCTCGGGGAAGAGGGTACCTAGTGAGAGGGAAGGCTGGAAAGGGCTACTGGTGGAAAGCCCTGGGCGCCAGCCTATAGATTGGCTTTTCACCGGTGATCACCCAGAACCTTCAGAAGTTGCTGGACAGTGGCGATTCCAAATGAGCTTTGCCAGAGTAAATTTATTCTGGCAATTCTATTACCATTTAAGTTTAGTAACAAGGTCAGTCTGTACCTTCAGTTTTCTCTTATTCATTCCACGCTGCCACTATTTGGGAATCCCTCAAATTAATTTTTTTCCAAATCAATTTCCTAACCCTTTCAATGGAAGCAGTTGGGCTTCCTATAAGCACTGCCAGGATTTTACATTTGAATGACTGGTTTGATCTAGGGCTTTACATGTAGGTTTAGGTGTTTTTCTGTTCTCACTGAAAGAGTTAAAACAACATGGCAGAGACTGGGTTTACTTGTATTTTTTAACACAGAAAAATATTTCTGGATGATAAAAAAAACATACAAACGTCTTGAGTGTTGGAAGGTCTTGCTCTAACATTCCTAAACAGACAGAAGTCAAACTAGCCATCCAGAATAGCTCATGGACACTTTCTTGATTTCCGGTTTCAGAGTGCAAGCTTATTGAGCCCAAGGTTTTCAAAGCCCCTCAAATGGAAAGGCAGAACATCATGGAATCTCTCACACCAGCAGTATTTGGTTCCTTTGCCTTGGGGCAGGGGTGGGGGGATGCACAGGTGGCTTCCTGCAGCTATCACAGAGAGAGGCTACCCGCCACGACACCCAGGGCCTGCGCCCCGTAAGTCAGGGTGCGGGAGAGGGGCTCTGCAAACCTGCCTCCCCATGGCCCAGAAACGGGCGGGTGTCCCCCAACTAAACAGAGATGACTAGGGGAGCAGGTGGAGGTGCCCATCCTCTGAGAAAGAGCTGCCTTTTGAATGAGCCTCCATAAAAAAAAGAAAAGACATAAACTCCACCTCCCATCTCTCCCATAAATAGGAGGCTTCAACATTAGCTTCATTTTGGATCACCTTGTTTAGAAAGGCAAATCGCATCTATCAACTGGGGTGTCAAATATTCTAGGGTTCAAGTCCCTGATTTATAATTCAAACTCTGCCCCAGCCTTCCACATACCTAGGTGCTCTAGATGCTCCAGAGCCTCCCCCACCCCGAGGTGTTCTCTTAACATCTAACCAAACAAGCACTGGGAAGAACAACATGCAGGAGGCGCTAGATAGTCCCCTGGGCACATAAAGCATAGTCCCATCGTACCGAAAGAGTTGCATGTCTCCTGCCAGTTTTTGTAAAAGTCCTCCTAATGGTCAAAAAGCAAAACCTCCTCAAATGAACAGATTCGCTTAAATTACCATGCCATTTTACATCCTCTTCACTGATGCATGAATAATAAAACTATAAGGTAAATGCAGGCTTAAACTGAATAATGGGCATAAATAAAAATATTTTGACATTAAAAACTCAGTATAAATTGAACTACAACATACTTGAAAGCTCCTGCAATCATAACATGCACACTGAAATCCATTAACCTAATACGTAGGCTGCTATTCAAAAGCAGAGGTCTAGCACGTAAATAAATACCATTTGAACACTTCTCTTCCTAAATTACTGTACAATTTGATTGCAAAGTCACACACTTACAAAGTCTATCGTCTTTACTGGGTTGCTCTCTAAGCAACACTCAAGTCTTATCAGGCTACAATGTGGCAGTATAATATAAACACAGAGACCAGCAAACCTAGGAAAAAGTAGCAGCGAATGTCAAAGACAAACCAGGGTCATCCCGACAGAGAAGAGAGATATTTACATAAGCATTCAGAAAAGACAATGGAGCCCCAATTTCTCTGTAAGGGCACACCTAATCAACCTCTCTGCTTCTCACCTGATCATTTTTAGATAAAAGCAATTCCTACAATAGTATATTCAAAGACCTTAGTTGCCAAAAACTCAGCAGCACTGAAAGATTCTGTTGCACATTAGATTTGCTCTCAGACTCAGCTATTTTCAACCAAAGATTTCATTCCTTACCCGTCACTAACCCCCTCCAAAAAATCAGCTCCACTGACAACATCCTTCTTAAATATGTCACTTGCCAAGGCCATTTTCTTACCTTTGTAACTCACTCACATTTGTTTCCTTTGCTGATTATTTACCCAAGCAAGGACAATTGTTTGACTGGAATCCTGCAACTTTCAACTTTGCCCAGATTTTGCTGTGGTAAGGCAGAGGAACGCTGAAACCCTCATACATCGCTCAGCCGAGCTAATACACATCTGAATCAGAGCTATATTTTAAATTCTTTTACACTTACTTAATATAGTGCGTGCTGCCTGTCCACTGATGCGATATCAGAAACCTGCGAGCTACTATTTCTGCAACTGTGTCACTGTAGATAGTCTGAAACATGTACGTAGCTGTTGCCATGGAAACAAACACAGCTAGGGTAGAGTGCCATGCTGTGTTAATTCCTTCACCCATGAACCCCAGGGGAATGCTAACATTCATCTTCTTTCTCCTTTAGTCTCACACTGCTTTAGTATTTTTTTTAGCATTATCAAATGATGTACTAAATACATATGGTACCCCTGAAAATACCGATGGCTGAAACAAACCTTCTGCCAACCTTAGCTGCTGGGTATCTGCTTAAGGTGGTGCATCTACGCAATGGATCCTTTCACTAACTTCTCCTGGGAGAGATGGACAACTTTGTTTCTTTCTTTTAAAATGGGGTGGGTAGGACAAAAACAGTGAGCATCTTGTCTCACCTAAGAACAGATAGAATGTAATTACACCAGAATAAAGATGCTGTCAAAAATGTGCTGTATCAGTTCTGGCAAAGGTAGAGGTCTTGCAAACTTTCTCAAGTGGATCCAAGCTAAGAGTTGTTCTCCCTTCTAACTAGAGCTGCACTAACAGGCTGTAAATGCTATCATTTTAAATGGGCAAAAGCATAAACCCTCAGCAAGGGTGTCATCTGTCCCCACATGGGCTTTGCTCCCAAACCCACGGAAGAAGGTGTTAGAATGAATGAGTGATTAACAAGATGGAAATCTGCTGTCTTTCAGAACGAAATGTGATTTTGCTGGGACCTAAACATTCCCTTAGTTACTTCAAGTTCAAATCTCTGTCCTTACCAAATGTTTGGACTAGTAAAGAAAAGTCAAATTCTTTTAGTACACCTGAAAGCCAAAATTTGTAGATACTGGCCTGTTGGACCATCTTCCCAGTTTTGAAACCAGTACACCACTCAAGATATTGGGGTTATTCATCACAGTAGACAAAAATAAGCTGTTCAAAAATCCTAATTACATCCTATCCCTTGGGCTAGTTAATAATATTCAGTCTAGATGAAAATGGCTAGACTTTAGATTTGCATGCTGATGTGTTTCACTTGAATACAATTTTCGTAGTAACCAATCAACTACATGCTTTAAAAGTATAGATCTGTGACTCTGAACTGGTGTGTTTTAAAGAAACTTCTACTTTGGTTATGGGACTTAGGGCAAAAAAATCTGACAAAAGATGAGCAAAATTTTCCTATTATTTTGCTAAATGGAATCATTCTTGGGAATATTCTCTGATAACCATAATCAACTCATCCCTAAGATAAAGCAAAACAGAAAATACATGCACACCTTACTGGTGAAAGAGAGGTCACTTTTTAAAAGCAATTTCAAGACGATGTTAGGGTCCTGTACAAAGCCTAGTCTTCAAGTATTAGCAAGGCAGGGAGAGATTACCCTTTAACCAATCGTGACCAGTACTTCCTAATTTAAGGAGCAGAGCCACAGCAATAAAAAGTCATGCCTTACATTACTTCGCACTCCTGTGTCTACACTTCCTGAGCATTACCAAGCATTTTCACATAGGTCATCTCATTTGACTATGACAAGATTATACTACAAGTTAGCCTGACAAGAATCACTAGTCTCATCCCTCTTCTGAGAGCACTGAGCTACCAAGTTAGTGGCTGGCCCAAGGTTAGGCATTACGTGGCAGGACCGTGTCTGCTGTTACCTGATCCAAAGCTCTGTCTCCCTGCCAGGCTGCCTCTAAGTGTGCTCACAAACGCAGTCGGTTGTAAAGGACTTAAAATAACTACAGTAACACTGTTTCCAAATGGACAAATACTAAGTATGGGATTAAGTGTAGGGGGATTGGCTATGGCCAGTGGGTAAAGTTAGGCTAATCCACCATTTGTCCTCACCCTCCCATTCTCTTCTCCCAGTGGTGGGAGGAGAGGGCCCAGCCTTTAGGCTGAGTTTAACGCCTGCCGCCAAAGCAGATCATCTCAGCCTGCTCACAGCACCCTGAACCCCCTTCATCCCCAGGCATCCCAGCCCTAAATCCTGGTGCCACTCCTCCAAGAGGGCCTTGCGGGAAAAGACAGGTTGGAGGCTCCCTGGGCCTTGGGGATGAAAGGAGGATGGGGAGCAGAAAGAAGCAGCTACTAAATTAATTAGCATCCTGTGATACTTAATAGTATGTGTCCACGTGACTGGGACCACAAGGTGCCCAAATATTTGGTTAAACATTATTCTGGGTGTGTCTGTGAGAGCTACTGGGGATGAGATTAGCATTTGAATCAGAGGACTAAGTAAAGCAAATTGCCCTCCCCAGCCTGGGTGGGTCTCATACAATCACTGGAGGCTGGAATAGAGCAAACAGTAGGGCAAGAAAATCTGCTCTTGCTGCCTGTTTTCAAACTAAGACTTCTGATTTCTCCTGCACTTGGACAGGAATTTACCCCACCTCTCAAGGCTCTCAGGCCTTTGGACTAGAACCACACCACCAGCCCTCCTGGGCCTCCAGCTTGCAGACAGCAGAGGTGGGACCTCCCAGCCTCCATGACCGCATGAACCAATTCCTAAATAGAAATACACTCTAGGTTCTCTTCTCTCTGGAAACTCCTGACTAACACACCTGCCTAAGGAAGGAAGCCATTTGGACTTGCAGCCACCAGATAATCCAAGTGGATTTTACATGTTTTGGGTCATCACAACTTACTACACACATTACCCTGGATATCAGGAATTAACTGGATTTAGTCATGCTACATTTTGGTGAAAGAAGATTTCCTAGAAGTGAATTTTCCCAGGATACCAAATCAGGTAAAGGTTGGCCTGGGGGTGTTCACACAGCAGCAGAAGGCACCCTTATGGGGAGTGTTCCAGGAGGCTTCTCATGGAGGGCAGGGGGACACAGGGTGCCTTCAAAGGGATGCACCAACTCAAGAGTCAGTGATTTGGTCCATGACGAAAACTTTTCTAAAATAGATTAAATGAGAAAACAATGAGTTGGGCAAAGTACAGAGCTCATAATTCAGCCTGTTATAAATATTTTTCATGATTTGGCCAGCATTGTGCATATTATGACACAGAGGCACTATCAGAAGCCACTGAAGCATGGAGCAGAGCGGGGAAGAGGTCAGCCACATGGGACAAGGCCCCGCACTACTATCAGTAATTTTCTAATCCCTGTGTTTACATTTTAATTTGATCTGGCCTCCGCTTGCCTCTCCGCAGCAGTCAGGGTATCAGCTGGCCTCCTTGCCACACAAGTGGCCTGGCTATCCCTGTCCCCTTCCTGTTTGATTCACAGCTGATACACCAGAGGCTGGGAGACCAAATAAGAGAACTGATTAGAATTCTGTCTAAAAAAAGATGAATACAGGCCTGAGAAAGTGTCCCTGAACACAAAAGTGTCACCTTTTGGATGTCATCGACTCTAGTCAATTACCCTAAAGCCAGTCACCTAATGAGCAATTTGCTTATAATTTGAAACCTTTTAAAAGTGTTTTTACATGGGAATGTCCTTGACTTTCCTGCCATCTCTTTGGTATTATTAGGTTTACGTATCAAGCCTTCAAAGGGCATAACCACCTTGTTTTAAATTTAATTTGAGTTTTTAATTGAAATAATTTTTTCAAATATGGGCAATGAATGCAAAACACTCAAAGTGGAACTGAATTTCTAGTGAACTTGTTATTAGGCAAATAGATATACGAGAATGGTTAAGAGAATTTTTACTCCAAGTTTTTATTTTTTTTAGGATGCAAAAACTATCCAAGGAAATCTGCAATTCAATCAGATCAGAACACATAGTTGACTTTTACATGCTACCCAGGCCTCTTTTCCTCCTTATTGCACCAGACTCTGTATAGCTGAGTTTTCAGCAGTTTTCAGCCCCCATGGAAGGGAAGGAGTTTTATGTCACCTGCCTTTGTTCTTTCCACCGTGAATTTTATTTACAGACACTAATGAGCAAAGCTCAGCTACTCGAGTCTCACCCAGAGCAATGCTCACCTTCCCTCTCATTCCAAGGGCCGCTGCTGGGTTTTGAAGTAGTCAGCACAGATGGCATAAGAGGCACCTACGATCTTGCATCAAGGCCATGCATACACCGTAGAGGTCTGACAATCCAATTCTTAATGCAAGGCAGGCAAAGAACCAAGGTCAAGGTGCATCCGGCATGACTGGAATTGATGGCACTAGCCCCATTCACAAGGAGAGGCCGTATGCCTTGCAGCCTCTGCAGCTGCCCTTTCGGAGGAAAACCGAAGACTAGATCTGCCTGTAAGGCCAGAGGCCATGTTGGCCTATGAGATCAGGGCAAGCTACTGGATGTGCTCCTATGGCAGCATCAGGGCTGCGAGGTGAGACAGGGAAGAACTGTAGGAGGTCCCTGTTGCCCCCCTAATATTCACCCTCTGGGTAGAACCCCTGAGCAGAAAGCAAGCATTACACCAGCAAGGTCCCCTGGCATGGAGCTGCAAGAGTGTGGTCAGCTTAGCCAGGCTTTTTCCTGAAGTGGCTGCTCTGCTGTCTGTTGTGCAAGTGTGCAGAGTGAAGAGGCCAGTTCTTTGAGAAATTGACTAGGAACCCCTTGCTTTCATAAGGTTCACGTAAATGCTCAGGGTTTGGGAAAAAAAATTCTGGGAGTGGAAACTTTTCCTGTTCATGCAGAAATTATCATTGTGACGTTTGCTTTAAATGTCTCCAGTTGGGGACAGGGCACCTAGCTGTCCTCAGTGTGTTACGAACTTCCTCTATCTCCATATGAAGACCATGAGTGAGCTCAATTCATGTGCCCTCAATGGGGTTATGTCCACTCCAGGACTGGACACTAACGTCCCCAGTTTCCTGGGGAAGCTGTAAAATACATGTTTTTCCTTTTTCAGTCTGGGGATGCAATGAAATGCTTACATAAGTGTGTTTTACCCTAATTCCCCATTGAAGAAAAATGCAAGTTGTTAATACAGTAAGTCACTAGTCATGCACATAATCAGAATGTAAACCACTTCTGTTAGAACATTTTTGGGGTCTGTTTCAACAGAGATCAAATGACACTGACTTAAATAAAAATCTGGTTCTTTGTTTACTTCTAAGAAGCAGCCTGAGGTGGCAGGCAGTCCGGCAGTGGGGTGGGGGCAGGTGGGATGTGGTTGGGCAGCAGGCACGTTCACAGCGGAGACTGGGGGGTTCCCGGTTTTGTAGTTTCACTACCTCCTGGTATGTGTCCCACATTTGTATGGGTTTAAGTAGCTCCTGCCACCTGTCCCTGTCCTAATCAGAAGCAAGGAGGGAAGAGAACATGAAGTGCTTGCTCCTTCACTTCAAATGCAAAATCCAAACACTGTACCCATCTTTTTTATATTGACCCATTGGCCAGAACTTAGTTACTTAGCCATCGCTGACAGACAGTGTCCAGCTAAAGTTCCAGGCCTCAACTACTGAAAGGGAATGGATACTAGGGAACAACTAGCCATGTTTTTAAAACGCTAACTGTATATAAGGATACAAAGATATATCATAAAAGTTTACAAACAAGCATGGGGATGATAAGCACCAAATTCAAGGTAATGATTGTGGGGGCACCAGGAAGAGCTGAGTCCTGAGATGCACACAGGTACCTCCACTGTCTTCAGTGTTTTTATTTTTAAACACTATTTGAAGCAAATATGGCAAAATGTTGAGATCTTTCAAAATTGGAAAATAGATACATGGGTATTGTAGATTTTTATATTAGAATAAATCCTAGTAAAATCTATAAATTTTAGCATTACTTCAGCCTGAGGTGGCAGGCAGTCCAGCAGATTTTAACTCAATTTTAACTCAATTCAAAATTCACCTGTATTTCACGAATTCTAAAATGCACATTTTTGTACATTTGAACCCTCTGAAATGAGTGCATCCAGCATTTTTTTCTTAGTGGTGCATAAAATAATATTTTATTTGGCAGTGAAAGGTAACTTGGACTTGGAGATGTGCAAGGTATAAATTATATTTCATGTGGACTGTGGTGCATTTTAGTATGTTTAATGCAGTGTGGGGGGTCCATAAATGGGCACCTCAAGGCTTATAAAGCCATTAGACTCCTATTCCTGGGCTCTCTCGGTCAGGTGGTTTTCTGACTTCCAAGCCAACATTCTTATCAGTAATAGTGCTTCTGATTGAAATCATGCAAAACAAACACATCTAGCAGATAGAAGCCCTTCTACATTAGTTCTAAAGTGCTTGAGATCCTCTTACCTGGTAAGCAACAAAAGCATAAATGGTACCTGCAAAGGAAACTCAATTCCAAATGGGAAGAACGCAGAGTCAGCTCATTACTGGACCAAAATTTCGGAGAGAATGAGAGGACAACAAAGGCTTCTCCATCCACCCAGAGCTAAGTCTGTGCTCCTGGTCAGCAGCAGTGACCGGAGACACGGCCAAGGTCCGTTTTCCTCGGGTGTCGGATCTGTGCTGTTGTGGAACTGTCTTGTAGAGAACTAGCTAAGCATACACTGGAATGCAACACTGTTCCCTCGATTTTATCAAGATGCAAATGAACCCAAATGGGGGGGTGGGGGAAATCCATACAGCTGGTTTATCTGAACACAGAAAAATAAATCACCGTTTATTTTTAAAAAATTTATGAAAGTTTTCCTCATTTCTCACATTCAGTTAGTATACAGTTGGCATTTTCAAAATTCAAACCTGATGTGGATTTGGAATTCAGTGAAGCACATTGGAAGACATCTGAGTGAAAAATAAAAGTTCTAGCCATATGCTACTGGTGCATGAATTTGAATATTTGAAAGGTAATCTAGAAATGAGAATGTTTCCAATTCTCCTTACCAACAACAGTAATTCATAGCAACCACACGTTTTATAGATCGAGCCACTTCACCATCTGAGAGACAATAGTGGGACAGACGGAGTCAGGGGCTGGGCTCTGCTACAGTCTGGCTAGTTACAAGTGCGTGATTTTCACTAGGTCACGACCACTCTGAAGCTCTGCTGGGTCACTGCTGAGGGTACAATACTGATTCTTGCCTCGCTGGGCATATTAACACATAAAGGAGTTTCTAAATTTTTCCAGTTTGGTTAACAACTGGACAGAAAACCAGAAGACCATTCACAATGGCTACTTCCAACAGACATGCGACACTATGAAATAAGCTCTAATATAGGCCCACTGGATTCTCTTACTTCATTCTATTTATCTACATAGCCACAAAGAAAATGACCCAGGGCCATACCAACAATAGGGACTCTTCCCCTTGCTCTGACACTCGTCTGTACCCCTGAATGGGGCGGCAGGAGCCCCCAGCCCAGCTCAAAGGGTTTCCTAACAGTGGCCAGCCTGCCTTGCTTATCCTGTCCTTGGGCCAGGCCTCTAACTGGGTCACTCAGTCAGGGAATATACAAGCTGAGCGGTCATGTGCATTGCTAATCCACTCACGTGCATTTGGGAGCCACCAACCGGCAGAAGACTGAAATCCATGGCATTATGCTAGCTTACTTTCCAAGCCACGTGTTAGGAATCTAACCCATGTGTTTGTACAATGGCTACAGCACTATGAGGTGGTCCAAATACTGAGTATTTTGATTCCTACGCATTTGGAAATGGGAAGTGGATAGCAAGACTTACAACAGAAGTGAGCAATCTTTAACCAATTTATTGAGAAGCAGGGGAACAAAATGGTATCATTTCTTCTGGACATGTCCTAGAAATTATTCACAATGGACTAATCCTTCAATCTGCCCCAGTGTATGTAGAGTGATGCTCTTTTCAGAGGCATTAGAAGGGACCAGAGCAGGGCAAACAGCCACAGCTCTGTGTGAGGGCAGTGCTGGCCGACCTGGTCAGCCACCAATGTCTCTACCCTGCTTCCCACCTGCCACCCCATCCAAAGCCCCAGGTTTTGGGGGAATCTCTGAAGATTGGCTTCATATTGCTTGAGAGCAGCTTTCTTCTTGGTATAAACTTCTTGTAAAATGAGACATTACAATATTGCCAGACCAAACTCCTTCTAGCAGCAACCACAGGGCCAGCAGTGACCACTTCTCCAACTCCAATGAGCCCGTCTAGAGACCTGGCACCCTGAGCTCCTGGATCCAATCCCCACTCACCCCAGCACCTTCCAAACCAGACAAGAACTTGCCAAGAAGTACTTTCTTCCTTGACAGGCCTTCTTGCATCTTTGAAGTCTAGAATGATCTCCATCCCAGACAGTGAAATAGGAGATAAGATGGAACAGCAAAGGACTGGGAAAGAAGCATGGTCCAGGGTTACATGTTTTCTGCCTGGCTCAACTGTGATGGTCTAATTTCATCTCTGCAGCCTAAACATGACCAGAGACACAGCATGATCAAGGGAGTTTTGGTGGTGGTTAATGTTGTACTGTTTGCTTGCTTGCTTTAATCTGCAGGTTGCCTAAAATCACATGGCATTCCCCAACCCACCTGCCTTACACAGCATGGACAGCAGCTGATGAGTAGTCAGTTAAGCTAAGTAGTAAGTAGTAAGTCAGTTAAGTAGTCCGTCAAGAGAGCTGAGAAACCATCTAACAGCATAATGGCAAAGATCTGCAAATACCCAAACGGAGCACGCATTCGGCTGACCTAGAATTCCAAGGTGGTAAGGTAAGGCTCAGCGCAGCTGGAAGATCAGGTTGCTCCACAGTGGAAAATGGCAGTAACACATGAAGATTGCTTTCTGCCTCAGCCCTCAGCAGGCCAGGGAACACTTGAGAAATCTGAGAATTTGACCACCTCCAGGAACCAACGTTCAGGAATAACTCCCTGGAAGAGCGAGTACTTTGCTGAAAAGGTCTTTCTGTTTGGTTACAAACCATACATCAGCTTGCCTTCACGTTATGGTAAGGAGAAATCCAACACATATTCTGAAAGAGATCAACCCTAACTTTACTTAGGTCATATTGATGACATACACAAATAATGGGAAGTAGGTGACTAATTCAGAACCACCCATGAAAGGTCAATGCCTAGTTTGTTTCTTAACCCACAGTAATCCGTGAGTCACATTAACAGGCACTTGCCACTATCTGCTTGTCAACGCTACAGTCATTAAATAAACACAAGTAGGGAGAGGATTCATACTCATTAGAAAGAAAAAAAAAAGAAAACAGATATGCTAGGAGGTAGTGACTTAAGTGTGGAAATAACACATTTTAAGAACAGCTCTCAAAAGCATTTATATAATGAAGCCTCAATAACCCACCTGTGAAGAAGAAATGATCAAAACCTCATTTTATCAATAAGCAGCCTGAAGTGATTTGCCTAAAGTTTCCCGTAAGTTAGTAACAGCTGAGCCAAAATTGGATCATTGAGATTCCAGACTTCACAGCCAAGCCACAGAGCCATGAGCTTTGACTCAGGAGGGCACGCGGAGTATATGACACCTGCTGATCCCAGGATAGCACCGTCAGGGCAGTGAAGTACCAACGCTCTTGAGAAGCAGCGCTTCCACGTACCCTCAAAGGCAACCAGCCTTCCCACGTCTGGAACCACTGGGCTCACAGGGGATCTGGCAAAAGATGACGGGAACTTGGTCTATAGATGAGTCGCCACACCTGCAGCTCTGCTCAAGCATAGAACCAGCTGCAGGAGGTAAGGGGTATAATGAGCACACAGCGGAGGTAACACGATTTGCCATCGCAGTATAGACTTTGTACATTTATAACCCTCTGCTAAAAGGAAAGATCATCAAAGACAGACATCCTACAATTCCAGAGAGCCAAGAGCTTCAGCATCCTGCCACACTCTGTCCTACACAGCCCAAGAGTTTGGTCTGACAGATAAGAAAGTGATGTTGAGGTTGGCACACGAGGAAAAACAGAGGAGCCTGACCAGGGCAGAGAACGTCAGCATCATTCTAACCTCCTTTTACAAGGGAAGAAATAGAGGCCAACAGACAGTGAAGTACTTGTCTGAAGTCACCTGCATCATAAGCAGCTACCTTTCAGCAGATGCCAGAGCTTCTGAAGCTCAAAGCCACAGACAAATCTCGACCAGCGCTTCTCAGATTTAAATGTGTCTGCAGATCCCCTGCAGACCCTGCAGGAAGCAGGTTCTCACTCTGTAGGTGTGGGTGGGGCCTCAGGGGATGCCCATGCTGCTGGCTCATGGACCACACACCGAGAACAGGATCAAACCACCCATTCTGAGCCCCTGTGATTTTGTCCTTTCCAGCTCCAAATGACAGGCTTTGCACATGGCAAAAAATAAAACAATCACTACCAATTAGCCCTTTTAGGGTAAATGTATCACATCCCTCAAAACCTTCCCATTAGCTGTTACGTCACCGGACATTCATTCCCCCCACCACGGCCAGATGTGTGACTCGGAGCTCATATCCCACTTCTCCGCCTCACCCGCTGTTCCACGCCCCCTGGCCTCTTTGCTATTCCTGCATGCAGCCAGCCCACCTTGAGGACCTCACATGTGCCGTCCCCTCTGCAGAACCCCTCCTCTAGGTATGTACCTGCCATTGCCCTTCACCCCCTCCAGGAAAGGAAACCTGCCCCGGACAACTGGTCTAAAGTTACAGCCCCAGCTTACCTCCCAAGTCCGTTCCTTGCTCCGCCCTTCTCCACACACTTACTGCTATTTGCCAATTACATTATTAGTAGTTCCCTGCCCATCTCCCCACTAGCGCATCAGCCCCAAGAGGGCAAGGATTTTGTCTGTTTTCACTGCCATATCAATTCCAGTATGTGGCACATAATAGGCCCTTTAATATTTGCAGAATGGAGAATTTAATTTTTTATGACATTTTTAAAGTGCCAATGATCAACCTCAAGGACTTCAGTGATCGTCTGCTTACATCTCATCTGAACAGTATTTTTCCATCTAAAGAAACTACTTCTTCAAGATTTCAAAAGGATCTGTTGTTAGAGAATGTAGGAGATAATTTTTTCTTGTCAGGCAAGAATGGGCTTTGTGGAGTAAGTCATTCTCCATGTTTTCCAGATCTCATTCACCACTCAGCCAGGATTCCTATTCCTTCCCCCTCACAGGGCCCACATGGACAAGGGGCAGATCAAAATTGGCACACAGACCTCCCCCAAGAGGGCCCCCCCTGCCACACACAAATGGGGATGATCAGAGAAAAGCTGGAAAGCAGGACAGGAACTCGTCCCTGTGCATACAAAGGCCCCGAGGCTCAGAGAGGTGAAGTGATGACTTGTACAGGGGCTCACTGCCATTTGGTGGTACGGCTGGGGCTGGAACCCATGCCATCTTACTCCCACTTTTTGTGCTCTGCTTCTCTTTATAACCAGAATCTGAGATCTGGCTTGAGAATGGCTTCAGTTCCAAGACCCAGGTCAGGGGTCCCAAGCAAATCTCATGACATGCAGGGAACTACTGAAAGCTGGATCTTCCCTAGAGCCCGTCCTGAATGTGCACTGAAGGCGGATTCTGCAAAGCAGAGGCTGCATGTCCGAGACCCACTGCTGTGCATCTCACTAACACAAGCCTCCAGTTGTGGGGGACACCAATGTGAAGAGCTGCCTCTCGGTTCTAAGAGGACCTATGATCTAGTCATTTGCACATGCAGGACATTTCTGGAGCCTGGAGGTTGTAACTTTGAAGTCACATATTGAAATAAATGACCAGGTTCACCACCACCTACCATTTCCCAAAGGCTACTTCTGCTCCCATTCTATCCCATATGTGTACCTGGCCAGAGCAGGCCTGGGGACATTCTTGAGTGTCCAGAGGGTTCCTCAACTCACATTCAGATCACCCTGGGGGTCAGGGTTCTCAGAAGACACGCATGGTTTATAATTCATATTGCAACTCACATTCACTCAGAGTTCAGCCTTCCCTAAAGCCTAGTGGTCACCCCCTAAAGGTGCTGGACTTAAATTAACCCAGTATTAATGAGGTTTTATAATCCTGACATGAACAATGCAGATTCCCCCAAGGCAAAAAGGACAGTATGTTGCATTCTCAGAATGGCTCATACCTGTTTTCAGTCATTCGCCTACAATGTAGAACAAAGAACTATGTCAGCATCCTTCCAGAGCAAGGTAGGAAGCCATATGCAAAGGGTGGGGAATGGTGCATTACCAGCTACTTGGAAACTCGAAGGGAGGAAAGGTTGAAGTTCTAAACCTGAGTTCTGTGAATTAAACTGACAAAGCAGAGAGAAAAATGGGAGAAAAAGCATATAAATTTTATTTGATATTAATATTTTATGTGGCATAAGGGGCTTCACAGAAAGAAGTGGTTAGACCCAGGGTTTATATACCATATTAACAAAGAGTGATAAACTGTGGAGATGTGACAAAACAAAGGAAAAGGGGATCTGTGGGAAGTGACTAGGAAACATATGTGGAAACTAACGGGAGATAAGGGCTATTCTAGTAAGGTTTCTTTGTACAGACTCATCTCGGCTTCAACCCATCCCTAGGTTTAAGAATGTTCTTAGCTTTCTTGTACCAGGAGGGTACCTTTCTCACAGGAAATTTATGCTCTGCTTTTAGGTAGAGAGGCAGAGAGCAAAGAGCCCTTCCTAAATCTGTTGTTTCTAAAGTGCCTTCTGCTCAAAATAATCAAAATGCCAAAGTTCCATGTTTGGGACTGGTATGTTTTGATCCCCTTCAACTGTGAAGGAAGGACTATTGGGTGGCATGGGAGCAGACATTCACATGTCAAGTGTTATAAGAGTAAAATATAACAAAGAAACTAGTTGGTCACAGCTTTCTCAGACCCTGCTCCTCAATTGCAGCTTCCACGGTGTCTAATGCTGCTTCCAATACCAGTTTTTGTTTGGTTTCTTTAATCTCAAAACCCTATCCACTGTTGTACCACTGTAACAGTTTCCCTCTCCTTCTCTCTTTCTTACACATGCACACACACACACACACACACCCTCCCTACATTAGAGAAAAATCGGTAGCATTTACAGATGAACTAGGAGGGAGGGGACACTGCTTCACCTTTATTTTCTCCAGGATGCAAGTGGCTGATGTGAAAGGGCCGCTGGAGAACCAGGTGGTAACACTGATAATGGGAGGCAAGATGATAATGAGACAAGCCTGAACAGAGAAGAAGATGCTCGGTGAGGGAAGAGGGGGGGGACACTGGGGAGAAGCTGTCCTATCAGCCGGTCACCAAGCCCTCCACTCCCGTCACAGAGGGCCAGAGCCTCCAGAACAACACAGCGACATTCTGCACCTCATCGTGTGCTACAGGTCGGAGCCAGTATTGTTAAGTGGATTGGCCCTTGGCCTCTGCATAAATCAGACTTGAGACTTTAGTGTCTGTGATTGTAAGTTCATGGCTGTCCTCCCCACTTCCCTGGGGAGAATCCCCATGTAAATCACACACCAAGACAACAGCAATGTTACCTCAATTAAGTGCAATTAAACTGCCACGGAATGTGCTTTATCACACAATCTTAGAGCTGGAGTCTCAGATCTCAGAACTGGACATCATTCACTGTTACCAGATTTTACTGCTATGAAGGCCCAAAGAGGTTGGCCAAGGTCATGCGCGTTGTTAGGAGCAGAACCCGCACTGATTGTCAGGACAGCCCCCTTTCCACTACTCACACTGCCTAGCACAACTCCACTTAATTTTAGTTCATCACACATTTGGCTTGTGCTTTCGAGGAATTTTATAGTCCCCACTCCATCTGTGCATTTTGCCATTCTACAGCTTCACTTTATTCAGTGCTTCCCATGTATCTATCTGTTGCAGTCTCCTTAAATAAAGAGAGGTCCAAGAGTTTGCATTGATCATCATCTGTTTTTCATTTCGACAGCACAGAGATGGGAAAACAGTCACAGCTAAATGTGTTCCGTGTTATTCTGAAAGGCCAGTTCTAGATCAACAATCCCCTTTGGGCAAGGGCAGGAAAAGATTCTTCCAAGATATACAGCCACTAAGAATAAGGTCACCATTGTCAACTTAGAGAACATACTGTCACTTAGAAAGGCACTTGGTTTTACATTTCACAAGTGCTTCACATACAGTGGAGACCATTTAGGTAGAAACCCACAAGTCAGCGTGTATTTAAACGTGCACAATTGTTAAAACAACGTATGTAATGAAAAGTCCAAGACTCAGTTTTTAGACCATCCAGTCGTGAATGCTGAGGGTGTCATGCATGCTGCAGCAGAAGCCACTCCTGTGGTATCCAAGGAGCGTGTAAAGGGCCATGATTGTGACAGCGTGGTCACCTGTGGGACCCAGGAGCGGGTGTGCTCATCTCCACCATGGCATCAGTCCAAAAACCACCCCATGGAACATGGCTGTGGGGTTTTCAAGCTGCCACCCAGTGTGAAAAAGAAAAACCCCCGTGGCCACACTGCCCAAATTAAGCACCCAAACTGTTACCAAAGAGCAGCTTACTTCAGCTGCAAGTTGTGCATCTTGGGGAAGCAGAGTACACAGCACTGTCGATTGTGAAACACCTACATGCAGAAGGGTGTTTTATTTCTTTGCGGATACTGTATGCACAGAGACAGCTATCTGTGCAGATAATGCTTCAGGGACTTTGAGCTTTAGCAGAAGAGGATCTGGCTAAAGTTTCTCCTCTCTCTGCTCTCTCTGTTGCTTTAACCTTTTATATCCTTACATAGGCCAGATGGAAATGGTAGCTTCCCTCTCCTAAGGTATAGAAGTAAATAAGCAAATGAAATTTCAAGGATGAACACACGTTTAGTATTCCATATGCAAAAACTTGGTTTTGTGCTGTGACATATGTTCTCACTTCCCTGATTAAAATGCTACTTAGGACTCAGGAAAATAGAACAGTATTTAGTGGCTTCCTAGTGCATGAGAAGCTCTGTGCTAGTTACTATGTGTCAGGCCTCCAGTAGCTTTGTAGAGCAGACACCCTGAGCCAGAGACAAGATATTCTAGCGAATAGTCACCATTCTTAGTCTCAGTCCTGAACTGTTCACCTTGACCTGCCCTCCTCCACACTCCCCGGCACTGACTTTATCACTTGACTTCCTGTTTGTGCTGTTTCTCTAGGTTCAACCACATTTGGTTGTCTTCTTGGCCACCACCAAGGCTTTCGACTACAGTCCCAGACTCTGCTCTTCCTGCTCAGCTAAGGACCAGGTCCTCTCCCTGGCATGCACCCCACTGAATACTTTAGTATTCTCCACTCCTAGGGCAGGGCATGACCTTAACAATGAAAGACTGAAGAAATGGATGTCATACCCCAACTCAATAGGAGCACAAACATAACTTCACAAGATGGCATGTAAAGGAGTGATACAGAGGAGTCTAGAAGACAGCAAAATGAATACTAGTTCAGCAAAGCACCATCAGGGAGATGACCTTGTACAAATAGATTTTTAGACAAATGCATGGCATTTCAGAGCAGAAAAGCATTCATTCAGTTATTCACCCATTCAACAAACATGATTTGACATTTAGCATGTGTAATTAGATACAGAGTACTTTAGTAAATATGCCAACGTGCTTACAAGAGATGGTATGCACACCAGCATTTCTGATACTTAGACAATTGTGATAAGGGAGGGAAGGGCAACTGTAGAAGCCTCTATCTACTCTTTGAAAACTGTCTGCTTTTCCTTTCAACTGCCCTTCCCACTACCAAGATCAACAGAGATAAGTCTGGGTGTTACATAAATAAGCCAAAGGTGACCTATGTGAATTGGTCCCTAGGCTGTTTATTTCTTCACTGCAGTCTGAGACCTGCTAGCTCGAAAGCCTGCTGTTGCTAAACTCAAATTTTTACACATCCAATTATTTTTTAAATAGGCCAAACAAACAGATTTTTAGTCATTTAACCTTTTTTGCATACCCCACAAAACTACACCCAGCATCTGCTGGCCATTGATAAAATAGAACCTTGTGATTATAAGACCCTACGCCACTACTACCCTTTGGAGCTCTCTGACCTAGAGACTACCAATATGCTGCTGAAAGACATCACCTAGACACATATAAGCCCCCTCTCCAGTTACCTTCTCCCTTGGAGTTACCTTGCCCTCCACCCTTTCTGAGTACCTACCCTCAACCTTCCTGCTATAGTCTCTGGACAGTTTCCTGCCTTGAGGGGCTTTTCCTTCATCCTTCATGCAAATCTGCCTAAGTATTGCCTAATAAAGCTTATGTGTGCTATCTGCCACCTCGTGGTCACGTCTTTTTCCTTGATCAGCTCCCAAATCCCTCGAACCCTCCATACCAAGCTGCCATGTTTATAATCATAAGACCTTACTCTCCTTGCCTAGACTGATTGGAGGAGGGGTGCATACCTGACCGTAGACAGGCCAATCGTATTATCTTCCTCAGCAAAATAGAATCAGGATTTAGAGAATGGAAAACAGCAAGTTAGATACCCAAGTCTCCTTGTAATATATTGTCCTCCCACTGCAAGAAAAACTAAGTTTCTTTGAAATGGTCTCTGTTACTTGTAATAAAATAATGTTAAATAGTTTTAAAAATTAATAAAAGGGCCCAGCATAGCAAGAGATGAATTTCAATCACTGGCAATTAGGGAAGACTTCATGTAAGAAAAGAAATAGGAATTGGAATTTAGCCTTCAGGAATGAGTTCTACACAATTACTCATGCAGAGAGATATAAATGGGCATGGAATGTGTGCTCAAAGGGAATGTAGGCCAAGCAAGAGGAAATGATGAAGATGGAGTGGGAACTGAGGCCAGAAAGGTAGGCTGAGCCCAACTGGGGACGGCTATGGATGCTCAGGCTACAAACCAGAGGATGCCAGTATACCTGAAGGAAAATGCATTTTTCCTCTCCCTGAAGTTCTCAGGTATTAGTGCTATAAGCTGAAAGTAGTCTTGCAAGTAGAGCTCAGATGACAGGCTTCCATTCATTCTGCCTCCCTCACCTCTAGGGAAGATAGAAAACTACTAGGAGAAGCTAGGAGAAAGGGTTATGACAAGGAATGTAAGGGCAGCTGGCTTCCAGAACTATTGATATGTCACCATCCATGAGTGTGAAGACTAATGTGGGTAAAATTGTAGTATTTCCAGAATATCTCACTTGGCTTTAGTGCATCCTCGGGGGTGGAAAGAAGCTTGGCTTTAGTGCATCTGCATATCAACAGGCATTCCTCAGGGAAGGAGAGAAGTTTCTCTCCCTATCTGGGAGTAACTACCTGGGCAAGTGAGGACTTATCTGAACCTGAGAGGTTAAGGGAAGGGCTGGTTGGCTTCTGCTGGAGCTGGAGAGAGAAACGGCCCCTGACTGCAGCATGTGAGCAACAAATGGGTTTTAAACTTTATCTCTCCCTTTGACTGATATTGTTTTTACAGGAATTTTGCCCCAGGATTTCTTCTCCCTGGACTTACAACTGCCATCATAGGCAAAGGAGACCTGCTGAAGCTGTCTGAGCAAAGCAAAAATTGTGAATGTGGTATGTTAGGAAGTTTTGAGCAAAGGTGTTGACGATGATTTGGAAGAGCCTAGAGCCAGAAAGTCAGGTGTGAAGGGATAAAGCCTGTCCTGAGATGAAGAGACCAATGGAAACAGAGAGACTACAGCATACAACCCCTCAGGGAGTCAAAACTAGCGCTGACTAGGCCAGCTAGGAGAGAGGCAGCTATGCCTTTAATGTAGAGGTAAAGTCAAAGGGGATTTAAGAACCTAGAGCCAAGGGTAAAACTTTCAAAGTTCAGGGAAGAGGAAGGTTTTGTTTCTGGTAATAGAAGAGTAGCTTCCAGCAGACTAATCCTCTTGTAGATAACAACTACCAACCTTGAATTTAAAAAAACAAACAGCAAACAAATAAAAATACCACATGAATGCACAAAAGTGGTAAAAACTAGGGGAGTCTACACTTGAAATAAGGGAAAAGGAAGGGGTGGACTTTCTGCTCTTTCTGACTTTTCACTACTTAGTACCCCTTGGGGCCCTTAAAACATGGATAGGAAGCCAAGGTGTTACTGGCTTGAACAACCAGAAGATGGAGTCCAGGACAATCACAGCAGCTATAAAGTAAGTGGTTAAATCCTAGAAAGGAGAGAACCTGAGAGGAGGAAGCCCCAAGTTTTGTATAAAAACTCTGCCCGAATCTGTGGCTCTACATGTGTGATGACATTTTACAAGCAGAAAAGCTAAGGCTAAATGAACTGGAAAGAGATTTAGCTGCTATTCACAAGAAAGACAGTGATTGGAATAAGATTTAATTCAAGATAACTGCCTGGAAACAAAACAAAACACTTTTCAAGTAAATGTATCATTCACAACATGCAGGTAACAATCCAAAATGACTAGAAATATGAAGAACCAAGAAAATATAAACTATAATGAAGAAAAAAGTAATAAATAAATAAATAAATAAATAAATTTGACCTCAAGATGACCCAGATGTTAGAATTAACAGACAATATAATAGTTAAAACTATACACATATTTTACCACAAAAATCAAAATGCATCATATAAACAAAATATCCTCATGATAAGCAAGAACCAAATGGAACCAAATGAAAAGTAAAAACCTGAAATTTAAAAAGTCTCCTAAATGGGCTGAAGAGAAGAATGGAAAGAACAGAAAAGAACTATTAACTTGAAGACAAAGCAGACTTATTCAGTATATAAAATAGAGAAAAATAAAGACTGGAAAAAAATTAGAACCTTGGGAATCTATAAAACTGACTACCAACTATTTATCTATCTACCTTCCTGCCTATCCCTGCATAGCAATTAAAGTCTGAGAATGAGAGAAGAGGACACAAGACAAAGAATGAAGCACACAGAATATATGAAGACATAAAGCCCCAAATTCCCCAAATTTGGTTAAAGATGTTTGCATGTTTACAAAGATCAGTAAACATCAAGCAAGAAAAAAACACCCAGGAACACCATAGCCAAACTTTTGAGTGGAAAAAACAGAAAACATGGTGAATGTACCCAAAAGGGATGGCAATATTAGGTACACAAAGACAAAAAAAAAAAAAAAAAAGACAGTATATTTCTAATCAGAAACAATGCAACTAGGATATTTAAAGTGCTAAAAGGAAAAATACCATCAAATTAGAATTTTATACCCAGTGAAAGTAGCTTATAAAAAACAAAATGAAATGCATTTTCAGATATAAAAAAGTTTAAAGAATTCATCACCAGCAGACCTGTAATATAAAAAAATGTTAAAGGAAGTCACTTACAGGGATAGTACATACAAAAGATACATACATACAAAAGAATAACAGCACCAGAAATGATAACTATGTAGGTTAGCATCAAAGACATTTGTTCTTATTATTTAGATCTCCTTAAAAGACAACTGACTGCGTAAAGAAAAAATACTAATAATGAATGGTGGGGTTTATAACGAACATACAAGTAGAACATATGACAACAATAGTACAAAGGCCATAGAAAAGAAATAGCAGTGTACTCTTTTAAGATTCTTATACTATATATTAATTAGTATATCACTTGAAGGTAGACTGTAATATGATGTATACTACAAATGAGAAAGCAACCACTAAAATAATACAAAAAGATACAGCTATTAAATAAGGAGATTATTTTTATAAAATAGTGTAAAAAAAGAATGCTGAGTCCAAAAGGAGGCAGAAAAGAAGGGTAAAAAAAGAACAGACTGGACAACCATTAAAAAAACAAAATGACTGGTTTGAAATCAACCAAATCAATAATCACATTATATACAAATAGTCTAAATAACCCTGTTAAAAGACAGAGATTGCCACATGAAAAAAAAACACAAGACCAAACCCCATGTTGCTTAGAAGAAACCCACTTTAAATACAGTCACAAACATAAATATTACACTGACATTAATCTAAAGAACTTTGTGCTGATAAATTCAATAATTTAAATTAAGTTGACAAATTTACTGAAAGACACAAATTAACAAGAAACATAAAAAAGAAATAAGATAACCTGAATAAGCTTACATCTGTCAAAGAAATTGAATTTGTAAGAAAAAATCTTTCCACAAAGAGGATCCAGAACCAGATAGTTTCAGTGGTGAATTCTATCAAACATTTAAGGAAAAAATAATATTAATTCTAAACAAATTTTTCTAGGAAATTAAGAAGGTGCTTTCCACCTTATTCTATGAGAAGAGGATTACTCCAATACCAAAACCAGACAAAGATATATAAGGAAAGGAAACTAAAGACCAATATCCTTTAGGAACATACATGAAAAATTTTTAACAAAAAAAATTTACCAAATTAACTCCAATACAAAATGCAAAAGATAATACATGGACAATTGGGGTTTACTCCAAGACAAGAGGATTGGTTTAACATCAGAAAAGTCAATATAATTCAACATTGTAACAACAAGAAAAATCAGATGATTATCTCAATAGACACAGAAAAAGCATTTGACAAAATCCAGTATCTATTCTTGGTAAAATCTATTGGCAAACTAGGAATGGAAAGGCACTTCGTACACTTGATAAAGAGAATCTATTAAAAAAGAAAACCTATGGTTACTATCATAGTTAAAGGTGAGGACTGAATATCTTTTCCCTAAAATCAGGAACCAGGCAAGACTTTCAGTTCTCACCACTTCTACTTAACATTATATTAGAGGTTCTAGCCAGAACAATTAGGTAAGAAAAATAAATAAAAGGTAATCAGATTGTAAAGGAAGAAGTAAAACTTTTGGCATGATGTGGTCATCTTTGCAGAAAACCTCAATCTACAAAAAAAGACCCTAGAACTAATAAGTGAGTTCAGCAAGATTGCAAAATACAACATCAATATACAAAAAAAAGCAGTTGTTTTCTGTATCTTGGCAAACAATTAGACACTGAAATAAAAAATACAGTTTACAATACATAAAAACAATGAAATACTGAGAGGCAAATCTTACAAAAGATGTGTAAGTCTTATATGCTAAGAACTACAAAACATTACTGAGATAAATTAAAGAAATACATAAATGGACAGATATACCATGTTCATGGATTAGGAAGTTCAATATCATTAAGATGTTCTCTTCAAATTAATCTAAATATTCAATATCAAGTCTTCTTATAGCAGTTCCAAACTGATTAACCCAGAATAGCTAAAACAACTTACAAAAAGAAAAACTTGTAGGAATTGCATTACATGACCCTATGACTTATGATAAAGCTACAATAATCAAGACAGTGTGGTGCTGGCATTAAGATAGACAAATAGATCAATGGAACAAAAGAGAAAGCCCAGAAATAGACTCATACATATTTGGTCAATTGTTTAAACAATGGTATAAAAGCAATTCAGTAGAGAAAGGAATTTTTTTCCAACAAATGATTGTGGAACCCATAAATTTAAAAAATGAATTTTAAATACCACATATCTAAACATGAAACTATAAAACTTTCAGAGAAAAATATAAAATAAAATCTTTGTGAGCTTATGTTAGGCAAATACCTTAGATACAATACCAAAAATGCAATCCATAAAATAAAAAATTGGACTTCAAAATTAAGAATGTCTGCACTGCAAAAGACAGAGTTAAGAGAATAAAAATAAAACTCACAGGTTGTGATAATGTATTTCCATATCACATATATGACCAAGAATTTATACCTAGAATATATAAAGACCTCTAAAAACTCAATGAGTAAACAATCAACCCAACAACATAATGGGAAAAAGACTTCAACAGATGTCACTAAAAACAGGTATATTCATGGCAAATAAGAACATGAAAAGGTGCTCATCTACATTAGACAGGAGGGAAATGCAAATTAAATCTATAATGATATATTAACACTACATACCTAGAATGGCTAATATTTAAAAAGATCTTACCAAGTTTTGTGAAGGATGTGAAGCAAACGGAATTCACATACACTGCTGGTGAGAATGTAAAATGGTACACGTAATTTGGGAAACATTTTGGCAGTTTCTTAAAAACTAAACATACACCTACCACATGATCCAACCACTCCAATCTTAGGCATTTACCCAAGAGGAATGAAAGCATATGACCACACATAGATCTGAACACAAACGCTCATAAAAGTTGTATTTCTGATAGCCATAAACTGGAAACAACTCAAATGTTCATCCAAAGGTGGATGGAAAAATGAATTGCATTTTTCCATATAATGGAATAGTACTCAGCAATGAAGAGAATCAAAAGTTTAATACATACAATAAGTATGTGTGAACCTTACATACCAGATAAATCTGAATTATGCTAAAAGGAAGAACCTAGCCACACTCCTCAGGAAGTACATATTATATGACTGCATTTATGTACAGTTCTAAATAGGGCAATCTATAGAGACAGAAGGAAAATTAGAGGTTACCTACCTACTGGCAGAGGGTGGTAGGGGACAAAAGGAGAGATTACAAAGGAGAAAGGAGAAAGGAGAAAATTTTACAAGTGATGGGTATCTTCATTATCTTGATTGTTAAGATGGATTCACAGGTACATACATATGTCAAAACTTATCAAACTGCATACTTTTTGAATATGTGCAATGTATTATATATTAAGTATACTCCAAAAATAGGCATTTTTTTAAAAGATAACCTGATACCTTAAGACATCTTTCTTGAATATTCCTACCAAAGTGTCCCTATACAATAAAATGAATAAAACCCTACAAGTATGAGAATATAACCAATAGCAGCCAGTCACAAAAAACAAACTTAAGTCTCACTGTATCTCAAAAATTTGTACATATAACTTCCTAGTCCATAAACAACCTGTGTTTATTTTGATGTAAACATGTCTAATAGTAGTTATTAGATTGTATACTATCTTCCCCAAAATATCTTCAAGTAAAACAGGTACAACAAAAAGATGTACCCTATTTTATTTGTGGCATTGCTTACTCCTTGCACAAAACTAAGAGAAGTAGAACAAATTTCTAGCAGCACAATTGCAATGTCCAGAGGTTTTTAGTGTCTTTCTGTACTGTTTCTCACTCCCCCTCTTTTTTCATTTGTAATTACTGGGAAATTGGGGCAGAAAACACATTTGTCTATATTAGACACAACTTTCCTTTTTGAAAGAAGTAACACATAAGAATTCCAAATGTTTGTCATTTAATCAATTTGAAAGAAAAACTACATCAGATTCTTCAATTATACAGGAAGTGGGCACTTTTGGTTCTAACTGAATATTCTAGGTATTCCAGAAAATATTTTTTTTCTTGTTTACTTTCAGTTGTATCATACAATGCCTCAGGAATGTAATTATAAACCTCAGGTTTTATTATATACTCCTGTGGCTATTGAGAAAGGTAAAGAAGAATCTTCAGTGCAATGGCGCTCTGAACAAATTTCCCAGGTCTATAGGCTCATCTGTCTCCTAAGTACTTACAATACTTGTGGGCCAAACAGGTAATGAATGAATGAGATTATTTGAGCTTGCTTTTTCATGATAAATACTTTTTAATTTTATGATGCTTTTTAGGTAAGCAGTTTTAAATAAATACATATATCACTTTCTCTAGAATCAAGAAATAACTAAAAATCGCTTTTTTGGAATGATACAGTATTGAACTCATGTAACTAAGTTTAGCGACCTAAAATTGCTCGAGAAGATGCTGTCAGAAAGATTAAGTAAGTACTTGAGAGTTCTAATTTCATTAGGATGATCTTTCCCCTTACCTCCATGCTTGTGATATCTCAATGCTATTATCAGAGCATTTATGGTGGTGTAAGTTGCTTAAAGCAGGGCTTCTCAAACTTTAATTTCCACATAATTCACATAGGATCTGGCTAAAATGGAGATCCTGATTCAGTAGACTGGGCTGGTGCCTAAAATTCTATATTTCTGACTGGATCCCAGGTGATGCATCAGCAACGCACAATATCATGCTTATAGTTCAAGTCAACACTTACCAAGGGCTTAAATAAATTGCAGTGATTCTAACAGTGTGGAAACTGGACCAGCAGCATCAGTGTCACCAGGCAACACATGAGAAACGCAAGTTCTCAGGCTCCATGCCAGGCCTCCTGAACCAGAAATTCTGGTAGTGAAGCCCAGCAGTCTGTGTGTTAATAGACCTTCCAGGTGATTACAGTGCATACTGATATTCAATAATCATTGGCTTAGAGAATGAGAAAATATTGACTGTAGCTGGTAAAAAGAATTATTTTTTTCAGAGGGGGTAGAAAAAGATGGCATCACTTGAGGCAGAAACTCCCTCCCAAAATCACATATAACACAAAAATACAACAAATACAACTAATCGTGAAAGAGCAACCCAAAGACTGCAAAACAGACTGCCTACATCTGGGGAAAAGAGAAGACTTCACAGAAAAGGGTAAAATGGCAAAGCTGTAATTCAGAGGGACTCAAGCCCTCCCCCAAACCCAACTCACAGGTGGAAGGAAGACAAACAGAGCAGGGAGAAAGTAGAAAAGAGGACTGCTAAACACCCACCCCTGGAGATCTCCTCTGGGAACACGAACCCATATTACATGGAACTCTGGACACTAAGGGTTGGAAAGCCAAGACAGACAGAATGCTCAGAGAGTGAGATTGCAGCTGCTCATGGAGAACAGGTACCCATCATCCTGAAACATAGAAGTTTCAGGAACTTTACATGCCCCATCCTCCTGACTGGCAACGCAGTGCCGAACCCCCACACTGTGATATGCAGCCTGTCAATCCTACCTCCTGGCCGGCAACAGTTCATACACCTGCTGCCCCCATCACACAAGGCCAACCAGAGGGAAGGCCGATCTATAGCACCTACAGGGGTGAAGCACAGATGATCCTCCCTTCACACTCAGCCAACTGGCCCTGGCAGTGAAGGCAGACACTGCAACAGGGAAGCAGAAAAGAGCTTTATCCTAACGGCAGGCACTGGCACCATGTACCTATGACCCACACAATCACTCCAAGGGCTAGGCAGTTCCAGAGACTAAAGCTTCTGAGCAAGAGAGGGCACCATCTATACAAAACTATTATTCCACATTAATCATTAGAAATATGAAATGGCAAAAGAATCTCATACAAACCACAATCCCTCAAACACCAGAAAAATAACTAAATGAAACAGAAATCAATAATTGTTGAAGATTTCAAAATAAAAATCATAAAATGCTCATGGAACTACAGAAAAATATTCAAGAACTCAGAGAGGGATTCAAGAACAAGATACAAACATGGACAAATACAGTACCCAAAAGGAAACATAAAATGGAGGGATTTAGAGATGAGCCAAGATGGTGGCATAAGTAGGGCAGGGGAAATCTCCTCCAAAAACCATATATATTTTTCAAAATACAACAAATACAACTATTCCTAAAAAGAGAGACCAGAGGATACAGTACAACAGCCAGGCTACATTTACAATCTGTGAGAACTCGGCATCTCTCGAAGGGGATAAGATACAAGTCACGGCCTGGCGGGATCCGAGCACGCAACCCACCCCAGCTCCCCAACAGGAGGGGAGGAGTCAGAGCGGGTAGGGAGTGGAATCCCAGGACAGCTAAATAACCAGCCCTAGTAATCCACACTGGGAGCACAGACACACATTGCATGGTGTACTGGATACTAGGGAAATGGAAAACTAAAATATGCGAGCGAGTCCCCACAGCAAGCTCCCCTGGGACAAAAGAAAAGGGAGTGCTTTTTTGAAAGTCTTAAAGGGACAGGGGCCTCATAGCTGGATGGAAGCGTCCCGGCACACTTGGCCCAGCAGGCTGGGAATACTGAGGAGACTGGGATGCCCCAGTCCCCTGGGAGGCAGTGCAGCTCTGAAATCCCTCACGGTGATAAAGAGCCTGTTGTTAATTCCCCCTCCAGCGAGGCACGCCATAGTGGCCAAGCAGCCTAAGAGAGGCCATGCCCACAGCAGCTACCCAGAGGCTCCTCCCGGTGCACAGCCACGCAAGCTGGACCGGGAGCCACCACCAGTGCGTAGCTGCCTGGCGAAGGTAGAGGAAGCCAGGGCAGAGTGCAAAGGGGCACCGTTCTTGCAGGAGAGCACACCCGGTGCGCCTGCCACTCCCCACAGGGCTGTGGGCTGACCTGATAGCTACCCCACCCGTGGCGACTCAGGTGATGAACCGGACGCTGCTCCCAATGTGAGGGTAACCAACACAGGCAGCAGAGAGGGGAAGGGTGACAAGCAAGCAAGGACTTTGTTCTCCAGGCTGACACACATGTCACCTGCCTATGACTACCTCTATTGCCATGAAAAGGCAGAAGAATTTGATCCAGACCAGAAACACACAGACATCCCCTGAGAGGGAACCTGGAGAGATAGATTTAACCAATCTTCCTAAAAAGGAATTCAAAATAAAGGTCATAATATGATGATGGAGCAGCGGAGAAAAATGCAAGAGCTAATGGATAAAGTTGGGAGGGAGAATACAGAAATAAAAAAATCTCTGGAAAGACTGAAAAGCAGAATGGACAAGGTACAAGAGGCCGTTAATGGAATAGAAATCAGAGAACAGGAATGCACAGAGAGATAAAAGGATCTCAAGGAATGAAACAATATTAAGAGAACTGTGTGACCAACCCAAATCAAACAATATAGACATTATAGGGGTACCAGAAGAAGAAGAGAGAGAAAAAGGGATAGAAAGTGTCTTTGAAGAAATAGTTGCTGAAAACTTCCTCAAACTGGGGGACCAAATAGTCTCTCAGACCATGGAAGCCAACAGACCTCTCAACACAAGGGTCTCAAGGAGGACAACACAAAGATATATAACAATTAAAATGGCAAAGATCAAAGACAAGGACAGAGTATTAATGGCAACCAGAGAGAGAAAAAAGGTAACATACAAAGGAAAACCCATCAGGATATCATCAGATTTCTCAGCAGAAACCTTACAGGCCAGAAAAGAGTGGCATGATATATTTAATGCAATGAAACAGAAGAGTCTTGAACCAAGAATACTGTACCCAGCACGATTATCATTTAAATATGAAGGAGGGATTAAAAATTCCCAGACAAGCAAAAGTAGAGGGAATTTGCCTCCAACAAAAAAACCTCTACAGGATATTTTAAAGGGACTGCTGTAGATGGAAGCACTCCTAAGGCTAAATACATGTCAGCAGAGAAAATAAAATCACAGCAAAGAAAGCAGACCAACCAAATACTAATTAAAGGCAAAAAATAAAATCAACTATTCACAAAAGCAGTCAAAGGAAACACAAAAGAGTACAGAATAAAAAACCCAACATATAAAGAATGGAAGAGGAGGAATAAGAAGGGAGAGAAATAAAGAATTATCAGACTGTTTAAAATAGCTTAAAAAGCAAGTTAAGTTAGACGGATAGATAATAAAAAACCTACCCTTGAACCTTTGGTAAACACGAATCTAAAGCCTGCAATGGCAATAAGCACATACCTTTCAATAATCACCCTAAATGTAAATGGACTTAATGCACCAATCAAAAGACACAGAGTATTAGAATTGATAAAAAAGCAATACCCATCTATATGCTGCTTACTGGAGACTCACCTCAAACCTAAAGACATACACACACTAAAAGTGAAGGATGGAAAAGATATTTCATGCAAACAATAGGGAGAAAAAAGCAGGTGTTGCAGTACTTGTATCAGACAAAATAGGCTTCAAAACAAAGAAAATAACAAGAGATAAAGAAGGACATTACATAATGATAAAGGGGTCAGTCCAAAAGAGGATATAACCAGTATCAATATATAGGCACCAAATACAGGAGCACCTACATATGTGAAAGAAATACTAAGAGAATTAAAGGAGGAAATAGAATGCAATGCATTCATTCTAGGAGACTTCAACACACCACTCACTTGAAAGGACAGATCGACCAGACAGAAAATAAGAAAGGACACAGAGGCACTGAAGAACACTCAAGAACAGATGGACTACACCCAAAAGCAGCAGGATACACATTTTTCTCAAGTGAACATAGAACATTTTCCAGAATAGACCACATACTAGGCCACAAAAAGAGCCTCAGTAAATTAAAAAAGATTAAAATTCTACCAACCAACTTCTCAGACAACAAATGTATAAAACTGGAAATAAATTGTACAAAGAAAACAAAAAGGCTCACAAACACATGGAAGCTTAACAACATGCTCCTAAATAATCAATGGATCAGTGACCAAATTAAAACAGAGATCAAGCAATATATGGAGACAAATGACAACAGCAGCACAAAGCACCAACTTCTGTGGGACGCAGCGAAGAGAGTTCTAAGAGGAAAGTATATAGCAGTCCACGCCTATTTAAAGAAGGAAGAACAATCCCAAATGAATACTCTAAAGTCACAATTATTGAAAATGAAACAGGAAAAACAAATGAGGCCCAAGTCAGCAGAAGGAGGGACATAATAAAGATCAGAGAAGAAATAAATAAAATTGAGAAGAATAAAACAATAGAAAAAATCAGTGAAACCAAGAGTTGGTTCTTTGAGAAAATAAACAAAATAGATAAGCCTCTAGCCAGACTTATTAAGAGAAAACGAGAATCTACACACATCAATAGAATCAGAAATGAGAAAGGAAAAATCATGATGGATCCCACAGAAATACAAAGAATTATTAGAGAATACTATGTAAACCTATATGCTAACAAGCTGGAAAACTCAGAAGAAATGGACAACTTCCTAGAAAAAGACAACCTTTCAAGGCTAACCAAGGAAGAAACAGAAAATCTAAACAGACCAATTACCAGCAACGAAATTGAAGCGGTAATAAAAAAACTACCCAAGAACAAAACCCCTGGTCCAGATGGATTCACCACTGAATTTTATCAGACATATAAAGAAGGCATAATACTCATTCTCCTTAAAGTTTTTCAAAAAATAGAAGAGGAGGGAATACTTCCAAACTCTTTCTATGAGCCAACAGCACTCTAAAACCAAAACCAGGCAAAGACCCCAGCAAAAAAGAAAATTACAGACCAATATCCCTAATGAACATAGATGTAAAAATACTCAACAAAATATTAGCAACCCGAATTCAAAAATACATCAAGAGGATCATATACCATGATCAAGTGGGATTCCTCTCATGGATGCAAGGATGGTACAACATTTAAAAATTCATCACATCCACCACATCAACAAAAAGGACAAAAACCACATGATCATCTCCATAGATGCTGAAAAAGCAATCAACAAAATTCAACATCCATTCATGATAAAAACTTTCAACAAAATGGGTATAGAGGGCAAGTACCTCCACATAATAAAGGCCATATATGAAAAACCCACAGTCAACATCACACCTCACAGTGAGAAGCTGAAAGATTTTTCTCTAAGATAGGGAATGAGACAGGGATGCCCACTCTCCCCACTGTTATTCAACATAGTACTGGAGGTCCTAGCCACGGCAATCAGACAAAACAAAGAAATACAATGCATCCAAATAGGTAAAGAAGAAGTCAAACTGTCATTATCTGCAGATGACATGATATTGTACATAAAAAACCCTAAAAACTCCACTCCAAAACTACTAGAACTAATATCGGAATTCAGCAAAGTTGCAGGATACAAAATTAATACACAGGCATCTGTGGCTTTCCTATACATTAACAATGAACTAGCAGAAAGAGAAATCAGGAAAACAATTCCATTCACAACTGCATCAAAAAGAATAAAATACCTAGGAATAAACTTAACCAAGGAAGTGAAAGACCTATACCCAGAAAACCATAAGACACTCTTAAGAGAAACTAAAGAGGACACTAACAAATCAAAACTCATCTCATGCTCTTGACTAGGAAGAACTAATATTGTCAAAATGGCCATCCTGCCTAAAGTAATCTGCAAATTCAATGCAATCCCTATCAAAATACTGACAGCATTCTTCAACAAACTGGAACAGTTTTAAAATTCATATGGAAACACAAAGACCCTGAATAGCCAAGGCAATCCTGAAAAGGAAGAATAAAGTGGGGGGGATCTCGCTTCACAACTTCAAGCTCTACTACAAAGCTACAGTAATCAAGACAATTTGGTAGTGGAACAACAACAGACCCACAGACCAGTGGAACAGAATAGAGAGTTCAGATATTAACCCAAACATATATGGTCAATTAATATATGATAAAGGAGCCATGGACATACAATGGGGAAATGACAGCCTCTTCAACAGCTGGTGTTGGCAAAACTAGACGGCTATATGTTAAGAGAATGAAACTGGATCATTGTCTAACCCCATACACAAAACAAAATTCAAAATGGATCAAAGACCTGAATGTAAGTCATGAAACCATAAAACTCCTAGAAAAAAACATAGGCAAAAATCTCTTGGACATTAACATGAGCAACTTCTTCATGAACATATCTCCCCAGGCAAGGAAAACAAAAGCAAAAATGAACAACTGGGACTATATCAAGCTGAAAAGCTTCTGTACAGTAAAGGACACCACCAACAGAACAAAAAGGCATCCTATAGTAGGGGATAATATATTCATAAATGACAGATCCGATAAAGGGTTGACATCCAAAATATATAAAGAGCTCACACACCTCAACAAAATAAAAGCAAATAATCCATTTAAAAAATGGTCAGAGGAGCTGAACAGACAGTTCTCCAAAGAAGAAATTCAGATGGCCAAACAGGCACATGAAAAGATGCTCCACATCACTAATCATCACAGAAATGCAAATTAAAACCATAATGAGATATCACCTCACACCAGTTAGGATGGCCACCATTCAAAAGACGAACAACAACAAATGTTGGCGAGGTTGTGGATAAAGGGGAACCCTCCTACACTGCTGGTGGGAATGTAAATTAGTTCAACCATTGTGGAAAGTGGTATGGAGTTTACTCAAAAAACTCAAAGTAGAAATATCATTTGACTCAGGAATTTCACTCGTAGGCATTTACCCTAAGAGTGCAGGATCCCAGTTTGAAAAAGATATATGCACCCCTATGTTTATCGCAGCACTATTTACAATAGCCAAGAAATGGAAGCAACCTAAGTGTCCATCAGTAGATGAATGGATAAAGATGTGGTACATATACACAATGGAATATTGTTCAGCCATAAGAAGAAAACAAATCCTACCATTTGCAACAACATGGATGGAGCTAGAGGGTATTATGCTCAGTGAAATAAGCCAGGTGGAGAAAGACAGGTATCAAATGATTTCATTCATCTGTGGATTATAAGAACAAAGAAAAAAACTGAAGGAGCAAAACAGCAGCAGAATCACAGAACCCAAGAATGGACTAACAGTTACCAAATGAAAGGGACTGGGGAGGATGGGTGGGAAGGGAGGGTTAAGGGGTGAGGGGAAAGAAAGGGGGTATTATGATTAGCATGTATAATGTGGCGTGGGGGCACAGGGAGGGCTGTACAACACAGAGAAGACAGGTAGTGATTCTACAGCATCTTATGATGCTGATGGACAGTGACTGTAATGGGGTATGTGGGGGGGACTTGGTGATGGGAGGAGTCTAGTAAACATAATGTTCCTCATGTAATTATAGATTAATGATACCAAAATTTTAAAAATGGAGGGATTTAAAAGCAGATTAGAAGAAGTAAAGAGACGGTGAATTCAATAGAAATTAGAGAATAGGAATCGAAAGAAGCTGAAGCACAGAGAGAAGAAAGGATATCTAGGAATGAAAGAATACTGAGAGAACTGTGTGACCAATCCAAATGGACTAATATTTGCATTATAGGGGTCCGAGAAGAAGAAGAGAGAAAAAAAGGGATAGAAAATCTCTTTCAGGAGGTATCTGCTGTGACTTCCCCAATCTTGGATAGGAGATACTCTCTCAGGTCCTGAGGGTGCACAGATCTTCCAACACAAGAGATCCCCGGTAGACAACACCAAGACATATAATAATGAAAATCACAAAGATGAAGGACAAGGACAGAGTATTAAAAGCAATAAAAAAGAGAAAAAATATCACTTACAAAGAAAACCCATCAGGCTCTCATCAGACTTCCCAGCAGAAAACTTAAAGGTCAGAAGGGAGTGGCATGTCATATTTCATGCAATGAAACAAATCGCCTTGAACCAAGAATACTCTACTTGGCAAGATTATCATTTAAAGGTGAGCCAGGAATTAAACAATTTCCAGATAAGCAAAATATGAGGAATTTACTTCCCACAAACCATCTCTACAGTGTATTTTAAAGGGACTGTTATAGATGGAAGTGCTCCTAAGGATAAATAGCCATCACCAGAGGAAATAAAACCACCAAAAAGTAAAAGAAGTAGACCAATTAATTACTAAGCAAGTACAAAATCAATCAACTACCCACAAAGTCAGTCAAGGAATACACAAGGAGTTCAAAATATGACACCTAATGTATAAAGAGTGGAGGAGGAAGAAAAAGAAGGGAGGAAAAAAAGGAACCTTTAGATTGTGTTTGAAATAACATACTAAGCAAATTAAGTTAAGCTGTTAGATAGTAATGAAGCTGCCCTTGAACCTTTAGTAACTATGAATCCAAAGCCTGCGATGGCAATGAGTACATGTCTATCAATAATCACCCTAAGTGTAAAAGGACTGAATGCACCAATCAAAAGACAAAGAGTTACTGAATGGATTAAAAAAACAAGACCTATCTATATGCTGCCTACAAGAGACTCACTTCAAACCCAAAGACATACACAGACTAAAAGTGAAGGGACGGAAAAGATATTTCATGCAAGTAATATGGAGATAAAAGCAGGAATTGTAGTACTTGTATCAGACAAAATCAATTTCAAAACAAAGAAAGTAACTAAAGAAAAAGAAGGACATTACATAATGATTCAGGAGTCAGTCCAACAAGAGGATATAACCATTATAAATATCTATGCACCCAACATAGTAGCACCCAAATATGTGAAACAAATACTAACAGAATTAAAGGGGGAAATAGAATGTAATCATTTTAGGAGACTAACACACTACTCACTTCAAAGGACAGATCACCCAGAAAGAAAATAAGTCAGGAGACAGAGGCAATGAAAAACACATTAGAACAGATGGACCTAACAGAGTACTACAAGACACTCTACCCAAATGCAGCAGGATACACATTTTTCTCAAGTGCACATGGAACATTTTCAAGAATAGATCACATACTAGGCCACAAAAAGAGCCTCAGTAAACTCAGAAGGATTGAAATTGTACCAACCAGCTTCTCATTCCACAAAGGTATGAAACTAGAAATAAATTATGCAAAGAAAACAAAAAAGCCCACAAATACATGGAGGCTTAACAACATGCTCCTAAATAATCAGTGGATCAACAAACAAATAAAAACAGAGATCAAGCAATATATGGAGACAAATGAAAACAACAACTCAACACCCCAAAATCTGTGGGACTCAGCAAAGGCCGTTCTAAGAGGAAAGTATATTGCAGTAAAGACTTACCTCAAGAAAGAAGAACAATCCCAAACAAACAGTCTAAACTCAGTTAATGAAACCAGAAAAAGAAGAGCAAAGTCAGTAGAAGGAGGGACATAATAAAGATCAGAGCAGAAATAAGTGAAATTAAGAAGAATAAAACAATAGAAAAAAATCAATGAAACCAGGAAGTGGTTCTTTGAGAAAATAAACAAAATAGACAAACCCTAGCCAGACTTATCAAGAGAAAAAGAGAGTCTACACAAATAAATAGAGTAAGAAATGAGCACAAAAAAATCAGTACAGATGCCACAGAAATACAAAGAATTATTAAGGAATACTATGAAAAATTTTATGCTAAAAAATTGGACAACCTAGAAGAAACAGACAACCTTTCTAGAAAAATACAACCTTCCAAGACTGACCCAGGAAGAAGTAGAAAATCTCAATAGAACAATTACCAGCAATGGAAATGAGCTGGTAATCAAAAAAACTACCTACAAAGAAAAATCTGTACCAAATAGCTTCACTGCTGAATTTTATCATACATTTAGAGAAGACCTAAAACTCATCAAACTTAAAAGTTTTCCAAAAAGTAGAAGAGAATGGAATACTTCCAAACTCATTCTATGAGGCCAGCATCACTCTAATACCAAAACCAGGCAAAGACACCACAAAAAAAGAAAACTATTGACCAATATCCCTGATGAGCATACAGTCAAAAATACTCAACAAAATATTACCAAACCAAATTCAAAAATACTTCAAAAGACCATCCATCATGACCAAGTGGAATTTGTTCCAGGGATGCAACGATGGTACAATATTTGTAAATCCATCAACATCCAATACCACATCAACAAAAAGATGGACAAAAATCACATGATCATCTCAATATATGCTTAAAAAGCATTCAACAAAATTCAACAACCATTCATGATAAAAACCGTCAACAAAATGGGTACAGAGGGCTAGTACCTCAACATAATAAAGGTCATATATGATAAACCCACAGTCAACATCATACTTAGCAGAAAAAGCTGAAAGTTTTTCCTCTAAGACTGGGAACAAGACAAGGATGCCCACTCTCCCCACTTTTATTCAACATAGTACTGGAGGTCCTAGTCACGGCAATCAGACACTACAAAGAAGTAAAAGGCATCCAGATCAGTAAGGAACAAGTTAAGCTGCCACTGTTTGCAGATGAGGTGATACTGTACACATAAAAAAAACCTTAAGAATCCACACCAAAACTACTTAAATAACTGAATTCAGCAAAGTTGCAGGACACAAAATTAATACACAGAAATCTGTTGCATTCCTATGTGCTAATAATGAACTAGGAGAAAGAGAAATCAGGATAACAGTTCCATTTACTATTGCATCAAAAAGAATAAAATACCTAGGAATAAACCTAACCAAGGAAGTGAAAGACCTATACTCTGAAAACTACAAGACACTCATGAGAGAAATTAAGTAAGATACCAATAAATGGAAACACATCCTGTGCTCATGGATAGGAAGAATTAATATTGTCAAAATGGCCATCCTGCCTAAAGCAATCTATGGATTCAATGCAATCCTTATCAAAGTACCAACAGCATTCTTCAACAAACTGGAACAGATAGTTCTAAAATTCATATGGAACCACAAAAGACACCGAATAGCCAAAGCAATCCTGAGAAGGAAGAATAAAGTTGGGGGGATTATGCTCCCCAACTTCAAGCTCTAGTAATCAAGACAATTTGGTACTGGCACAAGAACAGACCCATAGATCAATGGAACAGAATAGAAATAGAGAGGCCAGATATAAACCCACCCATATATGGCCAATTAATATACAATAAAGGAGCCATGGATACACAATGGGGAAATGACAGCCATTTCAACAACTGGTGTTGGCAAAAATGAACAGCTACATGTAAGAGAATGAAACTGTATTACTGTCTAACTCCATAGACAAAAGTAAACTTGAAATGGATCAAAGACCTGAATGTAAGTTAGGAAACCATAAAACTCTTAGAAAAACACATAGACAAAAATCTCTTGAATGTAAACATGAGCAACTTTTTCCTGAACACATCTCCTCAGGCAAGGGAAACAAGAGCAAAAATGAACAAATGGGACTACATCAAACTAAAAAGCTTCAGGTCAGCAAAGGACACCATTAGTAGAACAAAAAGGCATCTTACACTATGGCAGAATATACTATAAATGACTTATCCGACAAGGGGTTAACATCCAAAATGTATAAGGAACTCACACGCCTCAACACCTAATAAGCAAATAACCCAATTAAAAAATGGGCGGAGGATCTGAACACATATTTCTCCAAAGAAGAAATTCAGATGGCAAGCAGGCACATGAAAAGATGCTCCACATTGCTAATCTTCAGGGAAATGCAAATTAAAACCCCAATGAGATACCACCTCACACCAGTTAGCATGGTCAATATCCAAAAGACAAGCAACAACAAATGCTGGCGAAGAGGCAGAGCAAGGGGACCCCTCCTACACTGTTGGTGGGAGTGTAAATTAGTTCAACCATTGTGGAAAGCAATATGGACGTTCCTCAAAAAACTACAAGTAGAAATACCATTTGACCCAGTAATTCCACTCCTAGGAATTCACCCAAAGAAAACAAAATCCAGATTCAAAAAGACATATGCACCCCTACGTTTATTGCAGAACTATTTACAATAGTGAAGATATGGAGGCAACCTAGGTGTCCATCAGTAGATGAATGGATAAAGAAGATGTGACACATATACACAATGGAATATTATGCAGCCATAGAAGGAAACAAATCCTATCATTTGCAACAACATGGATGGAGATAGAGGGTATTATGCTCAGTGAAATAAGCCAGGTGGAGTAAGACAAGTACCAAATGATTTCACTCATTTGTGGAGTATAACAACAATGCAAAACTGAAGGAACAAAACAGCAGCAGACTCACAGACTCCAAGAAGGGACTAGCAGTTACCAAAGGAAAGG
Organism: Manis javanica; assembly: GCF_040802235.1. Classification (NCBI taxonomy): domain Eukaryota; kingdom Metazoa; phylum Chordata; class Mammalia; order Pholidota; family Manidae; genus Manis; species Manis javanica. Next base: position 14,126,756 of record NC_133163.1, on the reverse strand, counting down.
GGCTGGGGAGGGAGAGTGGGGAGGGAAGGAAAAGGGGATTAAGGGGCATTATGATTAGCACACATAATGTAGGTGGGTCACAGGGAAGACAGTACAGCAGGGAGAAGACAAGTAGTGACTCTATAGCATGTTACTAGGCTGATGGACAGTGACTGCAATGGGGTGTGTGGGTGGGACTTGATAATATGGGTGAATGTAGTAATCACAATATTGCTCATGTGAAACCTTCATAAGATTGTATATCAACGATACCTTAATAAAAAATAAATAAAAATAAAAATTTCAAAAGGTCCACAGTTCTGATAGAAAGCCAAGAGAAGCCTAGTTAGAGAGGACTATTTTAAACCAGAATGTGTTTAAGTCTTCCGAGAAACATTATGCATTCTAATTTTTTTTTTAAAGAAAGGAAATACCATGTTAAATACACAAACATAAAGTTCTCTTGTTGACAAGGTACAATATATATACCACCAGCATAATCATGGTCTCCATTTTCACATGTTTATAATAAACATGTCACAACCATATTTTCTTAAAACTCTCTTCCCTTTCCAAACTGTTTTAATTAGAACACATAAAAACTACATCTATTCTGAAACTTTACAAACCTTAAATAATGTGTAAGAACAAAATGAAATGATGAGAATACATAACACATTCACGGATTTATAGTGGCAAAACAAAAATCTCTCAGTTGAGAAAACAATATAATTAAAGGATCTTATTTATAACAATGTCGACAGGTTGATTTTACCCCTACACTGCCACTTATAACCCAATGAAGATGAGGTTGACCCAGATGACTACTCTGAATAATCTTGCCACTTACCCAGAAATTCCTTTTTTTTTAAATCAGTGCTATAGGCACCAGATAAATGAGATTTAGCTGTACATGTAGGTAACAAAGACTCAAGAAATACATTAGATTGAATCACAAACAGAGTGGTAGGAAGCTGACATGCCAAAATTCAATAAAAATGGAAAGAATAATAATAGAGAAAAACTAAATTTTTATACTTGCGCTCTTCTGAAGGTCTTACCAAGAATGGAAAGTATATAAAAATTGGTGTCTATAAAAAGTTAAGTTGAGAACATAAATAGGCAATGACCACATCAAGTTGCTTGGGGCCACATGAACTCAAAGCCAAAAAATTAATATTGTGTTTGCATTCCATCCCAAGCATAGAGGGCAGCTACACAACACCCATCTTCCCAGTCCACGTTTTGTTCTCTTGCAGGTGCCTTTAGGAAAAGCACTCGCACCAGCAGATGTTCTGAACTGCAGTACCTCTGAAAGTGTGGGCTGGGGATCCGCGTCATCAGCTTCACTTGGAAATGGCTGTTTGTGGGAAATCCATGGACCTGTTGAATCAGCTGTATTTAAATAGCTCTAGATTTGTGGGCATATTCCTTTTGAGGAGCACTGCTCAAGCTTGCTTTCTGCTCCTTGAATCCACAAGGTACCCCCTCCTGCCTTTCCTTCTAGTTGGTGTTGAGGTGAAGACTGTTCTCAACCACCCCAAGCTAATGTATTGGCTCAGGAGGGAGTTCCTTCAAAGCAACTGAATGACCTTTATCAACCTGTACCTTACTCTGGAGTATAAGGTAGAAGGATTAGTCTTACTCCTGTTTTACAGAGTTAAGTGAATTATTGAAGGTCAAAGCTTATTATTAGCAAAATACTAACTAAAAGCCATGTTTCTTCTTATTTATGTTACAGTATACTATTCAGTATTCCTTTTCAAAAACGAAAGAGAAAAGCTCCCACTTAAGTTGGGATATGTGGTTGATGGTCTATCTGACTTACAATCAGGAATATATCTCTCCACATGTCATGAGGGAAATGCAAATTAAAACCACAATGAGATAGCACTTCACACCAGTTAGCATGGTCAGTATCCAAAAGACAATCAACAACAAATGCTGGCGAGGGTGCAGAGCAAGGGGAACCCTTCTACACTGTTGGTGGGAATGTAAATTGGTTCAACCATTGTGGAAAGTAATATGGAGATTCCTCAAAAAACTAAAAAAATAGAAATACCATATGATCCAAAAATTCCACTCCTAGGAATTCACCCAAAGAAAACAAGAGCCCTGATGCAAAAAGACAGATGCACCCCTATGTTTATCACAGCACTATTTACAATAGCGAAGACATGAAAGCAACCTAAGTGTCCATCAGTAGATGAATGGATAAAGAAGATGTGGTACATATACACAATGGAATATTATTCAGCCATAAGAAGAAAACAAATCCTACCATTTGCAATAACATGGATGGAGCTAGAGGGTACGATGCTCAGTGAAATATGCCAGACAGAGAAAAACAAGTGCCAAATGAATTCACTTATTTGTGGAGTGTAACAACAAAGTGAAATTGAAGGAACAAAATAGTGGCAGACTCACTGACTCCAAGAAGGGCCTAGTGGTTACCAAAGGGGAGGGGTGGGGAAGGGCGGGTGGGGAGGGAGGGAGAAGGGGATTGAGGGGCACTGTAATTCACCTTACCTCTAAGGTCAGATGCACGAGGTAGGTCATGGGGAAGGCAGTACAGCACAGAGAAGACAATTTATGACTCTATAACAATCTTATTAAGCTGATAGATAGTAACGACAACAGGGGGCGTGAGGACTTGATAATATAATGTTGAAACCACTGTGTTGTTGATGTCAAACCATCATAAAATTGTATATCAATGATACTTTAATTTAAAAAAAAAGAATGTAGCTCTTTTCTTTTCTCTCTCTTTTTTTAACAGCAGCAAATTAGGGCCAAGAGAACTCTCCAAGATATCTTTATCAGTATCACCTCCCTCATCTTCCTGTTACTTGGAATTCTGCCTGCATCCTGGTGTAGTTTCCTTTTTCTTTCTCCCCGCTATGGAGTTCAGTGGGAATATACTCGTCCTCTCTCTGTGATGGGAAAAAGAAAGATCTCCGGACTCATTTATCAAAGGAACACTGGAATTTTACTTTTTAGCCTTTAAAGAGAGGAACCTATCAAACCAAGAGGTAAGCAAGTGCCCTCTGAGTCTGGCTTTGAAGACTTCTGTTCCTCACCCAAGACACACGCTCCCAAACCCAAATGCCTGTAACAAACTGCCTTAGCTGCAAAGAACACAGGAAGAGAAATAAATTACTCATCTTCCAGGCTGTTGGGTCTCAACCTTTGCTATACATCAGAGTCCTCCGGGGAGGTTTTAAAGATGCCTGTGCGCAGGACATACCCCAGACCAATTAAGTCAGAACCTCTGGGTGTAGAGCCAGGCATTATATTTTTTTCAAACTCCCCCGGTGTTTCCAATACATATCAAAGTTTGAGAACCAATGAGCTAGGCAGCAACACCCACTAAACCTACCCTGATGCCACGAGGTCAGCTCTGTCCCTGAGGTCAGATGCACATCCTGTACTTATTCCATTCTTCCAACCTGCCAGGCAGCAGAATCTCAGGGGCTATACATCACTCACGTTCCAGAACCTGTTTTTCTAAATCAGCTCCTTCCATTGGGGGCAGATACTCTCTGCAATGTTCTTCCATTCAATCAAGAATATCTTTCTCATTCCCTTAATATCCATCCCAATAAAGCATAACCTATGAACAGCAGATGAATTATACTTAAGCAATAAACATAAAGGACAGCTGTTTTATCTCAATGGAGCATTTTCTCTTTATGATTCCATTATTTTACTCTGGCATGACATGCCTAATGTTTCAAATAAGCCACAACTTTTCTTTTCTTTTTTTTACTTGAGGTAAAATTTCAGCTGGAAATCTACTCTAAAAGATCTTCAAGAAACAGTCCAAATAAGAGCACAGCAGTATTTATTTTTTATGAGCAGCGACAGGCTGATCAAAACGTTTTCCCCAAACCACAAAATGTGAAAGCCTGGCATTTTTGGGGCTATTTTTTTGGCACACTGAACACAGGACAAGACATGGAACCACATTTTGTTTCGATTATTCTTCTTGAACTTTCTGAATCTTCAAGCAGCAATACTTTAAGACACTCATTCGTGGTTAGCAGATAATGCTGACTTTTTTTTTCACCCTGAAGTGACCTAGTACAGAGAAAACATAGTGAACAACTTTCTACCAAAGAGGTGCTGTTGACTTGTCCTTGGATTGCACTCGTGTGTGATTCCTTCCAGACGGTCTTTTCAACAAACCGAGCTTGGAGAGTTTGCCAAGCCTACTTCCTTACCTTTGTCTATTCTGTTCTTTGGCCAACTACTCCTGACAGGCCTCCTGACAGGCCTACTACATTCACGGCCTTTCCCCGCTCTAATCCACCTCATTACACCCTCCTCACTTTTACTTTTACTTATTCATAATATGGATCTTCAAAGGAACTCCTCAAAAGGACAGAGTCAGAGTCATAATTGATTTTCTGTTAACACAGGAAGGAAGATTTATGTCTGTGCCCATAGAAACATACGTTGTTTGTAACACCTAGTTTCTACAAAAGAATTAAAGTCACATATTCTACTCCATAAAATTAGTTCTACTTTAATGATAAAAGACCACATTATTAAAGACAGAGATTAAATAGTTGTAAATAATGGCACTTTTCTTTGGTGCTGATCTTGAGTCTTTCCGATACATCAACGCTCTTTGCTCAGGTCATTGGAGGTAAAATACAGCCACCAGCCAAAATGCTTCAGGTGAGAAATGAGGAGCAGATGAAAGAGCTGCCAGCATCTTAAGAGCACTGCCTGGTGGCTAAGGGCCTGGGGGCTCCAGAAACTGGCAGACCTGGGTTCAAATCTTGGCAGTGCCACCACAACTAGCTTTGCATCCCTGGGTCAGACCATCTCTAAAATGCAAACAATAGCAAGAAGGCACTTCATCGAGTTGCTGTGAGGATTAAGGTGCTTAGAAAGCAGTGAATGGATGTTCACTCTTCTTACTGCATTTTAGAGAGAAATGCAACCCAGACTAAACCACGAGGCAAGAGGAGGAGGTATTATTTGAGTCCATCTTCCAGATGAGAAAAGTGAGGCCCAGAGATGAAGCAAATTCATATTCCACACTTTCAAATGCAAAAATGAGTGTGTTGTTCACTGTTTAAAATTCTTCAGTGGCTCTCATGACCAGGAAACCACAAACAGGCAAAAAGTCCAAACTCCTTATCATGGCATCACCTCTCATGGTATCTTTTTTTTCAAAACTGAAGCCCACAGACAGCGTTGTCCCTCCCTCCTCTGGGCTCCCACTCCACCTCGACACCCTCCTAACAAAACACCCATGGCAGTTTTCTAAGTGCATTGGTTTACGTCTACAAGTCCAGTCTCTAAAGAGGAAGTTCCCTAAGAACAGAGACACTGTCCTATTTAACTTTGTAGTCTCAGCGTTGAACACCTAGCCTAGCACTCAACACCTGGTTGATGAATGAATGAACGAACGAACAACGAATAAGTGAATTGTCCAAAGCCACCCAACAAGTAAATGGCAAAGCCACAGCAGACCCCACAGCTTCCAACTTGCTGCTAGGCCATCATTCCCTGGACTATACCGCCTTTCCCAACATGCGGGGACATCTCAGAAGAGTTCAGACTTAACCTTTGTACCCAAGAATGGGTAACCATTACCCAGAATGGACTTGCCATACAGCCTTAGGCTATGTGTTAAAAAACAAATGAAAATAAGGACAAAACTGCGTGCATCAATTTACACATCTGTGAAAGAGGGCTCACACTTAGCATGGGATGTGAGAACACAGGCATACCTCATTTTCTTGCACTTTCCCTTATTGTGCACTTTGTATATTGAAGGTTTGTGGCAACCGTGCATTGAGCAAGTCTACCAGTGCCATTTTTTCCAACAGCATTTTATGTCTCTGAGTTACTTTTTGGTAATTCTTGAAATATTTCAAGCTTTTTAACTTTCTTATTGTATTGTTACGGTGTCTGTGATCGGAGAAACTGTTGCTATTGTGTTTTGGGGTGCCATGAACCCCACCCACATAAGATGTTGAACTTAATAAATATTGCGTGTGTTCTAACCACTCCAGCAGCCGTCCATTCCCCCATCTGTCTCCCTGTCTTCTGGTCTCCTTACTCCCTGAGACACAACGACATTGAAGTTAGGCCAGTTAACAACTCTACAATGGCCTCTAAGTGTTCAAGTGAAAGGGAAAGGCAGAGTCTCTGACTTTAAATAAAAAACTAGAAATGATTAAGTTTAGTAAGGAAGGCATGTCGGAAGCCAAAACAGGCTGAAGCAAGGCCTCTTATGCCAAACAGCCAATTGTGAAAGCAAAGGAAAAGTTCTTGAAGGAAATTAAAAGTGCTCCTCCAGTGAATGCATGAGTAAGAAGAAAGTGAAAAAGCCTTATGCCGATAGGGGGAGGGTCTGAGTGGTGTGGATAGAAGATCAAACCAGCCACCACATCCCCTTAAGATGAAGCTTCATCCAGAGCGGGACCCTAACTCTCTTCAAGCCAATGAAGGATGAGGGAGGTGAGGGAGCTGCAGAAAAGCTCCTTGAGCATAGAAAACTGAGCAAAGAAAGGGCTTTTGTCAGGTAGGCAGACACGAGTCCTGGACAAGGCGGAACAGGCCCAGAACCCCTCCTGTTTATGGTTCTGTCTCCTGCTTTCTCAGGGCCAGCGAGATGTAAAAATGCCCAATGAGGCTTCCAGACCACCAACACAGGTTGGCAGCGGGCACACTAAGACTCAGGAGGTGACCCAGAGTTACCTCAGGGCTCATTATACCATAATTGTAATAAATGTACACTATGGTTTGGTAACCACTCCCCTATTCGCTTGGGTACTTATGAGTAAGCACCTGCCACCAGTAAAAAAGGTTACATAACCTGAAACTGTCAATCAACATGTCAATTAAATGATATAAGACGCAGGAAGGGACTTCCCACGATTTTAGAAGAAAATAAAACCATTTTTATTTAGAAGAAATAAAAACCAACCCTACCCCTAACGGGGGGGCTTGCTTCTGGTTTCCACACTGCCTGCTCTCCATCCTTCTTCAGAGTGTACTTTTGCTTTGCTTAATAAACTCCTGCCACTTAAGACTGTCCAAAGTCTGTCTCTTGACTGAATTCCTTCCTTCAAGAAGACAAAGAGCCATGGTCTAAATGAACCGGTAACAGTTTCCCGAGATGGAATCTACCCCTGGTGATGATGCTGTAACAGAGGATTTAGAATATTACATAAACTTACTTGATAAAGCAGCAACAGTGTTTGAGAGGATCGACTCCAATTTCGAAAGACGTTCTACTATGGGCAAAATGCTATCAAACAGCACCACAGACTACAGAGAAATCATTCATGAAAGGAAGAGTCAACAATTATGGCAAACTTCATTGTTATCTTATTTTAAGAAATTGCCACAACCACCCCAAGCCTCAGCAGCCAGCACCCTGATCACTCAGCAGCCATCAGCATCGAGGCAGGACCCTCCACCAGCAAAAAAGATTATTACTGGCTGAATGCTCAGCTGATGGTTGACATTTTAAGCCATAAAATATTTTTTAATTAAAGGTATGCACATTATTTTTATAGACATAATGCTACTGCACACTTGGTAGACTACAGTATAGTATATACATAACTTTTTATGCACTGGGAAACCAAAAAATTCATTTGTCTTGTTTTGTGACCCTCGCTTGCTTTGGTCTGGAACTGAACCACAGTATTTCCAAGGGGAAGAACAAGAGAAAAACCAATTAGATAACACTGACAAGTTCCTTTGTGAAAAGTGCCTTAATCTAAAACTGTCACAACAGTAAATATAATTAGATAACAATAATAATACCAAATACCAGTTTATTACAATCCTTTCTTCTGAGGCTTTCAATTGGAACTGAAAACACAATTACTAATTAAATTAGACAACAGGAGGCATCATTTTCCAAATGGAACCCTAGTGATATAAATGAGTTACTGCAGCTTCTCCAATTTCTCACTGTCACTCAAAGAGGGGGTTATTCACTTGGCTACAGTCAACTCAGAAAAAGATTCCATATACTGCATTTGTTCTTTAAATTCAAAAAACAGTTCATTTCTCTATTTTCTACATAGTGGCCGAGCTACTATGAACCCACAAAGATGTTACAGCCCAGTTCCCCCACTCAGGGAGCTGAATGTAGCCTGATGGGTAGAGGTGTGCACGATGTTGAAAAACCTAGTCATGACACAGGCATAAAAATAAGCATCTCAAGGCAGGAGATAAAGAGCCGGCAACTCAAACTCCTTGCTTGGAGTTATCTGGGTAAAAAACAAAAAAGTTTTAAAGTGGAACAAGATGAAGCAGGAGGCTATAATCTTTAGGGAGCCTGAGAACATTTGTTTTCTCTTCTTCCTTTTTTAAAACTCCAATTTGATAGTGGAGTGCAACAACCTTTTTACTTGTCTTTTAACTTAAGACTCTTCCAAACTGTGCTTTTAAAGGCACTAGGAGAAAAAAAAGAGAAGGTTCTGTGGTCAAATGGAAATTTGGGAAAATTGAATAAAAATTAAAATGTTACATTTAAATTTGAAATGAAAATTTTTTTGTTGAAGGACATCTCATACTTTTTAATATGCAAAGATGAATTGAGAATCTCCTAGAATAGGGAATACTGTGCAGTTTTGACCAAATTAATTTAATGCAAGACTCTTTTTTTGTTTTTTTAGAAACGTCTTGAAGGCTAGCGTTGTGGAAAACACACATAGGAAATACTACTGGAAATGATACATAAATAACCTCCCTTTCTTATTTTAAGGATTTAGTCCCGGTTGAAAAAAGGAGGTGCCAATAATGGAGAAATAAAGGGGGCATTATAGTAAGTACCTAGAGCAGGGGAATTTTAAAATTACATAAATACAACTTTGGGTCCTGCTCACCACTTACACTGTGTGACCCTGGCTTAAAAATGGCTTAAACTTTCTCAACCTCAGTTTCCATGTGAGTCAAATGGGAATAATGGCATTACCTACCCCCGAGGGTGAGTGGGAGGATTTACTGAGTCAAATCCAGCACCGAGCCTTCCATGTCCACAAATACTCAAAAGTGACAGAGAGAGGCCCATTAGGGCTAGGCCACTAGGACCGTGTCTTCTAATGGTGACCCAAAAATACATTAGACTTGAATGCAAGGGAAAAGTCGATAGGCCCCTGAGAAAAGAAGAAGAAAAATGCCAAAATGTTAGAAAAGTCTGAAGAAATCTCCTCCCAAGAAAAATTTGGAAATGGATTTACTATGAAATTACAAAAACAGTGCCTTCGGCTATTTCTACTCTTCTATGAAACCTGATATCCAGATATCACAATGTATCAGGGAAACAAAACGCAAGGAACAGCTAGGTAAACGCTGTGAGCTGTCTGTCTTCTCACTCAGATCCTTCCCATTGGTGTCTGCAGCACGGTAGTGGAAGGAAACGCAGTATCCATCCACGTCAGATTTAGAGCAGATCATGGAATCAGGAGGAAAATAAAGACGGTGGCAAAGCTAGTAACAGGTGGCCATGCGGTACGGTACGCAAGATCAAGACTGAAAACAGACGCTTCATGTGGTCAAGTAAATTAGCTGTCACCGCTGCCCTCTATTAACCTGCTGAATAAAGGCCCAAACCTACAGCAAATCCAAGTCCTCACGCCAATCTCATAATATACATTAAAAAGAAATTTTTTTGCATGCAAAGTTGCCCGTGGCACAAAAGCAGCCTGTTAGAAAAAGAATGAGCTTTATGGCTTTCAAAGCCAAATTTAGGATAAAATGTCCAAAGACTGCTAACAGAAATTCATGGAATAGTTATTGATATAAGCGTGTCAGATCGGGTTTGGAAACATGTTTGTTGGGGAGAGATTTTCAATAGTAAGTTGGAAATGTCTACTAAGTATTTGCAATGTGAAGGAACTGAATGATCAAACGAATAGACACAGTGGCCAAGTCACAGTGTCCATGAGTTGGAGGAGTACAAGATACCTACCAAGTTAAATTTTGGTATGTATACACAGTGTCACGGGAAGCTCAGACCTCACCAGGCAGATCTTTCCATTGTGATACAACATACTGTGAGACGATAACCACTTCCAGAGGTTTCAATTTATCCAGCGTACTTTCTGTTAATGGTAAGAATGCAGTTGTTCCCTAAGACTTAAGTACTTTAGCAGGTAAATACCTTGTTCTGTAATTGTCATCAACAATTGCCTTCACCTTATATCTCACCGAAGTAACCTATCAGAACCTGTCATTTTCTTATTTCACTGTTGACCATAGGGCTCTTTTACCTCTACATGTAATTTCATGAAGGTAAAGATCCTGCCTTTTCCCAGCACCTAGCCCACGATCTACACATGCATGCACACACACACACACATACACACACATACAGATGTACATGGAATACTTGCTGGATATATGACTAGCCTCAGGGCTGTGGAAGTAGGGACTTTTCCTTCCTCATTTCACTCCAAACACATCTTTCGTGTGGTACTGTCATTAAGGGTCAACTGGCCAAGATTTGGCCCCTGCTCTGCCACTCCTGACACAGCCATGCACACCTGAGTAAACTTTTACACCTCTCTGGTTTACTTCTTTCTAACACTGGGCATTTGAATGATACTCTCAAAGGGCCCTTGCATCAGGAATATTCTAAGATGACTTGGGGAAATATAACCTTCAAATACCTGAGTTACCATAATTAATAAAGTTTAGAATGATCAGAACACATAAACAAATGCATTCCGAGACTGATTTATTAAGTTAGTCATGGTTTTTACAAAGTTAGTTCATTTCTCTGCCAAATCACACTGTATTTACCTACATTTTGCCCTTAGAATGAGTGGGATTAATGAAGTAGCTAATGTCCACTCACTGATAAGGAGCAACCCACTCCTCTTCTACCCAGAGAATTTCTCCAGCCTGTTTGCCAGACTTCTAATTTGAGATGCAAGTGCCATTTAAGGTGAGTGGTTCTTGGAGATTCTAGTTTTTCCTGCCACCAATGGGTTAATGCACTGAGATCTTCCTTTGTTTTACAAAGGGGCAAAAAAACACATTGAGCTGATACAGTCCATTATTAAAATTGCATTTCAGCAGAGGCAAATAACTCCAGCCACCTGACACTGGTCGTAGCCATCATCTTCCCTTGCTACAACCCAAAGCTATTACATTAAGAGCATAAGCAAAACAATTGAGCTGACAGTAATGCAAACTCCCCTGGTAGATGGAAACCATCAATCCTGCTGGTGAAGTATTTAGCTACAAAAGGAGAAAAGACATCCTTTGATTGAAGGATAAGAGGAAGGAATACACAGACACTTTTCAATCAGGGCTGGATCGGGTGTACTCAACAGCCTCGACAGCCAGATGGTTAAGTTTGCCTCCAGAAAGTGGGAGCCAGCAATCACACCTAGTGAGGGCTAAGAACGAAGTTTGGGGTGAATGAAGTCATCCTTATCTGCTCCACATTCAGCTTGGGATGCTCAGGGGACCCCACCCACTCCCCGTGTGGTAGTTTCTACAGGAATTAAAAAATGAGCTTCCATAGGGGCCAAGCAGATACAAGACTGACCTCTGTAGTGTCAGCAGTGTTAAGCGATACCAGTAAGCTCTGTCTTTATTTAGAAGTCAGTGAAATTAGCAGCAGAGTTTAGAAGCCAGAAACATGCTGCTGGGTTATTAAATAAAAAAAACAATAGCAGAAACTCCGACCATTCTTTCCAGCTAAACTCCAGCTCTGGTTCTCTGGGCTGGAATAGTAGTGTTAATAGATTCCTCCTCGCTAAAAAGGGAGCCAGTGGCAGAAAATCTATTCCTCCGGCAAGGTTGCCGGGCAACGAGCAAGCTTTTGGCATGTGGCTGATGGCTCCAGGCAGCCTAGACGACACCAAGTAAGCTCTTCCATCACTTATAACTAACTTGATTTTGATGGATTAAAACTGAATCAAAATGTACTGTAACTCACTCACTTCCCAATTCAGGAATCAGGGAAACAAAATATCCCAACATCCAACCAACAACTAACTCACCAGAAACACCAGGATTTGCTGAAGTTCATTCTACTGGGTGACCAATCTCTCATGCATTCCTGTGTGCACATGATTTTAAGACAAGAATATCCAAAAGCAATGAGGAAAAAAATAGCATTCAAGAATTATTTTGGAAAAATATTAGCATTATAAAGATGAAGACTCAATGTCATGGGGACTTCTAGATTCAAATGCAGCTTCACATCTGGTACTATTTTCACTGCAATTCTTTAGCAATACCTTCTTCTGCAAATATCTGAGCACCTTAGTCAATAATAAGTAAGGGCTCACTAAGGGCTCTGTGGTCTCAGCACTGTGCAGTAAGGGTGATAGAAAACTCTAGACTTTGGGCCAAGCCTTGTTTAGAATACATTTACTATTAGGACATAAGGTAAAATGGTTTCTTCTCACCAACTAAGTTCTCCTGCAAGAGGTTAGTTTGGCATTTACTGTGTTCATTTAAGAAAACCAACTCCAAGATAAGCTGACCAAGCTGAGTAGACTCCAAAATAGTCAAGGTTGATCATTTCCCCGGGTTCTGGCAAGAAGGCCTACACTAGGGCTGGAATGCCAACACCCTTACACTTGATCTCAAACTTTTCTTTCTTTTAGAAGAAGTCCTTAGAACAGTCAGTGTACCATCTCCTTCAGTGTAACAGCCTATTCAGGAAACTACACACACTTGCACTGACAGAGCGCTTTCCTCTTCTCATGCAGTCCGGAACCTGTGACCTTTAGCAGGTCCAGGGCCGCCACCTGAGACACTGACAGCCAATGCAACCAGTCGGGGCAGACTAGCAATTTCACCCACACGTCTCCTAGGAGTGGTGGTGAAACCAGACTGTGCCCATGGCTGCTTCCAATGCAAAGAATGCACATGACTTCAAGCAAAACCCTTTCATGTTTCAGCTATGGCATGTCCATTTGTGGCCTCATCAGCTCCTCATCCATTATGGATCCATTATGCCTTTAGTCAGTTTCCATGTTTCTTGCAACACATTAAAATGCATGGCAGATGCTAAAAGCAGCTTCCTCTGTAACCATTATGATGAAAAAGCGCAACTTGATGGAAGGTGATATATTACTATTGCTCCCTAACAAGACATATGCCCTCAGGAAACAAACAGTTGTTGGTTTTCATATGAAAACGAAGCTTTAATGGGTATTCCCAAGAGCTCCTAAAAGTGGCTGAGCAGGTGCATGGCACTGCCACTCCACAAGTCTAATGCTTGCCCACTCTTTAAGGTCTGGTCAAAATGCCACCCCTGAAATCCTTTGCTGAGAACCACCCCCTCCCCCAATAATTTTTTCTCTGTTACAGGCAGTTTTGCTCCTTTGGTGAACCTTTTCTACTTTTTATTCATTCTTTGCATGTAACTGTCCTCTCTCCTACCAGGAGTATATTCCCCAAATGCAAGCTCAGGGTCTTATTCAGAGTAGATGTGTAGTAAATGTTAGATTTTCTCTCTCATTGGAAGAGAAAAAAATGGCTATAAATACAACCCCTAAAATTTTTTAAAAAATTGTTTTAGTATATGGATAATCTGGAATGTCTGGCCAAATCATTAGTGTTGTGTCATGGAAGAAGAATCTCTGGCTTGAGTGTTAAGTTGACCAACCAGGTCTACCTTTCCTTTTAGAGTGTCCTTTACGCCCTGTGACTAATCTAGCAAATGGTGGCTTTGCAGAGGAATTATATAGTAAATAGAGGGCACAAGAAAATTAATAGTCAATGATTTTTTTCCTAATAGTTTCCTTTCTTAAAATAATTTTTTAGGTTATAAATGAAATACAATTGTATAATATTTGTCTTTTTCAAATATTACAAATACATACACACAATATCAGCTGTCAACTGCTGACTGTCCAATTTCTCCTTACCTGATGAGTTTGCAAGATTGCTTCTTTCAAGTTTATTGATAACAGCACCCTATTTGTTTCCTGTCAGAATTCATCACTATTTATAATTATCTGTTGCGTTCTAGTTTGTCTATCTTCCCAGTGGACTATGAGCTCTCCATGGGTAGAAACTATTTACCTTGAGTTCTATTAGTATCCCCACTGCCTAGCACCAAGCCTGACATGAGGAGGCACCCAGTAAATGCTTGTTGAATGATCACTGCCTGAATTCATTGATTGACTAATTAATTAACACCTAACTGAAGTTCTACTTTAGTTGAGGGTCTTCAAAATAAGACTGCCAATTTAGCAACTAGGCTACTGGTTCAGAGAAACCCTTGCAAAGCAGAATGCTGAAACTGGCACCCTCTTTTATGGAACTTCAGGGAGCCTATAATCCTCGGAGAGCAAGTAGGAGCTAGAGGGGAAGCTGACAAAGGAAAAACACTTTATCATCTTGTTTGAAGAGAACATTCAAAATCAGAAACACCTCTCTTTAGATGTTCAAGACAAAGTTGAAGTCAAAATATATATTTGTTTTTCAATACAAGTCTGGGACTGGAAACACCCTCGGTCACTTAGTGTAGAAATTCTCTTTTTCGTTTGCCCACCATCTCTTTCCCGCTCCCCCTCCCCCAACTCTTAATCCTTCCTCACCTAGTCCTCAAATTTCATCATGCCATTATCTCAGATAATATTTTTATTCCCCACATGTGTATTTATATTTGTCAAAATATATGTTCCGCTATTTTATTCAGAAAAAGAATCATAAATATATGCATGTACGTTACACATATAGTTCTAAAGATGTGTTCATATCATAGCGCCACCTGCTTGCTTACTTTTGCTAATACCACAGGGTAACAGACATGGAAAAATCAAAGCAGTAGATAATTTTTAAAATTATTCATACTTGACTCTAGAACACTAACAGTTTAAACACTAGACTTCCCTTCTATTCTTAGTTCTATTTAGCTTAGGCTATTAAGACTAATTTACGTTTCAAAGGCATACACTAACTGATCATATGGGATAATATATGTAAAAGTACTCTGTAATTAAAAGCCTAATGTAAATATGTTATTACCATAATAATTATGATTTTCTTTCAGCTTATATGTAGGTATGCATATATGCCTGTATCTTACATAATCCATATAGCCTAACACAATAGTTTTCAAATACTTGTTCACCAATAGAGTGGTCAGTAACAAAATTTTCATTGGCCAGAGGCAAAATGAGAGAAATCACAACAGCATATTAAGGTTTTTTAAAAATGTAAATGTATTCTATTTAAAAGACTGCTTTTATTCTGAAATTAAATTCTTTCTAATTTTTTTCTTTTGGATTTGTTGGTTCATTGTTCTATGAAATTATAGCGACAACAAATGGTAGTTTTTAAAGCGCTTATTTGCAAAAACAGTAGAAAATTTTCTTTAGAAATTTTACTAATCCATGAAATCGGAAAGTCTGAAACAAGCAGATTCGGGCAACAAGAACACCAGTATGTCCATATTCTTTTGAGGAAAGAAAGCAAGGCTCTCCTTTATCTTAGCTTCAGTTCCTCTCATCAACACAACCAAATAACATCTGGGACACCCCACAAGGTCCAGCCTTGGGCGCTGAGCCCTCTCTGGCTCCCAGAACTCCGGCACGTATTCGGCTTGCGTGTGTTCACTGCATTTTTCTCAACAGCCCCAACGAGAAGGACCACGCAAGAAGAAACCCCAAACCTTAAACTAGTCCAGGGTGGCAGCAGGGTGAGGGAGGAATGGAATCCAATTTATTATAGGCAAAGAGACTTCAAAGTCTTCATCTGATGGCTCAAATGTCCATAACAGAATTGGTATTTCTTCTTAGATTCAAGGCCCGGCCAAGTCACACATGCTCACTTCCAGGGTCCT
Organism: Manis javanica; assembly: GCF_040802235.1. Taxonomy (NCBI): domain Eukaryota; kingdom Metazoa; phylum Chordata; class Mammalia; order Pholidota; family Manidae; genus Manis; species Manis javanica. The sequence goes on along the minus strand of NC_133163.1, from coordinate 14,110,978 downwards.
GTTTTCATCCTGGAGGCTGCAACCCTGGCAGGCTCTCTGCCCTTTGATCTGGTTGCAACTGGAGTGTTACAAATACACTTGTATTAAGCTATCGCCAGTCTGCCTGAGGGCATTGGTCTGGAATGTGAGAATGGGAGCTTCAAACTGTGAGGCTCCCAAGTCCTCATTTACAGTACATTTTTTTCTGGCAGGTGGGCTAATGCTCCTTCTGTGGAAGGCAGCAACGTAATGCCCGCCCAAGAGCCACAGGAATGTCCCACAGCATCGCGAGGCAGGACGGGAGAGTTCTGTCTCCACCCTCAGAGCGGGAAGTTCCCTCAAAGGGAACTACAAGCAAGCACCAGAACCATCAGGGCCGCTCCCAGGAAGCCCACCCCACAGGCATTTATGGAGCACCTAGGGGCTACATTGTGCTGTGAAGACGCAAAGGTGGCACTGTCATCTTCGGCCACCACAGCATCCATATTCCACCATCCACCTCTGGGGTAATGGATCGTTTCAAGGACTCCATCTCTTCTATCCCAAGGCCTTATTCCCCTAGACTTCACAGTACAGTTCTCCACTTTCAAAATGTATAAAAACTTACTTGAGCTGGAAGATATTCTGTGTGAAAGAGGTGCAGTCACCAGCAAACGCTTCCAGCAAGGTAGATGGTATTTCCCTATTTCCTGGACCATTTACTGAAAATCTTCCACCCCTGCCTTCCTATGTTATGGGCATCGGCTGTGCCAAACTGTCTGCTGGTGACAGAGAGAAACCATCATATTCTGCATTGCCCAGGGATAAAATTCAGAGAGAGAGAGATGGGCCCTTGATAAGCAGTAGACTCTGAACTACATCTGTGTAACCTGTCACCAAGAAACTTTGAGTAGTGGACCATCAGAGATGGCAAGAAAGCAGTGCGCTTATTTGTCTCCCTCTTATTACATACTGATCATAACCCAAAAGAAATCAAGAACCCCCTAAACCTTTGGGGACTGCTTTATGCAAACACGGAAATGGCATAACAGAGACCACCATTCCTTCGACTCCTCCAGACAGAAAAGGTACAGCTTTTAATCTGCTTACTAGATATCCCTCATTCCAAACACAATGTAGTCACTGTAGGGCAGAGGGAGTGAGAGAGAAAGGATATAGTCTGTGGGGCACAGGCATACAAATGAGAGTCCCAACAGACACGTGGTGAAGAAACGGTCCCCTGCTTCTTGTTGGAGTAATGGTGGGACGTGCACACCAATGTTTCTGGCTGGCCTTAAAAGAAAAACTCTTTCAGAGAGCAGTGACCTTAAACATCTTATCAGCCTTTGAAGTTATGCACAATGACATCCTTTGGTTCCTTGCCCGGGGCAGAGGTTTAAGCTTTAAGACTCCTTTTACTTACCAAGAATTACAGAAATATTCTCACTGCAGGACAAGGCAAAAGCGCCAAATTTTTTATAACAGCAAATGATAGGATGGCGATGTAGGGGAAAACGTCCTTTACATGGGGCACTCCACTGGGCTAAGAGGATCAAGAGCTGTAGGTCTAACAATCTGGGGCTAATCTCCTTTACTTTTAGTCTTCTGTACTGTTCACATCAGTTCTGTGGGACTCAAACCAAAGTCATAGAAGCAGAAGGAGGTTCTTATGCTTCCACCCCCTACCCCCACAATTAACACATCTGTGGTCTAACCAGCCCTACGGATGCCTGTCCTTCCTACCAACACCTCTGTATCTCTGAAACTCATCATAAACCCCCAAAAAAGGGCACCCAGGCTCTCTCCAACGTTACCACTAGAGTAGGAGTCCAAGGTGTGACATCACTGCCCACAGGGCCCAGGTGCCCACTACTGCCTCCACGTAGTTCTCTAGGGCATCTGGGGTTATTCCCTATGGTGGGTCCTGTCTCTCTGGTCAACCACTCCATCCCTGGTCTGATTGGCCACCTGACATCTGGGCAGCAAAGTGTCGAGCATATAGTAAATACTCTTGGCGTGTTTGTAGATGTAGAACAAAGGCCTGATTAACCCCACTCCCAACATTTTCTCTTTCCCTTCCACCAGATATCTGCCTGTCTTGGGGTACACACCATTTTTAGGGCCTCAGCCATGACCCAGTCTTGGACATCAGAACGTTTTCTTTGCCAGAGCTGTTTGGCTTATATGTTTTTGTTTTAATTTCACACCATGACAAAAGTCTTAGGCAAGACCCCAAAAAGCTGGGAACTCAGAGATTCTGGGAAGCTCGTAATAGTTACCTAAGAAAAGGTAATAATCTTCCATGCCATCACTTTCATGATTTGATGACCTCTGTAAAACTAATTACTGAACTGGAGCCAAAAACTTGAAGGAAAACAGAAGGAAATCTGTTGCCTGGAGATTTATCTTTCTTCTTCAAAGAAGAATTTAGAGTTGCTCTATAGTACATGATGTTAGGATAGGCCTTGGGCCAATCATTGTAAAAAGCATCCGAAAAATCACTCAGAATTGTGTGCTCAGTTGCTTTGTGAAACTATTTGTTTGCTTAAGTGAGGCTATAAGGACTGCTAGAAAAGTTCTGTGAAAATGTTAGCTGAACTCAAGCCCCTGCCAGTAAACACAAGCATGCAGCTCACATATGTGTAACATATTATCTCTGACTTACCGGGATGAATAATGTACAAGCAAGCTGAATGCCATTCAAACAAACAAGTGACGTTAGGTCACAAGAGAAAAGAAAACATGACCCTTAGTTGAAGTTATGCTTTAACCCCAAATTCTCTATATGCACAACAAAACAAGTTCCTTACTGGGGCCTGGAAGGTGACTCCACGTGCGCTGTAGTGAATTTCCCTATTTGAAGGTGACGTAAGTCAACAGGAGGGGTCTGTTTCAAACACCCCATTTGGCACATGCTAATGGAGGGCCTCATAGAGCATTTAAAAATCTTCACGAGACTATGCCTGCGCTCTGGGGGGCTCCATGTGGCCTCACAGTTAAGAGGCCACACAGTTCCCCACGATTACACAAAGGGGACAGTTTGGTAAGGAAGAATTATAAAGTAGTGCTTGCTGGTTAATCGAGTTAAAAGACAAGCCCAGTTAAAGGAGCCCTTTGCTTAAACAATATGACAGTGAAAAAAAGAAAAATCTCCGGAAGTACAGTCCTCAAATATACAACTTGAACACCTGATAAAGAATTTGAGTCACTTAACAAAATGTTCAAAGCCCAATTAGGATCCAAGCCCCTAAACAGCTACCAAATTACCCTGGGTGAGCTGAATACCCTGGGTGGCAGCCCCAAGGGTCCTTTCCAACCAACTCCATAGCTCAATGGGAAGTCAGGGAAAACGAGTATATAGGTTAGGTTTGAGGCTCACATTTCAAGGGTTACTCAGATCTCAGAGATAAAGACTGGCAGATCAAGGAGAAAGCTCAGACATGGTCGTTTCGCTCATAAGACTCGTGAAAATAAAACCACTCTTTGCAGTTGTAAGGAGTCAACCTGTGTTACGTTTTCCCCCAAAGAGTAAAAGGAAAATACTCTAACTTCTCTCCAACAAACAGAAAGGCGAAAGAAAATCAACAGGATAAAGGGCAGAAAGGAAAAAAAAAGAATAATTCCCCTATGTGACTTTCTTCCTTTCATTTTATCTTATCTAAATTTTACTTAGCAAGCAGAATGTAGGAAAGTTGGGGCTTTGTCCACTTTTTGTTGTTGTTCACTTTGATTTTTTGTTTACTTCTGTTTTGTATCATTTTTAAGAGGTTGGTAGTATCTACAGATGGTACAAAATTCAAAAGGTTCAAAATGATGTATGGTGAAAAGGTCTTATCACCCCTATCACCAGCCACCCAATTCCACACCTCAGCAGCAAAAAAGAACAAAAAATGATGATTACCACTGAAGGGGGAGACAGAAACCAAATCAAATGATTTCTGTAAACTGTTTTGTACTTTGCGTTTTTCACTTAACTTATATTAGAGATCATCTTGTATCTATACATAGAAAGCTGCCTTATTCTTACACGAGCAAAGTACACCTGTAGGATAAATTTCAAGAAATGGAATTGCTTACCCAGAGATACATGCATTTCCCATTTCAGTCATTATTACCAATGCGCTTTTCCTAGAGGATGTATCTACTTCCCATCGCCAGTGTGAGTTTCTGCTTCTCTCCTTGGCTGCTACAGCTGCTGTCAATTCTTTTGAACTTCACTGATCTGACAGGTTAAAATGATCTCTTAAAGTTTTAGTTTATCTTTCTCTTCCTAACACTGAGGGTAAGTGTTCATATGTTTCCATATGTTTAAGACTCATTTAGTTCCTTTCCTGTCAGCTGCATTTCACATTTTAGGTGACCCTCTATACTACTTTCTTTATTAAAGGCAGTCTCTCAATAAATAATTTCCAAACAAGTCTTTTGTATAGTTCTTTAAGCCCATTCATAGATTATTTAATTTAATAATTGCAATAAACTAGTAAGGAGGCGTAAAAACAGGATCCCTATTTTATAGCCAAGTAGCAGACTTGACCAAAAAGCTCCCTACGAATTTGCAGCAGGCCTAGAACTCATGTAGTTTACCTTCTAGTCCAATGATTTGTGTGTTTGTACGTGTATGTGTGTGCTTATTACTACACCAAAATGTCTCTTAGATTGTAGAAGAGATTAGAAAGAAAATATTCTCTTTATCTAATGATGAATTTGCATTGTTTACTTACGTGGCTGGTTGTTCCTGTATAACAAGCAAGTAAGGAGCATTAAAATTTTATTCTCATTCTGTTGTTCAGGCCAAAGCCCAGACCAGCTTTGACTATGTCCTTCTTCAGTGTATCGCCCTGTTATTCCTGGGGGGCAGGGTCCTCGTGCAGAGGGAGTTACAGGAAGACTAACGCACAGTCTCCCTAGGAAGTCTAGGACCCCCGGACAGGCCTTCCCCTCTTGAATGATGGGGTGGGGGAGGGAATGAACACATGAACTTCTGTGACAGGGCAGAAGGAGGAGTCCCAGGAGCACAGGGAAAAAGGAAGGCCACAAGCCATATGGGCCTGTCAGTTTGGGGCTATGACAAGGAATGCTTCCAGGTTCAACCCAGGACACTGATTCCCAAATATCCTCTGGCCTGTCCCTGGAGATCTGGTTTCTAGTTTACCAGAAAGGGGCTGGGATGGAAGCACCCAGCTGATTTGAGTAAACGGTCAGGAAGGAGCTAAACAGCTAGAAGACCTGCATTCTGCCCCATACTGACAGGCAGCAGGGCAAGGGACCCAGCGCTGTGAGCAATGAGATAAAAACGGGAGGCGAACATCATCAGAGCTGCCTCGGAGGGCCTGGCACGCACCCGCCAGAACCCGCAGGCAGGAGAGGGCCAGGCGGGCAGCAGTGTGGCTAACGAAGCTGCGGTGCAGCACTCCAGGACTAAACTCTGGGTGGGATTAGATCCCAAACCCTGTCTTCATCGCCTGAGGACGTGACGGGGTCCAAGGCCAGAGTGGCCAGAGCATACGATGACTGCCAGCTCATAAACCTGAGCTTACGCCTTTAGCAAAAGGGGCCAATTTCATTCTTTAATTCAGTTACTACATGAATTTGCTCTTTTCCTTTAAGAGTAGTCCTTTCCATAGAAAGATTTTTGTAAAAAACAACCTCTTCTCTCATTTCCCACTCTTACTGGAGGGTTAGTATTCACCCAGTTGAAAAGGAGCTTGGAAAGTAAGCATGGTAGCGTTGTCTGGCAATTCCGCTAGTCTGACGGAGCTCCCGCCTCATACGTAAGGTGGGTGAAATGTGCCACGCAGCCAAATACCTGAAAGGTGGGCCACTGCAGGGGAACTAACCAAGCTCTGGCAGGCATCACTACGGCTTCAGCTAGCCAGCTCGGGGACCTGACCCCAGTGCTGCACTAGAGCCTGACTTGCCTGGTTAGCTGCAGACAGGACCTCCTCAGGCCTTCACAGACCCGCTCACTGGGGTGGGGCGGGTGCCGCAGACAAAGAAGTGTGAGCACTGGAAGGAGGTGTCTGACATCACACACAGGCTGCCTCATGTTATACAGGCGTTAGGTGCTAAAACCAAAACATAAGGCAAAATAAGTGTAGACAAAATGAAACTAGAGCAAAGCTATAGATGTAAGAATTAACACTGTATTGTTCCTGATGGAACATTTAAGATGCATACGGAAGACTTACTTCTATTTCTCCAGATAATATCTGTCTATCTTGGCCAGGAGCATATGGTTTAAAACTGTATGAAGTATCTTACTGTGTACAAAGGGCAGGGTGGCCAAAACCAAGCGGTAGAGCAGGAAAAAGGTAGCGTGACATCAGAGAATAGAACGTCCTGGCGTGATGAGCATGCAGCCCTCCCAGCTGGCGAGCAGAGCCCCAGCCACAGGGGTGCCACACAGTGTAAGGCTCCACTCTGGACAGGCCAAGGCTGTGCCCAGGCCCCCACGTCCTGGGGGTTCACAGGAGGCTTGGGCTCTAAACAAGGATAGGAATCTGTGCACCAATGTGGGGAACCAATTAAAAAGGAAAAACCAAGGCCCAAGGTGAAAGTTGGGGTAGGCAACAAAGATTCCAGGACAGCGTTCCTGAACCAGTGCCTCTGGGGCATGCTCCATCCGTCAGGAAGGCTGAGCTGGCCTCAGTTGTGCGGTGAGCAAAGATGCCTCTGTCTGGAGCCCGGGGGTCCAGCAGGCCAAGTCACATCAGGGGCGAGGGAGGAAGCAGGCCAGGAGGCACCACCACAGTGGCCACGGCAGGCCCTGGGGAGCCAGGTGGAAAGTAGGGGTGACAAGGGGGAAAGATGGGCCGCACCTTGATTTCCATTACCTGGCTGAGATGCTTAATGCATCTTGGGCAACCTATTCACATTTTAGCAGGTATAGGTCTCTTTTAACACACAATTTCTTCCTATTTACCACTTCATACTCTGGTTCACCATCTCTGGAAAGCACCGTGCTACCAAAAGGTAAAAAGGAAAGTGTGTGTGGGGAAACTGGGGTTCCTATGGCCAGTATCTTCACTGGACCTAAACCACTTGATGATGTAACTGGCCTGTTGCTAGGCTACTGCTTCCCGTAGGCAATGAGTTATTATTGACTGAATCACTATACAAAGAGCTCGGTCCAGTGCTCTGGGTGGAAGCAGAGACTACAGAGGGTTACAGACCTGCAGACTGTTGGGTGCAGAGATAGATCTAGTGCTCGACCTACCACCAGGAGAACACGCCGCGTAATAAGCCCTATGCCCCCAAAACATTCTACTGTCATCTCTTCAGTCACATTGAATGCATAGTGAACTTGTGCAGGGCAGAAACACATTGGCAAGACAACTGGCATTAGTCGGCAGGGTTCATTGTTGACCAAGGAAAAAGACAGGCTGCCCTTATGGGAGGGGTGCTTCAGCGGGCTGCCCCTATGAATGGGGAGACAGTGGATTGTCCCCCAATAAGTATGTGGTCTGAGGTGGCTTGCCTCCTTGAGGACTGGGACCACCTCAGGACTGTAGGCAGGTGGAGGTGACACCTGAGGCAGTAGGGATGACCCTTGGTATACTAAGTAGGTCTTCTGAGAGACAGAGTGTCCGTGAGGCAGCAGGGATTGTGAGTTGGCTGTGTCTCACAGTATTAAAAAGTCTACAGAAGAGAAGGACATGCTCCTGAAAAAGACCCAAGAAATGGCAGCATGAGAACGCGAGCTGCGTACTGCTGTGGATTCGTTGAATGAAATGGCATTGATACAAGAGGAGGTAGCAAAAGAACACTGGCAGCAAGGTGCCACTGAAGAGGTAAAGGCCATGTAGGAAAAAGACGGACCCCTGCAAAAAACACAAGAGGCAGTGAGAGAACGAGAGCTACAAGGTCCAGTGAAGGAGGTAAAAGATTCCTCAGAGAATGGAACAGCAGTACGGCCAGGTGCTCTGAAAGAGGGAAGCACGGGAGGTGGCATGAGAACATCAGCTGCCAAGCACTGAGGTGCATGTAAGAGAGCCACTGAAGACGAGCTGGCATTGCTGCGAGGCACAGTAGAAAAGGGAAAAGATATAGCAGAGGAGGCACTCAGGGGAGGGGAGAGAAAGGTGCCATCAGCCCCAGAAATGGAGGAGCTGGGGAAGGATGAGGGGCTGGTGCCGGGGCACTGACCCCTCCTGTACTGAAAGCACACCCAGTGGTTGTAAAGAAAATAAAGACCCAGCAACCAAGGGTTCCCCCAGGAGAGGTGCAGCCCCCAGCCCAGGTCATGGAGCACTCTATGCTCCACCCCATACTCAGGCTGAGCTGGTGGATTTGGGCTCCCAGTTTATGCAGAAGTCATCAGAGTCAATATCAGCTTCGCACCAGAGCCTGTGGGATTTACAGGTGGATGGAATTGTTCTGTCTGAATCAGAGATGTGAAAGCTGGCTTCCATGACAGCTCAGCCTGCCTTGAAGCAGCAATTACAAAACACACATCAGATCCCAGGAAATCACTCCCTCCTCGATTGGCCAATGGCTGCACTCTGTGCAGTGTGGCCCAATCAGGGTGATCTACCATCATCTCCTGCTAGATGGCAGATGTATGCTGAGCTCCAACAGGTGTTACAGGAGCTAGGCATAAAAAATGCCAACTCTAGTCCACAGAATCACAGCCCAGATGAGGAGCCTTTCACTGCAGGGATGAGAGATATTGTGCTTCAAATGTCTCCCACATTCATCTTTGGGTCTCTAGTGGCTATTCTTGCCCCTCATTTAGGGCAGCCCAGAAGCAAGGTTACATGTACAGTAGCAGAATTAGGAGAGGCTGAAGCAATGAGAACACGGAAAGAAATAAGGTATGCTATTCACAAGAAGAATTTAAAGGGCCCCATGAAGGTTACGAGGACCCAGATGTGGGTTGATTTAATATAGGCAGGAGCAGATGGAAGGAAATTAGACAGGAACCCAAATAGGATCTTACTGGGGCTATGGCAACAACTGAAACCAGAGCAGCAGTTCCAGCCATTAAGAACAAAGCGGCAGAGGTCAGAGACAGAACTACAAGTCTGGCCTGTGTGTTTGCAAGACTTCCTGCTGGAGAGTGACCCAACCTCACTTGAGCCCACACAGGAAGATGATGGGGGAACACAGTTCAACTGAGGGGAAGATCGACATACCCGCCCTGAGGGACCAGGGGAGGTGACCGGAGGCCACATGTTGAAATAGCTACCCATTGGTCCCCAGTAAACATACAAAGTTTGGCTCTGGTGGACACAAGGGCTGAATGTTCACAGATATATGGTAACCCTGAGCGGTTTCCCAGGACACCCACTATCATAGATGGATATGGGAGTAAGGCTATCAGAGTGAAATGAGCCCAAATCCCCCTTGGGAACAGGGCATCTACCCTCAAAGGAGTATGCTGTGTATATCTCTCCTATCCCTAAGTATATTTTGGGGATTGATATACTGCAGGGTCTATGGTTGCAGACCACTGCAGGTGAGTTCAGACTGAGAGTACGTGTGGTGAAGGCACTTCTGAGGGGACATGCTAGGCACCCACCCATAACTTTACCTGTGCCTCGGTGGGTGACTAATACCAAACAATACAAACTGCCTGGAGGGCATAAAGAAATTGGAGAAACCCTTCAGGAACTGGAAATGGTGGGTATTATAAAGCCCACCCATAGTCCTTTCAATTCCCCAGGGTGGCCAGTAAAAAAGCTGGATGGCTCCTGGCATATGACCATGGATTACAGAGAACTGAATAAAGTCATACCCCCATGCATGCTGCTGTCCCCTCTACTGCAGACCTGATGGATACCCTCAGCCATGAACTAGGAACATACCACTACATGGTAGATCTTGCTAATGCCTTCTTTTTCATTTACATTGAGCAGGAAAGTCAGGAACAGTTTGCCTTCACGTGGGAAGGACAGCAATGGACTTTCACCATCCTTCCACAGGGATACCTCCACAGCCCCACCATCTGTCATGGACTTGGAGTCCAGAACTTGGTTGCATGGGAAAAACTGCTAACGGTGCGGCTATACCATTATATTGATGATATCATGCTCACGTCTGATTCTCTTTCAGATCTCTAAGGTGCAGCACCTAGACTGCTGCAACATCTACAGGAGAAAGGATGGGCTGTGAACAGCACCAAGGTTCAGGGACCTGGTTTGTCTGTCAAATTTTTGGGGGTCATCTGGTCAGGTTAGACTAAAATTATACCAGAAGCAGTCATAAAGTCTAGGCCTTTCCTACAACTGTAGCATTGCTGCAGGAGTTTTGGGGTCTTCTAGGCTACCGAAGAGTGTTTATCCCGCCCTTGGCACAAATTCTGAAGCCCTTATACTGGTTGGTACAAAAGGGCGTCAGGTGGGACTAGGATGAGACATGTTTCATCTGCCTTTATACAGCAAAACGGGCAGTCAAGGCCATGCAGGCCTTGAATGTGATAGACCCATCAAGGCCCTGTGAGCTGGATGTCCATGTGACTGGAGATGATTATGGCTGGGGTCTCTGGCAGTGGCTTGAATGAACTAGCCAATCTATTGGATTCTGGTCACAAGTCTGGAAAGGGGCAGAGTAGGTACAATACACTTTGATAGAAAAACAATTGGCTACCATGTTTCACACCTTGCTGGCTACAGAACCCATCACTGGAATGGCCCCAATAAAGGCAATAACCACCTATCCCATCTTGGGGTGGGTACAAGACTGGACCCAAAAGCCAAGGAGTGGTGTGGCACAAACATTCACACTGGCCAAGTGGGGTGCTTACTTACAGCAGCATAGTACCCTCTCTAGTAGCCCCCTGAGTGAAGAACTCCAACGCTTATTGGGGCCGGTGATGTATACTAGTGAAAAGCAGGAAGAACTTGCTTTTGAACCATTAGTAGCAGAGAGTCCCTGTGGGGAGGGAAGTGCCCCTATACCCAAACATGCATGGTACACAAATGGCTCCCACCATGGGCAGCCCCCAAAATGGAGTGCCATAGCTTTCCATCCTAAGACTGAGACAATACAGATGGAAGATGGTGAGGGGAAGAGCAGACAATGGGCAGAGTTGTGGGCTGTGTGGCTTGTGATCAGCCAGGAGCCCTCCCCTATAGTTGTCTGCACTGACAGCTAGGCTGTCTATTGGGGCTTGACCCTGTGGCTACCAACCTGGTACCATGACAACTGGCTGGGTGCTCACTGACCCCTTTGGGGGCAAGAATTGTGGCAAGACTTATGGGCCTGTGGTCAGACTAAAACAGTTACAGTATATCATGTGACAGGTCATTTGCCACTGGCATCCCCAGGAAATGATGAAGCAGACAAATTGGCCCAGATACATTGGCTAGAAGGAAAGCCTACCTGATATAGCCCAATGGTTACATCAGCATTTGTTGCATGTGGGGCAAAAGACAAAGTAGGCTGTAGCCCATCGGTGGGGCTTGTCTTTGACCTTCGAAGAGTTAGCAGAGCCTAGAGCCTGGCAAGAGTGTGTCGTATGCTCTAAAAGGGACTTACACAAATTCCACAGCAACATGGGACAATACCTAAGGGGCTGATACCCCTTCTCAGGTGGCAGATAGACTATATGGGGCCTCTACCTGTGTCAGAAGGATATCGGTATGTCATGACTTGTGTGGGCACAACTACTGGATTTCTGGTTGCTTTTCCTACATGTTGTGCAGACCAGCAGACAACCAACAGAGACCTGGAGCATCTCTTTGCAGCCTATGGCCAACCACAGGTGATTGAGAGTGATCAGGGCACCCATTTTACTGGAATACACTGCAAGAATGGGTGCAACAGTTGGGAAACAAATGGAAGTTTCATGTATCATACAATCCTACCACAGCAGGCATGACAGAGAGGCACAATGGTCTGTTAGAATCTGGAATGAAGTCAGATACCAATAGTCTGCAGGGATGGTCAGTCTGCTTATGAACAGTACTACAGCGTTTGAATGAGAAACCCAGAAAGGGAGCCCTGAGCCCCACAGACATGTTAACACATATGGCTGCCTTCCTTACACAACTGCCAGTACAAACCAAGGAAGAATCATTGAAGCCGAGGTTCAGCCACCAGAATATTTTGCTGCCAGCACCAAATGCCCTAAATCCTGGAGACTCCATTGACTGGAGGCGGCCTTGGACCTTTCGACACATGGACCAACGATGGCTGGCTCTCCTGTCACCTTGAGGATAAGGCTTCAAAGCTGGCCCCCTGTGTATTCCTGGAAAAACAGCAGAGTGGCCCCCAAAGGTCACAGTAGTATATGCTGAACAACCAGAAGGTAGGAGCATCTTACCAGGGAATTTTTTTTTTTATCATTATGGCCAGTGCATGCACCTCCAGTAGCACTATATATAGACCCTTCAGTAACCCCCATAGGGAGAAGAGTAACAGTATGGTATGCTAGACCTGGAAGGGACCCCCTTCCTGCTACAGTCCTATCACAGGACCACTCTCTTGCATGCATCCTACCTAATAGACTAGATTTGCCTATGTTGGTGGCATTAAAACATGTGTCTTATCACCCCTAAGGTCTTTGTGGATTGGGAACATCCTCTGGCTTGAGGATTATTATAATTTTTGTTACCTATATCAAAATCTTGTTGTATCTTAATTTTTATTATCTCTAAGTTGTTGTTATCCTCTGTTGCTATTATGGAATCTGATTACAGTGCTCCAGCTTTCTCGCACAGGGACTATTGCAGAAAATTGAGAGCATGTAGATTGTGAGGCGAGAATCCTGGAGGGATGGAGTGTGAGGAAAGTTAGGGTTCCCATGGCCAGGATCCTCACTGAACCTAAACCACTTGATAATGTAACTGGCCTGTTGCTAGGCTACTGCTTCCACACCCGTAGGTAATAAGCTATTATTGACCAAGTCACTATATAAAGAGCTTGGTCCAGAGCTCTGGGCAGAGCAGAGACTGTGGAGGATTATAGACCTGCAGACTGTTGGATGCAGACGTAACTCTAGTGCTCGACCTACCACTGGGAGAACAAGCCAGGTGATAAGCCCTTTTGCCCCAAGAACGTTCTACTGTCATTTCTTTAGTCACATCAAATCCATAGTGAACTTGCCTAGGGCAGAAACCCCTGGGCAAGGCGATGCAATTACAAAATCATAGGACACTGGCTTTTTCACCACACGATATCCAAGCTTCTTCGTACCAACAGCATCTAGGAGAAAAGTCCCTCCTAACACAGAGCAGAGTCTGTCAGGACTGAGCAAAGCTATTCTCTTTAGCTGCGGGATGGAACAGTGGCAGCTGAGGGGACAAAGGTAGGTTTATTGGCTCAAATAAACACTTCGAGGAAGGAGGGAGTCTTCCAAAAACAGGGAGGATCTGCCAGGCTAGTCTTCCTTGCACAAACAAGTGAGGTGCAAAGGCAAGGGGCTGGTCAGCTGTGGCCATGTGCAGCCCCAGATCACGGGTGAAGGGATTAGGAGAGAAAATGGGGACCACGCCCCCCACAAAGTCTGTCTCAACTGGATGCAAGGAGGGAGAACCATGCCCTGCCTCCAACTTACCTGCACAACTCAATTTCGGATAGCAAAACCTAGCTCCGGAACACACGAGTTCTATGAAAAGTAGTGCATTTTGTCATTGATTTTAGAACTGATCCCAGAACCAGTTTACAAGTCTGAGTCTCATTACTTTATAATGACCTAGCGTTATGAACCAAAAATCACACAACCAGGCAAGGATAACTTGTTTCAAGTGATTTACTTTTTGCTATCCCTAAGGATATTCAAAACCCAGCTACAATCTCATTAAACATGTGCTGTGTGCCAGTTACCAGGATAAGTAACATACACAGACGCACAGTCTCTCTAAGGACATTAATTTTTTCAAGACCACAAAGCCTATCAGGAGACAAGCTGACACTGGAGCCCAGCTCTCCACCCACCACCCACCCCCACGCCTACTCCACAACTCTGTTCTGTAGCCTCCAGATATCACCTCTGTTCAGAAATTTCCAACAGAGATGCTCTAGATTATTTAAAATATGCAACTGCTATGCTCCACACTTAGAGTGACTGGAGAAGACTTTGGCAGTAATTGCCAGGTAAGGGAATCAAAGTGCCTTCTGGCTAAAAGTCAGTGCTTAGTGTAACAGCCAGGAGTACAGGAGGTATGGCCTCTACTGACATGAATGGCAATATGGAATGGCTTAAGCAGAAGGCCGGGATCCACACGGGCTCTGCAGGGGATGGAAGGTAAGATGTCATGGTTGGTACCTACAAGAGCTGGTTTCCACGATGAGGGTGTGAAGCTGCACAGTGGTCCCGAGTAACCTCAGTGGAGCACCTTCAAAGGCAATGCCTGGCTTCACAGGAATTGGGGATGCCTGGTGCACCCCTGAGGCCATCCCGTAAGATCCAAATGATGTGCCAAAAAGAATTCTACTGGACTTCACTCAGCAGGAGATAACTTCCTGTTTGGATAGTATTCATGGATTTTGCTGCCACACCATCAATTTTTGGCAAAACTACCCAGATCATATGTCCTAGTAAGACAGTAAGTTGTCAACAGATGTTGAGCATCAGTGCCATTCAGAGCATTCTGTTAGCATATGGAAAAAAAAGAGATATGCCCACATTTGCCCCCAAATGTATGTCTATCTTTATTGCCATGTAAAGAATAGTGATGGGCAGACTTGGACTTGGTGAGGACAGTGTACTGGTAAGATTTACCCAAAGGAAGGGAGTCAAAGGGAATTCAAAAATTATAGCAATATCAAAAACTATATAGCTGGCAAATTTTCTGCATGTGTATGAGCAGATTGTGCCATGTATTTATTAGGCAGCAATTAAAGTTTTGCTTCCAAGTACTCATCCACAAAGTTTCACTGTTTCTTCCCATAGACCCACATTACTTACCTGACTTCCCTATGCCAGACGTGGAACAGAAAGGTGTACCAGGAATTTTCTGCCCCACCATTTTGCAGAACAATTTTGTCCCCGCATGTACCTTCCCAGGGTTACTATGAGGACATTACACAAACCTTGAACACAAACCTGATCCTGCTGAAACTACACTCAATTACACTAATAGAGGATGTTCCATTTCAAAACATGCCCGTGTTACATCCTGATGAGGAAGTATCGAAAGAAAATGAATTGGGACCACTTTTGAATGATGACATCTACATTACCACAACCATTCACCTATCGAAGTAATTTAGGTTTACAGTGAAAATCAACACTGCTGTCAGAGAGCTGATTTCTATTCATTTAAGAACTTTCCGGCTAAAGAGCGATCAGTGGGAATTTTAATGTCTTAGGAAAAGTGAGGAAAAAGAGACTGCGAGTACTACTCACAGCCCCAAGAATGGAACACTCACTGCAGCCTGCAAATGTTTGCAGAGCATCCAGGATAAGGTTCCATCCTACGTGTGGGGGAGATTCCAAACCAAAGCCTCTGTCCTCAAGGGGTATAACAACCCTATCCACTAAGATACTGACGACGGGGGGAGGACGACAGCTAACTCTTCTTGGTGAATTACCATAAGCCAGATATTAGCCTATGTGCTTCACTAAATTAATCCTCACCAGTCACTACCATTAATAGCTCCATTTTACAGGTGAATAAATCGAGGTCCATTAAGTAGTAAATATTTGAATAGTACTTCTCGTCATTTTGAGTTTCAAATAATTTTAATGTTCTAACTCACCTGATTCCCACAGAACCACAGTGAGGCAGACAGTGTGTCCCACAGCCACAGAAAGTGGTAATGGCGGGACCATGAGTTGGAAGGCAGGTCTTGTGGCAACTCATCCACCACTTTTACAAAGAGGTAACATTAAAAGGCAGTCCTGTGAGATCCAAATATGGAACTGAGAAGGAAGTGTTCTGGACGTCACTCAGGAGGTCACTTCCTGTTTGGGCAGCGTCCGTGAAGAAGAGGTGGTGGATGCCAACCCTTGAGCACAGGTTGTATCCAGAGGGACAGAAAGGGAGGGAGAC
Source organism: Manis javanica (assembly GCF_040802235.1). Lineage (NCBI taxonomy): Eukaryota > Metazoa > Chordata > Mammalia > Pholidota > Manidae > Manis > Manis javanica. The sequence goes on along the minus strand of NC_133163.1, from coordinate 14,095,082 downwards.
ACCACTTCAGATGACAAGGGTGCCTGAGCAAAGTACGGAGATCAGGAAGGAGATCCCTTTGGGTGAGGGGGGCTCAATGTGGCAACTGCAAAGAGGTATCATGGCAGAAAATGGGGTACCATGATGTGTTTTGTACAGAGTATGACAAGATTAAAGACATCAAAATGGTCAAGCCTTCTAGGTGATTTAGAGGGAAGGGATAAAGAAAAAATAATAGCTAAGGAGAAATGTGGATAATTATGATCACTGAATAAATTGTAGAATAAGTTACTGTATATTCTAAGTTATAAAGGCATATATAACAAATATAAAAGTAAGCAGTATCAACTCTCAAAATGGAAGGGCTTTAAACGTAGACTGAAAAAGAACCCAGAGAATCTCTACAAAAATGTCCACAACGCAAATCTTGTCTCTGAATCGTTTCTAACTTTGTTTTTTTTTTTTACGGCTGATCCTTGGGTTGACTCACATGCTCTCACTCCTTGCTAAAAAGTGAAAGCTACACATCACCATCATTAATAATAAATGGAAAGGACTCAGGTTCCTGCACTTGACAGGAAAAGCAAAACAGACAGAACAAGCTCTGAAAGAACAGCTGAAGGTGATAATGATTCATTGCAGTTAAAGTGTCTCCAAAAACCCTCCGTGGAAAATCTCAGCCAAGCCCACCTGTTCGATGTTGCATTGTGTCTTCCAAAAAGACACACTGAAGTCTTTTAACTTGTGGAACTTCAGAATGTGACCTGATTCAGAAATAAGATCTAGCAAATGCAATTAGTAAAGGTGAGGTTACACTGCAGTATAGTGGGTCCTAAATCCAGTATGACTGGTGTCCTTATCAAGAAGAGGAGAGACGCAGACGCACACACAGGGAGAAAACCACACGACACTGGAGGCAGAGTTTTGGAGCTCTCCCGCCATAGCCGAGGAGCACCAGAGCTTGGCAGCAACGTAAGACGCCACGAGAGGCACAGAACAGACTCTCCCTCCTGCCAATATCTTGACTTCAGATTTCTTACCTCCAGAAGATGTGCGAGAATACACTTCTGCTGCCTTAAGCCACCCCTTTGTAGTTCTTTGTTCTGGCTGCCCTAGGACACTAATAGGCTGGCTTCCCTTTAGCCTTTGGGAGGTAGGGCAGCAGAGGAAAACTCAGACTGATGTGGGCTTGGGGTCTCGAGCCCCAGGCAGAATTCTGGGACTGCCTTCCAGGTTAACCTCCCTGGGCCCAGCGTCCTTGTCTGTGAAATGAAGTATTTGGGCTGGATGAACCCTAAACTCTCTTTTAGGTTTCAAACTCTATGATTCCCATCACATCACAATCAAGAAAGTAAATTGCTCTAATATCTACCGCAGGTGAGACTATAACAAGGCCATCAAAAGGAAAACACTTTCAAGTTTTCCTCAAGAAGCCTCCGATCCCCAGAAGTCAAGGAGATGTGGAAAGAGAGTAATTAGTGGTGGTTGTTGTCTTTGCCATATGCCACATCATCACTCCACCTTCACATCAAATCTGGCCTGCAGCCCTCATACCATGGCGAGTTAATACAAAGAGACGCTGGGAGCCACCAGACGCAGAAAATTAATACTTGGGAAACAAGGAGGGTCTCTGCAACCCACACTTCATTTCCCAAACCTGCTCCTATCAAGGTCTTTTAACCACAGAAATTCAAAACCTGCTGCATGGAGGAGAAAAAACAAGGAAAGAAGGAAAAGGAAGGCCGCCATTGAAATTGCCCCAGGAATACAAACTGCTTTGCCTGTCACACAATTCCTGGCTGGTGGGCCCTTCGGAACTGCTAGAAACTAATGATTAGTGAAACAAACCCCACTAGTAAAGACCAGTAAGAAATCCCTGTAAAAACCTCACACATGCACACCATTCTATTTTACCTTTCTTTCAGGAGTAAATTACGGCTGTCAAAGTACACCATTTCATTACTGTCACAGACTCTTTGAAGAACGGCTAATCAGAAAAGGCTACAGAGGTATTTAATCAGATTTTTTTCTTCAAATGACCTAATGTTTTGGTATGAAACTGCTGCCAGCTCATGCTGGGTAGAAATTTAGCACTGTCAGCATTTAATTATTATTTTATCATGGATTTCTTTACTTTCCTACAGGGAAGAAAAAACTTCAATTTTTTTTTTTAAACGCAACAAATGCTTCGCTTTTAAAATCGCAAGGCACTGCCCTCACTATTTTGCTTTGTCAAACATTACTAGTTCAAGACATGAGACTTATTACCGAAATGCACTTTCAGGCTAATAAATGGTACCCACTCTGGCTGGCTTCGATCTTCCAGAACACTGAAACCATGAAGTGAAAATGATGCTCCTTATGCTGGTTTTCAAGAGAGGAAATGATTCATGACTCATTCATGTTTGTGTACTACAGCAGCTACATGTGCCAAACAATATGCCCTGTATCATGACACCTGAATGACACGCACGCAGCTGTGCTCTCCTCCTTCCCCTCCTCAAGGTGGTAATGAGTGGAGAGGAGAAAAGGGGGATAAATGCAAAGGGAAGGAAGCCCGATGTACAGGTGCAACCCTGACTCCTCACGCAGCTTACCCTCAAGGTTCCAGGTACAGAGGCCACGGAAGGTGTGGCAGGGACCAGATGTCTACATGTGCTCCCTAAAACCAGTGTCTCCTTCATTTCTTCTTCATCATGTGTCCAAAGTCTCTTTTTTAGAAAAATGGTCATTTCATCACCAACACCACAAAAAACCTCTTCCCCTTAACCACAGTTCCCTTTTCCTTGCTTTGGAGTCAAGTTCTTTGAACAAATTGAGGGTGTCTGGTTCAGCAAGTCAGAAACATGTGCTTATTGAGCATCTACCACAAGTAAACAATCTGGTTAATTAGGTCGGTGTGATGTGACATGAACCTGGGTACAGAGGGGTGCCTAGGGAAGATCCGCATGCAGCAGGAGAGCTGGGCACTTCTCAGTGCAGGGTATGATTGATGAGCGGCAAGGACAAGAAAGGGATACACTGGTCCACTCTCACCAGCTGCAAAAGGCACCTGTGCCACCAATGCACTTGATTTCAAAACAGAACTTTAGACTTTTCCCCAAATCTGACCTCCCTGCCCCAATTTCTCCCACCTTAATAAATGCCACCTCCTAGATGGCAGCATCCCAGGACCTCCTTGTCCCTCCTCACTTCCATTCCAATCCACCAGAAAGTTGTGTTCATCCTCACTACTTCAGTACTTCACCCTACTCTGGTCTAGGACCATGGCTCACTCAGTCCCCCTGACTGCCCTCTTGCTCATCTTGGGACCATTCTCCACACAACAGGAGAGGTAATGCTCTGAACAGAGAAGGCTGACCACACCATTTCCATGTGTGAAACTGGCCAATGGCTTCCCAGCAGCTAGTATAAATTCACCTCCTTCAAGAGCAGCCTGCCCGTGACCACCTCCTGGGCCTGCACCTGGGCCACATGCTCCCACCTATCACCCTGCTCCAATCCCACAAATGAGCCAGACTTCCTCCAGCAGCCTCAGGATCTTTGCACAAGCTGTGTCCTTGGCCTGGGAGCTCTTCTTTCTAACGTCTGCATTAACATGCACCCTCTGGATTTTTAAGGCTCTGTAAATATCACTTCCTCAGAGGTGGCCTCTAACATTTGTGTCCTTCATTGCTTCTTATCACAATCTGACATTGTTTCACTTGTTTACCTGTTAATTATGTATGAATTCCTTGCTGGCAAGGGCCATCTCTGTCCTTTTTTACTGTAACCCCCAACAGCCTGCATAATGCCTAGCACAAAACAGAGAATCAATAGTTCTTTAAATGAATTAATCAAATGTTTATTATTCATTCCCCAAGAAGTGTATGGAATAGGAGGAAGCTCCTCTGTTTATTTACGGATGGTTTGGCCCTTTCTTTTTTTTAATTTTTAATTGAGATGTGACTGACATAAAACATATTAGTTTCAGGTATGTACATAATGATTGATATTCATGTATATTGCAAAATGACCACGACAATCAGTCTAGGGGACATCCATCACCTTGCATAATTACAAATTCTTTTTTCTTGTGATAAGAACCTTTAAGATCTACTCTCTTAGCAACTTTCCAATATGCAATACAGTATTATTAACTATAGTTAACATACTGTACAGTTTGGCCCTTTCTTAGATAACCTTCAGGGTAAGCTGTACATTAGCCTATTTTTACAGTTCCCACTGTCTGACCCAGATTACCCACTGATGACAGCAAAGGGTCAAAGAGATGGAGGCATGTAGTGGGTGCCAGCCTCATAGTCATGGAAAGGACGGAGGTGGCGGGAACCCATGGTGACCGGGGGTGAGCAGCAGGCTAAGACAAGACTTCCCACTAAGGCTTTAGCCCAGTTCTACAGCTGCAGCTGCTGTCTGCCTTCTATTTCTATCTCCTAAAGGAAAGGCTACTTCCTCCATGAGGTGGCTGTGTTTTTACAGTGAGCACTATACAGTGAATTTAAGACGTACGGCTACTGCAGAGGTCTACCTAGACATACAGTTAACGCCGAAACCTCAAAGAAATCTTTAAGCCACCAGAAAACTTAAGGCATGACTAATCAATTCAACATACAGCTATTGAAGCCAGACATTGTTCTAGTCAAAGGAAATATGGTGCTAAAATAAAAAATAGTTCTTGCCTTTAAGGAGCTTACAGACCAGACAGAGAGAGGCAGTCATCTATACAGATACTGTACATATGTGGTCTCAGATCCATGCCCAGGAAATAGGACTATTTTCAGTAACTGCTACGAGACGAGTTGACGCTTTTAGGACTAGGGACCCATGAATGTCTGTATTTGTCCCCTTCCCCTGACTCATTCTCCTGACCATCCAGGGAACTACATGGGGACAAGGGCCTAAGAGGAAGCAGAGTACGCCTTTATCGCAAGCTGAGCCAATGCAGAGCTCTGGCCACATGGAAGGGAGGCAACTCAGGGAGTCACTTGTTAAATTGTAAGGCAAGGTGATCTTGCCCCCGACTGCTCGTGGCCCATGTCATTTTCTGTAATTTGGCTTATCAGTCCCACGACTGCTCCACCCGTAGGGCGGGAAGGACAGCTGAGGGCTGGAGCTGTGACACGCGCTAGCCCCTGCAGTACACCCTGTGATGTACTTAGCATCTTCTCCATACTGGAGATGAAGGAACAGATTTGGGAGAGTAACGGGATTCCTAAGGCCATACAGCCGTGGGGAAGCGGAGTGGGATTTAAACCTAGGTCTTCCTGTCTCAAGTTCGTTTCGCTACTTTGGCATAGAGCCCAACCATGAGAGCAATGCCACAGGTGTGAGGCAGTCTGTATACACAGAAGCGGACTCCACGGCAAACCCATAACTACTGTTAGCAATATAAAAGCAACCATGTCTAGAAATATCAAATTGTTGTCAGACTTTAACCACCCAAAATTACTATCCAGAATGACCCAGAAACTTAAAAGAGAAAGAAGGACCTCTAAATATCTAAAATGCCCATTCACTCAGCAGTGGACTTAAAAGATTGTCCCCTTGAACTTTGGTTCAGAACCTACTGACTCTAAATGTTGAACTTAATCCTTATTAGTTATGTTCTCTGGTCTCTTAGCTTCTAGCCAGGTAAATGTGATACATTAAAATGGATTCCTCAGGGAGAGAGAGTGATTTATAGACTCCAAGTGAAAAATAAAAAAGTAGAAGAAAGCAAAGGTTGGCAAACTTTTCCTGTGAAGATAAAAATCAGATTTCTTAGGTAGATATTTTATTAGTAAATATTTTAGGCATCATGAATCATACCTCTCTGTCATGACTACTCAACTCTACCACCATAGCACAAAAGAAGCCACAGACGATATGTGGACAAATGACTGTGGCTCTGTTGCAATATAATTTTATTTACAAAAACAGGTGGTGGGTCAGATTTGGCCCAGAGGCTATAGTTTGCAACCCATGGAATAGAGAAAAACATTCAAAGCCAACACTATCTAGAAAATCTTAGCAATCTGGGGCCATGTCATAAAGAAACAAATAACCCTAACCTCAAAAGTCCTTAGGACACCTGGCATGACAGAATAGCATGGTCCTTCATCATAAAATTATAAAACTTTAGAAAGCTAAACAACCTTGAAAATATCATGGTCAATTCTCCATTTTTGTAGATGAAGAAATAAATTCTCAGAGAGGTATGGAGACTTGCTAAAGGTCAAACAGCTAATTAAATGATTAAACTTAAGTTAGAACCAAAGTTTTAACTCTGAGTTTAGAACTCTTTCCATTATTTCACATCTATTATTTTAGTCTTTTCAGTAACAATGGAATAGAAGAAATGCTCATTTAATTAAAACACTACACCCTTGAAATGGTTAAGATTCTGGAATCACAGAAGTACACAGTTCTAGATATTTATCAAGAGAAGCCTGAATCAAGACAAAGGTTAAATTGGGTTTAATGTACTCAGAGAACATAATTTCAGAGGCAGGTCTAAAAGGAATACATTTCAAATAATTTTAAAATTAATATAAGTAGAAATTATTATTCTCCCTTGTGCATGGAAAAAGACGTATCACTGTCCGTCGGTATAATAAAAGCTTGCCATCATATTTGATCAGTTTAGACATGTTCATAAATTCTGACCAGCCGAGGACAGCCCAAGATTCAGGCAAGCACTGGCAGCTCCCAGTAATTTCTCAAATTGCTGGATGCCCATATTTTTCAGCTACCTTAACTGGAAAAACAAAAGCCATCCTTCAGCCCTATCGGTCCCTTTCTCTTTTCTATCATTAGCAGTGTCTTCTGCTCCTTTTCTGAGTTAATTAGGAAATAAAAATAGAAACCCTGACATGTTTGTAAAGACTCAGAGTGCTGGTTAAACACGAAAGAACAGAGGTTGGGAACAGAGGTGACAAATTTTATTTCTGTGATGACAAGTTAGAGTCCTCCCGCCAGCTGGACCTTGCAGCAGCCAGGAGCATGCACCTGTCTACAGACAGGAAGAGGGAGCTGAAAAGACCAGAGGGCCCAGGGGCCTTCCATGCTATGCAAACGTGTTTTAACTGCTGGGGGAGGGGAGGGGTTAACAGAACACTGCTCAGCGCGGAGAGGTCCCTGACAGCTCTCCAAAGAGGGGAAGGCAGGGAGACCACTTCTGTTTTCCTGACTACCGAGGTGGTCCTGTTTCTGTTCACAGAGCCTAGACCACGGCTCTGGTTGGGGAGCTCACCCCTTTCAACCTTCCGCTATACAGAAAAAGGCCGAGGGGGGTTGGGGTCCCTAGCACTTCTAAGTGTCCCTGAGATGCACTTCCCAGTTTGACAGACCTGCCAAAGGAAATGAGAAGTGATAAGTGATCAGGCCCCGATTAGATCAGCCACCTTGGGGAAGGTGCTGAGACAGAGATATTTCACTGAAATAAGGAGAAACCTGGGAATAGATTTCTGGCAAGCAATCCCAAAGTAGATATGGGCTGAATTGGAAATGGATTTCATGGACAGATAAAGTCTAATAAATGGCAGGTCACTCAAAAATCATATATCATCAAGTCTCATACAGTGTCTGTGAAATTTGTTATCAATAATTTAACACCAGGAGAACCTAGCCTTTGGCAAATATTTAATTTCAAAACATACCTACTGATTTACTCAGATACAGCATACATAGTATATTAAAAATATATTACAAGAAGCCAAATGCCAATAAAGCTGTGCTTAAAGAAGACCAGCCACACTTGCTACTTTTTGAGTATTTCCTTAAAGAAGGGGCTGGGCCCTCCAGCCACACAGCTGGTGCACTAGCAGTTTCTAAATTGCACTGGAGAAGAAAGCTTGCACACACTGCCTTTCACACAATAGGGACATTACCTAAACTCCTATTCCAGAGCCAAGCAGTGCCCCAGATGCCATATGTGCAGGTACAGGGGGACAAAAACTAGGGGCCCATCAGCCACAGCTCTCCGTGCCAGGCCTGAAGGCTAAAGGACAAGGGAGCATCTGGTAGTAAAGGGGAGTCATTTTTAAGGGGACAGGAAGCTGAGGGAATTATCTCCAAGGTCACTGTCTACAATTACTGTTGAACAGAGCCACTCCCTGCAGCCCCCACCCACCCATTCAGTTCACTCCAGAGCCGTGACACCCCTTGCTATGGCCTGAATGTTTGTGCTCCACCCCACAAATTCCCACTGGAATCCAAAGTGATGGTGCTGGGAGGCGGGTCCTTGAGGAGACAATTAGGACATGAGGGCAGAGCTCTCATCAGTGGGATTAGTGCCCGCATCAAAGAGACCCCACAGAGCTCCCTAGTCCCTCCCACCACGCGGGGATTCGATGAGAAGTGTCTGACTTGGAAGAGGGCCCTCACCCAGCCATGCTGGCACACTGATCTCAGCTTTCCACCTCCAGACTGAGGGAAATGAATTTCTGCTATTTACAAGTTAAACAGGCTGTGGTATTTTGTCACAGAAGCCCAAATGGACTAAGACATCACGGGCAGACTCAGAAAGGATGATCAGTTTCATGGCAAACACTTCCCTGGTAAGGTTTTAGGTCTTCTTTTGGGTCGACAAGGGCCTGGCAGGGGCGCGCTGGTGGCAGGCAGGAAGAGAGCAGAGAGAGTGCACAAGTGGGTGATGCTAATTATCTTCCACCCAGAAAATGTTGAGGCAATCACTTACCTAAAGGCTTAAGGAAGGTAGGTGCCAGTCCTATCTCTGCCACCCTAAGCCTATGGCCTCAGAATTCAACTCCTCAGTCTCCAAGGGCCCTTCCATTTTAGGGTTCTGGGGCATAACTGTTATCAGCTCTCAGCAGAGAGATTTCTACACCTTCTGCCCCCCTACACTGTGTCACAGGGGGACACTCCTCTGATCATCCTATAGGCAATGGCCAGAGGGAAAAGAAGACTGGGCCAAGAACCTGGAGGCCTGCCTCTTAGCCTCTCTGGGTTTATCTACAGGCATAGAGGTGGCCCAGACCTCCAGGGCTCTTCACACTCTCCAATTCTCTTCCCTATGAAGTCCAGAATTGCCTTGACAGCCAGCTAACTACGAATGTCTGAGTTCTGCACATAGTGAGTAAGGGGGCTGGCAGGGTATACCAGCACTCTGAAACAAAACACCCACCACCACCACCACCACAGTTTATCCTGTACACAAACACTCCTAACCAGGCCAGCCAGAAGCTGAAGCAGGTGAGATCAGGTGAGAACATCACAATGGCCTCATAGCCTAAGTGAAGTGCTGAGAACAATGATGATGACCAACACACACTCAAAATATCTCATTCATAAACTGTAACCATCCTCCTCATCTTCCCTGACAAAATTCCTACCTTTCAGAGGTATTAGATGGCCAGCCCCAGGGGAACCCCAGGAGGTATGAGCCCCAGAAGGTCATGGTTAAAAATCACTCTAGTAATAACCGTGCGGGACCTTGCCATCTGAACAGGCTCACAGGTCTGCCGCACACCAACCACTTGAGACTTCCGATTCATAATGAAGATGGCATGGAGGGGACTGGAGTATTTGGTTTGAGTCAGTATATCCTGGCAGGGCTTCCAGGGGGCCATGATGAGTGGGGATAGACACTGGAATGAAGACGAGTAAGGAGCACCTACAAACGGCCCACTCCTGACTTACATCAACAGCCAGTCTTCTCCAACGCTGGTGAGAATTCTCTGCAAACCAAAGCCCATTCTGCAATTGATCTTTATAGCCAAGCACAAAGCACAGCTCAGAGAACATACAAACCACAAAGTATGTAAGAGTTAGCATGTTGGAACCAAAAGGAACTGCCATGTCTGGTCCCTTGGATGCTGCTGAGGGATGAGCAGCAGATGCTTCCTCTCTCACCGCATCTGCTGATTCCAAATTCAACCTACACCCCTAAGTCAGAGGGTGTCAGTGCAATCTAACTATCGTTTCTTATATAGGGCTAATAACCCCAGATTATGCTTTTGTCTACTTGTGTTAATGCTAAGCAATGCCATGGCCCCATGATCAACTGGTTAGAGAAATAATGTAGCTCTTGATGCTTGGATGGGGCTCCCAACTGCCCACCCACCTCAATGGCAGTGTTTCTGAAACTCTTGATTCAGCAGAATTGAGAACTGGGTGCTTACTTGTTTAACTGGTGAACTCCTGCTCTTAAGTTAGCATCAGTGGGAAAAGAACTGAGTCTTTGATTTTTGCACCAGGTCTCACATAAGCAAATTCCACTCTTGCCACCAGAGTGACTTACTTTTTTCAGCCCATTTCTTACGTGCTGATGGCTCCTGAATTTATTTTTCAGAGACACCGTATTAGTCAACTCCAGGAGTTCCAGAGGAAAAATGTGAAAAATATCAAAACAGCCACGTGCACCAGCAATTAGTGCTTTTGTAGAACAATTTAAATTTAGTGCATTTAGACCACTTCATATTAACTAATTTAGAAAATCTTGCTTTAGCAGACTTAGCTGGCTGCTTTTCACTGCCAAACTAAATACTCCACTTTAAAATACACCCCTGCATATGCACGTGATTGCTCCTTTTAAGCTCGGAATGTAATGTTGACATAAATGTCAAATAAAATTAATGAGAGAATGGGCCCTCAAATAGTATTCTTGTGAAGGGAATTTGTTAGACTGGGACCTTTGAGCCCAAACATATATATATAATTATATAACACTCATATGAGGAAAGAATCTGAATGTTATGCTTTAGCAAATTTATCACCTTTGTCAGAAATGCTGTTACCTACAAAAAAGCAGGTTGCAAGTAAATTAAGATGAAAATATCATCAGATTAGGAGTGCACAGTCTGTCACAGCAAGCCACTGTCGATTAGCAGGGTGGCCCATCTGCTGAGTATCAAATCCCCCCCTTATCTATACAGAATTCAGATCAGATGTCTGGGCTCTGCCTAAATACTTCCGCTGTTGAGTTTGCAAATGGACTTCCACCTGCCCAACCCAGTTCCTTCTCCCACTCCTCAGCCCAACTGGCCACTTAGGAAGAGTAAAAATGGCAGTTAGAGCAATAACAGGTATTTTCACTCAATAGTCAAGGCACTGGATACTGGCAGAGGGGCTGCCTCCATCCACACTGTGATATAACTACTTTATTTTTTATTTGTAGTCTCAAAAATCTTCCCCAAGTATTGTTGAATCATGGAAAATCACTCTAATCATTGAAAAGAGCCCTGTTCCCAGTAAAGCACGTCTTCTCTTGTCAGAGTAAAAAGGCCTGGAATAAAATATCCCGTAAACACAGGGGACACCTACATTTACCCCCATGCCAAGGAAAATGACAAGCAGGACCCAGGTGTAGCCACACCAGCATTTATGCAAAGAACCTGCAAATAAATGTCTGGGGTGAGCAGATGCCTTTGAAGAAGGAATTTCCAAGAACACAATTACTGTTTTGTTTTTTACACTTCAGAATCGAATCTGAAGTATCAGACACCACCCATCACTCCTTTTTTCATACACTGATCAGAAAAATAATCACATTTTGTTTTCCTAAGGAAACTTAGAAGGAATTAGAAGGATAGGTTTCTATTTCCTTCCAGTTACCTGGACATCTTCATTGTCCGGAAAACCTCCCAGAACACAGTACACTAACCATGAAAGTCCTACAAGTGATTCTCCAACCATGGGGATCACAGACAAACCAAACAAACCCATAAATTCCTCCGATGTCACACATCTTTAAACAGTTCCCAGAATCTACACATTTGGGGCAGCCACAGAGACAGTCTCATTAAGTTACAGTGAGGGAAAGAGAAAACACTTAAGTTCAAACAACTCCCACTCCTGTTTACTATGAAATAATCCTCACTCTGGATAATCTGAAATATCTGTGTACAGTCTCCATTTTTACTCTTCTTCTCCAGGCCATCAGTTCTTAATGAACAAATATGGAAATTTTTCTGAGGGGGAAATCCAACCACCAAAATAACTCCTTCATAATTCATATATGCAATCACAATGGTGATTAATAAAAACCTGAAACAGTTCCTAAAAGCCTAAAGCACTAATTACTCTGTTAGATATCAGGACTCCATGAAAACCTATGACAGCAGGTTACTAAGGCAAATTAAATCATGTGAACTTCAGGCGGAAAAAGAGAAATCTTCACTTTGCAGGGTGGTAAATGTGGGCTTTTGATGAGAGGTGACCAACCCATGACTCTTCAGGGCTCTATATTTCAACCTTGAAAGACATATGAAAGAGGGAAAAAAATGCCATTGCAAATTGAATTTATGCTGGGATGAAAGGTAATATTATATCCTTTGGAAGACCAAAATAAATGAATGGTGCTATTTCCATTACAGGGGAAACTAACTTCCCTTGAGCATCTACTGTGTGTCCAGCACTGGCTGGCCGAAGCGGCTCTTCTCTCGGCTTCTGGGACACCACACGGCCAGCTCTCCCTCAACTCCAGTGAACAATCCTTCTCAGTGATTTTTGAGAGCTCATCTTCTGTGGGTCCCATCTCTAAGTTTTAGAGTTCAGGCCTCATTCCTGGCCCCCATTCCCCTTCTCTGCCCCCATCTCTGGATGATCTTACCCAGTCCTATAGGTGTGCGGCACCACCTATGTGCCAATGACTCTCGTCTTGAACTTCAGCTGTCAGTATCCAGCAGCCTTCCTGATACCCCCAAGAGGCATCTCAAATGCATGCTGTCCAAAATGGAACTCCTGGTCACCACCTGCCCACCCCGAGGGTTTCTCGTCTCAGGAAATGCCACCATCTTCGAAAATCCTAAAATAATCCTCTATTGCTCCTTTTCCTCTCATCTTCCTTCTCCACTTCCAATACCTCTTGAATCTTTCTGCTTCTCACCACTCCACTTGACCACTCTTCAGTTCACCTGACCGCTATCCCAAGCCTGCTCTTCTCTCCCAAACACTGTCGTACCTGCTTCCATCTGCTTTCACCTTCCACACAGTAGCCAGAGTGTTCTTTTAAAAAAATACATGAGACTCAGTGACCCCTTCGTTTAAAATTCTCTACCAGTTTCCCATAATTCCATGTATAAAATTCTCAATTCCTTTGCCTGTGGGACCCAATGTGATGCGGCCCTGCCATTTCATCTCCTAGTCACTCCACAGCTCACCGACCGCCAACCACACTGGTCCATCTTCCTGTTCCTTAAACATGCAAGCTGGTTCCCACCTCGGGGTCTCTGCATGTACTGCACCCTTTACCTGGCCCTTGTGTAACTGGAGAACTCTTCTCTGGCCACCCTTATCAAAGCGGTCCCACTATCATTCTTTATCATTCGTTACTCTGAGTGGCTATTTTATACTAAATAGTATACTGTGTATTTATTTAACTACTTATTTTCCTTGTCCCTTCAATCAAATGGCAGTTCCATGGCAGCAGGAACACTGACCCCCTTTCCCACTGCTACAGAGTAAATACCCAATAATATATGCTCAATAAGTACATAAATAAGTAAATACATTTCCCTATATTTTTGCCTAACTTTATGAGATAGATTGCTCTTGTTCTGAAGAGGAGAAAAATTGAGGTTTCCAGGGTATGTCCGAGGTCATCCAGGTAATTGGACACAAAGTCAGAATTTGAACCTGAAGCTATTTGACTCCAATGCCCACCCTTCCAGACATCAAATTGGTATTTCTAGCAAAGTCCAGAAAATCAATCAAGAAAAGGAACTCGGCTCCTTAAATTTTCCAGAAACAAATTGCCTGGGAACTTGTATTAAATTCAGAATTTCCTCTTCCACCGAAGTTTCATCATCCATAAAATGGGTGAACAAAATGAGTTTCTCATGGAGGTACTGGGAGAAATAATTTTCTTCCAGACAATAAATTATAAACTCTCAGATGATTGTTTTTCAGGACTTTCATGCTGAGTAGTTTTAACTAAAATTTTTTCAGTGTATAGATTGCACTGTGCAGGGTTCTCAATGAAAGTGGGTAATCATACAAATATAGGTAAGAGTTATGGACCACATAATACCGCCAATGTGGACTCCACTTTCCCAAAGCCTTTTAAAGGGGAAGTTATCTCATCCTACTGGAAGATTTTGGCCAAGGGACAGTAATAGGTTATTTCTAGAAGGTCCCCCATCTCCACCCAGCCCCTCTCTGTATGATTCTTTGCACCAACACCTGATTGCCTGATCAACCCTCCCCATGCAAGACTGCTCCCCCAAATATGTGCTCCCTGAGGATCCTGACCCGGTTTTATCTGTAACGGGTATACATTTGCTCCACAATTGGTGCAAGTTGAGTGCCAGGGACATGATGTTATTTCTTCTAATCCAATTAAATCTGGGTCTCAAGGTATCCCTTGATAGAAATTTAATTTCAATTGTGGTTTTAAGGACTGTTCCCCTTTCCTAGGGTTAGAGGAACATCTTGAGGGCTCACATGGGGCCCAGAGAAAAAGGAAAGCTCTGTGGTCTTCAATCTCCAGAGCCACCTCCACGATACCCACCATCCACTCTTTCCCTGCATCTTCTCTTTTCCCCCCAAACCAAGTAGGGCCTCAGGAGACTATGACTGCGGCTCCCAGGGCCACGAAGCTTGGTGCCAAGTCCCACCAACCTCCACATGCCACCCATCACCAAATCTGTCACATTCTTGTGTGCTTGGGGAGTGGGCATGATTCTCTGTCATTCCAGGGATCTCCCCAAACTCCCAATCCCTCTCCTGAAGCCACAGAAATCCAGCAGCCCCTCACAATCTCCCATCTTTAATACTGAACCATTTTTGTATCTTCAGTTCCCAGCGCCAGCCTTTCTCACACCCTTGATTTCCATTTAATTTCCTAAGAAAAATTTGAGTGGAGGGTAACTTTTAGGTACCTGGCAACCCAGCATTCAGCCCCAGGACACAAAGAAATTGCAACCACCCTCAAGCCCTAGAATTCAAACATTTCACTGCTTTCTGGGAAAGGGAGGAAGAAAAGTATTTCTTTCAGGTTCTTCTGCTTCAGTGAGAATAAAACATACACTAATATGTCCATGGAGTTTCATGACACATGTTCTACACATTCCACTTTAACAACCTGAAACCTGCAGCAGCCCTCTCTCTGTGACAAGTGTCTATATTGCCATCTCCACCTGTGCTCTCTTCCCAAGCATGTCTCATATTTCCAACTATCTGCTGCACATCTCTACTAGGCAGCTCCTCAGACAGCCGAACTCAGCATCTTCAGAACGAAACTCATCACTTACTTCCCACTTTCTATTCCCTTGTTCTCTATTTTGATTAACAGCCACGCATAGAATTTGGTATATGACTGGCAAGCAATAAGTATCTTCTGAATTAGTATATGAATAAATTTACAGCCCCTGAGAGAATATAAAAAGGTTAGGCTAACCATGAAGACCTCAGGTGAAATAATTCCAGAGTCACCTTTTTAAAACAACTTTATTGGGAGACAAGATATATTTAGAGAGCACAACTTGATAAGTTTTAACTTAAGTTTTAACATATGTATACATGTGAAACCATCACAACCATCATCATAATAAACATATTCATCACCTCCAAGTTTCATCCTGCCCCCTAGAAATCCTCCCTCACTGCCATCTCGAAGCGCTCATCTGCTTTCTTTCCTTATAGATAGCATTTTCTAGAATTGTGTTTCTACACACACACACATGGAATCATATAATAAATGCTTTTCTTTCACTCAACAAAATTATTTTGAGATTCATCTGTGTTATTGCATGCATCAACAGTTGATTCATTTTTATTGCTCAATTGTGTTCTGTCGGTTCTATGGAACCACAAATTATACCACAGTTGGTTGTTTTTCTATCCACCTGTTAACAAACACTGGGTTGTTCCCTGTTTGGGTTGATTCTAAATAAGATTGCAAAAATTCAAATCTTTGTGTGAATGTATGCTTTCATTTTCTTAGGTAAACACTTAGGATTGGCATGGCCAGATCATATGGTAGGCTTATTTTTTTTTAACTGTTTAAGAAACCGCCAAACTGTTTTCAGAGTTGTTACATAATTTTACATTCTGACCAGCAGTATAGGAGAGTTTCCATTCTTTATTTCCTGGCCAACACTTCGTGAGGTCCGTTTTTTTAATTTTATTCATTCTGGTAGGTGGTGTGCTATCACACTGTGGATTTAATTTGCATTTCCTTAATGACTAACAGTGGTGATCATATTTTCATGTACTTATTTTTGCCATACATATATTTCTTCAGTAAAGTAAATCTTTTGTCCATTTTTTTATCGGTCAACCTTATTTTTTCTTTCTCTAATATTCTTCTTTATGGTCCATTTGCTCCAGTCAAACTCAGTGCATAAGCCCTACACTCACACCTCACACTTTTCCTAAAC
Source organism: Manis javanica (assembly GCF_040802235.1). Lineage (NCBI taxonomy): Eukaryota > Metazoa > Chordata > Mammalia > Pholidota > Manidae > Manis > Manis javanica. Next base: position 14,078,784 of record NC_133163.1, on the reverse strand, counting down.
TGTTGTTTATGCTGCTCCCTTCGCTACAAATAACATAATGACTTTTTGCCCATGAAATTTTATCTTTTGGGTCTCAGTAGAGGTGCTACATTTCATCCTCATTCCTTCAGCCTGGTTTAAGAGTAATGGTTCCCTCATCTGAACTGCCATAAAATTCCCTTTCTTTAGCCATTTCTTAACTTTCTACTTTAAATTCTACTTATTTTTTGTTGTTGCTGCCATATCTAAGAAAATGAATGTTTTAAAATGTTTTCCTTATATATGTTCTCAGAGAAATTTATTTCTCTAAATCCCTGAAGTTTATCTTAACCAAATTTCATTCATTAAACAAATATTTACTGAGCATCTATTATAGGTCAGGTACCCTTGGAGACATTTGGCATGTATCAATGAGAAAAACAGATTCAAAAAATATCCCTGCCCTAGTGGGACTGACATGCTAGCAGAGGGAGACACACACACACACACACACACACAGAACAAGTAAGATCAGTTGACCTTAAATAACACCAGCCCCCCATGCAGTCAAAAATCTTCTTATAACTTTTGAGTCTCCAAAAACTTAACAGCCTACTTCCAATCAGAAGCCTTACTGATAACATAAACAGTCAATTAACATATATGTTGTATGTTATGTGTATTATATGCTGTATTCTTATAATAAAGCTAGAGAATGTTTTTTCAAATTGTTGCAAATCTCCAAAAAAATTTCCAATATATTTATTGAAAACAATCCACATATAAGTGGACCTAAGCAGTTCAAACCCATGTTGTTCAAGGTAAATTACCATAGTATGCCAAAAGACAAAGACTGCTTGACATAAAGAACAAGTAGATTTGGGTAAGGGAGACCGAGAATGCCAGGCATTTTAAACAGAGAGGTCAGGGTAGCTTTAAATGAGAAGGAAGATTTGAGGAAAAGCTTAAGTAAAATAAGGGAATAGCCCATAAGGTTACCTGGGACTACTTACTTGTTTTTCATTCCTACATTCTTTCTATATTCTTTATTATTCAGCTTTGTGTTTCTACTCTCAAATTACGCAGCACCATGCCTGGCATCAAGAAGGGGGTCAATAGTGATGGTTGTTTGGTGAATGGACAAAAAGAATGGTCAGGCTTCAAATCTGCTGGGGAAATATCCAAAAATGAAAAACAAAAACAAAAGCAGGAAGTAAGAGAAGAGATGAGAAAGGTTAATATGAGACAGTAAATGCGAGGTGTGAAGCTAAAAATAAAACACAAAGAAAAAGTTACCACCGCACCTCTCCCAATGGAAACATCATTTGGATTCTGTTGAGGCTTTAGGTTTCTGATCACAAAACCAATGTCAGAAGACAATGAGGTCTAATGTGCTTATCATGGATTAGTGTAAGGCTGCAAAAGACTTTATAAGCTACTAACTGCTCAGTTGAAACTACTCTCCCTGATCACAATTCAAAATGCATATATTACCTTGAACTAGATGGATGAAAAAGGTATGCTATTTTTTGTTTGCTTATGCCTCTACCTTACTCTAGAAAATATTTAAGATGGCTCATTACTATAGACTGAATGCGTGCTCCCAAATACTTGTATGTTGGAAGTGCTCACTTCCAATGTGATAGTATGGGGAGGTGGGGCCTTTGGGAGGTGATTAGTTTCTGAGGGTGGAGAACCTAGTCATGAATGGGATTAGTGACTTATAAAAGGGACCTCAGAGAGCTCTCTAGCCTCTTTTGCCAGGTGAAGACACAGTGAAAAGATGGCCATGAAGAAGTGAAGTGGGCCTTCACCAGACACTAAATCTGCCAGTGCCATGACTGTGAACTTCCCAGACTCCAGAAGTGTGAGAAACAAATTTCTGTTGTTTCTAAGTTACCCATTCTCCAGCATTTTGTTATAGCAGTCTGAATGGAGTGAGACAACTGCTGAATGTGGGAAGACAAGAAGTGGATTCAAACTAAATACACTAACCAAATGCCCTCCCAATACAACCCACACCTGGTACTACCTACCACCATTCTCTATGTGTGTTTCTACTACCAGTGGTACGTAGGCTGTATCCATCAGTATTTATTCACAAAAGCTGCTAAAGTTAAGATACAGATTTGGTTCTAAGCTTTTAAAGTTAATGCAGAGGAAAATATTTTCAATCACATGACTCAGTATCCATAAGATACTGAGCAGACCAACTGTTTGCTCCTGCAGGTCTCTATAAACAGCTCATTGTGTGTATTAGTCAGGATCTCCAGAGAAACAGAGCTGATGGATGTGCAGATATATATAGAGGTTTATTTTAAGGAATTGGCTCACAAGATTATGAGGGCTGTCAAGTCCAAAATCCACAGGGTAGGCCAGAAGGCTGGAGATTCAGAGATGATCTGACATCTCAAGTCCAAAGTCAGTAGAGAGGGCAGAATTCCCTCTTCTTCAGGGACCTGTTAACCATAAAGGTCTTCAACTAACTGGATGAGACCCACCCATATTATGGAGAGTAATCTGCTTTATTCAGTCCACTGATTTAAATGTTAATCTCATCAAAAAATACTTCCACACATACATCTAGACTGGTATTTGAACAAATACATGCCCTCGCCAAGTTGGCACATAAAATTATCCATCACACTGTGTAAAGCAGGGTTTGCAAACTCAAATGCCCACAGGAGTCAGGAAGATTAAGTGAGTGAGTGAAGCTAGTGTCACATATTATGGACTGAGTGGGGACTCAGGAAAACCTATCTAAAGGCAATTAAATTCAAAAAATTTTAAATCATCGTTTCAGAGAAGCAACAATCACCTGCAGGGCAAATACAGCCCAGGAATCATGGCTTGGGCAGAGTAACAACCATACCACTGAGGTGCACGGGGGCTTTTTTCTTTTAGCATTGACAGTGACCCTACCCAATGGCATCAGGATAAAACACAATTCAATGAATGCTCCAGGCTAAAATCATGTCAGATGTGGAGCTTTTGAGTGGTCAGTCTAAATTCAGGAATGGGTCAGACAACCAGAGTCATTCATAAACATCAACAAGCTCCATCAAAGGTCTGATCAGTGTTGAGTAGCAGTATATTTGAACTCCCAGCCAGCATCTGGAATGCAGCCCTCCTGTAATGCTAGTTAAGTGGGGCTGCTGATTTAAGACACAGCAGGCCTGTGGGATAGAGCTGCCATCTTCATGGAGAAGGCAAAGATCTAAGCCAAAGAAAGGCACTCAGTACCCACGGGCAGAGCCAACACTCCCCTGTGCAACAATCATTTCCGGACACTTTAGTGTACAGACAAATGGCCGGTCACGTTTCCATGACTGAAATGATTATAGCCTAGGATTTTGTAAAACATCATCAAACACACATCTTTTAAAGTGTGTACCATGTCTATCTTCCAACTGGGCAACTTCCTGGTGTGCCATCAAAGACTAACCAGTTGCAATCCGTATGTCACAAATTAAGTGACCTGCTATATGGTATTGTTAACTATAATCCAATTTAAGGTTGGGAAAAATCTACCAAAAAGAAATGAAGTCAGAGAATATTTGAACTGAGGCCATTTTATTCCCCTGGCAATAAACAGCAGAGCTGGGTGTTTACCATTTGCACAGATCTTAAAAATAAACCCATATTATCTTTGTATAGGATGATGCATTCTTATAGTCTCTAGATAAGAGACACTTGTCCCTCCAGATCACTGTGCAACCAGACTTACTGAAGCATTTCAAGCTTATCTACATGTGGGAGTCATTTAAAATACAATACTCTTTTTTCTTTCCAGGTCCTAGTCTCTGGAAGGGTACAGATGATGGTAACGTTTATGAATAGCAAAACACAATACTCTTGTCAGAACCTTTAGTAATTTCCACCAAATCAAATTACTGGTGAACATCAAGTGACTTTCATTAAAAAACCTCAGACTAGCTAAAGAAACTGACCACGCTTAAGCAATTTTTCAGTTATATGTAGGAAGACAGAGAGAAGGGCCTACTGATCACTGAGCATGGGCTCGGTGCTCCTGAGATCAGAGTCCCGTGGCCCACGCAGCCTTAGAAATATTTCACATTCCCAGCTTCAAAGGCATGAGGGGAGAAGGGAGAAAAAGCCCACCCAGCTGAGGTCTACAGGAGAGCAGTTGCAGCAGTGCCAGGCAGCACAAATTAAGAGATGCTGTGAAAGTCTGCCCAGGACTGGAAGCTGTCTGCACTCTACCCTGAAACCACTTAGCAACAGCAGTCATGATGCAGCTTCTCGAAATCTGCCATGAGAATGAAGTGGGGCACACGTATTCCTGGAGATTTCTATTTTCAACAGTGAGCCAATCCTGAGAAGGCCTGTGTGCATTCACATCACAAAGCCCTAAAGGCTATGGGAAGAGTGCCCCGTTTCTGCCTAAGAGAGGAGGAGAAACACAGCCCCTTTAAGCACCTCAGAGCTGTCCCCATTCCCCTTCCAACTCCTCCTTTCCAACTGTCTGGAAGCAAGGCGGCTCAGCCAAAGGATGCAGATGTGTGGCACAGGGGATGGGCTGATGCCTGACAGGGTCCAGGTTTGCTGGGCACCCAAGTGACAGAAAGGAAGGGGAAAGGGGGGCAGCTCTAACTGCCAAATGTTGGCTAGAGCACCCAAGTCGAAGCTGTCAGCTGCACTGGCCCACCTGCAAATAAGAAACAAGAGAGAACATGGGGAAAAGGTTCAAAAAAGCAAGAAGAGCACAGGAGTACTTCAATGATTAGCAAGGTGGCCATCAGTCAGTCAATCAATCAACCTGTTGCCGAGGCTTTTGTGCTGGCCTCTGCAAGTAAAGAGGTGCATGTCCTGGTTTCTACCCTCTGAGTTTAACATAAATCCACGGGGATGAAAAGAATGAGAGGAGAGACAACAGCAGATGAGAGCTATCAACCAGTGTCTAGAAGACTGTGCGTGGAAGGAGGAGTGGTAGCTGAACATGGGCATTATGAAGGAAATTGAGACTAAAATTCCAGCAGTGGGAAAAATCCATCAAAGCAAGTGGAGTAGCTTCCCAGAATCAGAAGCATCAGACACAGTGGGAAGTGGGAGTGAGGTGTGGAGGTTAGGTGAGATTCTAGAATGAAAAGTTAGACCCTCCTGTTCCCACCCTTCCCCCTTCTCCAGGTATTAATGCTGGAGAAATTTAGAAAAGAGAGCAGGGTGGGACACCAGACAAAAACAGAGGGCAAATTAACAGTGAGAGCCTGTGTCCTCTGTCCACCTGGCTATCTGAACACTAGCACCCAGGCTTATACCACTTCTGCAGGATTACAAGACCTTCTCTGACCAAATGGAATCACCCCAAGGAGAACCTCCTGAAAGATGGAATTTGAAGAAACTGGCTCACTACCCAGCTACTCTCCAGGGAACCCCCTCAGTCAATGAGCCCTACTCAAGCACACAGCTTCCAAGAAGCTTTCCAGAACCTCACATTTAGATATGAAAGGAAACCCAAGGAAAACCTACACGAAAGTCAGACACCTAAATAATCAGGAAAAACAAGTTTGAGGAAACAGAGATAACGTGGGAATCAGAAGAAGATACCAAACCCATAATTACTGTATCTTATAAGAGAAGGCATTGCTTTTGTTAAAAGGAAAGAACAGGATGTTGTAAAAAGAAACATTCAGGGAAAATGTTTAAGTTCTAGGCAATTAAAAATATGATAGATACAATATAAAATTCAATAGATGACTTGGAAATAAAGTAAAGGAAACCATTCAGAAAATAAGACAGTAAGACAAAGAGATGATCAAGAGGGAAAAAAACAAGAAAAGGATCGGTCCAAAGTTCATCTATTAAAGTTTCTAAGTGTTCAGAGAAAATGGTAAGAAGAAAATTATTTAAATAAACAACCAAATAAACACAGAACTCCTACAAACCCTTTCACAGAAAAGGATCATAAATTTTCCAATTCAGCAAAATAATTTATAAAGACACAACAAAGGTTTAGTATCATGAAATTTCACACCAGGGAAAAAATTAAAATTCTGAAAGCCTCCAGAAAGAGAAAAAAGATCTCTATTCATATAGAAAAGATGAACAATCAAAATGGTGTATGATTCCTCCACAGCCACAATAGAAGCTAGAAGTCAATTCAGTATTGCCTTCAAAACACACAGGGGAGATGATTTTTCTATCTAGAAATATATGCCCAGCCAAACAGTTGACTAAAGGGAGCATACATTAAAGATACCTTCACAGATTATGTTTCTGGAAAACTTACTCCCTATGTGTGCTTAGTAAACTGTTAGCAGATGTGCTCCACCAAAAGCAGCCAAGCGAAAACGAAGAGAACATGGGATCCAGGAAACAACAATGCAGGAGGCGGGCGAAAAAGAAATCCCTACCCAAAACCCATTCCAGAGCAGGCTTGTAGAGCAACCAGATCAAAGCAGAGCAGGGAAAACAAACTGCAAGTGGTACATTACCTGACGTGTTTGGCCAAGAACAAAATTAGATTGAGAGACGATGTTGAAAGACCTGGGAGAATGAGTTAAAAAGGATGGAGACAGGGAGGGAGGTAAGGGTGTGTTTGTATATATGCAGAGTGGTGATGTTTATTAACAGGAAAGAAACTAGAAGTTGCACGAGAAAGGATCTGTAATTATAGTATATGGTTGCCTCGCTGAAAAATGTTTACATAGTAATATGAAGAGAGTGTCTTTTTCAAAGAAGGGGAGGAAAAAGGTTTAAATTATCATAATAGTCAATGGGTAATATTTTCAATTGATTAAAAATCAAGAAAATGTAAAGGTACACTACTTATTGATTTTTTTTAAAACGTTTACATCATGAAATATTACATAGAAAAAAGTACACTAAACAAAATGTACAGCTCAATGATTTATCGTGAAGCAAACAACGTGTAATCATCATCCAAATTATAAAAGGACTTTGCCAGTCTCCCGGAAGCTCTCGTTCTCCCTCCTAATCATCGCCCCATCCTCCCCTACAACTATTACCTGAACTTTTACAGTAATTACTTTCTTTATAATATGCTAACTAAGCATACATCCCTAAAGACTATAGTTTCATTATGCATGTTTTTGACCTTTATAGAAATGAAATACAGATGTGAGTAGCTTCTTTTACACATTAATGTCGATGAGTCATCCAGGTTGTTGTGCAGCTCTATTTTGTTTTCACTGGTGTATCATTTTTCATTTATGTAAATATACCACCGTAGCGTGTATATGTGTATATGTATGCATGTGCACACATTATGTTATACTCTTAATGGACATCGTGAGATTCCAGCTTAGGCCATTATAAAAACTGCAGCTAAGAACATTCCTATCCATACTTTTTGGTACATGTGTATTCATGTTTCCATTGCATCTGCACATCAGATAGAGCAGCTGACTCACAGCACATGCCTATGTCCAATTTTATTAGATAACGCTGAGTGGTCTTCCAAAACAGCTGTGCCAGTTTATACTCTCACAATCTGAGAATTCTCATTTCTCCAAATTCTTACCATCTCTTGGTATTGCAAGTCACTTTTAATTTTTGGCACTGAGGTGGAAATGTCACATTTTATGTGGTTTATATTTCCCTGGAGACTTATGAAGTTGAGCAATTTTTCACATGTTCATTGGACATTTGGATATCATCTTTTGTGAACTATTTAGGCCTATAACCCATTTTTCTGTCTTTCACTGGTTGGTAGGAATTCTTTGTATATTCTTCCCCTGAGCCCTTTGTAAATTATACATGTTGCAAATATTTCTAACTTGCCTCTCAACTCTTTTAACTGTGTCCTTTGATGAACATAAATTCTTCATTTTAATATAGTCTGACTTTATCTCTTTTCTTTTCTTGGAGAAAGCTAGAAGACAGTTTTATTTAGCAAGGCGGAAGTACACTCTCAAAGAGAGAGAGGGTGGTCTGCGAGGTCAGGACCAGCCTGATTTTATCTTTTTCCTTTATTATTGGTTCTTTTGGGTCCTGTGAAGGAATTCTTTTCCTAGCCAAAATCCTGGGTATATTTATCCTACATCATCTTCTGGATATTTTTGTATTTTGTCTTTTACATTTAGATTTGAATTTACTTGGAATGAGTTTTGATGTATAGTGTAAGTTTAGGGTCAACTTTGATTATTTTTCTATACTGATACCTGATTGTCCCAGGTGTGTTTATTAAAAAGAAGACTGACCGGAAGATGACTGGTCAGCCAGAGACGGGTAAGATTCCTCAAGGGAGGAACAACCTAAGACAGGCACAGTTGCAGGGGGGCCATCAGGTGAGAAATCGGGGAACAACAGTGGTGAAGCTTAGAACCTCACCCCTCCTGTGTTGAGAGAAAGCTTCTGCATCTGTGGATGTTTTATTGCCCTTGTCTAGCTCGGATTAGCACATAGTCTACAGGCACACACATCATCATCTACAATTGCTCTCTTACAACACTAAACTATGTTTTCTACCTTTATCTTGCATCTACCTACCACTTCAGCATTTTATTAAAAATGAAAATATAAATAATAATAATAAAGGGAGAAATGTGGGATCCACATACAAATCAAGTATAAAAATCGACTGAATATTCATATTTGACCTGATTGTTTATAGTTGATAATGCGTGATCAGAACCGAAAGTTTCTGTGATGAATGCCCTTGTACTGTTCACCATGTAAGAACTTATTCACTATGTAAGAATTCGTTCACCATGTAAGAACTTGTTCGTTATGCTTCAGAATGACCTTCTGTCCTGCAGTAACACTTTGCCATTGATAGTGTGTTGGTATATACACAGGTCTGTTTCTAGACTCTCTTTTTCCCCAGATCTCGTCATCTCTCCTTGTACGAATGCCACACTGCCTCAACTACTCCATTGTAACAATAAATCCTGATATCCGGTGGAACAAGTCCTCAGATCTTATTCTTCCTATCTAGGCTATTCTTGGTCCTTTGTGTTCCTGTAAAGATAGGATCAGCTTATCAGTTTTCACAAAAACTCTCTGGGGGTTTTGCCTGAGATTGCATTGACTCTATAAATCAGTATGAGATTAACTGACATCTTTAGAGAACATGTATCATAAATGTGATACATCTCTCCATTTTTTCTCCATGTTAAATAGTTTGCAATTCACATGTGTTTGTAACTTGGTAAACTTTTATTCTAATGTAAATTCATTTTCCATGTGTTTACTAGTGATAAACAGAAATCATCTATTTCTTCATATTTAAAAATTCACTTTTTAGTTCCAACAATTTATCTGAAATTTCTTTTCAATTTTCTATATACATAGTAGTTTAATCTTCCAATAACTTTTATTTCTTCCTTTTTAAAACTAATACCTTTATGTCTCTTTTATGCCTCACTGCATTAGCTAGGTAGAATTTACTATGTTGAATGTACATTTACAATGTTGAATGTAAGTGATGAGAACTGGTGTATATGCCTTTTTCCTACTCTTAAAGGAAAAGTTTTAACATTTCCCCCACTATGCACGATGTTTCCTACTTTTTTAATGATATAGGATACTTTTTGTAGATAGTCTTCTTAGAGTAAGAAAATCTCCTTCCTGTTTAGTAGTTTGCTAAATCTTTTTTTTAATTGTGAATAAATGTTGGACTACATCACATATATTTTATGCACTTAAGATGATTATATTATTTTCCTTATTCTGTTATGTAGTGAGTTACACTGACTGATTTTCAAATATATTACCCTAACCTAGCATTTCTGGGAGATCACTGACTTGATGATGATGTAGTAATTCATTGCTGGACTCACTTTGCTAGTATTTTGTTTAGGGTTTTTGAATCTATATTCATCAGCAAAATAGGCCAAGGATTTTCCTTTCTTATAATGTCAGATTTTAGCATCAAAATTCCATGACCTCTTAGAACAAGTTGGGAGTGTTCCTTCTTTTTCTATTATCTGGAAGAGTTTGTGGGGAAAATGTGTTATTACTACTTTAAATATTTAACGAATTCAACGAAAAAACATCTGGGTCTGAAGGTGTCCTTGTGGTAAGGTTTTTAATTACGTATTCACGTGAGTAAATATAGGGCTACCCAGACTGTTATTTTTCTTATGTCAGTTTTGATGTGTGGCATTTTTAGAAAATGTGTCCAATTCTTGTAAAGTTTCATTTCATAATACTGCTATAGGGTTATTCAGCTTATTCATCCATTATATTTTAAATGTAGTGATGTCCCTTGTTCATTCTGGATATTGGTTATTTGTGCTTTTCTTTCTTGATCAAGATTTTATCAACTGTATTAGTCCTTTAGCTCTGCTTGTTGATTCCATAGGATCTATTCTCTATTTCATTACTCTCTCTTTATTGAAGTATCATTGATAAACAATCTTATTTTGGTTTCAAGTATACAACACAGTGGTTCAACAGCTACCCATATTATTAAATCCTTACCCCCACTAGCACAGTCACTATAGGAAGATGTTACAGGACCATGGGCTATATTCTCCATGTTGTACTACCATCCCTGTGACCAACTTACATTACAACTGAGAATTTTTGTGCCCTTTTATCCCCCTCACACTCCCCATCCACTCACCCCAAACCCTCCCCTACGGTAACCACCAGTCACATCTCAGTGTCTATGAATCTACTGCTATTTTGTTCATTTTATTTTGGCTTTTATATTCTACAAATAAATTATATCAGATGGTATTTGTCTTTCTGCTCCTGGCTTATTTCACTGAGCATAATACCTTCTATGTCTATCCATGTTCTTGCAAATGGCAGGATTTCTTTATTTCTTATGGCTGAATAATATTCCATTGTGTATATGTACCACATCATTATCCATTCATCCACTGATGGACAATTTGGTTGCTTCCATCTGTTCTCTCATTTTTACTACTTCCTTCTACCTTTTTTTAATTGTTTTTAACTTCTTGAAACTAATGCTTTGATTATTTACTTTTAAGTCTCTCTTTTTTTCTAATGTATATATTTGAGGCTATAAATGTTCCTCTAAGTTTGGTATTAGCTGCATTCCACATTCAGTATGTACGTCATATTTTCACTGTTACTAATTTCTAAATATTATCTAGTTCTAATTGCCATTTTTTTCTTTGGCCTATCATTGTTTAATATTTAAACATATGGGGATTTTTCAGTTACCTTTTTTATTACTGAATTCTAGTTTAATGTCACTGTGATCTGAAAATATACTCTGATTTCAATCCTATGAAATTTGCTAAGTTGCTTAATGACTCAGAATATGGGCAATGTTGGCAAATATTCTATGTGCACCTGAAAGGAATGTGTATTCTATATTTGTTGAGTGTTGAGTGTTTTTACAATTAGATTAGGTTTATTAACTTTATTCAAACTGTTTATAACCTAGCTATGTTTTATTGTCTGCTGGTTGTATCAATTAGTAGGGGGGATATGTTAAAATTTCTAACTATATCAATATCTCTATTTCTCCTTCTAGGTCTTACATGAGTATGTATTTAATAAAGTGAATAAGTATCTAGAAATATCATATTTTCTTAGTGAACTGACTCTTTTTTATCATGAAATACCTCTCTTCATCTCTAACAGTGCTTCTTCCCTATTAATACATCTACTTTACCTAATATTACTATAGCTATACAATCTTTCTTTTGGTTAGTGTTTGTATGGTATAATATTTATATCATTTTATGTTGGGTACTTCTGTATCTTTTACAAAATGTATACCTCTTAAAGCAGTGTATAGGTTTTTAAAAACCAATATAATAACCTATGACTTTAATTAAAGTGTGTACTCTTTTATTTAATATAACTGCTGATAAATTTGGGCTTACACTTACTATTTTTTACATCTTACCTATTCTAGGAGCCTTTCTCTCCCATTTTCCAGCTTCCTTTGAATTATCTGAATCCTTATTATTATTATTATGCTATTTCCCCCCCTCTTAGCTAATTATATATTCCTTCACATTCTTTTAAAGATTATCCAGAGTTTATAACATGATGCATTGCTGACTTAATGACTAATACGAATTAGTTTTTATCACCTCCTATACAATATAAGGACCTCAGAATGATTTAACTTCATTAATCTCTCCATACTTGTTTTGCTTTGATCATGTTTTATTTCCTATATATATTTTAAACTCCACAGAACATAATTATTTTTTAGTTTATACAGTCAATATTTATATTTGACTGTCTAATTAGTGATTCTATTTCCTTCATTCCTTCTTACATTGGTGATCTTTGATTTGGATTTTTTTTTTTTCGTCCAAAGGATGCCCTTTTGTTTTTCCTTTTGTACAGATTAACTCTTGTTAATTAAAAAAAAAAAACGACTTTTAATTTATCTTCATTTTTAAGGAAACTTTCAGGTAGATATAGAATTCATGTTTAACAGGTTTCATTTAGCAATTTGAAGATATGATTCCATTTCCTTTTGACTTCTATTATTTCAGTTGAGAAGTCACTTGTCAATCTTACGGCTGCTCCTTTGAGACAATAGGTACCCATTCCTCCAGCCCTGACTGTTTTTCAGCTTTTCTCTGTTTTTTATTTTCAGAAATCTTACTGTGATGTTCCTAGGTGATGCTTCTTTGTACTGACCCTGTTTGGTACTCTAGGGCTTCTTGATTCTGTGGCTTTGTGTCACTTGCTAAATTTGTAAAATGCTCAGCCATTTTTTCCCATTTATTTATTTTGTTCCACTTTTTCTCTCCTCTCTTGCTGAGTCCAATTACACACACACACACACACACACACACACATCCTCTCCACCATATTTCACATGTCTTCCAAAATCCTGCATTTATTTTTCATTATTTTGCCTCTTCATGCTTCATTTTGGGTATTTTCTTCTGCCCTATATTCTAATTCATTAATTCTCTCTTCAATTGCATCTACTACATTGAGCCCATACATTTTTTACACTTTTATTAAAGTAAAATTTACATATCAAAAAATTTATCTGTTGTGAATATACATTCAATGGTTTTAGTATATTAATTTAGTTGTGCAAGCATTGCCATCATTATAATCCATCTTAGAAGATCTCCAACATCCCACATTTTTACTTCAGTAACTGTTTTTTTTAAGTTTGACATTCTTATTTGTAATCTTCAGTTCTCTGGAAAACTTTAAGTCTTACCTTTCAATTCTTTCACTATATCAAATTAGTATTTTAGAGACCACATCTGACTAATCCACTATCTGGGTCCCTCAGACGTATCTTATTTGTCTATTTTGTTTGTTTGTTTTTGACTATGTCTTGTCTTCTTATATGCATAGTTTTTTTTCACTTGGTGACAGATACAGTACATAAAAAACTCTAGTGATAACATGAGGCTCTTGAAAATATATCTTCCTCCAGAGAGGATTTTTACTTTTGCTTTTGGCAAGCATCTAAGCTACAGACACTAATTTGAAAATATTTGACTTTGGCTTAGACCCTCTAAGAGTTTTTCTTTTCTGGTTCATCTTGACTCAGGATTCCATATGAAAGCCTAGGTTGTTTACTACAGCGTCTGCTCCTTGGCAGGATGTGAATACAGTTACCCTGTCCCAGACTCCATGAATTTACTGAAAGCTCTACTAAGTTTCATAGTCTCTTAGCCACTATTTTTGGAATTGACAATTGTCTCAAGAAGATCCAAGAGCTGGGCTCACCTGTTAGGGCTTTTCCCCCCTCAAATCTTTGCTCTGCAACTCCTCATTGCCTTGATGTCTCTCCAATGCTTCCACACTGACTTTTCTTTTTAACTACGCAGCTTTTTCCAGTAGAAGAGATGGTATGAACAAACATGATCTACCACAGAACATAAACTCCACAGCTAGCCACACTGACTACCATTATAAGTAGGGTGACTATAATTTATCATACAAACCAGAACACTTTCAAAAATGAAAGGAGGCACTGTTAATGGCTTTATTGGGGCAATAGGCATAAACCAAAAATATCACAAACAAATCAAGATATATGGTCGCCCCAATAATAACATAAGGTTCCTTGCTTAAAATATATAAAACTTTGATTGAAATATGTCAACTAATTTAAAAATCACATTGGCAATATCAAGAATATAGGGGTCTTGTCTTGGCCCTTTGTAGTGACTGAATATTTGATATTAAGGATGGCACTGAGCCCTCGTTCACTGTGGGAAATGACCATTCAGTAGCTCATTGTATCAACAGAGGGAGTTTACTATTCTACCCAGCCTGCTAGTTCCTGGAATCTGTATCTCATTATTGTCCTTGGCAGAGACTGTACCTCCAAAAGAATAGTTTTTGAAACTTTTTCCAAACAAGAGAGAAATTTTTCTAAGAAGAAAGAAATCTTAGAGTTGAAAAGAAAGTGAACATAATTTCCACGGTGCACTCACCCCCCCTTCACTGTATCTATTTATTAGAAATGCTGTAGTCTGCTCTCATCTGCCAGAAATTCTATTCCCTGTTCCATGATGGAAACAACACAGTTAGCGAAGGGTTTGCTCTCTCCTGGCTTTTGAGGGGATCAGATTTGCCACCTGGGTTATCTTCAAAAGTGAACTCCCTCTGGGCTGGAGAGCTGTTCTCTAACTAATGCCAGAACTAAGCCCAAAGAGATGTTCGATCAAATAGAACATGGTTGATACCTAATTATAGACTCACCACATCTTGAATTTTGTAGCCTGACCCTTCCTGGAATTTTGATGATGCTATTCAGGGTATCACTTCCTATTCTTCATCTGTGTATTTTAGATGGCTGATTCAAAACAATGTTTTATATATAAACAGCCCAACATTTTTCCACAACACAGGCTTTATTGGCATACAAACTAAATTGCCACATGCATTGTGTTTGCATGTATCCACCGAGCAGGTGGATTATAGATTAGTTAGAGCAACTGAGATGTCAGTGTACTTTCCCATTCACAGTACAGTGCAGTAGAAAAGAAAACTACTCAATGAAAAGAAAACAAATTACAATTACAACAGTTTAACTCTGGTCCATATGTCATTCTCATTTACTAAGACCAATGGCAACAGAAAATAAAAACAAAGCATTGAAAACATTGGGCCTGGCAACAAGGTGATGAGTTAAAGTCACATAGAGAATGACACTGACCAGGGTCCAGTTCAGCTGATCATCTGTGGCCCTGGGAAATATTTAAAAGGTAAGCCCCTCTTCCTGTTGAATTGCTAAATACTGCCCTGGAGAAAGGCTGGCCTCCTTTAGAAAGGCCTAAAATGAAAGGAAAAAAGAGTGAAAGATCCCTACTGAAGGACTTGACAAAGCACCAAGCCTTTTTCCTTCACATCATACAAATAACCTAGAACCTCACCACCACTATATCAATCAAAAGGTGAACTGCAAAGGTCTTTCTCCATTCAAAGTAGTTTATCTCCATCCTCCCCGCTTAACCCTCTGCGTCCTTCTATGCTCACCTCCCTATGCTCAGCCCCTAAACAGTATCTAGTACTCTCTAGCCCTCAACAAATATTTCCAGAATGACTGAGTTCTTGTTACAACCCAGAGGGAGCTGAAAGGGCAGATTGCAATGCAACATTTCAGAAGAACTGACTGATGCAGATTAAACTGAATTACCATGGAAATGCCACTATTATCTGTAATGCCCCCTCCAAATTTCAGGGGTTTCATTTCTTTTCTCTAAATTTTTATTTTGACAAATTTCAAATCTAACAGAAAATGAAGGAATAACATGATGAGTAAGCTACATACCACAACCCTGCATCCCTAAATATGTTGGCAGGTAGCTCCTTAGAGCAAGAACATTCATTCGCCTTTCAATCAGTTTTAATTTTTTTAGAGCATACTCGATGTTCAAAACTGAGTGACAGGGGGGCATTTTCAACAGTTTAGCACAAAATTCATCATTAAGCATGTTATTAGACAGTTGGGGATTTAAACTATACAAACATGAAATAATTCTAGGTCATCAGATCCTAAACTTGGTGGCATTGATTATATGTGAAATAGGAGCTTAGAGAAGTGAGGAATCAGGTTGGGCGGGCTGAAGTTTCAGAGGGGAAACATGCGGAAGAGACAAGGCTGGCTATTTATTAAATCTGTTTCATCCTCATCACATCTAGATTACCTTTCCCAGCAACCCTTCTTTACAGTTGAATGTGACAATTTTACAATTTTCTATTAGCTAATGGAAAGGGAAAGGAAGTGGAATGCACCTGCCACTCATGAGTCCCCATGTTCTTTCCCTTTGTTGCCAGTGTGAGCCAACAAGCACAATGACCTTGGGAGCCAGAGGCTGAAAAGAGCAGAGCCATAGAATGCAAAGTGTCTGGTTTCCTAAACCACCACTTAAATGAGAGAAATCCCCTAATCAGGCACCCATTTTGGATGTTCAGGGAATAAACTCCTATTGCTTTGATTTATTACACTAGGTTGAGTTTATTGAAGCAGCCAGTGTTATCTCAACTAATACTTAAATACCCTTGGATATATATAGAAGGAGGTAATATTTTAAAAATAATGACTGTGCTTTTTCTCAATTGCTTCCTGCATGTATGATCTTCATCCTAGTTGCCAAGAGGCATTCATACGTTTTAGAGAATATTAGGATTATTAAAAAACAGAATACAAAAAGAAAGAAGGATGGAAGTTCCTTTTGTAGCAGTGGAGCAGAAAAGATACTCTGAAACAGCTAAAAATACTTCCTCAAAAATAGTTTGTAGTTATGAGCAAACAAGAAAATGAAGCATACTCAGAGCCTATCACCTACATCAGCTTTCACCTTGACAGCATTTAACAGACTGGGGCAACTTGAGCTCCTCTTTTGGCAGCTTAGCAGAGCACAGGTAACAGCAGAAAAACTTGGTGGCACTGATAAAGCCAGGAACCACCAAGATATGAAGAATAATAGGAGGTGCCCTGCTAAAGATAAGACTCCAAATGGCAACCAGAATTGTTGGTCTTAAAAATCAATGCTGAGGAAAGAAAGTTTTTACCAAAATTTGTAACCACAAGACAGCATCACATGGGTTTCAAGTATGAATCAATTATGCAATTGGTCCCCAAAACCTCAGATTGAGGATTTTAAGCCCCTGCTTTCCAGATTGGTGATGACATCAGGCACCTAGTAGAAACAAATGCAAAATCTAGAGAATTCACCTTCAATTCAAACCTCAAAGAATTCTCACTGATAAAGTCTCAAAAAAAATGAGGTCACAATAAAACTAAGCAAAACAAAAACCACAAACACACACATGCATAAGGAAACAAAGCACCATGAACAATAACTAGTAGATACAAGAAAATAATTGAACAAAGAGTTGAAATTTTAAAATTATCAGACACACATTACAGAATAAATGTTTAAGCAAAAAATAGAAGGTAACAAGTATATAAAATGCAAGTAAGATTAGACAGATAAGATACAGGGAAATGAAGACGACTGAAAAAAAATATCTTGGCTGTAGTACATGAAAATATTATACAGAGAGACAAAAAATATGAAAAAGAGATTGAAACACTGGCAAGACAAACAACTGTTTAACATATACCTAATCTGAAATCCAGAAGTGAAAGAGATACAGAACAGGGACAATATTCTGAAAATCTTCCAGAGATGTTAAAAAAATCAATTCACAAATTCACAAAATCCACAAATATCCCAAGCAAAATAAATACATTAAAAAGAAATTCACATCTAGACACTTCATAATAAAATGGCAGAATGTCAAAGACAAAAGAATATCTTAAAAGTAACCATAAGTACAGTCAGAGAAAAAACACCTTCAATGATAAGTAGACTTAGTACTGATTTCTCAATAGAGGAAGCCAGAAACTAATGGAACAATCTTTTTAACATGTTGAGAGGGAAAAAAAAATAGAATTTTATACCTAGCAAAACTATATTTTTAGAAAATAGGAAAAACAGAATTTTCCAACTAACAATAACTGAAATAATTTCCCTCAACTGATCCTCAGTAAATGAAATCTAAGAAGAGAAGTGATCCAGGGAGGTGGGTTTGAGGGTGAGGAAGGGAATTATAAGCAAAGAAAGTAGTAATGATAATGTCTAACCTATTAGGTTAAAAAACACAAAGAACTAAAACACTGGGCAACAGTGGAACCTAATTTGGGGCTAGGGGGACTGACTCAAGTTAAGTAGTCAAAGGTCTTACATTGTTTGGGAGGAAAGAAAAGATATTAATTACGTTTAGACTTTGATAGGTAAACCTGTTAAACTTTTTGAGAGCCATTAAAAGAGTAAGAGTATAAAACTTCCAAACTACTACAGAAGAATATACGAAATAAGAAAGCTCATCAATTCAAAAGAAGGCAAGGAATGAAAGAAAAAGGAATAGAGAGGAGGTAGGACATCAGAAAGAGTAAAATAACATGAAGGAATAAATTGAAATACATCTGTAATCACAATAAATATAAATGGGTTACATATAAATCAGTTAAAAGATATTTACAGATTGCATAAAAACAATATCCAGCTATACATCACATATAAAAGATATATCTAAAATACTAGGATACAAAGATTTGAGGGAAAAAAGGCTGAAAAAGCAAATAGCAAAAAGTAATGAAAAGGAAGGAAACCATAAATTTAGAAATTGAAACAAAACACTTTAAAACAACTCAGAACAAATAAAAATTTCTATCAGAAGTTATTTAGAACCAAATAATAATGAAAATGTTACATAACAAAACTGAGAATGAGCTAACTCAGTACTTAGAAGGTAAGTTATAGTTTAAATTTTTATGTTAAACAAAGAAAATTTCAAAAGGTGCCATCTTAGGAAGTTAAAAAAGTGAAATAATAAACACAAAAGAGTAAAAAGGAAAAAAAAAAGGCACAAGCAGAAAATAAAAGAGTACCATGGAGAAAATCTAAGAAACTGGGAGTTTTTTGGAAAACACTGTATGAAATGCAAACACGCAATTCACAAGAGAAGAAATATACACAACTAATAAACTTATAAAGAGATACTCAAACTTATTAACAACCAATTAAAATAACAATGAGATTATTTCACACTTAAACTAAATTGGTAAAATTTTTAAAGTCAGACAATATTAAATGTCGTGAGAACATGAAACAACAGAAAAACATATTCACTGCTGGTGGGAGTATAAACTGGTAGACACTTTTGAAGACAATTTGCATTAAAATACTTAAACCTCATGACCAGAAATTCCATACCTAGACAATTACCCTAGTGAAATGGCTTGCCTTATTTTTGTTGTTCCTGGTTTTTAAGAAACACATTTTAAGCCATGACCCAGCACACACACACACACACACACACACACACACACACACACACACTTCCATTTATATGTAAGTATGGAAAACTATAGTTTCAGGATAAAAAATACGTGGCAGAACTATAAAGAAAAAACACACACCACATCTACTCACATCCCAGTGGCCAGAAGTTTTTGCAATTCTTGGCTGCAAGGGAGTCCAGTGTGATTTTTAGCTGATCCCAGCAAAAATCTGTGGAGAATGCACACAGGTGGGATGCTAGAAGACTCTGCCACAGGCAGAAATTCCACAGCCTTGAAAGTCAGGCTTTGTCCTAGGACAGGACTTTCCACCATTTAATGGGAATCTGGAGGGCCTGGCTAAAAGAATTTACCTGCAGGCAGTAGAAGATGCTGCTTTCCCCCGTTAGGGGTGGTGAAGTCCCTAATGACTCCCCTGTTAGGGGCAGTGAAGTCCCTGGAGCGTGTTTTCTCAGTCTACCCTTGCAGCCTGATTAAGCAGAGGGGGCTGTGAGGTGGGGGGTTGGTGGGATGCTGGGACAGCGGGTTGTGTTGAGCCGAGAACAATGCACTTGCTCAGAAAGGCTGTGGCCAGAGAAGGGGACCCTTGCAAAGACCACCAGGCCAGTGGGCTGAGAGGACGTTGCTAAAACAGAGTTTGCTGCCAGTGGGAGCTGAGGTGTACCAAGCAGTGCCACACTGGGATTCTTTCATGAAATAGAAGAAATCAGAGTGCATGAAGTGCAGCAGGAATAGTAACATCTTACCAAATTTATGTTTCAGCTTTACATGTTATTTTGTAAAACCTTTTATGTGTCCATCCATGTATGCACACATTCATCTACATACACTTACCAGAATCCCATAACACATCTGTACCTTACTGTGGGTCCCTGAAAAGCACTGGACTAGATTATGTGTTCTAAGAGCCACAGACTTCAAGTGCTGGTATAGAACAAGCAGGACAGTGGGCAAGAGACGGAGGGCTGAGAGCCGAGGCCACCTGCTCAGGGAGCCTGAGGTTGCTTGTCTTCGGTAAGAAATGAAAGGCAAATATGACACACGCCATCACAGGCAAAAAAAAGGGGACGCATGAAGGAATAGGCATTGTTTTCCCAGGAAGACTGAGAATTATCTTATGGATTATCAGTTTTACAATGGATAGGATCAAAAGTTATTATTCTTTTTCCTGATAATCAATGGGTGTGTGCTGGTGAGGAAGTTTTGCCGTGAGACAAATGAATAAATTGCTTTTTGTCTGCACATCGGAGTTGCAAGCAGGTGAGAATGGCAACCCTTTAACATGTGAAGGCAGGAAGAAGGTTGAGGTCAGGGGACAATATGAACAAAGGCAGGGAAGCAGGAAGGAGCGAGGCAAGTTCAGGGATGAATAAACCCTGACCATTCCCTGGGCACTCATGGGCAGGGCCAGACTATAAAATGCCTGAAAGGCAGGCAGAGGAGGGCAGACCTGGTAAGGTGAGCAATAGGGAGCCACCGTAGGTTCTTAGTGGAAGAAGGACATGACAACAATAACAAAACAATAAAAACAGTGACAATAATTTAAGTTGCAACCACGTGCCAGGCTGTGTGCCCAGTGCTTTTTGGGGACTTCATGACCTTCACAACAATCCTCTCAGGATTTCCATATTCCTAAATCTTCCTTCCATATTGCTGAGTCTTAGGTTAGGGTCACACAGTGGGAAGTGGCCGAGGCAAGGTCTGAACACAGGAAGTCTAGCTGGGAAGCCCACACTTCTGGAGTGTTTGGGGAGAGAAGTGTCCAGGCGTGCAGAGGAAGGAGAGGCACCAGGAGGGACTGAGCACCCCAAGGTGACCTGCAGGACTCTAGACCAGGAGATGAACAGGGGTGGATTTCCAAGACAGCAGCAAGGAGCTCTGCCGACAAGTGCGATGCGTGAGTATGAACCAAGTGGCAGCCCAAGCTTTCCTGCCTGGGGACAAGGACAGTGGCTGTAACAGAGAAAAGCAGCAAGACACGAACCCTCACGAGAAGTTGCTGCCTGAATCCAGACTCTCCTCATGCCACTTCTCTCGTTTCCATATTTTGGACTGAAAACCTCTCCAGGCATCTTCATTTGGAAGTATAGAGGACCCATTCCAAATGACTACTCTTCTCAAACATCTACCAACATAGTTCCAAGACTATGCAAGATGAGAAGATCTAGAAGCTGCCGATGCCCTGGCCACGTCCCTCCAGGCTGTACTCTCAGGGCACACCAGTCCCTCCTTCAACTGCTCCCCACGGCATCAGCATGATGGCTGGCACCTGCTCGGCCTGCCTGCGAGCAGATGCAAGCAAGGGCTGAGAATCCACACCTCCCAGGAGCGGTCATCACCAGGACAGAAGGGACGGGTCCGACACAAGCTCTCAGGGTGCCCCGGGGGCCTGAGTGCCACAGCCCACAGTGGTGACTGGCCATCTCCCACTCTCGCCCCCACTCCTGGTGTCTCCCTGGGATGGTCTCCCAAGGAAACCAGCCACCCTGGAATCTTTGCAAGATCAGCTTCTAAACTAAAGCATCAGGCTTAGCACCTGGAGGCAGGAGCTCAGGCAGGGCGTCACTTCACTGTGTCTGTCTGTATCAGCTTAGAATATGAACTTCACATGAGCCACATGTGGTGATATTTCTAGGTAAGAAGCCGACTGGAGTTAACACACAGCAGGCTGCCTGAGAGTGATTTCTTCACCCTTATATCCCTTTCAGAGGGCACAGTTCCCGGTATGCAGTGGGTACCCAGTAACTGCTCACTGAATATTCAAATGAGTGGATGATTTGTTTCCCCAAATTGGTGCATGTATTATCTTTAGCATTTCCCTAGATCAATTCTTTAAAATAATTTCATACATGTGAAATCTTGAAAGCATACACGTGAAATGTGAATAAAATTAGTGCCATCAAGTTCTGATAGTCCACCTTAAGTCTTCAAGAGAATTAGAAAGTGCCAGGCACCCATTCACTGAAAATGTCCCCATCACTTCACCACTAGTTCCAACCAGTCACAAATATACTAGGCTTAGTGGGATGCCCAGCTGAAGAATTTTTTAAATTCTTGTAATTCTGTCCTATATTAGCACAATAGCAGACGTCCCTGCTTACATGAAGTCAAATGGACTCTGCCCCATTTGTTCTGTATAAACCTGTATGGGGTTTGTATGTCTTCGGAGTCGGGGAGCCCCAAAAAGGAGACACCGGACATCCTGCTAACCCGACAACTTAAAACTGTTGTTTTTTATTCATAAAGAAAGAAAGGAGGAAGGAGGTGTCGGTGTATTTGCACATCCGAGTTTGTTGGGCAGTTCACTGGAATTATAAAGTGAATGGTGTCTAGGAAATCAGTTCTGGGATGTCACCGACAGAAAGACCAAGTGTGCTACTTGGGTAATTCAGGAATGTCATATCCCTGCGGTAAGGGCCTTTCATTCAGCCGAGGAGGTGAATGTGCTCAGGAGTAAATGAAGAAAAATTCCAAAGATGAGGATGAATTATGGAAGATAGTTACTGACAAGGAAACTAGGAAGTTTCTCCCACCACCACTGGCCAGCTGTGAGAATGCAGAATGTTGTGAAGCAAATCCTATTTCTTGCCAAAATCACAACAAACATTCCCCACCCCCACCCTGCAATTTTTCCAGAAGACTCCATTTCAAGCATGAAAAGGAAAGTCATCACCCCTGCAATAGAAACAGAGGAATGGTTATAAGTACCCAGTGGGGTGGAAAATGATAGGAATTTGGAATCAAGGTGCCTTAGAGGGAGAATTAGTTTGGTACCAAAGAGTGTGACTTGAGAACACAGTTGACTTAGCTTCTTCACCTGTAAAATGGGACATTAATGCACACTGTCATTACTTAGTAATAGTAGTTAGAGTAGTATATTAATACTAGGTTATTAGAAGAATCAATGAAATAACATAGGGGTGGCACCTGATAAACAAAAGCCCCTTTACCACTGTGATGTGATTTTTTGTATTACCCGATATTGCCAAACTTAACCACAGCAACCTAATTTCTTTTCCAAGACCATTCTAAATGCTAAATCGAGTCCCATGAAACAACATGACTATCTTAATTTAGAAACATGAATCAACTAGTCATTAAATGGTAATTGTTTTCTTTGTAAAAGCTGCAAAAATGTTAAATTTGCTGAAACGGAAAATTTCAGAGTGTGACAAGTTATCTGAGGTTATCTAAAAACCTAACCTCGTATAATATACTAAAATCCCCTCTTCAGGTAGGACTTGCCACTATCTGAAAGGTAAGCAAGTGACATGTGCCAAGGTAGGAGGCACACACGCCCCATAACATCTGAGGCCTACAGAAGCGACTTCAGCAATGTCCCAGTAACTGGAGAGCATCCTTGAGTTCAGAACCAAAGTCTCCCAAAACATTAGCGTTTAAATGCTCCCTCAAGAGGAATCACTGGCCTATTACCATGAATATGCCTTGGGACAGTTCCACTGGCTTGCTGTGTACACACTCATTCTTCTTGGAAAATGTAGGTGGGAGGAGAAATAAGATAGCTTGAAACAGCCTTAACATGAAAAGCTTTACTCAACACAATTGAACAAATAAACGTTAACCACAATCATTTTCATCCACTACCACAACCAGCTATTTTGTGCTTATATTTGTTTCATCTTTTGTAGAGGAAATATTTTCTTAAAAAAGAAAAAGTTCCAGCACAAATTATTGGACAACCTGTGGCTTCCAGGAACATTGGTTATTTTAATAGCCATCTCTACCCCCAGGATGGTAATACAAACACAGCAAGCACAGTGGAAGTAATCGGAGAATGCAGAGGCCTCTGTCCTTTCTCCTTCTAGAAACTCCCCAGCTGTGCATCCTTCAAGAAACAGTGCAGAGAGAGGTTGGCTATGGCCCTAAGCAGCACAGTGCTACTACGGTCTGCCTTAAGTCTCTGCGGATTTCTCCTTACCTATGTGCATCAAGTGGTTACAAAATCAAGAGCGAAATTGAAGGGGATTACTCTATCTGCCACCCCTAGAAATCTTAATACTCTCAGCTTTGGGGAAGTAAAAGAAGAGAAATGAGCCCAATTCCAAAAGGGACATTTCAGTAAATCTAATAAAAGAGGAGATAATGTGACTACATTTGACAATATTCAAATATTATCTGTGTGTTATCATTTTACCCAACACTCAGAACACTACTGAGTCTGCCAAGCAGATTATACTGCTTGGCAAACTTTCATTTCATGAATGACACTTAATATGAAATAATTTTCACTGACAAATAGAGTAACACGGTGGTGGAACAGATCCTGAGGTAATAACAGAATAAATCTATGCATTCTAGTACAGTCATAACCAATTAATCTCAAATACCTCCATGCAATGTCCCTATAACTTACCAGAAAAGGAGACCCTGTTTAAGTTACGCCGAATCACTTCCTCTCTCCTTCCCTCCTTATGGACTGAACCAGGGCTTTTTAATACTTCGGGCCCAGTCCAATCTTGCTATACATACATTTTGACTTAATAGAATACATTGTATCACATGCCTTTTTTCTACTTACTAGCCACAAGTGTCCTCTTAAACGGTCAAGGCAGAAGTTCTCAGGTAAAAGGTTCTAGGACTTTTCAAGCCATTCCTTCTTTAGAGAATATTTTGTGCACTTTAGAGGCAGAGGTTTTCACCATGTCCACAGGGTTCCTAGGATCCTAGGCATGCCCTTAGGCACAGCCCACGGGAACACAGCGGGCTCTGGAGTCCTGGCTGTTGGTCTCTCAGAGCAGCTGTTTTTATATCACTCATATACTAGGGTCTTATGTAAAAATCCATTTGGTGATAAATATAAAACACAAATAATGTCTTGAAAAACACATGGAAACCAGTCCAACAAATGGACCCCACTCCCCACCCCTTAGGGACTAACATAGTACCCTTCCTTGGAAAGGAGAGTTTATGTGCTTATTTTTCCTTTAAAGAAGCTTGCCCTTGTTTCCTCTTCCAGAATTTGAAACATACATGTGTTGAAACAATTAAATGTATTTATTTACAACATCTAAAAAATAATCTGGGGTTTCACACAATAAATCTTTTTAAAGTTAAGCTTTGTTATTCTCATATAGACTCTAAATTGGCCTTAGCAACCCCCCACCCCAATTTCCAACACTCCCCCTATGCTAGTTTTTTGCCGTTAGCAAAGTGGGCAAATAGCTTACATGCAGTCTTTACGGATTTTTTTCTTATAAGCAAAAAGAATGAAACATTCTCCCTTTACCTCTCCACAAAACTGGCATTTGGTTGGTATTCTGGACTAATTAGAAATTTGGCATACTCATCAAAAAATGCCAGCTTCAGTCAGTATGTGTATATCCGACAACTGAAAATGAATTGGAGTTTTATTGAACATCTTCTTAATTTGTATTGGTAAAATAAATTGTACATAGTAGTATAATAATCAATTTTTCTAATCCAAAGCCAAAAATAAACAAACAGAAATGCCAAGAATCTGGAGTGATTTAATTGCCTCCTCACAAGTCCCTTTAGAAATGAAGTGTTCTGAGTAAACTATTTGACAGACAATGGAGAATGAAGGCAGATTCTAGAAACCAACAAATCCCATTCATTTCCTTCAGTTTGTAAAAACAAGCAACTGACATGTTTCCTGCCAATGAACAGAACTTTCAGATAAGAAAGCTCCCTACAGGAAATCCTTTGCTAAAAGAGAACAGTTGTGCCATTAAACTTAACCTTTTTCACCAAATCCCAATCAGTTAAATAGCTGACAACATGGGATCATGAAATACACACTAAATCACCTCCAAAATCCTATATTGTTTCTAAAGTCGGTATTTCCCATGACAAAGAAGCAGGATATTAAATAAACATGCACATACAGTTAGGATTCTTTCCACCTCCTCTCTCCCCCCATGCAATCGGTTGATGAAAACAAGGGAAATTTGCTGCTTTTTAAAAAGATCGAAGTGTTAATTAAATAAGATTTAAAACTGACCATTTTCAATTAAGATAAAGCAATACAATGCTATAAATCATCATGGCTGGAACAGAGATATTACTGAGTATCAAGAACTTAACGTCTTAAAGACCACCACTGACAAGATGAGAGAAGTGTAAGAAACGCATTGGCTTTGTGTTTACTAGCTTCAGTGTTGACAGCAGGAGTCAAAATCTAAGAGATGCTCTCCTTAGTTATTTTTTATTTAGCAAAGGAAAAAGGGGAGGGTCTCCAAACTTTTCTCTTTTATCCTCCTCACTGAAACCATTACCAACATACTGAAAATATTTGTAATCTTGATTTAGGGAACCTCACAATTATCCTGAAAATGAAAGCACTTGTCTCCATCCACAAAAGAGGAAACTTTTCTAAGTTAACCAAATAATAATTGCCACTTCAAAACAGTCCTTATTTCTTTTTAGGAGTTTTCCTCTCCCTGCTCAGCTACTGAGAGAACACCCTCCCTTCTACTAATCAAAGCCCAGACAGAGTCTTCCTTTATTCCCGCCCATATACCCTAGGAGCAGGGTTCCAAAACGCCACCTTCTTTGAATTCAATTGCTGCAGTTCAACTTTGAACCCTTACAAACAGAAACTCTTCCTTACACCCTCCTCAGGTGACTTTTCATCCACAGGTAACATTCTAATCTTTACAGCTCTAAAAAGAGTTTTCGTTCTAACAGGAGACATGCAAATCAGTTTGATTCCACAATTAAGTGCTCAAATAATTCTCAGCCTCTCCAAGCAAGCCCAACTAGAGATAGCAAAATGCTACGTAAGCATGTGTGTTCATCCTTGCTTTTTCCTCACATATTTGCAATAAAAATACAGTTATGAAATCCAGGAGACTGCATTTTTGGCTGTTGTTGTAAAATGACCTTGATTTGACAGGCACCGTCTCAGGTTTCAACAGATGCTGTGGGAAAGCTTACAGAAGCCAACATGTTCTCCAGGCATCTGTGATGACATGCAGGTTTTTTTTTTTTAAGTGGTAGTTATGGTAGTGTGTGTGTGTGTTGGGGGGGGGGGAGTACTCTTCTCAGTTTCCATGACAACCATGTCTCCACTCAGGGGTTATTAGACACCATCCACTTCCTGTGTCTAAATGTTTAAGCCAATCAGAAAAGTGTTTATACGTTTAACAACTTCTGGGATGGTGCTTCTTTAATTGGGATGCTTTATAAGGCTCAAGTGAAGATGTCCACCAGCCTTCTGTTTTTTTGTCTTATAGCTATAAAATTCCACAATATTTGTTAATTCATATTCTTAGAGGTGAAGAATGCCCTTTTCCTTGGAATGCATTCTCCTCAAACCAGATGCCACAATTTCTCATAATAGTGTGCAAGCTGATTTTGATTGTTTCCTCTTCACTGCCTTTTTTTCCCCACTGTTGCAGACTTAAATTTAGTGCATGATACATACTAATGCACAAGACACTGAAGTGATCAAAGTAAAGCTAGAGTTAAGCATCCATCTGTGGATTGTACTATTTAAATATTCAGATCAAAAAACAGGAAAAATTATGCTAAGTTGAACAACTTTGCATTCTACAACTCCTGAGGAGAAATCATTGAGAATGTATTGTAAAGTGGTATGTCTATAAATGTAAGCTAGTAGCTGATGTCTGCAAAGAAATTTGTCACCAAAATGGCTTACTTTATCTGGTGAGAAACAACAAAAAATTAAACATAAAGGTATCTCAAGCAATTGGCACCCGAATTTAAAATCAATCTTGCAGAAATCTGTGCAGGAGAACGCGAATCTTAAATTACAGCACGCTTTTAAAAGAAGGTTTTGGGTGACTGTTTTCATAAGTCTCAATCTAACTGACCAATCAGTGTGAGAGTTAAAGTGGGCTGTAGTCATTCACCCAGTCTTCCAAGCTCTGCACTCTCTGAGCTGCTCTCTCCTCTCCAAGGCAGAGCTGGCGATCAATGAAAAACAGGGAACAAAAGGCATATAACAGGATGTCTTCCTTAGCTAGGGAAAACGATTCCCTTTTTCCTCAATGAGCCAGTCGCACCCTGCCTACAACAGCAGGAGTTCCCAGCAGACCAGTCCTTTCCAATGAGGCACATTTTACATTTGCAGTCATGTGTCCCAACTGCTAACAAATGTGTCACCTTAAGCACATCCTGTGACAGAGGGCTCCCCATGCCCAACCAACTGAAACTAATAAATTAAATAAATTAATAATCGCACAATTAAAAGCTGCAGAGAAAGAATGTGTTTCCCTTCCCCAAATGTCATCCCAGGAGTATAAACAAAGCATGAAAAATAGTCTCCTCAGCCTCCCCAGCCAGTAATCATGGTTTTCTCCTCGAAACATTGTTTCTCCAAAAAGAGAAATATTCCTACTGCCCTCAAACGAAACGCTCATCTGTATATTAGGACAAGCAGTTACAGTATACGAAGAGGTTTACACTGCCCACAAATTTGACACTCTGTTTATAATTGATAGCAAAACAGTTGCGACAGCAATGCTGTAAACTCTGCCCCAGCCAAACTCCACATTTAACACGTTAGTTCCTTGAAAATAAAAGTAACGC
Source organism: Manis javanica (assembly GCF_040802235.1). Classification (NCBI taxonomy): domain Eukaryota; kingdom Metazoa; phylum Chordata; class Mammalia; order Pholidota; family Manidae; genus Manis; species Manis javanica. Next base: position 14,050,070 of record NC_133163.1, on the reverse strand, counting down.
CTGGGGGGCCCACAAAAGTAAAGCCCCAGGAAGTAATTAACAGAATTACATCAATTAGTTGAACATTTTTTAAATTATCCATGTGTCTGGTATTTTTTTAAAAATACATATATATATAAGAACTCTTCACAAATTTCTGAGAAACTTTTTTTTTTTTTTTAATGAACTTACTTTTGAGCCAAAACTAATGAAAATATGCAACTTGCCATCCCTGGATCTTTCCCATTTTGGGCTGCATGCTATAAATCAATCTGAAACCAGGTGGAAATACGGGGGCGGACACCTTAAAAAAATCAAAGGGTGCCCCAAAATGCAGCAGCCTGAACAGAGGGCTTCTCGTGACAATGCTGAACCAGAGCAGAGGACCAGGAGGCAGGAAATGCGCCCCATTTTCGTTACCTTCGATCACCGACCCCCCCCCAGCTGCTTCTCGCGGCCGCATCGGGGGGCTGCGGCGGCGCTGGACTCGCGGGGGCCCCGCCGCCGGGTCGCGCCGTCTCCCGGCCGAGATGCAGCCGATCGCGGCCGGAACCTCAGCTCCAGCCCCGGCGCCCGCCCGGGGTCGGCGGCGCGGCTCCCACCCGGGCCGGAGCCCCGCTGGGTCCTAGTGCGCGCCGCGCCAGCCCGCCGGCCCGCGCGGCCCGGTCTGCAGCCGGCACGTACAGCAGCGCACGCAGCTCGAGAGCACCGTGAATCCCCGGGAAAACCGAAACACCCGTCGGCACCTCTCAAAACCCGTGCGGATGAACTGGCACGAGATGTGAAAAGAAAAACACTGGCCTCAACTGAACTTACTGAAGGCGAATGTTAATATCCGCAGCCCCAGTGTAAAAACATAGGGCAGTAACTGGTTTCCGTGGGTTGGCCGAGTGCACTTATAATTTTGCATCTTCACAGACGGTAAGAGAGAGTGTGGGATCAATACACAGAGATTTCAGAAATATAACGCAGTAAAAAAGGTTGAAAACTGTGTTTGAAACAGTATTTTCCAGTTTTCCCAATGATTTTTTTTCCTAACAGATCCTTTGGCATTTGCTCTCTTACTTTATCATATGCAATTTTAAATAACAAAGGCCCATATGGCTAAACACGTAGTCATTTGATTTTCAAAAGACCTCAAAAATTGCATCAAAATATGCATTCATATATCTCCTAAGAAATCAACCAGAAAGAATTAATGGTGGCATATGGTGTGCCTCAGAGAGAAAACTTAATTACAAATTAAAACAAATGCGAAAATTCACAAATTCAGTAAACTGAAAGTAAATTATGATCCTAGATATATACACAAATCAGCTAACGAATGGTTAGGAAAATGTAAGCTTTAGGTTTTTTCCCTTGCATCAGCAGAAAGGGTGTTACATGAACTCCTATAACAGATTCTTCTCATTGTCCCCAAAAGGGCTTTCAGCGACCTCTCAGCGCATTCATTTACTGCAGCCCACCTGAAGGCAACTTTTAAACTTGTAAGTGTTCATTTAGGAGGACAAATCTATTACCCTTAATTCAAAATAAAAGTGCTTTCGTTTGAAAAGCCTGTTTGAAAGGCTTCAAGACTGGGAGCTTTTTTTTTAGTCTTTGATATCACCAAGTTTGAAGGTCACAATTCTGTAAAACTGCTAATAACAATGGTGCTGTGGTTTGACACCAAAACGAAAATCAAATATGTGTTTTCTGAGTTCTATTTTTGGAGCCAAAAAGGTCCCTTTGAAAATTACTCTTGCCCTCTTCTTTCCCAATTATAGCTAAATAAATGAAATGGGAAAATTTTAGTATTAATTAAACATCAAAGACACCTGTTCTGCTGCCTTATGCCTACACAAAGAACTAGTCGTAATATGTTACACTTGTCGATCTTCAAAGTATTCACACAGACAGCTTATGTGATCGTTACTACACCTCTGTGATAAAACAGACATTATAATTCTCGATTTTCGAATGAGAATGTGAAGGTCCCGATGGGTAAAGTGACTTGTCCAAAATCACAGCCAGTATGGTGAAGAACTGGGACCCTAGCCTCCTCCAACATTTCCAACAGACCCCAGCTTTTCCAAAAGTACCAAGTGGCCTCCCAACTTTCTCTCTAAGCCCTGTGGAAAATGAAGGTAGGTGTCTGTAGCCATAATTTCTTACTCCTATGAGAACTGTGATTTACCAGAATGGAAGTAAAAAAATAGTTGAAGATATTTTAGTCTCTGCTAAATGAGAAGCTGACTGCTCAGATTTCTGTCATGTGGCTGTCCAGGGCAGACAGAAAACCTTAATTTCTGGGGCTAAGCAAAGCTCCTGTCACCTGTGCGTTATTTGCTCTTTATCAGAGACAAAGAACTGACTACTTGGCCCGCAGAAGAGTGAGGTTCTTTCAAGTAGAACTTGGTTTTCCACCTGCAGTCCCAGCACTGAAAGTCCTCAAAAAGCCTGGTGTGGAAAAAATGAAGGTTCCTGTGGCCAGGATTCTCCTCTGGCCCTGGTCAGCTAGCTCACTACACACGTGTGGGCAATATGTTGTTATTGACTCTGTATAAAGAGCCCTGCCCAGTGCTCTGGGTGACAGGGTGGCACGGCTGCTGGACAGCAGAGCAGAGGACAGGGACTAGGAAGGCTGCAGGGCCAGAGAGGCCCAGAGGCAGACACCGGCTTGCTGCATGCAGACTTGCTCTGAGTGGATGGGATTCTAGTGATTGACCTGCTACTGTGGAAATAAAGTTGGGTATAAACCCTTTCACCCCAAGAACATTCTACTGTCATTTCTTTGGTTACATTGAATGCATACCAAACTTGCCCAGGGCTGAAACCCATTGGCAAGGCACCCAGGAACCTCAGGTGTTTCGGATACTAACTATCCTATTCGGTCTGGGTTGTCCCTGCCCAGACCAGGCCACACCGAGGGCATTGCCCTGCAGCGCTCCTGCCCCCACAAGAACGTCACCAGTCAGTGCTGTTTGTGGCAGTCCACTTCCTCCTCCCCTCGACTGAAAGGAAATGTAACTTCTCTGATCATGTGTCCCAACCCACCTAAATACCAGCCAGGTTAGGGCTGGGTGACATTTAGCTGGAAAGATAGAAATACTTTATTCTTAAAAATGATTCATCCCTTTTCTCATGCAGCTCATAAGGAAGAGTTGGGCATGGCAGCATCGCTGGATGATGCGGATGACGTTCCTGAGGAGCTACTTGCAAGGATCAATGTAAAACTTACTTGATGAATTAATTGGATGTCTGTTGAAAACTCATCCAATCACTTCATAGTAACGCCATCCATGTGGCCTTCCAATGCTGCAAATGCTAGGCTTGAAGTAATCTCAGCACCAATAGGAGGTGATGAGAAGCTGAAAAGAAATGCTGATGGTGAGCAAATCCTTAAAGCTAGAGCACACCAGAAGAGGACCTGGTAAAAAAAAAAAAAGCCGTCATTCATTCTTTCACTCAATTGTGTATATACCTCAAATGTTAAACACCTAATATGAGTAAGGTACTGTTCTAGGCTCTGGCTACAAAAAATAAATAATGCCTGCAAATCACTCCTCAGTACATGGAGCCCACGGACAGGCAAACAGTTGCTGAGCAGTGGTGTTAAGTGCTGCAGCAGTAAAATCGTGTCACGGGTGCTGTGTGTCCAAATGCCAACTGTCCCAGACGTGCTCCAGTTTATCTTTAGAGCCATTGCCAGCCATGCCCGCTGCTCTGCCTTGCTAGGCACAGACTCCTTGGTCAGTTGGCAATTGGCTTGGTGTGGTCAGTGAGAGGCACTGGAGGAAGAACAGAGGGTGTGAGGAAAGCAGAAACCAGAGAATTTCTTTGCCTTCCTCTTGCCTCTGACACCATCTCCAGCGGTCTGGCAGAGGCTTGTGCCAAGTGTTCCCACCCCCGCTTAGGTAACACCACCACTTCCTGTTAACATTTCAGCTTATGGATGCTAATGGCTTTCTGCTGGAATTAGTCTTTGGGTAACTTCACCGTCCTGTTTGCCTCTCAGAACCTCCATCGCCTGTGTGAACAATCCCCAGCATTAAATCCCTTCTGTGCACATCAGCAAATTCCAGGGGAAGGGCATCTTACAAAAAATACCTGAGCAGTACTCCTCCGAACTATCAAGGTCACCACAAAGAGGCGCTTAAGGAGACATGACAGTTAAATGTATTGTGACAGGCTGAACGGGATTCTGGGACAGAAAAAGAACATCAGGTAAAAACTAAGGAAATTCAAATAAAGTAAGGATGTTAGTTAATAACAATGTATCAATAATGGTTCCTTGATCATAACAAATGTACCTTACAGTAACATGTCAGATGTTAACAATAGGGGAAACTGGGTGTGAGAATGTGGGCACTCACTCTCTGTACTACCTTCTCAATTTTTCTGCAAATTTAAAACTGCTATAAAAAATAAAGTCTAATTTAAATATTGTTCTTCTGTGGTATCCATTGAAGTGATTTTTTTCCCTGCTACAGAAACCTCCTTGCCTCCCTTTCCAAGCAGGGGCTAGGCCTGGTCCAGCAGGTCCCAGGCTTTCTTACAGGCAGTTAGAACAGAGAATTAACAGTCAAGACAACAAGAAACATCCCGCAAGGGATCAAGTAGCTGTGGGAAGCCAGAAAAACATGTGATCTGAAGGCAGAATGTGGTGTGGGGCAAGGCTGATGCAGGATGAGGGCAGCGGGCCGGGGGACCAAGACAGCGTCCAGTACGTGGGGCAGGGCTCAGGGGAAGGGCGGGAAGGGAGGCTGGTGACAGGTTGTTCTCCCCAGCCAGGCAGAATGCCGTGGGGCAGGGGCGGGGCTAGCCCCGGACCCTAGGGGCACAGGGAGAAGAGGCAGGGAGCATGGGCATGGGAACAATAAAAGCAGCTAGGAGACCCCGAGTCACTTTACCTGCATTTTCTCAGTTCTAGTCTCCTCACCTTATAAGCAGGTCACTAATTTTATTCCCATTTTTCAGTTGGAAAACTTGCCCAAAGTGTTACATAGATATTTAGGGGCAGAATTATAGCTGAAATCTGAGTCTGTTGGAATCCAAAGAGGGTCAAGAAATCAGCATGCGAGGCAGCCTTGGTGGAAGCGTTGAAACTGAGCCTTCAAGGTCAAGTAGGGGTAAAGATATGCAGAAAAGTGGGGCAAAGGCCTGCCCCGAGGGGACATCCAAGTCTGGACAAAGGCGGGGAGGGAGGAGAAAGCGAGGCAGGTCTGAGGGCTGCACTGAAGCAGTGTGGCTAGTAGGAAGGTTTCTTTGGAAGGAAGAAATGCCTGTAGACCCCGCTGGAGATGTAGGCAGGGGCCAGGGGCCACCGGGCTTGAATTTCATCATGATTTCCACATGGCAAATCCTTTTATTTCCCTTAGACCGTCGTTCAAATGGCCCCTTCTCAACAACCTTAAATTAATCCTCCCCATCCTGTTCCTCTTGACCTTTTTCCCCTTGTGCTTACCACCTTCTAACACATCACTGATTCCCTTATTTCCTATTATTATTCCTTACTCCAATTATACACTGTGTGTCTCCTTCCACTACCACGTACACATGCATGTGAATAAAAGTTCTGCAAGTCCAGGAATCTTTGTTCTGTTCAGTGGTAATTTCTAAGACCATGAAATGGCATCTGGCCCATAGGAGAATGCTCAATAAATTTTTTTAAATGAATGAATAAATAAAGTATATAAGAAGGTATTTGTTTCAGTCAGCATTCTCAGAGAAACAAAACCGATAGGATGTAAATATATAGAGAAATAGATTTATTATAAGGAATTGGTTTGAGATTATGGCATCTAATGGGTCCCAAGTCTGCAGTCAGCAAGCTGGACACCCAGGAGGACCAATGGTGTGGGACCAGTCCACATGCTGAGAGGCTCAAGACCAGGAAAAGCCAAAGTTTCCATTCTGGCCCAGAGGCAGGAAAGAACTGATATCCCAGCTCAAGGCCACAGGGCAGGAGGCCTTCCTTCTTCCTCAGTCTTTTTGCTCTTTTTTGCCTTCAACTGATCGAAAGAGGCCCACCACATTAGGGAGAGCAATCTGCTTTATTCAGTCCACTGATTTTTTTTTCACTCTGCTGATTTAAAAGTTAAACTTGATCAAAGCACCATCGCAGACCATATATAGCTCTGGGGAAGTGTGTTCCCAGCCCAGGGCAAATAAACCGGTGTGATTGAAATCAGTCTAGGGGAAAGCTAGATAGGGAGAAACCCATTTATTGTTCACGATGCCATTCTTCCCCTTTGGCTACTGCTTTAGTTCCCCGTCTCTCCTCACATGGAGCAGATGCCTCTCTGTCCACCCCTTCCTGGGAGAAACTGTGTGAATGGATCCCAGGCAACTGACAGGGACCACACCAGTTATACAACAGGGGGGAGGAGAAAACAGCTTCTCTCCACCCCTTGTCCCAGAGGGTGCAGGAAGAAACACCTACTGATATGTAAATGGACTAAGGCCACGCAAGAGATTCTGGAAATATTGCAATTTTACCCCACACAGACATAACAAGATATCTCACCAAATATCTGGGCACCCCATGGTCCCATCAAGTTAACACAAAAAGTTTGCTATCACAGTATCGAAAGAGTCTCTGTGTCTTACAAGAATCATTCTAGGACCTGTACGAAGAGTGGTTTAGAAGGGAGCAGTGCAGAGGCAGGGAGACTTATTAGGAGGCTATTCATATACCAGTTCAGGCAAGAATCAATGCAGACCTGAAGGATGCCACTGTTAGAGGCTCAGATGGACCTTCAGGACCCATGGACAGCATGTGCTGTTACACACACCAAAGGAATCACAGACACAACTCCAGGAGGAGTCAGTCAGAAGTGCGACGTCCAGAAAGAACAAACTGGAATGCTCTGGTGGGTCCTGGCCACTGAGAAGTCCCCTCCTATAGGCTGGAGACAACAGTCTCTTCTGGCCTCTTGAACTGAAGTAGACAGGAGTGGCAGTAGCCCTCTGGCTCTTTGGGGGATTTTCCATGTCACATGATGGGCCTGGTGTTGCATGGGAGCAGGCAACTCATAGTGTTGGTCCCATCAAGTTGACACATAAAATTTGCTCTGACTCGAGTCTCGGCCCTGGGTGGGCCCTTGGCACCGTCCATGCTGGGCTGATCAGAGTCCTCTGGAACCCACTAACTGAAGCCAGAGGAAGAGGGCCTCCTTCCGCTCTCGTTGCCAAGCTGTCGGGTGCTGCCAGCAGCCACATCCTCAGCTTGTGGGCTCAGGAGATGGATAACAACCCAACTATTAGCCCAAGCTGGACATTAAAAACATGATGAAAGCCTAATATAAACTTTGGATTCTCCAAACAAACCTTTTTCTCCTCCATCATCATAAAGAGTTTAGAATAAGCTGTATATATAGCCACCGTTTATACACACACCAAGATGCACAGAAATTCCCGTGCTGCTGGCAAGTTCCCTGTAAAGCGCTCTAACTTTCTAGATTTCTAGTTGGTATCATGTTATATTGAAAGAAAGGTTTCTGACTTGCTTCTCTGTATGCTTTAAATTGCAGTCAAGTGCCCCCGCCTTCCCTCCGATGAAGTTACAAAACTTAACATTCTCTATGAAACCAGTAGCCTCACCCTATGACCAACACACACTTAGGAGATGGTGGGATAGCACGTGACTGGGACGTCATTATTTTTACTCACCACTTTATAAGGGATTTATTGTCTCCCACAGGTGACAGTACTAAATCACTACTATGAATCCATGCTGGTCAAAAGGAAGGAACAAAGCTCACATTGCTCCATTTGTATCTTTGATATTTATCACATTTGCTCCTTCATTGCAGATGGTTCTGTGTTGGCAACAGTGGAAGCTGGGTGGCCTTTCTGCTCCATCTCTATAGGGTCAGTTACAGAACTGGCTGCCATTTGAGTCCTCAGACCCATTTGCTCAACTCTGACTCGGCCCTTCAGTAATCACGCACCCTGGAGTCTGACTCTAAGCAGAGAAGCGATGTAGGCCTTGAGAGGAAAGCTTGGGGTGAACACTGCCAGAAACAGCCCCATCTGGCACTGGGCCAACCAGCTGGCTGCTGAGCTGAAGGCCTCTCTGTGTCTCCCCAGATCCCTTTGTCCCCCTGGGCTCCCTTTTTCAGCTGTCTTGCTTCAGGTAATCACCGACCCTCTGCAGTTCCCCAGCTCCTATTATTCCTGCATTTCAGATCACTTTACACCCGTTAATTGAGCCCTGACACACTCAGGAAGAAAAGCAAAAGGCACACGGGATGTTTGCACCACGCTCCTCCCAGCTGCTCTGCCTGGAGAGCTGGCCAGGCCCCGGGCAGCCGCATTCTCACCCGCCAAGTAAGGAGCCGGGAGAACTTCCTGTTCGAGCAAGCAGGGTTGGCAAATCCAGGGCTGAGTCGATTCCACGCATCACAGAAAACCTCCTTTCACTCAGGGTCCCATGTCAGCATTACAGGACAACCTCCTACCTGGGGTCACCTGCACAGTGACCCAGATGACCTTTGGAGGGTACATCCTGGGCCAGACTGCCGACTGAGAAATGGTCTCTGTATCACACCTGCGATAAATGACCTTCAGTCTGTCCCAGCGTGGTGATGGTCGCTGTCACGGGCTTTAGAATCAGAGAGGCCTTAATCCACATGCAGGCTCGGCCACCTCCCAGCTGAGCTGTCTTATAAACATTTCTGGGACTCCTAAGTCTTAGCTGTAAAGTGGATATGAAAGTATCCACCTCCCTCGGTTTCTGGGGACGATGAAATCAGATCATGCATGCAAAATGTTTGGGGCCAAAATTTAAAACATATTTATGTTTGGCACATAAAATGGTAGATTTTACAGCCTTCCTGAGCCATCTCCACATCTAATCTCAGTCCACTTGAGTTAATATAGTTCTGTATTTGTGTTGGATCCTTTAGCTCAAATTAGTACTGACGTTTCTTTTTGAGGAGAAATGGTGGGGAAATCCAAATAAAGTCTGTAGTTTAGTTGACAGCTTGTATCGTGTCAGTTTCTTACCACATTAACACTGCAGGATGTTGGGTAAGTGGTTTAGAGGAACTCTCCTTTCTTTGCAACAAATGCCCATCTAACAATAACAATAATCTCACTAAAATGCACCAAAATCAGTAATGCCTACATAGTAGGTCTAATACTTCACCTAGACTTTTAGTATACTATATAAAAATTCCTCCTGAGAATCCAAAAAATGCCAAGTTTTTTTGTTACCAAAATTTATATTATCCCTGGTTGTTATCACCACCAAGAAATATTCATTGAGTTTTCAGTGTCTGCAAGGCACCATATTGTACGTTAAAATGGCAAACATTACTGTCAGGGAAAAAAACGTTGCTTGTGTGGGAAGTCATTTCAAGGTAGCTGTCTGGGTATAAGATATTTGATAACTTTACCATTCAAGCCCCCCGTGCTTTCCCTATTTCACAGAAAATGGATGGCCAGCCAGGGACTCAGCTCCACACTTTCCCTTTTGGTGGGCAGTGACTGGGAAGAGCAATCTTGTCAAATAACACTGTAGATTTCCCTGCTTGCCACTCTGAGTACAGTTTTGAGTTCATCTTAAATGCATAGAATATCTTTTCTCTGACTCAATAGAGACCAGAGGGTTTAAATACTTTTATTTCCTTTTTTCTTAAACCAGGCAATTGTCATATTCTCATGGGGGTCAGGAGATTTTCACTGAGTGGTTGATGAGTTTTGTTAGTGGCTTTGACATAGGTCCCATCAAAGAACGTAAATATAATATGGCCACATCACAACAGATTCAGCAAGAGCCATAGCTTTAAAATGCTGCTCAGCTCTCTAGGCTAAGAGTTGTCTGTGAGGTGTAACCCACTCCCGAATATATGTTGGCCAAGCATTCACTATCAAAAGTTTTGTTGGCACCTGCTATGTTCTGGGCCCATAAAGTTGAGGATGTAGTCCCCGTTCTCAAGAGCAAGAATGACATTCGCCATTCATTTTAGTTGCCCAGGACGTGACCTCCTTCTTGGGCCTGGGGGAATCCCCAACCTCAAGAGGCGAAGACTGGAAATGCTAGAGACCACCTTCTCAGCCTTTCTTGCAGTTTGGAGGGGTGCATACTTTAGGCTTCCTCTAAAGCTGGGGATATGGAGGCAAGGGATGGTATGAAATCCAGCAGCCCCTGGGACGGCGGCAGCTTCCAGGACAGAGGGCAGTGTCACTGGGGTCCACGGCAGGGTCATCACCAGGCCAATCTCCTGTATCACTTTGGGCCTTGACCCAACTTGCATCACTTGAGGCTGGTCCTCCAGCCCTCCTGAGGGTTCTTGAAGGCCACCCACCATGCTGTACACTTTCTGCTTAGAATACCCAAAGTCAGCTTCTGTTGACTGAACCCAGGGCCTGTCCCATAGTCTCTCTCTTGGATGCTAGTTCTACCAACCAGCCAGTATTTTTCAGGCAGTAGCATTGGATTTGCACTGATGCCCTACTCTCTCTGCAACCAGATTCCTCTTGCCATATACTTAGGATGGGGTCATCTATGGCCATGATATAAGCCAGTTGTTCTGATGGGGGATTTAACTAGTTACCATGGCTGCTGGTGTTACCTGAATCAACCACAAATGTAAGCACATTTAATCTCAGATACCTTTCTGCATGGGTAAAAAGGGTTGCGTATTACACGCATGCTTCTGATACCACAGGGAGGTTAGAGTCTTTTCTATGGCACTAAAGAACATAATACACTAGAGTTTTGGCCAAAAATAAATCAATAAATAAAACAAAATATAAATTCCTTCACAGTGACAGAGAAAACACCATTTTTGCTGTGTTTTTTTTTAAGTAGAGAAGAAATAGTCTCTTATTCAGTTCATCTTCTTTATTCAGCCTTCTCTTTGTCTCGTAGAAATCACATTGTCGTGACTACTGATAATTCATGTGTTGACTCTTGATAACATTGAGCTTGACAATAAAAAACTTTCAATGGGAGATGGATCATTTTGTCTCAAAGAGCCAAGAACTGATTCCTTAAAAGATTGAGATAATTATGAACTTCCATTGATAAAATCCAGAAAGACAAATTTTTCCTATTATTTTCCCATTGAGTCCAATGTGGAAGTGGCATCCTTTCTCACAAAACAAGAGGGCAAAGATAGTGTCACTATCAAAGATATTTCACTTACACCACTGTTCGCAGCCATGAATAAGCCCAGGTACAAATCCTCAGGGTCTCTATGAAAATATGGTGGCAGGAAATGAATGGGAGTGGAGGTCTCAGTGTATGGCAGCACCCTCCGCCTGACGTGTTGAATTATTTGCGTTCAGCAGTTCAGAGGCTGTTGCTCAGTGAGGAACGTGATTGTCCCTCCACAGCGCAAAGAGCGGGGGCCATGATTTCCACCTGCTTCCTCCCGTGCCTCCCTCAGCCTGGCCCCTGCAAGTGGGTCTCACTAACGCGCTACTGAGTCCCCTGTGGTTCTCCCTGCCTTCCTGGGCCAGGTAGCGCTGTTACTTTCATTTCAGGAGACGCTTGTCTTCCACGAGCTCATGCTCTATCACAGGCTCGCTGTCCTTTCTTTCTAGTGCTTTCTCTGGGTCATCACATCCATTTCCGGGCCTTCAAACATTCACCAGGAACAAAGAACCAGCACCCACCTCCCTTCTGAATTCCAATTCTCTCTCCAATAAGCTCCTGGACCCCTCCACCTGGAAATTTCTCTGCCACTTCAAGTTTACATTCAAAATGCCCCAATAGAAATTATTTATCTTCCTGCTCTAAATTTCTCCATTCTCTATCCTTACACTCAGAATCCATAAACCACAAAATTATCCTTAACACGCCCTTCTCCCCTGCTCCACATTCACTCACCAAATCCTATAGATTCTGCCTCAGAAATTATTCCCCAACCCAGCCCCTCCTCCGTCCCCATAGCCTCTGCCTCAGGTCAGCCCCTTCATTTTTCTACCACTGCTGCTGCCCCCAGTGCACCCCACGTGGCTCCCCACTATCCTCACACCAGATGAGATGTGCTGCTTGGGCAGATGGGGGAGGAAAGCCAGTCAGACCTGTGAGTCCAAGCGGATGGGAGCCAGAAAAAGAACAAAGGCTCCTTGGGGGGTTCGTTTGAATGGAAGATACAGTTATGGGTCCTCAGCAAGTCCTGCCTCTACTAGTGGCCAAGCCGATCCCCAGCTGCTCCCAGGGTTGTACACGGCTTCCTTCCTACACTTGCTTCCTGGTGGCCATATAATGAGTTGCCCAAAACTACTACTTTGGTTCCATCACTTTCTGGACCCCAGTCTTCGCAGATTCCCCATTGTCTGCAGAGGCCCTAGCACACAGCTCATTCCCAGGTACTCTAGGACACTTATACTCTCTCTTCTAGCCTTGCTCTCCAGCTTACCTCCATTTAGCTAAAATAATCTCTCTCCTCCACCATACAAAACTGGTGACTTTGATTTTCCAGTTACTGAAGTTTTGCCCGTGGCTTTTCTGCTCCTAGAACCCCGCCTCTACTTCCTCAAAGCTGTTTGTATTGATCACCCTCAATTATTCATTTGTTCAACCAACAGTTCCTGAGATCCCACTAGGGGTCAACTGGATTCCAGCAAAGAAGACAAATCCATCACCATGAGGTGTTCCTAATCGGCCAGAACGACAGACGGGCAGAAAAGGTAGCTACGTTCCCAGGCGACCAGTTCTGCAATGGTGCTACCAAAGGGTGTCCTGGCGGCATCCCTCAGGGAATCCCTCCTAGCTCACCGTCACAGAGGCGGTCCGGTTGCCTTGTGGAGGACACATTTCTCTCTTCTGAACTCCAAGGATGCGGCTGTCCACTTTGGGTGCAATCACTCATCTGGAGCGCTTTGTAATCACACACCTTCCAAGGTCCCACTTCTGAAGACTCTGTTTTAGTAGGTCTGGGGTTGGGCCTAAAAATAAGCATTTTTAAAGACCCCTCAGTGATTCTAATATAGATGAGGCCACAGGTACAGCTGGAAAACTTTGCCAAGGTGTTTAGTGCTTTTGCAACTCACAAAACATACCAGATACTGCTTTGTGATCTATAGGCTTACATGTATAGCTTATATAATTTGCTAAATAATAGTTGTTTAAAAGTAGGGCCCTTTTCTAATATCTTTCTATTCCTCCATAGCTCAAGAACAGTGCATGAATAATTGCATATCATCTGTGCCTTCATAAGTCTTTAATAATCTTGGTAAGAATCCTTTTTTGTGTTCGAATTTTTATAATAATTATATATTGCTTTCATAAAGGTAGTGAACCCAAGTCTGAGTTGAGCCTGGGAAATAAAAGAGGAAGACTAAACTGGGATTAATAATCTCTATTGTTTTCTCCTACAATTCTCTTCCTGTTCTCAGGAGAGGCTTGTATACTATTCCCTGACAGTCCCCACTTCCCTGAGCTTCCAGCTCTCGTCTTCTCGCTGCTGAAATCATTAACCTCACTTGTACAGCATTAGCCCTGCTCCAATCTGGAGATTCTAGAAAATTCTGGAATCTAAAACAACTCCAGATCCTGGGCAGGGGAATTCTAAGGATCTACTCTTGAACAGGCATGTTTTGTACCTCAGAATCCAGCAAGATGCAGCCTGGTGGCTGTAATAGGACAGGGTAGGTTATGAGGCATCAGAGCCCAGAGCAAGACAAAACTGTTCCCCAAACTGGACCAGGATGGGGCCAAGCCCGTCTCCAGGGCTGTGAGGGCATCCACCATGGCAGGGGCCCTGCTCTGAAGCAGGTGCCATTGCAGGGCACACTCACGTGCTCAGGGTGGGCCCAGCGAAGCAATAGGGACTCAGAGATATGGTCAATAGTCAGTTGGTGGATTGATAGTCTGTTGGTGGATAAAGGGTCCCTAGACTCTGGGCTGGGTTTGAGGAGCTTTTCTTACAGGGTCTGTGCTGATAGGTAATTTAGCTGGACAGGGAAACAATATAAGAATCCAGTTATCAATTTCGGGCATCAGGAAATACACCACAGCTTCAGAGCAAAGCTAGTTTTGATATTTGAACAAGCCTAGAAAGGAGGAGGGACATATGTAGAGGTCCGAGGTTTGGAGAGGCTTCAGAACGCATCTGTGGCGATGATGCTCTTTACAGGATTCAGAGAGCAAACAATGTCCTGTCACAGGGATGAAGGCGAATGCACAGAGGGTAAACCAGGAGGCCCTGGATGCTCTCCTGGGCCTGAAGGCCAACTGCTGCCTTAAATATATGACATTTCTTTACTATAAAAATGGCATTCTTCCTTATCCCCACATGCCCTGATTCACGCTATCTGAAAGTTGGAACCAATCACCAGGTGTGCCTCTTCAGAATATATGCTAATCAAAATGGGGACATGGGATGAGAAACAAAGTTAGTTATGAACAAGAGCCCCAATTCATTCCCTTGGGCAATATTTCCTTTTCATAGGAATTTGGTGGAAGTGAGAACCTTCAGAAGCACTGAATTACCAGGCCACTGATGTGAGCTAGGGCTTCAGATAGTCTCTTATTTTAATTTCTAGAACAGAATTCCAAAGGCAGGTCCACTGGCGATGCCAAAGAAAATTAAAAAATGAAAAGCTCATCATTTGGTAGTTACGAATGTGAAAGCCCATGATGGTTCTTTCTAGTTTTTATTGGCAGGTTATATTGGCCAGACCCTGTGGTGGGATTTACTTTTGTTAATGTCAGAATAGGAGTATTCATTTATTTTGGGTGGAAGTGTTCTAACATTGCTCTAAAAATTATGCTGGTCTATCATCCTAGGGTGTAGGTCACCAAAACACCCCCTTCATGGCTCCCCATGGTGGCTCACATGGCTCATGGATTCAGGATGGATGTGCCCCCATACCTCGCCACATCCCAATTCAGCTCATGCAATTTTATATAATCTACTTATTCTCCCCTCCCCTCCCCTTCTCAGTGGCAATAGGGGGTTCCTGGTCTTTCCTTCTCCTACTGTATCTTTGAAATTATATCAGTGTGGTTTTTGCTTTACATTTCCTTTAAGATGTTTGTTTGTGCTAAAGAACTCAGAGAATTTTTTTCCTCCCGGGGGATTAACATTTTAGTAAGAGTTGAATAATAAAACTGGATTGTAAAAGCCTGTCAAAAATGTAGTGGTGCGTGTCTTCCTTCTCATAATTGCCTCCGTATGAGTAGGATTCAACTTTGTTGTTGTTTTGTTGTTCCAAAGTGAAAACAGGCACTTTTTCTCTGCCAGACCGCCAGGATGGGTGTCAGGTAGGAAATGACCTGTGATGCCTTATAAAATGTAAATTCTAATTTTCTAGATAAAAAGGAAGCTGTGGAACAAAGTGAGGTGGGGCATTAATGAGTGGCCCACCAGGACCATTTGAATGTTTCTTTAATCTTTTGTGCATCTCACACCCCTTTGAGAATTTGACGCAATCACATACATATACAAAGACATAAAGTGTGGAGACAATTTCAGAAGAACTGCAGCTTCCATAGCCCTTAGGGTAACAAGATCCTTGTGGGATCATCAAAATGTTCTCCCCTCCTTCTGGTTCAATTTTAATCCAGAAGTTAGAAGAAATGAGTGAAACTTAGATTCCATTTAAGCCACAAACATATAATGATGCTCTGTGTTCTGCTAAGCACAAAAGAACCCAGAAAATATTTATGACCTTATTCCTGCTTTCTGGGGCTTGGGAAGACAACACAAACTTACATGGGGTACCTTTCAGTAAGACAGTACAGAGTATGGTACAGGTGAGGGGCGCGTCAGGCCTTCAGGAGAGGTTAGCCAACAGTTTAATCAAAGATTTCACAGAGGAAGAAGAATTTGTTACACTTGAAAGGATCTGTAGGGCTTACATAAACAGAAGGGAGATGTGATGACATTCCGTATAGACATTATGGAGCAGGAGCGAGAATATGAGCTTAATATCTGATATATCTGGGTTTGAACCACCATTCCGTTGCTTCAGGTTCTCTAACCATGCTAAGTTTACATAATATCCCTGCATTTAAGTTTCTTTGTCTTTGAAACAGGCATATTTGTAGAATGGATGGGAGTAATAAGGGAGATAATTTTTATTTTTATTTTTCTGCCCCACAGTGAGATAACTTTTTCTTAAGTATGTGGGGCAGTGTCAAGAAAGCAAAATCTACATCTCATTTGTTTGCTATCATATCCCAAGAGCATTACCCAGAGACCTGCACATAGGAGGTGCTTGGGTAAAAGTTGAATGGATGAGTCAGTGAATGAACAAATGAATAAAAACAGTTGAGCAGTAGGTAGTGTATGACAATACATAATTTTTTTCAAATATATTGTTATAAGTAAAATTATAGCTATAGCTATAACTAAAATGCATTCATATTCTAGATTATTCAGGGACAAACTCCCCAATTTCTGGGTTATCTAGGTCCTTCATGGCTTTTATCTCCAGCTTCACAACTCTAGCTGATTTTAGAATTCTTTTTCCTTTGTCTTTGGTTTCCTGTTTTCAGCAGTTAATATGATGTCTCTAGGTGATATTTCTTTGTATTTATCCTGCTTGGGGTTCACTGAACTTTTTGAATCTGCAGGTTGATGTTTTTCATCAGTTTTAGAAATGGCTTGGCTAATACTTTTCAAATACTGCTTCTGTCTTATTCTCTCTCTCCACTCCAAGTCTTTGATTACTTACACGTGAGAACTTTTCACTGTCTCATGTATCTCTTTACCTCTTTTCTGTTGTTTCCAATTCTTTGATCTGTGCTTCAGTTGAACATTTTTTATTAATTTGTCACTAACTTATATTTTTCTGTATCAAATATACTATGATAGCCATTCAATGGGTTATTATATCAGCAGGTTTTTCAGTTCTAGAATTCTCATTTTATTCTTTTTAATAGATGCCAAATCTCTAGGGCCTGTTTCTATTGCCTGTTTTTTCTCTTGATTTTCAATCGTGTTACTTCATATTGGGCTTGTAACAACCTCTTACCTAATGTGACCACTTCTGATAGACAAACCCTTCACAGGTCTCCAGGTATTTATAATGTAGTAGAAGCTTCTTTCCAAAAATCACAAAGACAAATTATGAAAACATTTCTAAATGAACAAATATTATTATCTGGTTAACACCATCTAGGGGTCCTAAGGTTCTGAGGCATTTCCTTTAATCAACATCAGTTCAACAAGTGTTTGAGACCCTAGTATGTGCCGGCACTCTTCTTGTACCACAGATGTTTTAGGGGTCGGGATAAGGTCTCTGTCCTTATTGAACTCACATATTTATCCTTACGGAACTTGAAAGACAGCAAAAATGAAACAAAAAGTAAATAGCAAGAAAACAATCAGAGACTCATGAGTGTTCTACTGATAATTAAAATAGAATGACATGATAAGTAGTAATTTAGTTGGCTACTTCATACTGGATTGTTAGAGAAAGATTCTTCTGGAGAAGGTGACTCTCAAGGTGATAACTGAATGACAAGGAGCCAGCCATACACTTATGGGAAAAATCACTTGAGTCAGAAGGGAGAACTAACACAAGGGGCCCTAAGAGAGGAATAGGTTGGCATGTGTGACAGTTAATTTTATGTATCAACTTGACTGGGCCACAGTGTATTTGATTGCCTCAATATGTGGTTAAACATTATTTCTGGGTGTGTCTGTAAGGGTGTTTCCTACAGGTTAGCATTTGAGTCAGTAGTCTGAGTAGAGAAGATTGTTGTCTCCAATGTGGGTTTGCATTATCCAATCCACTGAGGACCTGCATAGAACAAAAGGGCAGAGGAAGGGAGAATTCACTCTCTATGCTGGACTACATGAGCTGGATTGGTTTTCTCTTGTCCCCAGACTACGATTTACCTCATCAGCATCCCTAGTTCTTAGTGTATATTCTAGCCTGAATCTTAAGGCCTATTGGCTTTCTTGGGTCTTCAGCTTGCAAATAGATCATGGGAGTTCTCAGTCTCCATAACCATGTGAGCCAATTCCTTATAACAAATCTCACAAACATAAATGAAGTACAAATATAAATATACTATTGGTTCTCTCTGGAGAGCCCTAACATAGGCGTGTTAAAGGAAAGGAAAGGTCAGAGTTACTGGAGGGAAATAGGAGACGTTGAAATCGAAAGGAATACGGCAGCAGGCAGAGACAGGGGTCATATCACTTGGAGCTTTGAAGTCAGAGTAAGGAGTTCAGATTTATCATAAATGTGATAAGCCACTGAAATGTGCTAAACAGGAGAGGAACAGAGTCTGATTTATATTTTTAAAAGCTCACCAGCTTTTTGTGAGGAAAGTAGTTTATAGAGAGGTAAGATTGAAAGCTGAGAAACACATTGGGCTATAATTGCAGTGGTCTTCCAGGAGAGGGAGGGTGAGGGCTTGGATGAGGATAACAGGAGTGCAGAGGAACATGGATGGAAAGACTCAGGATAGATTTTGAAGGTAGAGTCCCTGGACTTCCCAATGGCTGGATGTCAGTGGGGGGAGGAGGGACAACTAGAGATAACACCTAGATTTCTGGCTTAAGCAACCAGTTGACAGTAAAGCCACCCCACTGATTGGGGAAAATTAAGGAAAGCTAATTGGGAGGTCAGTGGGGTTGACTGGAAATTCTGCACTGACCATGTTAAGTGAGAGATGTATACTCACCATCCAAATGGTTACAGCAAAATACATACTTTGGTACCCGCACTTGGCATTCCAGAGAAAGATGAGGCTCCAGATAAAGACCTGGAAAGCATTCACATGCAGACCATTTGAAGCCTTAGGACTAGAGAAGACTCCTCCTGTATTTCATGGCCAAGTCAAGAGTACCTGGAAACATACACCTTGGACTGGAAGAGACATTAAAGGTCCTCTAGTCCAATCGTACTGTTTTATAAACAGAGAAAATGAGACCTGATGGGGTTAAGCACTTTCTTCATAGTCACATCATTCATCACACTCTGGGATTTCATTACTGGCTCAGCACATTTTTATTTACCTTCTGCTTCTAAACTAGTACAACTTAACTCCAAAGTCATGACAAATATTTGTTGAAAAAAGATAATTACACTCTGCAATATTGGATTGTAAATGATCAAAAAAGTTAAAAAAGAAAGGAGCCACAAATATATTGCTTTAAAAATATTTTGCTACAATTTGAATTCAAGTAAAGAAGCAGCTTGGCTGGCAGACTGGTTGGCTCCTTGAAAAATGAATTAGCAGAGACATTTTTATCTAGAATTTACTGTAGCTGATGCAACCTTCTTTATACGAGAAGGCTTTAAATTAAAGACCAATTGTTTCCTCATCATATAGAGGGAAAAAAACATAGCAATGTAAAATCCTATTTACTGGGTTGTTAAATTGGGTAGTAAAACTCCATAGACCTCTGGGTTTTACACACACACACACACACACACACACACACACACACACACGCACGCGCACACACACATTTACAATTTTATTAGATAAACCGCACCTGTGTGTTCTGTGGCTAAAGTGAAGTGGTCTAGAGGGAAGCTGAGAGATCCAAAGGAACACCCCGGGCATTTGTGTTGGCACACTTAGAGAAAAGTGAAAGAGACAAAAGTTGAAACTAATGTTAACTGCAAACAGATTTAGAAGAAACGACTTGATCTAGTCACTGCAGACAAAAAGATATGGCCGTCACTGGTCAATAATTCATTTTATCGAAGTACCTCTGGCATGCTTATGAAAGTCTCGATAGCTGTAGAAGATATTCCAAATGCTATGTTGCAGATGTTATTTTGCCTGAGAGGCTTTTTGAGAAAAAAGCAACAGTCGTGCTTTTCCCCTGCCTGTGTCCAGTAAACTCTGCTACCAATACCATAGACAACCACAAGCACCATTTAACCTGTGTGAGCTTCAGTTTCCTCATCAGTAAAATGAAGCAGGTGATTGCTTGAGAATCCCCAGGGTCTCTGAAATCATACTTCCAAGATTTGCCCAGGCCAAAATCAACAAAAAGAAGAAAATAAATCCTAGATAATGTGAGACTAATTAATTTTTTTCTATGCTTGGGCAGAGCTGCGACCAGCCACTTGAGACGCCATACAATCTAGACCAGCCCCCTTTCTTTATGCCCCAAATTAAAATACATTTACTTTGGTATTTTATCCAGGTTTGAAAGTAGGAAAGACCCTTTGAGAAATAAAGTCATCCTCTCTAGTAACTACAACATACAAATCTATCTTCGAACATGATCTCAGATGAATTCTTCAATGTAAATATAAATGACGGATTTTGTTCAATGCATTATTAGATGTAGATGTATGTAGAAGACTGCTTAATGTGCAGACCTACTCTGATGTTAGGTTGGTAAGCAAGAGACCACATGTCAAAACCAGGGCTTGTACCCTTTTAGTAAGAAGGACCTTCTCTCCTATTTTCCTGAAGCCACTCTGTGAGGTCTGCAGGGGTTGCTGCCATACCCGTGACTGGTGGCAGAGTGGAAGAGGCGGCTTCTGCCGGCTGATGGCCCACTCAAGTCTATGGCCTCTCGTCCCATAACGTCCTTAGTTCTGTTGATTTTCTGCCTCTGGAGGAAAATTACACTCAGCATCAACCCTGATTCCCTCTGTCACCACTAAGTATTGACCCAATTTGAAATTAACTCAAATGATACAGGCCAACTGCTAAAGTGGGGAACTGCCTTATTTTCCAGGATTTGGGGCAGTGGCAGAACAGGAAATATTCCTGATTTTATTATTATTCTTTTCTTTAGCAACCATGGTTACTTTACTATTGTATCCCCAAGCAAGTAGCACAGTGCCCTTGCTTATACTTTAGGTATGTAGTAAGCACATCATATTTTGTTGAAAGTGGAGTGAATAAATGTATGAATGAGTGGACACCCTTATAGTCTAGTAAAGAACTTTATATGATTTGAAAGTGTAAAGAAGGATTGCATACACAGTTCACTTAAAAATTTCCCAAATTGACTCCACATCATGTGTAATCAGGGGAATGCAAATTAAAACATCAATGAATGGAATACCACTATACACCTAATAGAATGGCCAAAATCTGTAACGCTGACACCACCAGACGCTGGTGAGGATGTGGAGCAACAGGAACTCTCATTCATTGCTGGTGGGAATGCAAAATGGTGCAGCCACTTTGGAAGACAATTTGGCAGCTTCTTACAAAACTCAGCATGCTTTTGCCATATGATACAACAATTTTACTCCTTGGAATTTATCCAAAGGAGCAGAAAACTTATATCCACCCAAGCACTTGTGCATGGATGTTTACAGCAGTGTTATTCATAATTGCCAGAACTTGGAAGTGACCAAGATATCCTTCAGTAGGTGAATGGATAAATAAACTGTGATATATTCAGACAATGGATGACATTCAATGTTAAAAAGAAATAAACTATCAAACCATGAAAAGACATGGAAGAAGCGTAAATGCATATGACTAAGTGCAAGAAGACAGTCTGAAAATGCTATTTCTGTATGATTCTCTGGAAAAGGCAAAACTATGGAGACCGTGAAAAGATTGGTGGTTTCCAGGGGTTGGGGGTTGAGATGGGCCTGAATAGGCAGAGTGCAGAGGATTTGGGGGTACTGAAACTACTCTGTATGGTGGGCATGTAGGGACCGAGGCAGGCTGCGCCAAGATGTGCCATGTGACATCGGATTATTTCAGTGTTGAGTACAGTCAAGGCCCAAGAGAACAATCAAGGCCCAAAAGACAGAAAGAAACTTTGACCTCCTACCCCTCAACTGCATAAAAAGAATTTAGACAGTGGACATCCCCTGGAGGAGAGCTATCACCTTAGATAGCCCTCTTATAATGTAAACTAGGTGTGGTAGACAGGGTGGGATGTGGTGAAGTCTGTTAAAATTCTTCTCGGTGCCCCCTGTTGTTTCTGTGGGGCCCAGCAAGTATTTTATTTACCAAACATTTACTCTTTTCATGTTCCTGTGAATTGCTTCCCTTTTCCTTTGAAGTCTCAGACCACTAAACCCTTCTCCTTAGTTCAGTGACATATTCTCTTTCTTATTCTCCCTGTCTTTGGAACCCCTCTCTGTGGTTTCCCTGTATGTATGTAATGAAACTTTGGTTTTTTTCTCCTGTTAACCTCTCATGTCAATTTGATCCTTAGACCAGCTAGAAGAACCTTGAGGGGTAGAGGTAATTTCTTCCTCCCCAGTAGACAATGTCATCACACATTTGTCCAAAGCCATAGAGTGAGCCCTTCTGTAAAATGTGGGCTCTGGGTAATGATAAAGTGTCGGTGCAGATCTATCCATTGTAACAAACATCACTCTGGTGGGGGATGTTGGTAATGGGGGAGGCAATACATGTGTGGGGGTGGGGGTACATGGGTGATCTTTGTACCTTCCCTTCACTTTTCTTGTGAACTTTAAGCTGCTCTATAAAAAGTCTACTTTGAAAATTAAAAAAAAAATTTTTTAATAATATTCAGAAAAGAGGAATGAAGTGAAATGGTTTTCTATACTACCTTTTCCCAATTTAAACGCAGAGCCCACTGTAGGCCCTCAGGTTCCGCTCAATTAAACTGCAGGAAGCAAAAACATCTGTTTTACTACAAAGGCTGTTCTTTTTCCATATTACTGTACCACCTCCCTTATCCAGGAGTCTCCTAAAGTACAGTGTATACCTATCTCTTCTTAAATGGAAAACACTGAACATGAAATAAACTTGATGACTCAAAGATGTAATCAGGAACCTAACTTCCAGGGTAACGGAGATTCCATGCCGCAGTATGTAGGACTATTTGACCAAACATAAAGTGACCCCTCATTGCTACAGTTCTTGAATCCTTGGGTCTGGTTCTTTTTCTCTCTCATCCTTCATTACCTGCAATCATGTTAATGTCTAGAATCCTCTTGATCTCCTTCAAATGCGTTGTTTGTAATCTTCTGTGGGCTGAGAAACTAAGTAACCAGGTTTTTCAGGATCATTTCTAAAATGGGAAAAGACAGTTGCTGAATGACAGAATAAGAAGATGGAAATGAAATGCATGAGCTTAGTGAATGAGATCAATGGCATTTATTTCAACTTCTCAGAGGCCTTTTTCTTTGAGCTGTGTTCTCTGTGACTGACATTATTGGAAAAATGACCTCTGGGTAGGTGAGTTATTACTTCAAATAGGCATTGTTTCCTTTAAAAAAAATTAGAATGGAAACTAATATGGTATGCTATTTTCTTTGTAGAATGGATTCTTTGTTTAAAACTAAGTGAACAAAACACCCAACAATAAAAAAAAGGTGAAGCGATATACTCTGGGAAAGAAGACTGAAAGTGAGTACAATACATGAATAGCTAAGTTGATAGGAAAATAAATGTTGTTTTGCTCATCATGTTGGAGAGTCAATGAGCAGCGAATGAACTTCAGAGTAGCAGGGCCAATATTCATTTAGATGCCCTGTGTAATTAAAAATAAGTTCCAAACAAAACAAAGCCAGAGCGGTAAGCACATGCCTAGAAAGGTTACATATGCAGGGGAACAAACTGGTGTGTATATAGATTTGTGAAATGTGCTTGTGAAACATCAATAGCTCATTAATGGAGAGGATGAGGAAGAAGTGTCTTTTTTCAGAGTAGGTTCCAGTGTTTTAAAATTCTGTAATTTAAAGTATAGTAAAGAATTTGAAAACAGAAACTTCTGGTAAAATATTTAGAACACCAAAATAGTAAGAAAATTCCTAAAAGCTCAGATGTTTACACACTTGGTAATTGTTTAATAAAGAGTTAGTGACCTTTCTCTGGTTTTAATGCTGCTGGTTCTTCACCTGAATCATGACAAGTGCATTTCCTTTACGTCCCTTCCTTCTCAGAACTTCTTAAAACTCTCTTCAGGTGGCCATGAAGGATATTTTTTCATGGACTATATGCAGCTTCTTATCTTTTAACTATTGTCTTGGATTCTAAACCCTACTTTGTATAGCAAGAGATGTTAAGTAGGTCTCATCTTGTATGCCAAACCCTATCATTTGACAGGACCTTCCTAGAGTGTTACATTTAGAAAGTTTCTGGGCTAACATTTGTGCTCAGCAGGAAGGAATGTAGTGGTTGGTCAATGATGTCTGCCACGGGCAAGATAGAAGTGATGGGAATATGCATGCCAAAAAATTGCCCTCCCACTCCACTCCTGCCTACGGTGAACCAAGAGAGGCCTGCTTCAGGCTAATCTTCTCTTTGGCACTGGACTCCGTTGTTTAGAAGACCAGCTACCGCCATCCCCTGCGTGGGGAATATGCAGTTATTTTGTTTCTGCATTTGAAGAGGATGGTGTTTCTTGGCCACTTGGTGGGTAGATTATATAAAATGGGGAAATAATTTAAGGCGACTGAAGAGTACTTTACACAAATATCCTTTTAATATGACCAACACAGTCACATGGACACACACACACACACACACACACACACACACACACACACACACACGAAAACAAAGCCGATGTCCCAATGAAGATTTTCTCCATTTCTTAACCAAGCTCCTAATATAGTTAGAATCTCTCTTCATGATTAAAAAAAAAAAAAATGAATCAGAGAAAGCAAGTTTACAACCAGATTATGAAGGAGGGGAAAGACTGACAACATTGATCAGTAAATATTATGATTTATTGCAAAGTATCAAATTATCCATCTAATTTCATAACTTGAAGGTAAATGCCTGAAGACTAAGTGGAAGGGAACAAACTCTTTAGAAGAAATCAAAGGAGGAAAGAAAGAAGAAAATACTAGATGCTTAGTCATTCAATGATGCTGGGTTCTTGCCCTCGGGAGGTTGCTGTCCAGTGGGGATTGTTTCCCATGCATGTGGCCAAGGCGTGGAGAACTACCAGCTAGGGCCTGCCGACCTTTTCTGGTTAAAAAAATGAAACAACTGTATACAGGTGTTTTAAGGGTGAAATCTCCTCCTGTCTTCTTTTTGACAGTCTTTCTCACGATCTTGTTATGCTCTGGTAAGTGGAAGTTCTTCTAAAGTCCTTCTGGAAGTCTAGCAGACTTTCCCTAATGACCACCAAGATGCACTTTTGGATACTCAGAAAAGTACAAAATAATTATATAAGAGTATAAACATTTAAGCAAATTAAACTCTTGCTCTCGGCTGTGCTACTTAAGTGGGCTTTCTGATGGGCGGTTTCATTTGTGATGACCTCTCTTTTCGACACTTATTATGTTTTGCTTAATAGTGTTGGCCACTGATGACTAGCAAAAATGTATGTTCAGCAAGACTGGACCTGATTTCAAGGGAGGAGTATCACAAGGGATTTTAGAAGTCAGTTGTACTGTACCTGAGGCACCTTCATGGAAATAGTCGAGGAAACAAGAGCGAAGACCAGCAGGTGATGGGGAGCGGTAGGAACGATCTGATGTCATGAAGGGCACCATGAATATTGCTGCAGCCCAGGAAGGAGACGAACCATGGTGGGAGGTTTATGTTCTTTCTGGGATCTTTGGAAAGAACAGGCATGAGATTGGCAGCATGGCCATGTGTGATGCTGGACACACAACTCCGTAGGGACTGGGCTCCACTCTCCTCTGGTATTGTTTGGGTAGCAGTACTATGTCTAGAAAAGCAACCCTCATAATAAATAAGCTTATGAGCAACATGGTAATTCAAAGTAGACGTACAAAGTTTTTTTTCCAGTTTGTTTTGACAAATAGAACATCTTTGGCCTACTTTAATAAATGTATTTTAAAATGTAGTGTAACTTACATGTTTCATTAATTATATATTCAACTCCCTAATGGCTTGAAAGCAGTTTATTTTTTGAAAGTGGGTTTAATATTTTCCTCTCAACTATTTTAAACCATTCATTTCCATAACAAACCCTGTAATGCAAAAGTAATCTCTGAGCCGATCTCTGACCAAATCATGACAAATTTTAAATAATCAGTATCTAAATTAGTATACACATCAGTGTCAGTCATTAATAATCTCTTTGCAAAACTGCTCTTTTTCTGTTTAAAAGAGATTTAAAAAAATTGTGTTTTGGTTAGTTAGGATTTAAACCAGGAAATGGGATATATGATCCCTTTAAAGAAGATAGTCTGCTCTGCTTTCGAAAGCCATTTGTATTCTGTTCTGGGTTAGAGACGGTTACCAAGGAGACAGCTCAGCTTCACCAGTAGGCTTCCAGGATCAGGAGTCGAGTGGGCTCTCAGGAAATGTCTGCAGAAAGAAAAGGAAGGAGAGAAAGAAAGAAGAAAATATAGAAGGAGGGATGGGAGTAGAAGGGAGGACAGGCTTTTCCTATGAGGAAAGAACATCATGAAGGTTAGTTTCCAGTGTCGACTTGGGTCTCTAGCCACAGTACCCAGATATTTGGTCAAACACTACTCTGGATGTTTTGTGAAGGTATTTTTTAGATGAGAATAACATTTAAATCAGTAGGCTTTGAGTAAAACAGAATACGCTTGGTAATGTGGTGGGCCTCATCAAATCAGTTGAAGGTCTCGATTGAAAAATGCTGACTGTTGCCTAAGCAGAGAGAATTTCCTCCGAGACTGCCTTCAGAGTCAAAGTGCAGAATCAGCTCTTCTGGAGGTCCCACTCCTGCTGTACTACCTTTCCTCTCCCAGCCTGCACCTGTGGCCTCACGTGGAGTTCCATATTAGAACTTGCAGGAAGAAAACTCGGGCCTTGTTTGTAACAGCTCAGCATGCTGTGCAGACACTGCGTGAAAGTGCACGGCTGCAGCACAGTCCCCTTTCTGGGACATCCCCAAAGGGTGTGGTGAAGTGAAATCCTCCCGGTGGGCAGAAGCCAGAGCAGGGCCCCTTCTTGATCATTTTGCTTGGAAGGAAGAATGACCAGATGTACAGTTAGATACAGATTCACGGCCTGTGGCCACAGGAGGTCTTTGGTTTGACTTGAAAAGAACATGACTGGAAAACTGACCAGAAGAGGTATGTAGACAGACATTTCTGAATGGGTAAAAATCATGAAGATATCTGTGTCCCATGTGAATGCCCACAGAAGGGTAGCCCCAGCACAGGAGGCTGTGACTGATTGAGTGGCTAGGAAGACTTGCTCTGTACGCACCTGTCAGACTCTTTCCCCCCACCAGCCCTGTCATTGCCCAATAGGTTCAAGAACAAAGTGGCCCTGATAGCAGGGTTGGAGGTGAGGCATGGACTTGACAACATGGACTTCTGCTCTACAAGGTCAGCCTGGCTCCGGCCACTGCAAAGTGTCTAGTCTGCCATCGGCAGAAGCCAACAACACTGTGTTTCTGATGTGGCACCATTCCCTGGAGTGATCAGTCAGCTACCTAGTTGATTCCATTGACCATTTCCCTCATGGAAGGGGAAGTATCTACTGGCAATAACACTCTGGATATGGGTTGCCTTCCTCACATGCACTGCTACTGTCCAAATTACCATTCTTGGACTTATGGAATGACTTATCCACAGTCATATTTTACACAGCATTGCTTCTGGCAAGGAACTTCCTTCAAAGCAATGGAAATGTGTCAATGGGCCAATTCCTATCGGAATTCACTGGTCCTACCACATTCCTCACCATCCCGAAGCAGCTGGCTTGGTAGAAGGGTGGATGGCCTTTTGAAAACTCAGTTATAGTGTCAACTAGGTAGTAATACCTTGCAGAGTTGGGGTAGGGTTCTCCAGGAGGCTGTATATGCTCTGAATCAAAGTCCAGCATATGGTGCTGTTTTTCCCCCAGCCAGGGTACACAGCTCCAGGAATGAAGGGGTGGAATGGAAGGAGCACTACTCACTATGACCCCTAGTGACCCACTAGCAAAAGTTTTGTTTCCTGTCTCTAAGATCTTATGTTCTGAAGGTCTTAAGAGAGAGGAGTGCTTTCACCAGGAGACACAGACTGACTCCACCGAACCGGAAGTTACGATGCCACAGGCCACTATGGGCTCCTCATGCCCCTGAATCAACAGGCAAAGAAGGGAGTTGTGCTGATTGGAGTGACTAATCCTGGTTATGAAAGGGAGGTCGCACTGGCACCCCACAATGGAGGTAAGGAAGAGCATGTCAGGAATACAGGAGATCCCACAGAGAGTCTCTCAGTATTACCATGCGTTGAGATTACAGGGGATGGAAAACTACAACAGCTAGTCCTACCAGGACTGTTAATGGCCCAGACCACTCAGGAATGAAGGTTTGAGTCATCCACCAGGTAGCGAACCATACTAGTTTAGGTGCTTGCTAAAGGCAAAGGGAATATGGGATGGGTAGTGGAAGAAGGTATTTATAAACACCAGCTACAACCACACGGCCAGTTACAGAAACAAGGACTGTAACTGTTGTGCATATTTCTTCCGTATTTTGTTATTAATATGTTTGTACGTGTATATGTATGTATTTATAGGGAGATAGATAAATATCAAATATCTTTGTTTTTTCTCTCATCCCTTTATCATGTAACATAAGGTATATTGACTTTGTATCATAGTATTTAAGTATCATTCACTTTATGTCACAGTATTTAAATTACGGGGTATCAAGGAGAAGAGTTAAATATCACCCAGGGAGTTTGCATCCTCTTCCAGGGAAAGGGTTAGTTCTGGTTATATGCAGAATAGTTGTTATCATGTTAGGTAGAGTTGCGACCTTGTTATTGTCTTTATTTGGGAATTAAGTATGGCTTAAGGTGCGTATAGGTGCCAGGTGGACAAGGGGTGGACTTGTGATTATTATTTTCATGTGTCAACTTGGCTAGGCTACAGTACCCAGATATTCTGTCAAACACCAGACTAGATGTTGCTGTGAAGGTATTTTTTAGATGAGATAAACATTTAAATCAGTCAACTTGGAGTAGTGCAGATTTGGGCCTTATCCAATCAGTTGAATACCTTAAAAGTAAAAAGACTGAGGTGCTGGTATATCCAGATGATGGAATATTATTCAGTGTTGAAAAGAAATGTGCTACCAAGCCATGAAAAGATGTGGAAGAACCTAAAATGCATATTATTAAGTGAAAGGAACCAGTCTGATTCCAACTACACGACATTCTGGAAAAGGCAAAACTGTGGAGACAGTCCAAAGATCAGTGGTTGCCAGGGGTTGGGAGTTGGGGGAGGGATGAATACATGGAGCACATAGGATTTTTAGGGCAGTGAAAACACCTTATGATACCATAAAGATGCATACATGTCATCATACATTTGTCCAAACCCACAGAATATAGAACATCAAGAGTACAACCTAATGTAAAGGATGGACTTTTGGGTGATAATCATGTGTCAGTGTTGGTTCATCGAGTGTAACAAATGTGCCCCTCCGGGGGGAATGTTGATAATGGAGGAGGCTATTCATGTGGGGAGGTAGAGGGTATGTGGGGAATTCTGTACTTCTCCCTTAATTTTGCTGTGGACCGTAAACTGCTATAGAAATGAAGTCTATTTACAAAAAGAAGACTGAGTAACACCAAGGCAGAGGGCATGTTTTCAGCAGACTGCTTCTAGACTGAAGATGCAACGTCAATTCTTCCTTGGGTCTCTAGCCTGTCAGCCTATCCCACACAGCCTCCACAATCACGAGCCAATTCCTTAAAATCTCTGTGTGTATGTACACATATGTGTGCATGTGTGTGTATGCATGTATGTGTGCGTATGTGTGTGTGTATGTGTAACTTGTTCTGTTTCTCTGGAGAACTCTAATATAAACACTATATAAAGTCACATTGTGCGCATACCCACACACACTACATGTCTATAGATGCTTTTTTGAACAGGTTGGAGAACTCTAATATAAACACCATATAAAGTCACATTGTGCACATACCCACACATACTACATGTCTAAAGATGCTTTTTTGAACAGGTTGTTGGTGCATGGAGAGAAAGTTGGTGCAACTCAAAGCTTGAACAGAAGCGATGTAGCAGCAAGCATCAGAGGTAAGGCTCTCCTGGTAAGAAGCAATCCCAGCCCCCAGTGGGTCTCAGAGTTTACCTGATGGTCTCAACCTTGCAGCGGGTCGGTGAGAGCAGCGAGTCCATCTGCACTGGAAAGTCCATTTCTTTAATCCTACCAGACCAAGAAGCAGACCCCATGCCAGTGACTCTGTGAGCCAGGAGCGTTGGGGAAAGGTATGGGGCTAGTCAGACTGAGCAGCCAGAAGTTTTGATTAGAAGTACATAAAGATTCTCATGGCTGAAAGAGAAATTCTCTAGGAAGCTTTAAGAATAAAGCAAAGATTAACACAGACTAATAAGATTCAAGGATGGAGGAGAAATGTAGCAAACATACTTACGTATATATTTTCTTTAGAAATATGCTCTGTGGGGCTATCTTCTTTGCTTTCTAATGTTTGTTATCTGTTTTAATAAAGAGATCCCTTCATGGTAAAAAAGATCATAATTAGGTTGTGAAATAAATTAACCTTTTGGTTAATCAAACCTTTGGGAGATCCAGATTTTTTAGACTCTAAAGCTCTAATGTAAGACTCGCTGGCTTAGCAAGCAGGCCCCTAATCATGTGCAAAGTACTAAGAGGAACTAAATCTTTTGAGTGGCAAGCTTACAAACTCAACCCCAAGAAGGGAAAGACATATCAGAGAACCAAAACAATATTAAGATTTCCATTTGTGTGAACTTCAAATGCTGTACCAGGCCTCCCTCTATTCCCAATAATTATAATAAAGTGACCCTTAAGATACTCTATCTAGGGTTGTGAATTTTTTCCAAGTATGAGGACTCTCTATATTTTCAGATTTTCCATAATCCCTATAGAATGGCAGCCATATTTTAGTATCTGAAGCAAACATACAGAGAGACAAGAAGATACTAAGAATTTGGAAGTTATTTTAAATGAATGTGCATATTATTACTCACAAACAACAGTGTACAGCTGGGAACAGTAGCACACACATGTGTGAATTCATGATTATTTAGTTAGGTGAGTACATGGATTCATAACTCTGTCAATGATTTAGGTAACGGGGTGCAAAGCCACTGAATAACCTAAACACCTTTAGGTCTCTGCACCTGTTCAGAGCAAACATAAGGTGCTCCCTTTGGACCCTGGTTTCTTATCATGGCTCCCACTGATGAGATTCTTGACTGGCTCCACTCACCTCCATTCTCTGTCCCAGTTCAAATCCACCCTTCACATCATGGACACTAAGATCTGGTCCTGCCACTTCCCCACTCAAATGTGCTCACGGCTCCTCATCACCAAGAGCTGGGATTCTCAAACTTGAATACTCAGTGGCCCCATTTGGAGGACTTGGTCAAACAGATTATGGGGCTCCATTCCCAGAATTTCTGACTCAGTAAGTCAGAAGTTTGCATTTCCAGCAAGTTTCCAGGTGATGGTGATGATGCTGGTCTGGGGACCACACTTTGAGAATCACTGTCCTATAGGGTAAAACCTAGACTTCTTAGTACATATAACAAAATAGGTCCTTTATGATCTGGATTCTGACATCTCAAGTCTCTCCTGCCTGGTCTTCCCTTTACCCTTTACCCTCTTGTCAAATTCCCACTCATCCTAAGCTTAAACATCACCTCCCTCTCAGGGCGCCCTCCAGGCAAAACTAATCAATCCACCCTTCAGGTTCCCACTGACTTGGTACACATCTCTCTCAGATGGAATGCTTCACATCTCTTTGGACTCATTTGCTTACACACATCTGCTCATCCACTAGACTGTGTGTCCCTTGAAGATGAGGCTTTGCTGTTTCCATCATAGTCTTTCCAGCACCAGAAGGTAGCAAGTGCTCAACAAGCATTTCTGGATGCTTTTCCATCAGTATAATTAGCAAACACACAACTTTTAAAAGACAGTGTCTCTAAGTCAGATGATGACCTTGCACCCTGCTGGCTCGCATCACCACGATTAGATGTTTGTCAGTGACTCAGAGCTCAAGACGCTGCTGTAGCAAAGAAAGTAGTATGTCATTAACACCCTGAAGCTATTTGTGGTCCTGATTAAAAAGGACATGTACATATATATACGTCATTATGCAAACAGAATGAAAAAACACTTAGAAACTTTGGGGGATTTACCACTAACTAGACTGGCACCAAACCAACCTGTGTTCATCTCTGAAATTCTGTATGGTTCAGTGAAAATCAGAGATAGGCCCACACTCATCCCAGCAGTGGAGCATCTAAGCAAAGGCAACTATAGTTGAGTGACCCTTTCCACATGCTTTTTATGAATTCCCAAATAACAGTGCTGAGAAACATTGCTGAGAACTCCCTAGTACTGGCATAATTGGATTATGGCAATACGAGCAAGAGGGACTTCTAAAATTTTTGAGATTCTGCATGGGCCATGAGGTGGAGAATCTCTAAGAATATCCAATATGGTTGCAAATGAAAAGTGAATTTTATGTGTACTGCGTCTTTGGACTATGTTTTAGAGTTGCCTCTGGAGAAATGGGTACAACTGAAAAGAAATACCTTCAAATGTAAACGATGTTATTACACAAAATCTATCATTCTTTTGTTGGCTCCTATATGACCTGTATGACGTATATCCTGGTGCCTACTCATTGACTTCTAGAGGATTTTTCTATTATAGTTCCAAGGATAGATATGACCTGTATGACGTATATCCTGGTGCCTACTCATTGACTTCTAGAGGATTTTTCTATTATAGTTCCAAGGATAGATACATCTGGGCTATGATTGCCATAATTTTTCAGTTCCTTCTTCCTTCCTCCCAACTCTCTTGCTTTTATATAGTCATATACACATCAATTTTATATATACATGTACACACGGACCCCCACACATTCTCCTATATTTCAATTGCTCCTCTTGACTTTCATAAATTAATTTGTTAAGTGATACTCCTCATGCTCTGATAGCCCCAAATTTTGCTGTCTTTGTATCTGTGATCAGATCCTTTTCATCAGAACATATTCAGTTTTTAAAATGTGTTTTAGACATTTTGTTCATTCATTTATTCAATAAATAATTGAGTATCATAGGTTCTGATAACACAAAACAAAATAAATGTGATTCCTGACCTCAGAGCTCACAGAGTCATGGGAAAGACTGTCAGTAAACAAATCATCTCACAAGTAAATACACAATCACCAAGTGCAAGTGCCTTGAAAGAAAAGTCTTTCCTAGGAGGTACTAGGAATGAGGGATCTAATGTAAATGAAGGAAATACAGGAGATTCCATCAGGGCCCCAATTCTTCACTCTTCCCTGTGTCTCAGTCCTTTGTTGCATGATTGTTGCGGTGCCTCCCACAAAAGGGGCAGAGAACTTTCCACTCTTTAACTCTGCCTTTGGCTTTGTGACTTGATTTGACCAATAGAAGGAGGCAAAAATGATGTCCCAGTCTTGGACTTAAGCCTCAAGAGTCCATGCGTATTTATACTTGCCTCTTGCACTTCTGCCATTGCAAAGAGAAAAACATGCCCAGGTTAGCCTGCTGGTCCCGGGAGGAGGAGGGACCCTCAGAGTGACCTGACCCTGCTAATGTGCTCCAGTCAATCCCAGGTTAAAGCAGAGCCTCCAGCCATCCCACAGGCACATGTGTGAGCCCAGCTTGTATCAGACAACTCAGCTGACCTCTAGGTGCATGAACTACAATAAAAACAATTATTTTTTCAAGCCAATGAGTTTTGGCATAGTTTGTTATGCAGCAAGAGCTAACTGATGCAGGGCATCAAGGAATTCTTCTCCAAGAAAGTGATGTCTGGATTGAGACCTATAATACTAAGTAGGTAGCAGACAAATGAAAATGAAGAGAAGAGGGCCCTGATGGAGGGAATACCTAGGGTGAGAAAGAACTTGACATACTCAAAGGACTGGAAGAGGCCCTGGGTTTGGAGAAGGAAATGAGCTAAGACAGCAGGGGCTAGAACATGCATAATTTCTCATACGGTATTGTTTTAGAATTTGTTTAAGATTAAATTTCAAAGATTGAAATCAGAGGAGAGCTATTTGTAAGCAAGAACATTAAAATCAAAGGATTCTTGTCTTTACTATTATTAACCGAGAACTGCACTGCTTCATAGGGTAGCCACCAATTACATATGGCTACAAATTAATTAAAATTTGTTTAAATTAATTTAAACAAAAAATTCAGTTCTTCAACTGCACTAGCCTCATTTCAAATGTTTAGTAGCCCCATGTGGCTCGTGGCTACCATATTAGCAGCACAGATATAGAACGTTTCCATAGGATGGTAAGTTCCATTGGACAGTGTACTCATTTCTTAATACTGCATAACAAACCCCCACAAACTCAATGGCTTACAGCAGCACAAATTTATTATCTTACAGCTTCTATAGCTCACTTGGCCGGGTCCTCTGTTCAGGGCCTCACCGGGCTGAAATCAAGGTGTGGGCTGGGGTCTCCTTTGAGGCTCAGGGTCTCTTTCCAAGCTCACCGGTTGTTGGCAGAATTCATTTCGTTGTATCTGTGTGACCACAGGACAGCTTGCAGCTCCCAAAGGCCACCTTGAGGTCCTAGCCACCTGTCTCCCTCCTTTCACAACATGCCAGTTGGTTTTTCTTTAACTTGCGACCAGCAGGCTATCATCTCTGGCCCTTCTCCCTTCAAAGGGTTGCCTGATTAGGTCAGGTCCACGCAGATTATTCTCCCTGTTGACTAACTCAAAGCCAATCGATGAGCATCCTCATCAAAGGAGGGGTATCCCATCATTTCCACTGGTCCACCCACACTCAAGGAGAGGGGATTGTACGTGGTGTATACACCAGAAGGGTAGAAATCTGGGGTCACGAGGCATCTTGAAATTCTGTCTACCACAGATGGAACTGATCTAGAAAATAGAAAAAGGTTAAATAAATTAAGAAGTAGAGAAAACAAGTGGTGGGAGAATTTGGAATGATTAGCACAGGCTTAGAGCACAGGTGTAATTGCTATTTAAATAATCTCGACATCACCAAGGTCTGTAACAGGCTTTTTGTAATTAAAGGCTGGCTGCAGCCAGGATCAAGGTTTATCCACAGTAATTCCACTCTCAAAGTGGCTGTAACCACTACTCTGCAGGCAACCACGGGGGAGTATGAACAAGACCCATAAAAGCAAACACAAATAGACATTACCTTAACAGCTGACATCCCTAGATTCTATTTCCTCGCTGCTACTAACCCCCCAGAGTTTTTGATGTTCTGCTCGTCTTGATCTCCAAAACCCAATTGCTCCTTCTCAGATTAACTGATTTACTGGCTTGACACGCCGCAGCTTGGCCTGAACTCCCTGGCTTCCAGACCCTTGGCCCTCCCGGCTACAGACAACTGTGGAGCTTCATTCCTTGGCTCACGAACCTGAAACTGGCCAGATATTCTCGAGCACTGCTCGCAATCCCTTTCTGGCTGCTGCCATACCCCAGTGTGACTTGGGTTCGGGGGGACAGGGAGGAGAGGACTTTAAGTATTGATTTTCAAGGAGAGGTGAACTGACAAAAAAACCCTTACACCATTTGACTTGTTGCCCTGAATGTAAACTTCAACCACTGATTTTAAGGGCTCTATGAGGCTAATTATTAATTTTAAAGAAGTACTAATTAAAAAATCACGTAAGGAATATACTTGTTGTTTTCTTAAAGCAAAATCTATGTAATTTTAAATTTCACAAAAAAAATGTTTTTTAGATGTCGCACTGTTTATTTAAAGAAATTCTACTTCAAACTTATAACTGATTCTGAAATGGCCTCTATAGTAGTACTTCCTTAAAAATTTTTTCTTTTTTCCTTACTTGTAAAGCAAAAGGATTTGCATTCTAACTACAATCAGTGTTTCAACAGAGTGGAGATATTTTAGTGCCTTCAGTGGGCATTTATCTTCTTGCCATCAGCACAATAGAACAAAAACGTACCCATATTAGCATTAATAATAAAACCAAGTCCATTATGCAGACTTCCTTGTCAGTTAAATTTGTAGCAGGCTTAGTATTGGATTCAATTTCATACATTTGGAAGTACTTTTGCTGTCAAGCAAATTTTTGTTTTATCATTTTAATTTTGGAGGGTTTTTTTTTTTTTCCTCTTCTGTATCTGAATTACCTTTTTAGAGGTTGGAAAATGGTTTTTCCCCGCTGACATAGGAAGGATTTGATTTGGCAAAATGCAGATATTTTCCATGTGATGTGAATAGAGTTAATTTTAACAGAGCTGTTTCATTTTAACAGACTCAACTTGCACAACGCATGTCCTGCCAAACAGCCTCGTGTATGATCATCGACTGATGTCAGCACAGTTCTAGAAATAGTATTTGATAGTTAACAGCTGCCACAGAGCCAGAAGGGGAACACTAGACACCGTGTTTTAGGAGGGTTTACAAAACTAGTGGCTATTGTTTCTATGATTGATGATTTATTTATTTATTTTCTTGACAACAGAAGACAAGTTTAAAATATCAAGTATAGGCTTTTTAAAAAGACTTCTATTCCTAAGTGGAGCAAGTGGATCCTAGAACCTTGACACTGTATTAATATAAACATTGTGCTCTGAAATAATATTTTATTAAGTTAATATAGGTTTTACTCATTGGGCTATTACGCATATAGTCAACAAGTATGGAACAACAGTTTTTCATTAGGTTGAGAATTGGCAAACCTTTTCTTTGAAGAGCTAGATTGTAAGTATTTCAGGCTTTCTGGCCATCTAGTCTATGTTGCAACTACTCAGTTTTGCTGTCCCAGGGCTGAAGTAGCCATAGGCAATATATAAATGAATAGGGTGGCTCTTTTCCAATAGAACTTTATTTACAAAACAAACCCGGGGCCAGACTTAGCCATGGGTTATAGAGTTCCAACCCTTGCTTTGAATAGTAAGTGGGGATATGCCATGCATTTCCATGCAGCATCCCATAAAGATTAAAGGTACCATACTCTCGTAAACTTACGAATCAAGTTCTATACACACTCCCTGTGGAAACACAGGCAGTCCTTTTATGGCCACAGAGGGGTACTTAATTATACACATGTATGTGCTCTACAACTGCTCTAATGATGGTCTGAGAGTAACTGAGCAATAGAGACACTTTTATGAACTGAGAGGATAAAGATCATGATCTCTGGTGTACAATAAACCTGATTTTTCTTTCCTTTCTTACTTTATTTAAGTTAATATCACCTTTAAAATTTGAATTATCCTTAAAGAATGTAGGTTCATTAACTTCAGTTCAGCTTGTGTATCATCTTAATAGGACATATTTTGTAATGATGTGACTCACAAAACAGTTCTGTGTTCCAAATGATCTAAATGTTTCATTGAAGTCATTACAAGTAGTGCATACTCATAAGAAAAAGGATTTTATTATTTAAAGATAACTTACACAGGGAAAAAAAATCCTTAGGAAGAAAAGTTAAAGCAGGGTCTAAAAAAAATCAGAGGATATGCTGGTTGTAAAATGTTATTGTGAAAGCCTTCATATGCCTTCCCTGTGCCCACTTTCAACAGGAGCTTATTACCATGAAAATTACCAATCTGATGGTATACAAAGATAGGGAAAAAAATTAACAATGTCTTATACTTTATATTTTTCTTCATTCATGTATCACATTTGTGGCTAAGCTGCCATTTTAGCCATTGGCATCTCAAAGGCCTGAGAATGTTGACTCATTAAGATACCAGCCACTAGCAATTTCTTAAAAAGTGGTTACTTTTTCCAAATATGCCCTTTGTGCTAGGCTACATTTTTTAAAAGTAACAGCGTTTTGAAAACTTTCCCTCCATTAATGTCACCATAGTCTCTTCACTGACTTGTTCTTACTGGTACCTCATATTTGCTCCTTTCTAGAGATGAAAATGCCATCTATTTGTCTAATGGAACTCCAAATGATTTTAATACTGTAGCTTTTCTTTTTGAGCTTGGTCTGTTACTTGCTTTCAATATATATGTCACATAACATCATAGTGTTGCACCATGCCAAGTGCTATATTACTATCTTTTTGTTTAAGGGGTTGTTCTTACAGCAACTTCAGTTGAAGAAGTAAATCATTATACTCTAAGTTATTCCTATCCATGTACATAATTCATAAAAACTATGCCTGTTACTGTGTTACTCATTTCCTAATTGGGTTAGGGCCATCTGTACATCTCTTTGGCGCTAACTTATCTGAAGGATGCTGTGTTGTCAGCAACCATTTTTCAATTTACTCTCACACTGTCATGCATAAACATCACTGGTCTCAATATTGATTGCTTGGACATCTCAGCCCTAACTTCATCATCACACTCTTCAAATGGCATGGAAGTGTTTTTATGGGCAGTCTTCTCTCTCCCAGATCCTCCATTTCATCCTCTGGAATCCCTGTTAGATGTTTAGCAGGTTTCCTAACATGTTCCATCACTTCACCAAATATTCCCTCTGCTTCCTAATTATAACTGAAACCTGCTCTCCCTTAAGGATACAGATGCTCTTTACAGGATTCTCAGAAGGACGTGCTCGTTCTCACAGGACTGACATATGACAGGGAAGGGGCTGCAGGTGGGGTGAGGGAAGAAGGGCTTGGTACAGGCACACCTCAGAGAGATTGCAGGTTTGGTTCCAGAACACCGTTAAAGCGATTGGCACAATACAGTGGGGCTAGTGAATTTTTTGGTTTCTCATTGCATATAAAAGTTATGTTTATACTATACTGTAGGCTATTAAATGTGCAATAGCACTATGTCTAAAAAAAGGAGTACGTACCTTAATTAAAAAATTCTTTATTGCTAAAAAATGCTAATCATCATCTGAGCTTCCAGTGAGTTGTAATCACTGATCACAGATCACTATAACAAATAAAATAATGGAAAAGTTTGAAATATTCTGAGAATTGCCAAAATGTGACACAGAGATGTGATGTAAGCAAATGCAGTTGATTAATGGTGCTGATAGGCTCAATGCAGGGTTGCCACAAACCTTCTATTTGTAAAAAAACGTGGTATCTGTGAAGCATGCTAAAGCAAAGCACAATGATGCTAGGTATACCTGTATTCTCTTAGCTTCTCATCACGGCAGCCAAATCATCACGCCTTTCCTGCACATGGACGTCACTTCCTCTTTGAACCTCATGTCATCTAATTGTGCAGCTTCTTACCGCTCCTCACGTCTGTCACTGACTAGTACAGAGGCTACCAATGTAGAGGCACTTCATAAATAGAGAAGGAATTCCTTAAATAATCAATATAGTTCCACTTTAATCCCCATATTCATGAAAGACAGTTCAGTACCCCTCTCTATCACAGGTCCCAGATTCATTTCAGGGTTCCCTGATTGCCAGGTGGGAAACCTGTCTAAAATCCTACACTTACTTTTTTTCACACCTCAACTAAAATGGCTTTTATTGCTACATTCATGATTATACTATGTTTACCATCATCTACAGCACTAGA
The DNA here is from genome assembly GCF_040802235.1 of Manis javanica. Lineage (NCBI taxonomy): Eukaryota > Metazoa > Chordata > Mammalia > Pholidota > Manidae > Manis > Manis javanica. The sequence goes on along the minus strand of NC_133163.1, from coordinate 14,010,867 downwards.
TCAACTCAACAAATTAAAAATCTTAAAGTTCATTTTCAACCAGTCCCTGACTGTCCTTACTTAGCTCCCTAACAAACCATTTGTCTTAGTGTTTCTCTCAGTGTTACTATCTGCAAACAACTTTATGACCATTTAGAACATATACAGATATTCAATTGTAGGTAAATTGTTTCTTTTAAAATTAATCAAAACTGCTAGTAATGACTAATGAAGTGTTTTATACCAATGATCCTTCTGAGAAAAATTAGAAAAGCCAGACAGAATATTAAAACACACACATGTACATCAAAAACTCTGAAGTTATCATAGAAATATCAAAGTAGAGATAATTTGCAGGATCAAAATTTGAATAAGAGGAAACCCAAGAGAGGTAAGCCTGGTATTTGGAGTGGAGTGTGGCTGAGAGAATGATAAGATAAGCAGATTCATAGATTCAAGAAGTACTATGAACACCCACACAATATATATATAGTAAAGCTGCTAAAACTAAATTCAAAATGATAATCTTTAAAAGAAAAACAATATATTACCTTCAAAGAAACAATTCCATAATACAGCTGATTTCTCAACAAAAACAATGGAATCCGAAACACAGTGGAATTCAGCACTTCTAAGTGCTGAAATAAAATGTCAGTTTAGAATTCTGTGCCCAGCAAAAAATTTTCCTCAAAAATGAGGATAAAATCAATTTATCTTTAGGCAAACAAAAACTGAGACTTTTTTTTTTTTTATCAGCAGATCTTCTCTAATGCAAATATGGAAGGAGATTTTTAGGAGGAAAATGTGATCCTATATGGTATTTGCCAGAAAGACTGAGGATGGTGCTGGCAAAACTGGACAGTTACATGTAAGAGAATGAAACTGGATTATTGTCTAACCCCATACACAAAAGTAAACCCAAAATGGATCAAAGATCTAAGTGTAAGTCATGAAACAATGTATATCACATTTATCTAGAAAAAGTTTGTCAAAATACATCCAAAATATATAAAGAGCTCATGAACCTCAACAACCACAAAGCAAATAATCCAATTAAAAAATGGGCAGAGGAGCTGAACAGATAGTTCTCCAAAGAAGAAATTCAGATGGCCAACAGACACATGAAAGGATGCTCCATGTCACTAATCATCAGGGCAATGGAAATTAAAACCACAATGAAATTATCACCTCACACCAGTTAGGATGGCCAACATCAAAAAGACAAGGAACAACAAATGCCAGGAAGGATGCGGAGAAAGGGGAACCTTCCTACACTGTTGGTGGGAATGTAAATTGGTTCAACTGTTGTGGAAAGCAATGTGGAGGTTCCTCAAAAAACTAAAAATAGAAATAGCATTTGACCCAGTAATTTCACTCCTAGGAATTTACCCAAAGAAAACAAGATCCCTGATTCAAAAAGACATATGCACCCCTATGTTAATTGCTGCACTATTTACAACAGCCAAGATATGGAAGCAACCTAAGTGTCCATCAATAGATGAATGGATAAAGAATAGGTGGTACATATATACAATGGAATATTATGCAGCCATAAGAAGAAAATAAATCCTACCATTCGCAACAATATGGATGGTGCTAGAGGGTATTGTGCTCAGTGAAATAACCCAGGTGGAGAAAGACAAGTACCAAATGACTTCACTAATTTGTGGAGTATAACAACAAAGCGAAACTGAAGGAACAAAATAGTAGCAGACCCACAGACTCTGAGAAGGGACTAGCGGTTACCAAAGGCTGGAGAGGGTGGGTGGGGAGGGAGGGAGAAGGGGATTAGGAGCACTATAATTCACAATCACAATATATGTAGGCCGCGGGGAAGGCAGTACAGCATGGAGAAGACAAGTAACGGCTCGACAGCATCTTACTACACCGATGGACAGTGACTGCAATGGGGTCTGGGGGGGACTTGATGATATGGGTGAATGTTGAAACCACAATGTTGTTCATGTGAAACTTTCATAATATTGTATATCAATGATATTTTAATTTAAAAAAAGAAAGAAAGACTGAAGGGTAAATATATGGATAAATTTAAATATTTACTGTATGAAGTGATAATAATAATATCTTTGGGGCTTGATGTATATATACATGATTAATGTTCATAAGAAAAACAGCCCAAAAAGTAAGGGGTAAATGTAATTAATGTGTTTTAAGTTTTAAGCATTATCAAGAGGTAAAAATAACAGCTTATGTCCTACTTAGAATAAATCAAGTTGTGATCTAAAGGAAAACCACTAAAAAGAATAGTTAAAAAAATAAAAGTAACAAGTTAAGAGAGCTGGGAAATGTAATAATAAAATGGGATTAATTAGAAAGAAGAAAAGGAACATAGACCATGTAGGATAAATAGAAAACAAATGGTAAGGTGGTAGATTAAATCTGAATTTGTTGGTAATTACATTAAAGTAAATTGACTAAATTTACCAGTTAAGAGACAAAAATGTTTTCAGATTAGATTAAAATAATAACTTGCAGTAGTCACACCTGAAGTATAGAGATACAGAAAAGTTTAAAGTGAAAAGAAGGAAAAATATGTACCATGCAAACACAGTAAGAAGAAAGCTGATATCACTCCACTAGTATCAGTCAAAGGAGACTTTAAAGCAAGAAGCATTTCTAGAAATAATGAAACTTACTTAGTTACCTATCTCTCTATGATAGAATTAAAAGAAGTAGATAAATCCATAAACATAATGGAAAAAATTTTAATTCTCCACTCAGTAGAGCAACAGACAAAAAAAATCAGTAAGACTACAAAATAATTGATAGCATGGTTAAAAAACTTAATGAACATATACAGAAAACTTTACCCAGTAACTGTAGACTATGCAGTCCTACCAAACACTAATGGGGAATTTACCAAAATTGTCTGTATGTTTGGTAACAAATTTAAAACAATTAAAATCACACACAGCCTTCTCAGGTTGCTATTGAATTAAATAGAAGTCAATAATAATAATAAGAGATATCCCTAGAAGCCTCTGAGATATTTGGAAATTAAAGAGGGTAGCTCTTAGTTAGTATAGGTTATAAAGAAAGCACAATGCAAAAGAGAAAGTATTTTGAAGAAGAAATAGTGAAAACACAGTGTATCATAACTTGCAAGACACAGTGAAGCAGTGTTTAGAGGGGAATTTCACCCTTACATGCATAGATCTGAAAAAATTAAAAAGGCTTAAAATCAATCAGCTAAGCAACCATCCCAAAAAGTTAGGGAAGGAATAGCTCAATAAACCCAAAGAAAGGAGAAGGAAGGAAATAACCTAAACAAGAGCAGAAGCTAGTGAAATAGAAAACAAACATACAGTAGAATCAACAGTTTAAAGAGTTGGTACTTTGGAAAGTCCAGAAATTGTGATAAATCCTTAGAGATAATGATCAAGAAAAAAAACAGAGAAGAAACACAAATGACAAATATTAGCTATAAAGAGGTAAATCTGTACAGGCCTTAAAAACATTAAAGAGATAATAAGAGGATATTATACTAAAAGATTAAAACATTTAAAATAAAATACACAAATTTGTTGAAAAACAAAATTGACCAAAATTAACACAAGAAGAAATAGAAAATCTGAACAGTCCTGAATCTGGTATAAAAATTGGATTTACTTATGTGTTTTTTACAGAGAAAATTCCAGATGGAGTTGGTTTCCACGGTGACAGCCTGCCAAATATTTAAGAATGTGCTAACACCATTCTTACTCAACAGCTTCCAGAAAACAGAAAAAAATACTTCCCAACAATACTTTAAAAAGCCAACATAATCTTAATACTAAAACATAAGTACATAAAACATTAAAAGGAAAAATGAGAAAAATCTTTCTCATAAACATAGATACAAAAATACTAAAACAAAATACTGATAAATTGACTAGTGACACTTAAAAATGGCATACATGTAATGAACAACTTGAGTTTATTCAGGAATGCAAGATTAATTCAGCATTGGAAAATCCATTAATGTAATTCTCCACATTAACAGAATAAAAGATTTAAGTCATAGAATAGTTTCAGTTGATACAGCAAATGCATTTGACAAAATCCAATATCCATTTATACCTTTTGAAATATTTAGCAAACTAGGAATAGAAAGACTTCCTTCAATATGACATAGTATATTTATTAAAAACAAGCAAACAACCCTACAGCAAGCATATTTTTAATGATGACGTGCTCAAATTTTCATTTGAGATTGGGAACGTGATGACTTTGCACATTATCACCATTTGTAGTCAACATTATACTGAAGCACCTCACTAGTTTAAGAAGACAAGAAGAAGAAATAGAAGGAATATAGATTGGAAAGGGAGAAAAAAAATTGTCTTTACTCCCAGAAAACATCATTTTATATTATACAATGCAAAAGAATTCTGAGTGAATTAGAATTAACAAGTGATTTTAGCAAGATCACCGGATATAAGTTCAGTATTCCAAAACCAATTCGTATTTCTACATATCAGCAATAAGCAGTTAGAAATTTAAAGTGACAAATGAACACCTGACTTCATATGAACACATTTATATCTCATGATCAAAATAATCAATTTCAGGTGGATTATACATCTAAATGTAAAAGCTAACTAATAATAATAATAAAGCATCTGAAAGATAACATAGGAGAATACCTTCATGACCTTAGATAAGAAGAGATGCATTAAACAAGACCAAAATACCACTAAACAAGAAGGAAAAGATGATAAACTGGACCACTGTTTAATGATCTTCTGTTTATCAAGAGACATGAGGAAGAAACTAAATAGGCAAAGCTACAGAATGAGCAAAGGTACTTGCAGTTCCTGTAACAGACAGAGAGCTTGTGTCCATTCAAATCAATAGGCAATAGTCAGGCAACCAAATTAAAAATGAGTGAAGACTTGAAGTAGAAGAGCAGAAAAGAAGACATTCAAATTGTAAGTAAACATAAAAATGAGCTCATGACATAAGCCATTAAGGAAATTAAGAATTAAAACCACGGTAAGGTTCCACTACACCAGAATAAAGAAGCTTCTTTCTATTCCTAGTTTGCTAAATAATTTCAAAAAGTATAACTGGATATTGAATTTTGAGAAATGCTTTTGATATGTCAATTGAAACTATTCTGTGACTTTAATCCTGTGTTCTATTAACATGGAGAATTATACTGATGATTTTCAAGTGCTAAACCATTTGCATTTCTGCATTCCTGAATAAATCCAACTTGTTCATTACATGAGACATATCTTTACACATCAGTGGAGTCAGTTTACTAGTATTTTGTTTAGTATTTTTGTGTCTAAGGTTATGAGTAGGATTGTCCTAAAAACTGCCTAAAATAGGAAAAAACTGACAGTGCCAAGTGTTGGTGACGGTACTGATGGGGTCTATGAATTGGTATAACTACTTGGGAAAACAGGTTGGCATTATCTACTAAATTTAAACATATGCATAACCTGAGACTCAGAAACTGTGTCAAAGGCATGCTTGTGTCACAGTTAGGTTTTACACTTAGTTTCCTTTATTATCATTGTTATTAATATTTTATTTCTTCAAAATTAGAAAAACATAATTCATCATAACAGTTCATCTCAAAAGTCACCAAGCATTTTATGGTGTTGTCAGGTAGTTCTGAGTATTTGGGTAAACCACAAAGGAGAAGTTAAGAAGTTACCACCAGAGACTATTCAGAGAGTCAAAGGCTAGTTTAATGAACATGCATAATCAAAGACCAGAGGTTGGATTTTCCAACTTGGCAGAATGCATGAATAGATACATAAACCACTCACTGGTTTTATTTGTTCTCTGGAAAATATTTGTTTATGTTCCATTGCAGCAATGCCCAATATACTTTGGTGTGGAAAAGCAGTCTTTATTCACTGTCCATTTTGGGGATAGCCTGACAAAAAGAAGTCTATACTCAGTGAACTCAAGTAAATCGTATTCATAATTTTCACTATTTTCTTCAATACTTTTGCCATTGGGTTCCCCAGGAGAGTTTACCTGGGAGTGCTCTTGAGATTAACACCTGTGGGAATGGATGAAAGAGTGGGAAGAGGAGAAGCTGAGCTGCAGTGTGGCCACTACTAGGTCTCAGTGGATCCCGTAGGATGCTTGCGAGTTGGAATGGCTCTACAGAGCCCTTCTGAGTTGGGACACAGGGCTTGCACCTCTTAATGTGACCATCCATTGTGGGATGCCCTGGAAAAGTAGCACGACCTTGGGTGAGTCAGCTCTCTTCAGCCTCAGCTATTATATCTGGGTAATGAAGCATAGCAGCCACTGCAAACACTGGATCAAATTCAGGAGCATGCTATTGACCACCCCCAACGCTCTGTGGATACAGCCATGCATGGATTGGCCTGTAGGAGCAGCATCTTTCATTTGAGTATCCAGCTCTTTCCTTGCTGTGCTTATAGGTGGTGATCTATGAATACTGACCCCAAAATACCTATGCCAGTTGACATCATGGCTTATGGAGTACCTTTCATGCCCAAATTTCAAATATAAGACAATATTCCATGACAAAATACAAAACAAAAGCTTTTCAACAACTTGAATATAAAATTTTAGAAATGTAGATGAAATAGCCAAATGTCTACTTATAATATTTACATTTATTATGTGTATTTAAAATGTCATGTTATGAACTCTCATGCAACAATTCTATCCAAAGTCATCACATGCTTTACCATAGCTGTCATCATTGGTAATCAAAGCTTTTGTCATCAAAACCTTTTTGAGTTTCCTAGAATTTTTCTGAACATATGTTTCCATCCAAATTAAGATATAGCCCTTTCGGAATCTCTGTAGAGCAATGACCTTGGAAATGTATCCTAAGCCAAAAGTAGCCATTTACTATTTGTGAAGTCCACAATGCAGACACTTACTTTATTGCCTCTTACAGTGTCCTTTTTTGTCCATATAAGTGACATATAACCTTTGTGTAAGTTTAATGTATACAACATATTGAACTGATAAGCATTTATGTATGAAATATGATTCCCATTGTAGCATTAGCTCTCACCTCTACCATATCTCATAATGATCATTTCTTTTTTATGGTAAAAACAATTAAGATCTAGTCTCTTAGCAACTTTGAATTTTATAATACAGTATTGCTGTCTATAATCATTATGCTGTACATTAGATCTCCAGGATTTATTCAGCTATTCAGCTACGGGTTGCAAGTTTGTACCCTTTGACAGCTTCTCACCAATTCCCCCGCTTCCCCCATCCCTGGCAAACACCATTCTACTCTGTTTTCATGAATTTTGATTTTTTTATATTCCACATATATGTGATATTTTATAGTGTTTATCTTTATCTGACTTACCTCATTTCTTAAAATATTTTTTAAAGGCTTATTGGCAATTTCCAACACGTGTATCTGAGAGGTCGTTCTACAAGTAGTAATTACTAAATCTGTCTTAAAGCTTTCCTTTTCTTTTTCTTTTTAACCGATGCCATAACTTTACTAAAAGAATATGAAACAAAAATAATAATAATAATAATATAAAACTAGCAATGTCTTCTCCCAGTGGCATTTATTATTCAAAATAACAGTAACTCAGAGGGCACCCTGTAACATGAGTGATTTTGTAAAGATCCTAACTTAAGGCAACACCTTCTCTGCTGAGGGAATGCACTGGAACGGGATGGGGAGAGAGGGGGGAGCCTTGCGTTATATTTGGATACTTGCAGCAACCACAAACCAAATGAAAACTTTTCCTCTGTGTAATGGTTTCCAAAAGTAAACCAATTGAGAACTGCCTGAACTTTCCAATCTCCACTCTCAAATGTATCTGCATCACATCTTCTCTCCTTGTCAGTCACTGAGTTGGTGGGGGTGTTCCTGGGAGAGCGGAGGGCACCAGTTCTCCCTGCACTTCCAGCCTGTCTCCTGAGGAAGAGTGGGCTCTATTGGCCAAAAAAAAAAAGGCCTGGAAGTGGGGAGAGGCCTGAAGGATGTGCTGGACCCCAATAGTCTCCACTGTACTCAGTGACCTCTTCATGAGGAGGGACCTCAACACCCTCCTAGGGTCAAGGTCTCTTCCCAACCTCCTGTACTCTGACGTTCAGGAGGTATCTAGTAGGTGAAGGCTCATTTTCCTTATGTAATTTTGTTAAATAAGTTACATAGGAACAAAAATGACAGCAACAGCTCAACCAACTGTTACAGGTGGTGTAAAATACTGTAGTGTAGGTAGGAGGATGTGAACCTTCAGGAACAAGATGGGGGTCCAGTCAATCACTAGATGCAATTGCAGGGTTAAGGGTTCCCTGGGGTCAGGCATACAAATCCTTGATTTGACCTGAAGTAAGAAGCAATCAAAAAGCTCAAACACAGGTTCCTAAAAAAGTTGCACAGAATTACCGTATAACCTCAGAATTGCATTCCTACATATATACCCAAAAGAATTGAAAAGAGGGACTCAGCGAGATTCCATACACCAATGTTCAAATGTTCACAGCAGTACTATTCACTAGCCAAAAGGTGGACGTGACCCCAGTGTTCATCAACAAGATGAATGGATAAGCAAAATGTGGAACATCCACAAAATGAAATATTATTCAGCTGGAATAAGGAATAGAGCTGATACCTGCTGCAATATTGATGAATGTCAAAAACATTATGCCAAATAAAAGAATATAAACACAAAAGGTCACAAATTATATGATTCCATTTATATGAAAGATCCAGAATAAATAAATCTATAGAGCTGTAAAGCAGATTAGTGGTTTTTCAGGGGCTGAGAGGAGGGAGCCATGGAGATTAGCTGCATAATGGATTTGGGGTTTTACTGCAGAGGAATGGAAATGCTCTGGAACCACATAGAGGTGGTGGTTGTAAACAAATTACGAAGGGACTGGATGCCACTAGCCTGTTCAGTTTAAAACAGTTAAGTTTATGTAATGTGAATTTCACTTCAATTTTTTTTAAAAAAGCAAAGGAAAATAGAGCTCAGAGACAGAGGGGGAAGCAGATCAAGAAGTCAAGCCAGCCCACAGCACAAACCCACGGGTAGGAGATGGGGTTTCAAAGTTAATTCCATGTGCCCTCCAGTCTGCATCTCCTTGGGGATGATTCTCTAAAAGTAACATGCAAACAAAAACTCTTAAATACGTTTTCACTTTTACATCATTTTTTTCTTTAAATTTTTTTTTTACACAAGTAAGCATGTTCAATGAAAGATCATCAATACAAAGCTGATAACAACGGTGTCAACAGTTCACCAGTGGTAAGAAATGGGTCACACCCTTTCTGCTCCCACTCCCCACTGTGGGCCCCTGCATTTGGCTAACAATGAAATGATTTCAATAGTTAAGATATATCATCTCAACTTCCATTTGGCTTCCACTTATCATAATATTTCTTAGGCATGCCACCTGGAAATTTAATCTCTCTCAAATTCCCTGTAATTGCCCTCCCTGGCCTTCTACTGGATCCTCAAGACATTCTCCCCCATCCCCAGGACATTTGCACATGCTGTTTCCTCTCTGCCCACCCTATGCCCACTTTATCAGGCCATATGGACATTTTGGATCCAAGGGGAAGTTCTCTTTGACAGCACCCCATCAGCTGACCACATCAGATTCTCTATGCACTCAAGTAGTCTTGGGTTTGTTTTTCTTTAGAGCACTTAAACAGCTAGAACTTTATATTTATGTGAGTGATTGATAAAGATTGGACATCCCAACTACAGTAAGAGCTCCAGAAGGGTAATAGTCCCAACTCTTTGAATTCTCAATGTCTCCAGTACCCACCACCATATCTGATCTAATACTATACCTTGTCAGCTGAACCTTCAAAACAGATTCAGAATCTAATCATTTCTCATGACCTTGCCAGTGATCACCCAGTCTCTCGCTGGGGCTATGATGGTATGCTCCCACAGGATCTTGGTGGTCTCCACCCAGAGGCCAGAGAGATCTTTGAAATATGTACATTGGATCCTGTCACTTCACTGCTGAGATAATCCAATGCCCTTCTAGCCCTCTCAGAATAAAATCCGAAATCCCACTGTGCCTATAAGGTTCTCCTTCATTCCGTTGCTCGCTACCCTCGGGCTACACTCCACACTCTGTTAACCTAGAATATAAACCCCCTGGTAAATCTCTCTCCATCTACCTCACCAATCCCTTCAACACAGCTCCCCACTCCTTCCTTTCAGGAACCCCCACATGAAATTGGGGTCATTCAAGGAAGGCTTAACAGAGAGACTGAGTACAAAGGGCTGAGCCGGGTGCAGGGGTATCAGAGGGATAGCACGACTGCCGAGGGCCAGTACCACTTGGAGGAGAGAGCAGTCACAGGACCCTGAAGAGACCCTGGGTGGAGAGGTGTCCTAGTACACCACCAGCCAGCCAGAAACCACCCCATGGGACCTGAACTCACTCACCTTCCTCCATCCAGGTCTCCTCCTGGGTCTCCCACTGGCTGAACCTAACTGTTAGTCATGGAACACACAGGTGCATGCCAGTGTGGTCCCTGCAGCTCAGTCTCCTACCAGACAGCAGGGACAAAGGGTGGAAAGTCAGCCCCGAGGAGCAAATGAAAAGAACTTGGCACACGTACCTTAAACAGGTCCAGGTGTCTCTCAGCGGTGGCTGGCATAGAACATCCTCCTACCTGGATCACCTTTGTCCTTCCTTCCCTCTCCCCACCACTCCCTTCAACCAGGAAGCCCCTTCACTGGGTTAGGTGTCCCTGCTATGTGCCAACAGCACCCTGAGCCTCCCTTTAACACACTGGACAGTAATTATGTTAATTATTTGTCTCAACTACTGCATGGTAACAGCCATGACAACAGGGACCCTGTATATCTTGTCCATCATTATTTATCCATCGTCTATCTCTGTGCCCAGCACACAGGCACTCAATTTATGTTTATTGAAGTGGTTAAGTCAGAATTGTCATTTCATTTTCTAAAGTCTATGTTAGTCATGTTACAGTACCCATTGAAATCCATATTCTCACCATATGTTTGAGCAAAGAATAGGCCAAAGTACTAGCTTATACATATTCAATCCACAAAGATACTGAGGTATACTTAGTAAATGACACTATCAGCATTTTAAATAAACAATTGAGAATTGTTATCTCTACATCTGTATCAATATACTTACCTACCTACAGCATTGAGGATAAGACACTCAGACTCTTTAGGACACTGTTTTCTTATCTGTGATAAAAGGGTGTTGGCCAGACAATTTTCATGGTGTCTTCCAACTCTACATTTCTGAGGTTTGAAGTGAAAGACTACATAATCCCCTGAAACTCAGCATCCACATCTGACTTGTGGGCATGTTCCCAGCACTCAGCCAGGGTTTGGGCTCAAGAGCATAGCCCTCCTGCAGGGAGCTACAGCCACACTCACCCATGCCTTATACTTGCGGGGCAAACAGAGACATTACCCAAGCCCTCAGAGCCTCAGTCTCCTCCTCTGAAAGGTGGGATACTTGTGAGATAATGCTTGCAGAGAGCTGAGGGCAGAACCCAACTCATGGCAAGCTGTCGTGGAATGTGGATGGATGTACAAGCCAGTGAATCCAGGATTCTAGACAAATTGCATGGATTAAATAGCAAACTGTGCATTATTTCCTCAGTATCATGTTCTCTAAAATACCGAATGAGTAACATAACTGTTTCTGCTCTCTAGTTCATAAGTAGATATAAATGCCTTACATATGTACTAAAACACTGAATATTACTAAAATGATGGTCACTAATTACATAGATACTACAAATACATGCGTGATAGAGAGCAAACACTAAATTTGTTTATCTTATTTTTTTATGTTTAAATATATACATAAGCTGATTATTATACATGTACATGAACAATGGGATGAACATTTTCTGGAAGTATTTTGTGGGGAAGACTTTCATTTCTAATCAAAAGAATTACCTGATTTTCGTATTGTGACCTAATTATTCCTAAATAAAAGAGTCTGAACTTCTTTTGGGTTAAATCAGAGCTCAGGAGTTACATTATTTCATAAACCAAGTTTCTGGCTATCTCATTACATAAGAGAAGGTGTAACAAATGTAAGTTATCAAATGTGACTTTTTCTGCCCATTTTTTTTCCCTAACTGTTTGTGCTGTTGGTTTTGCCCATCTGGTTTTCATTTGAGAATAGAAATCACTAATCCCACAGCCCATCCACTGATTCTTAATCCTAGAAAAGACGTGTGCTACTTTAGCAGCATGTATTTTTTCCCTCCTGTGGAATGAAATATGCAGCTTCATAGTGGATTAAAAAAGACAATTGAGAAATTTCCTATTATAAACATGTATGGTATCTTAATTTCCTAGTACAATAGCAAGTAGACTAACATAATTAATTATATTCTAAATGCAAATTGTTGACAACGGTTCATCTGGTTGAAATTATTTCAGCCACATCAACTCAAAGAGAGTCCTGCTTTCTAATTCCTTTTTTCTTTTAATAAAAATAATTCCATAGTCTCTCCCATGCCCAGCAATCTCTTAAAAATTTCACATGATATTTAAAGCACCATCGTTGCAACCCCCGTAGAGACAACTAGGCAAATATAAGTGATTTATATGCAGATTTCAACCTATTTACCGAGCTTAATAGTGAGAGACAAAATATTATATGCAAAATGTGTTCATTTAAATTTTTGATCAGATCTTTCTGCTGCTTGATGGAAAAGAAAGTTATGTCGGTATAGGAGCAAATACATTTCAGAATAGAAGTCTCAAGCCAAGTTTCTCTATAATGAGAGCCCTGGACAACAGTATAACTGGGTGATCCATTAGTTCCACTCATCTTCTTGATTGGCAAGTGTCACTGCCATCTGAATCAATCCTGAAATTTCCACAGTAAGCACTAAAGTGGCTGAAATTGTGACAGCCCTCAAACCAACACGCTGTGGAATCCATAGCAAGCACCTTAGCCATAGGACACTGACCACATGGGGCATACAAGATAATTTTAGGATGTACATCCACAGTGGTACAATTTAGATATGTTTATGTACCCATGTGTATTAGAAGAAATGTAACTAGTACATTGAAGCTATGACTTCATAAATGTTAATGCTTAGGAAAAGCCTCAGTAGTTCAGAAAAAAGAGATGAGTTGATTAAAGAAAAATATTAAGAAAATAACAGTGCAAGTGGCATATGGAAATGACAAAAATAGCGATGGTTGTATCTCAGAATGTCTAAAATGCAGAAAACACTGACCTACTTCAACCCCTAATTTTATAGATGAGGAAAATGAGGCCCTGTGTAGTTTTACAGGTTTGTTCAAGATCCTATGGCTTGTCAGAGGTTGTTGGGACTCTCTAGTTTATAGTCCCACGCTCTGGGTATCCCACTTAGGATTCACTCTCTTGCCTTTATATCATTCATTTCAGCCTCACAGAGCACATGCACTTTTTTTCTTTTCCTGGAAGAATGGGTCAATGAGAAATTCAGATAAATTCTCAAGCTCTTTATGTATTTGATGTTGTTTCTTTTTATGGAACAGTGGGTAGTACAATTGTCAACTGACCAGAATACAAAGCTGCTAATGAAAGCTGATCTCACTTTTAGTTACAATTTTTTTATTGGATAAATCTGATGTGTAACATTGGGTAAGTTTAATATATACAGCATGTTACTTTGATACATTTGAATATTGTAATATGATTGCCTTGCAGTGATATTTATCACATTACGTGATTATAGTACAATATTGTTGTCTATATTCATTGTATTGGGCATTAGATCTCTGTGGCTGATTTACAACTCATTACAGATTTGTACTGCTAAACTCATCACTCTTATCTCCCTCCATCCCCTGGAAACCACCATTTTATTGTTTTTTACAGGTTTTCCTTTCTTAGATTCCACATATAATGATACAATACAGTACTTATTTTTCTCTGACTTATCTGGTTTATCATTTCCAGCTACACTTAAACAGAGTAATATTAAATCTGAATTGTTAATTATGAGTATAAATGTGGAATTTAAGAATGATGCATTTATAATTGTCTATAAATTGTGTTAAGCTAACTTGTGAGCCTTCTTATTAAATCTAACTATGCTCACTCATATCCAGCACACTTAGAGGCCTTTGGACATTTTTGCTTTGTATGTGAAGGATATTCTGTGATATATATTCTATAGATGCCTGAAAATGGTGGGGAGTCGAGGCCAACTTCACTGTGCTCCAGAGAGGTGTGGAAGCCATCTCCCACCAGATTGGGGGCGTCTCTTCCCACCTCAGGGCTCAGAGATGTCACATGGGCAGCCTGAAATCCCTGAACATAGTGGGAGTATTTTCACCACCAAAGCTGGCAAATGGTACCAATCAGGAGGTAAAGACGACAGGTGATGCCTTCTTCAGAAAGACAAATTCCTAGATAAAAATCCTCATGAATGGGCTAGAAAAATCCTCTATCAGGCGCTGTCTGATAGAACTTTCTGCAGTGATGGAAATGTTTCGTATCTATGTTCTATCTATATCTAATCTATATATATATATCTATATCTATAATCTATATCTATATCTCTCTATATCTATATCTATCCATACCTATGATGGCCAATAAGGTAGCCCTAGCCACAGGCAGCTATTTAACATTTGAAATGCAGCTAGTCAGAATTGAGAAGTACAGCAAAGATAAAATACACAGTGGATTTCCACAACTTAATGTAAAAAAGGAATGTAAAATATCACTTTAAAATGTTTATATTGGTTACATGTTGAAATGATAATCTTTTGGATATATTATTAAATATCATATATATTTTTGAAGTTAATTTCACCTGTTTCTTTTCATTGTTTCTAATGTGGCTATGAGGACACTTTAAACTACATATGTGGTATACATTGTATTTTTATTGGACACCACTGGGCTAGATCATGAAGTTTTAAATCAGGTGCTGGATCAGGGAGAAGAATATAGACAATCAAAAGACAGAGGCAAGAAAAAAAACTTTTATACACGTCATAGGGAAAATTGAGTAAGGCAACCTATTCTTTCCCATTAAGTGTTAGAATGTCAGGAAAATGCATGATGAATTGCCAGCATGTCACATAGAGGGAGAGGGTGACACACCCAAATATTTGAAACCATGAGCAGTAAATTTGAATCTCAAGGATAATCTGTATTTCCCTTAAGTGTATCCTTTGGTGGATAGGATTATGACACTGAGAAGTTTCTGTGGAATTTTGTGAGATACTGGGGTTAAATTTTCAATCCTGCTTCCAATACATATGTCCTATTTTGTCTTCCAAAGAGAGAAAGAACATCATTGTGCTTGAGAATTTATATCAAGTCATTACCCACCTTGAAATCAGGTCCTCTCTTTCAGATGGGGAACCATTAGGCATAGACTAAGGTATAAGCACCCCCGTAAATCAAAAGGATGGCTGAGGCTATACAGGACTCAGATTTCATTATTTTAATTTGAGGTGTTCCATTTCTCAAGAAGGTTTAAGAAACACAGCACAGTAATTCAAATACACTTGATGTTGAAGATGTATTTTTTTTTTGTTCATTTTTCAAAAGTAGGCTTGACTTCTGAATTTGTCATCAAAAGCTTCTCGTTGAGGGCAAACACTGCAGCCAGTAGGAAAAGGAGGGTAATTTCAACCTTTAAACAAAGGGAGGGGTAGGGAGGAGAAATTTGTTTTTCTACTGTATAGAAAACCAAACCTTCAAGCCTTCAGCTATAAAGAATGCCCACTTTAATGAGACATGTTTTAATTAGGAAACTCAGATCAAGTGTAAAAAGTAAGTGTCCACCATCCACATCACCTGCAGAAACACCTGGAGAGGGAAGCACTCTGTGGACCCCGGAGCAGCAGCATGGCTGGTCCATAAATCCTTACTTTCTATGCATGCTTCTTCTGGGACTTGAACGTTCACTGCAGAGAGTGGGAACTGTAAAAATAGATACGTTTCTGAAGAAGTGAAAAGACTTATTGCATAATGGTGGCAAACTGTGTCTCCTAGAACTGAACAACTATGCAGGTAAACACAGAACTCAAAAAAAAAAAAATAGCTACCGTTCTAGACAAATGCATTTTTAAAAAATATTCAACCTCAAGGAAATGTGTGGCTACATGAGTAGAGTAAAAGCCTGATACTGGGGAAATGGAGAGACGCTAACTAGTCCAAAAATCTGGCCCGCAAGTAATTTGCCTCCTTTTTACTTTCTTTTCTTTTTGTAAAGCCTACATGTAAGCGGGAAGTAAATCATTTGTAAACAGAAAGTACCGATTTTTGCATAAATCCTGTAAGGCAGAGAGTACCATTTCCTTCCTCTCTTCTCCTGGCAGGGGACACGAGGAGTGAGGAAAACCTGCAGACACCACATGACTGCCGGGTGGAAGCCCTGCCCTCTGCCCTGCCCTTTTCTGGAGCCGACTCCGTGGATCTCCCCAAGCCTGTTCTCCCACCATAAGGATTCATTTGATGATTCATGCACCCAATCCATGCAACATATATGTATTAAGCAACTAAATGTGCAAGGCCCAGACCAAGATGTGCAATTAATATGGGCAAGGTGCTGGGGAAGGAGACTGTAGGGAGGGGGAGATGCCAAGGCAAATAGGCTGCAATAACTTTCTTATAGGAATTTAATATCTAGAGGTGAAGATATGAAGGCTGGATTAAAATGCCAAGTATATTAAGTGCTATGATTGTGAGCAAGAAGCCAGAAAATGTCTCAGAGCCTGGAGGTACAGGGGCACACCTATAGAAGCCTAATGCCCGATGAACTGACAGGCCTTTGGGAAAGGAGCCCGCACAGGGGAGACGGAGCAGAGATGCATAAGATGGCTGTAATTCAGTGCTTCCAGATCAGAGTCGCAGAGATCGGCTGAGTACAGCATGACCTTCACTCACAGCCCTGAGTCTTAATGGGTGAGGCTTACGCAGACAAAGGCTTTCCTCGATAACATGTCTGTGGGGTATCCAGTGCCCAAGGTCACATTGCTTATGTGGTGGAACAGCTTCATCTCCCACTGCGGTTACTGTTGGAGCCCATGTGGACGTGGCACAGGCTCACAGTTTTAAGCAGCTGGACAGCACAGCCAGAAGTTGGATCAAAGAAGACATATGACAAGACAACGTGCACCTGCCATTGTGATGGTCAGTGGCACCTTGGTGGCTTCGGAAGATAGAAGGTCCTTTCAAAGGTTTCTCTTTGGCAGGTGTTGGCAATATTGCCCTTAAAGCAACCAGTGAGAGGCAGCAGGAGTGAGAGACGCGGGAGGGCAGGCTAAGTGCAGAGGTGCAAACTGTCGCACTTGTGGAGCCTGGGCTCATCTACAACCCAGCCCCTTACTGGGCATCGCCCATGTGCCAGACACTGGACTAGACCCGGGCGATACGATGAGCAACCATTCAGCTACTGCCCCAGATGGCTTCCGGTCTGCTCGGGGCAAACAGACATTACTCCTACTTGCATAAATAATGCTTTCATTGAGTAAGTGTTATGAAGGTCAAGTATAGAATGGGAAAACATGAAGAGGTTAGGGGCAGGGTTGTCTGAGGGGTGTTAAAAAATGCTTTCTTGAGGCAAGAAGTAGTTGAGCAAAAGGAGCTGCATGGAGAAGTTCCTACAGTTGCTGGAGGGGCAGGACTGGAGAAAAGATGGGGGTTCCTATTGTCTTGGCTTTGTTCATATGCCGAGTCTACATATCCTGGCAACAGGTAAATTTGGAGTGGTGGAAACCCACGGGAAATTGACTTAGAAGATCTGGGAAGGCTTCTTAGAAAATGTGACCTTTCAACTGCGCTTTGAAATATGTAGGGTTTCAAGGGGTGGAGACCAGAGGCAAACCAAATTCCAGAAGGAGGAAGATAGAGTAAAAGCAAAGATACTAAATATGAAGGGAAGAGATGAACAAATATATATATATATATATATATATATATAACATACACATATATACATACATAACTCAATACCATGAGGTAGTTGTTAATTCCTTTTTTTTTCAGATAAGGAAATGGAGGCTCTAAAAAGTGAAACTGAAAGTTTGAAAGGCTTGCCCAAGGTCACCAGGTAACTAGGTGAAAGAGCCCAAGTTTAAACCCCAGTCTAAATCTATGCAATGTTGCCTTCCTGAGGGTCAAGGCTCATAAGACCTCAGTAAGTGGCTGTCATTATAAATATAAATGCGGAGCAGCAAGAATGATCATGCTGATGTGTCCACGGGCAGGTGGATGAAGAGGGAGTAGCAGCGAGAGACAGGAGGGAACAACAGGCAGAGTCAAGTACTGAAGGGCTTTGAAGGCCTCTTAGCAAAGCTTGAGTGCAATGGGCATGAAACGGTCCAGCAGTGAGGCCTCGGCCAAATCCATCATCCAGCAACCTGCCTGGCAGAAACCGCTGTTCCAGGGCCTCATGGGATTGGTCCAAATTCAAGAGACATAAAAGCAGGAGCAAACGATAGAAGCATATTAATGGTAGTTGATGAACCATCTGTAGGTGAGGCAGAAAGACTGAACTTTAAGGACCAAGTCTGAGAACCTGCAGACAAGACAGTTTGAATGTCCTCAGCAAGCTGATGCAGTTTGCCTCCAATATAAAAGGAGGTGATAAATCTCATGTGGACATATGGAGGTTTCCAGAAGTGAACTGCACACACGGATGAGAGCAAAGAACAATGACCAAGTAAGCAGAGGATGCTGGCTGAGAAGAGGTGGGCGGTCAACACTGCAGTTCCACTATGGAACAGGGTGGAGCATGTCAGTGATGTTCTTTGTTTCAGTGGATGCTTGTTAACACCTTGTTCAGTAACTGTGTATAGAGATCAGGCACAGTGTTTCTTTAGACATTTTGCAATAATGCCATTTGATTGTTGCTCTGATTTTACAAACTCTTTTAGATTTTTAAAGAAGGGTTATCGAGTCAGCCAGTATGATCTCTATGCTCTTGTCCTGATACAAATGTTTGAGAGTATTTGCTTCCTAAGTGAGGGGTTGGGTGAGGTAGGGGCAGGCAGGGAGCATTCATGCAGGAATAAACCAGATGAGCATCCTTTACATTAAGGAACTGATATTTATTCTGGAGGAGACAGAGTTCTCAAAAGCATTTGAAGGGGGGTTGTCATCATGACATCTGTATTGTAGGAGGAAAATTCCAATAGCACAGTGAAGGATGGAGTAGGCCTTTCATATACCTCATTTAATCAAAATGTGCCTGCTCCCCTATAATCAGTACAGGGTGATGTGTTTTCTAATGGGTCTCTTACTTCTTTATCCCTACTAGGTAATAAAAGTTAATTTAATTGAACTTCAGTTGAATCAAATAGTTCCTGGAAATGTAATGATAACCCACCAAAAAACCGGCTTTCTGATGAAGGGTGTTTCAAGTTCTAGGAGAGGGGAAAGCAGAGGAAACATTTTGGGGAAGGAAAACATTTGGTGCCAAAACTACCACCAAGCAAGTCAGGCTGTACTCCCATCATCCGAGTGTTTTCCAAGGCTCTGGATCCCTCAGATATATTTGCTTCAGGGTGAGATAAATGCTCTCATTTGAATATTTACATTTAAAAAGAACAGAAATAGATTTTTCCTAGAATATTTTTTTTTCTGCGGTAGATTTCTGGAAAATGCAGCTCTTACTGTATTTAAATCAAGCTGCTATAACTGTATGCTCGAATGTGGCTCTCAGCTCTTCCACGTTTCACAGTTTTAACTGGGACTGTGGTTCACTCAGAACTGACATATACTTTGGGCCAGAATCTGTGTAAAAGATCTCCCAGTGGAGGCTGAAAAATAGATTTCATTTCAGGACCTCTCTGTGTTTAAATTGTTTGAATGAGTATTGGCTCTTGTATTTGTTACTTTCTAAAACCTGCTTACCACATGCCACCATTTTTCCTTTCCTTCTTTGAATATTCATTCATTCAGTTGTTCATTTAACAAATTTTGGTCGAGATGCACTGTGTGCCAGGTATTGCACGAGCGATAGACATAGGAAAGGTCCAGTGCTTACCTTACAGGACTGTGTGGTCTCCTGGAGAAGGTGATGTGGCAGAGACTGCAGGGGGCTCCAGAAGCTCAGAGGAGCTGTGTCTAATAGAGATTGCAGAGTCCGGGAGCAATTCCCAGAGGAACTGGTGCTTGAGCTGGGTCATTGAGATGAGCAGATTCTGGTGATATCAAGAGGAAGAAGGAAATCTATTTAGAGGCAAGAACGTACATTTCCTCTTGTCCCTTTCAAACCCGTACCCCCACGTCAATTCTCTTTATCTTTTAAAAGAGTATGTAGCTCTCTGTGCATTCATAAGTTTCTAAGTATGTGGAAGGCTGGGTGGAAGCTTTCTATATCATGAGTAATTTCCAGACTTGCTTTGAGTTTTAATTTCTCAGGCCAGAAATTTAGGACTAGAAGATCAGCAGATCACCTGCCTCTACCACCATGCTCTCTTTGTTCATCTTGTGTGAATGCCTTGAGTTACTCCTCAAGGTATTGGTCACGTGCACTCTTCAAGGGCCACTGACAGCGAAGACCTAACAAAAACCGCGAGGAAGATGGGAAGGCGGCAGACAAGGGCACTACATTTCTAGGGCATAATTCAACAAAATACATTCAACTCTCTAAAGGCGTTAGGAAGGTTGGTTGGGTTTGGGGCAAGTGTGGAGAGATGTAGAGGGAAGGTACATGTTGTTTTTGTACAGCTGATTATCTTCTGTTAGTGATCCCAGCACTGATCTTAATGAGAACCCTGTGTCTGAGGCTCTTAGAAGTGATGATAAACCTGTGTAGCGCTTTAGGGAGAGACCAGACATCTATTTGCACATGAGAGGCAATTTTGCTATTTAAAAGTCTTTGAAATACAGTACTTGTGAGGTTTTTTTCCTTTAAGGAAACACCAGCTAATGTGTGTGGATAATTATTTTTTAATCCTTATACAAAAAAAAAAACTGTTGCAATGCTTTTCACCATCACTATACTAAAAGATTCATAGCCCATATTGATTTCCCTTCCCCCAAAGACATCTCAATTTTCAATAAGCCTTTAGGCCTCCCTCTTCCCATGTACACTTCTCTCTGCTCTCTCTGCTCTCTCTGCTCTCTCCAGCCTCTGGCCACCTGCCCAGGCAGTCTATTTTCCAAACATGTGTGCTATTTTTTTTTTTATGTTAGTGACAATGTCTGGTTTGAGAGACCTTATTGCTCATTTGCTCTGTGAGGTTGTGTTGAGACGTCCAGGGATAAATAGGTAACACTGGGTATCTCTGAGTATGGCTGGACTTGAACCTGCCAGTGATGATGACGTAACACAGCCAAATGTTCTGCTAGAATGAGAGAGAAAAGTAGAGGACTTAGGGAATCTTCTTAGAGTGTCCACAGAGAAAACATAAAGATGTAAAGTTTGCCTTCAACATATTCTCTGCTTCTTAGCTGCCACTTTATCTTTCTGGGTTGGGCATTCTTGTTGCCCAACCATCTAACCATTTCAGGGAATTAATTTTGTTTCTTTACATGTCAGGTTGGAAAGCAATTCCTGATAGGGTGTTAATAAAACAACTAACTAAATAAACAAGCATAACAATGAAAAACAAAACAAGCACAAAAAGTCTCCTAACGGTATTTGCAATGTGATTCATTTATTCCCTCAGCACATAGCTGCTGAGCGCCTACAGTGTGCCAGACACAGTGCTAATGAATGGAGATGAAACAATGAATATTCAGGATGCAGAATGCTAAGTGCTATGATAGATGTACACGTGAGGTGCTACGAAAGCTCAAAAATCCAGTATCATGGGCCAAGTTCACACACATTATCTCACTACCTCACAACAATCTTAGAGGTAGATATGATTATTACTCCCACTGTACAGGTGAGGAAATGGAAGTCATGAAGGAGAAATATTTTACCTATGGTCTCACGGTTAGTACATGGTAGAACCTGGACTTGACTGATTCCAAACCCATGTTTCCAGTTTTGGTCAGGCTGCTTTCTGGAAGACACACTCAGACTCAGTTCAGTGAAGAACGGAGAGAAAGCATTCCAGGCAGAGGGAACAACACGTTCACAGGCAAGAGTCATTGTGTGTTTAAGGAACCCCATCTGGATCATTATGGCTGAGAATGGTCTAATTAAAAGAGCAGTGTGCCGAGGGCAAAGCTGGGGAGTCCCGACATTCAGGGGAAAGGGAGAGAAACCCGAGGGGATCTGAGCAGGAGTAACCTAGAGAAAAGGATGCCACTGAAGCCAGAGGACAAGAAGCCTTCTGGCAGGAAGGACAGACCCAGCAGGAGGGACAATGAAAGCCCCTGGGAGGGAAGAGTGTGATTTCACGCGCATGAATTCCCAGGCGCTGGGAAAGATATTTTGGAATAGAAGCCGTTCCTTGACCTCCTAAATGAAGATAGGCGGCACAGGTGACCACCTATTTCCTCCCATACTGCCCAGGGACGGGGACTGATGATAGGTAAACCAATGGATAGAATCACAAAATTTTAGAGGTGGACAATGAGATTATTCAATTTAACCATCTAACTTTGCACAAGAGGAAATAGAGCCTCAGAACTCTGCAGTGATTTTTCCTGACACCGCACCGCTAATTAGGGATAGAGCTGTGATTAGAATTCAGATCATCTGATTCTCATCTCAAAAGGAAATATTTCAGACATGTATTCTACGCAAAGGACATGAACAGACAATCCTCAAATGGCCAACAAACATGAAAAAATTTGTTCAGCTTTGCTCAGAATCAAACAATCCTCAGTAGTACAGGGAAACAGGCACACTCATGTATTGCTGTCTGATATATCTAATTGTAATAATCTTTTTTGGAAGATATTTTGGCAATATGGAAGTGCTAATAAATATAGCATAATGGTTAAGAATATCAGCCTTGAAGTCAGAGTTGGGCTCAAATGCTATCTGCCAACCACTGTCATGTATAAACCATTTTCTGCGTACGTGCCTCAGTTTCCTCTGAAAAAAAATGTGGATATTAATAGTACTTATATCATAAATTTATTGTAAGGATTAAATGAGATTATGTTTATAATCTCATTAAAGCACGGTGCCTGGCATATAGAGTCCAATTAATGGTACTATTGTGATCATTATATATAAAGAGTCTTACCAACACTCTCATTCCTTGGGCCCGCAATTTCAGGTCTAGGAATTTATCTTAACAAAAATGATCAGAACTGGGCACAAAGATTTATGTATGTGGATATTCATCACAACATTATTTATAATAGTGAAAAATTGGAAACACAAATGCCCAACAATACAGTGGGTAAATTAATGATGGTTCATCTGGTTGATGGAATACCACGTGACCATTAGATATCATGCCGCAAAAGAACACTTAATCATCAGAGAAAACATCCATATTAAGTGACAAAAGCAGGTTACGCAACAATATATAAGCACAATGCCAATCTTACAACGAACTATATATACATATATGAATTCCATCATATAGGAAATACTGGTTGGCAATTTGGTGAGCAGGAAAGAACCCCCAACATAAATCCATGCTGGTCATACAAGCACATGTGTGTGTGAGACCCTTACCCCCCAAGCTGAGGAAAACCCAGTTGAGTAGATTGTACTACAAACTCTATAACAACACTAAGATAAAAGAAAGAATGAAAACAAATTCCTTTTCCTGATATTATCAAAACTACATAAATATTTGAGTTTAACGAGCCATCCTCAACCTTCCAGATTTGAAGAGACTTGGGAGGAAATTATATTTTACAGTTCTAAACTTAGCATGCTGGGAGATCCACATTTAACTTCTATTAATGCTTTTCAGTGCCAGCATGAAAACATATACCTTAGACAATCTTCCTCAGTGGTATTTCTTACAGGGAACTGATTAGACTAAATAAAATAAAGTAGTAAACTAAATAGCAAACCCTCTGTGGACAAACACCGAAAAAGAATGTTAGAGTTGATTTGTTTACTCTTTTCTTCTATCAATATCTCCTAGGACACCTACAGAGGAATTATAGGACAAATGAGAAAAATAAAGAACCCAAAGGAATGAGGGATCATTTTTCCTACACATGTGATTCCAAACAGTTCACTTTAATAGGCTTTCAGAGGAGTGTAGTATGTATGCATTTTTAGCAGTAAATCACTCATCTACTCTTTCTAGTCTTAATGTTACTTGTGGAAGGTTTGGAACTTACACGTGCCAAACAGGTTCTGCAAGTACAAAGTGTCCATCCTTACTGGTTTTGTGCTTTAATTTACAACATAATTAAGTTGTAAATGTGCTCCTAATACTGTGCTTTGGGGCCACTTAGCCCATCAAATCCTCAGTATCCTCATCTGTAAGCAGTTCGCAGGAATGAATGGAATGATTTCTAAGATTCCTTCTGGTTCTAAAATTATACAGCAACCTACAATGCAAAAACATGAATTACATTTAAAAATGGAGCTTTTCCTAGAAAAACCTGGTCTTAGAAAGAATCCATATTGAATCTGTTGAAATTATAAAATGACAGTTAATATTTTTGATGTGAGACAAATTTCTGAGTATTGTATTAATTCAAATTCTGATTAGCCAGGATTATTAGTCAGAGTAAAATGAAAATTTTTCAAGTGATAAATTTGGCAAGAAATTATTCAAAATTCTTGTTATAATTTGTAAATCAACAATTTGTGCAATGCTTTTATACTTTGTGATAATTCTGTTTTTGAAAGACACTTTCTAATTTCAAGGTACATTTTTATGTACGATCTCATTAGGATATCACAACAACATTAAAAGTGTGGGTACTGTGGAGATTATATCCTTCACATAGCAAAGATCAGAGGCTAAATAATTTTCTCCAAATAGTGTAGTTACTGGAATAACAGAGCTAGGACTAGAAACCAGGTTTCAAACTCCAAAATACATCTTCCTACTACATCACATTGTTTCCCAATGCCATCTAGCTCATTTCAGTGTGACTTACTAGATGTCTTTGAAGTTGGCTTTTGTGCACAGCAAAGATTACTCAGTGGTCATGTTTGTTTTCACAATCAACATTTAACTTATTGAAGTTATGAATTAAAAACTTACAAATTTAAAACTCCTCAGTCTTTTAGAGGTTGCAAAACTCCCGTTTGTGAGCCAAACCTGGCTAGCTGCCTGTTTTTGTAAATAAAGTTTTATTGGAACACAGCCACATAGCTTCGTTTACATATTATCTATGGTTGCTGTTGAGCTAAGTGGCAGGGCTAAGCAGTGGTAGCAGAGACCAGAGGGCCCACAAAGCCTGAGATGTTTATGCCTGGCACTTCACAGAAAGTTTGCCAAACCCTCTCTTGGATTCCACTTACAGATCTTTCTCTATATATAAAGTTAGCAAATCTTGACAATCATTTTTAAGGAGACTTAGGTATATTCGGTTACAATACCTTTAAACATTTTTAACTGCATTTATATACTCGATGTATTAGATTTCCTTTCAGTGTAACTTGAGTGTTTGTTATTCTTGTAAATCTAATAAACCAGGTTGAATCTTATAACTACATATATAGCAGTGTATAGTAATATATGACTATTACTATAATCTTATAATCATGTTGAGACTCAAGTTCTCTTAAATATCCCAATACTTTGTATAAATGTGGAAAAATTTCAATTTAGAAATCAGAAGCCTAAAGCCTAAATCAATTATAATTTTTATTTAGGTCAACAAGACTGACCTGTTTAACCAAAAGGCTAAATTCCCTTAAATAAACATTAACAAATATGAACAGATTCCTCCTTGACATAAAATATAAATACAGGTTGAATCTTCTTAAATGTTTCTATGCTTAAGTCTAAATCATCTCAGAATTAAAATATAGCTACTCATTAACGAAACAATTACATCATCTAGAGAGTTCTGGGGGTTTCCTTCTTGGTGGTAGGTACTGCAGAATGGTCAGTAATGGCACTGGAGACACTGATAGGACTTCTCTTGGCAACAATTATGAAACTGGCTGAGCCCCATTTAGAAGCCATAAACTACAGGCAGGGGTGGTCACACAGTCCATATTGGTTTGCCAGCTCTACCATAACAGAATGCCACAAACTGGATGCCTCGAACAACAGAAATTATTTATCTCACAGTTCTAGAGATCAAGATGAAGAGTCCAAGATCAAGGTGTCAGCAAGCAGGGTTGGGTCCTTCTGAGGGTAGAGGGAAGGATCTGTTCCCAGGCTTCCCCTCTAGTTTCTGGTGGTCATTGGCAATCTTTGTCATGTTTGACTTGCAGAAGTGGCACTCTGGTCTCTGCCTTCATCCTCACATGGTGCTCTTCCTGTGTGAGGATCTCCAGGTACAAATGTCTGAGGACACCACGTCAGATTAGTGCTCACTCTAATGACTTCTTAAGTCAACTAATTCCATCTACAATGACCCTATTTCCAAATAAGATTGCATTCTGAGATACTGGAGCCATAGGACTTCAGTATGAATTTGTGTGGGGAATGCAATTTAACCCGTAACACAGTCCATGTCTGTGGGCTTGCTAGCAGAGGCTAGAAAGCTTAAAACTATCTTTCCTGAACGCTCTTGAAGTTGGGACGATAGATATAATGTAGGTTCAGCACTCAGATAAAATTTGGATGTCAAAAACATGGAGGCCTTGCTTCTGCTGTTTCTTCTGGCAAGCAGAATCATGGAGGTATTTTGGTTTCCTATGGAAGTTTTCAGAGGATCACAGTGGTCTGAAGCTGGTGTTTCTAGTGGAGGGTTCTTCACTATGATAATCCAGAATACAGTAGCTTTCTAGACCATGGCCACAGCAGATGGCTCTGAAGGAAGCAGCCTACACTGTATTGCAGGGGGCGCTCTGATCCACTTACCAAGTAAGCTGTAGGGCTGTCAATTTTGAGTGGGGGTGAGCGCAAGAGAAACTTCTCAAGGTGACCCAACACAAGCAGTTCTGCATTCTGGCTCTTTTGACGAGAATATCTAGTGGTGTGCAAAGCATTTGTGACAGGCAAGGGTGCTCTATAGAGCACCAGCAAGGAGCCCCAGGAGGAGATTCCCAGCGTACAGTTTTAATATTTTGAAATAAAGCCACATCCTTTTTGGCAAGTAACTATTTTCCTTTAAGAGAGAGCTCCCAGCTTGCTGAATGCTAACAGTGGAAAACCAGGTGATCATCTGACCCGTCTCCCCATCATGAACTGGGTGCCATGTGGACCCACTCATCCACACAGTTGGCCTAAGTGGATGCAGTATTGAGCCAGAGCAGGTTCTGATGGTCCAAGGTGCATGAGCAGGTGGTTCAGCCCCCCACAGAGCCTACTGCTGTTACATGTCTCCTTCAACCCACCTTCACAGGGGGGGTTCCCTACAAAAAGATCTCTTCAAAAATGTGAAGAGAGAAAATACTAGGCCTGATTCACGGATGGTTCTACATGATACACAAGCCCCATTGATAGTAGATTGCTCCAGCATTACAGACACTCAGGAATGGGAAACAGCAGTTCTCCCAGGGCTTAGAACTTTAAATGATTCATCTGGTTGTTCAGTTTTTATGGAAAGAGAGATGACTGAAAGTATGGGTCTATATAATCAGACATTTAGGGACTTGGAAAAAGAAACAGGCGATTGGTGACACAGTGGTCTGGGTAATCAGAACATGTCTGGGCCTCCTGGAATGGACCCAGGGTGAGACACAACCCATAGGTTTGTTCGCCAAAGGGCAGAACTTGCACTGCGGGATCCAAATGGTAAGTTGGACAGGACATCGCGTTCAGTGGATGTGAAGCATCTGTTTTCCTCAGCCACACCCAGGAATGTCCACAAAGCAGCCATGCTTAGCAGGGATGGGAGCTCTTCTGGGCTCAGTCACATGGATTTCTCTGTACTGAGGCTGATCCAGGTACCTCCCATTGCTGAACACCATCCCACTAATAGCAGACTAACAGTGAGCCCCTCGTGGCGTATCAGCATCTGGTAGTAGGTTTTGTATAATTGACCTTTTCAGTCATGGGGGGCTGGGGGGCAACAATTTGTCCTCACTGCAATATTTAGATTTGGATTTCCTTGTCTGCTCTCATGCTTCTGCCAGCAGTACCATTTATGGACCCATCAAATATATTATCCATTCTCATGTTACTCCACATAATGTTCATTCCGACAAAGGAACTGATTTTACAGCCAGAAAAAAAAAGAGGTGGTGGCCTCCATGGGACTCACTGATCTTACGATGTGTGCATGATTCAAAAAGCTGCCATTCAGAAAGGGGAGTGGTTCACTGGAGACAGCTGAGCCACACCTTGCAAGGTGCTTTCCTTCAGGATGTGGTTTATGTGCCGAACCAGGTGCTTTTACATGGTGGTGTTTCTCCCATAGACAGAGCTCAGAGCTCTGGAAACTAAGAAGGGAAAGGCATCCTTTATGATTAAGCCTGAGGATACATAAAAAACTTTAATTGCATCTCTGTGTCTTTGAGTTATTGTTGATTAAAGGTTTGTGGACTGTTCCATCAGGGAACACATGGTTCCACTGGACTGGAAGTCAAGACTTCCTCCTGGTCATTGGGTTCCTTATGATCACTGGATTCCTGATTATCAGAGAAAATTGAGGTTGCTGCCTACACAGTGAGAGCCACTGAATTCTCTGGGGTGGCTCCTGACACTGCCACATCTGGTGGTACAAGTCCGAAAAGACTTCAGCAACCCTAGAACTCAGAGACCTCAGGGATGATGGTTTCAGTCATGTCACCAGGCAAAGAAGGCTAGCCCACTGAGCAAAACCTGCTGGGAACCAGACAAATGAAACGGGCAGTAGAGGAAGGAAGTTACAAATACCAATTATGGACTTATGACCAATAGCAAAACTGAAGACTGTAGCAGCTATCATATTCTTTCTTTGTGTATCATTTATATCTATTAACCACTTTCCTTTTTATTACCTCTCCTTTGCCCCTAGTGGGTTTTTTGGGGGCATGATTACCTTTACAATTCAGCCCCATAGGCTGTTGTACATCAAAACTGGATTGTGACTGGGCAGAAAGAAAAATGAATATTAGCCAGAGATGGATACAGGGAGGTGCTGCCCCCCCTTTGCGGGGAGAGCAAGTGCCTTTACATGTTAGGGAGACCTGCTCTTGCTCTCATTTGGAAACTTAAATTTGGGAAGAGTCTACATGGACGTTTAACTGCCAAAGGGCAGCCTGTAGGAACAAGGAGGGTTGGTGCCCTACAGCCATTGCAGCCTCTGTGCACGCCCTCCTCTACTGCAGAGGTGTGAACACCACGCTCAGCTCTCCACCTTCCCCGAAGCAAAGTTCTGAATATAATTCAGGTTGTCATGATGTACGTACATGATGCCACGTTCACTTCCGGGTTACAGTGGCAAGCACGGCCAAGGAGCCCCTTGAGTGCTTCTGCACCGGGGTCAACACAGGTGCTGGTGTGGGCGCTGGCCCAGAAGGGTCAAAGGAGGACGTGTGTTTTGCCGGCGCAGGTTCCACGAGGGTGCTGTGGTTCTGGAGACTTCCTGCTGGTGGTAGACTCTCGGCCATGGTGGTGTGGCTCCCAAGCCAGCAGCTGTAGGGGCAGCTCCACACCTTGGCGGGCAGTGTCCTGTTGCACGAAAGGCAGCAGCTCCTGCCGTGGCCCAGTTCTGCGTGGTAGTTTGGAGAATCAGAACTGGAGCTTAATCTTGTGTTTCCTCAATCCTAAAACACAAATCTCGAAACCATTTATTACCCTGTAATAAATTTTTTTCTGCTTAAAACTTCCTAGAGTAGAATCTGATCTCTGCCAGGGAATCATGATTGATTAAAAAGAATCTTCCCTCCTAGGTCATAAGTCTTTAGCACAAAAGCCTCCATATTTTCTTATTTTTCCTATATGCTGGGCCTCGCAATCTTACATACATTTAAAAATCGTAACTCTTAAGCTTTGTCTATGTCAGGACTAATTTCACAAACATCGTTCCACTGTTAGCTCTGTTTTCCCTTCCACTTTGTCGCCTTAGGTACCTGGTGACCATGCTGTCCAGGGTGTCTATGCTCATTCCTTTCCAGTTGCTGAATCATCCTCTGGATTTTTCCCTTCTCCTTGTCCCGTTTCCCTCCTTAATCAAAATGTCTGCTTTATGTCCTGTCAGAGTCCTATCTACCCACAGATAGTCTAATCTAATGATCTAATTTGGGCCAAGTTAATTGGTGAGAGTGGAAACATGTTTTAATATTGATAATCATGACGATGATGAAAGTTGCTACCAAGATTTGAGTGTTGACTGCATGCCAGGAACTTTACAAGAATTATGTCATCTAATCCTTAAAAATTCCCAAACCCAAAGAGCTGCTATTATCTCCATTTTATAGATGAGGACACTGAGGCCTAGAGAAGTTGAGGAATTTTTTTGATTAAAGTCACACAACTAAAGTAAATGTAGAACCAGGACTGAGTCCTGTCTGAGTCCAGAGTCTTGTGTCCTAACTACTACACTATTTTTCCTCTTTGAATCCAAAGGAATGATTTGAGAGTATTAGGTGACCTTGAAGCTTGATGGGGAGGAAAAAACAAACATTTAGGGATAGGGGAGTCTTCTAGCACCAGAAGCACTGGTATTTTACTGAGATCAGGAAAACTAAACGACATTAAGAACTGAACAAGAACATTGAACATTTTGTGGTAACAGTCATTTCTGGAGTAACAAGATAAGGATTTTGCTTTATTTCATTGTATAAGAAATGCAACTGGGAAACATGAATATTTAAAGAAGGATAAAGGCATATAGGTAAGTGAGCAAAAGTAGAAAAATCTGGAAAAGTGGAGAAATATTAGTTTATTCTTAAGATAAAATATTTCATTAAAGAGTTCATATTATGATAAGCCTCTAAAAGATTAAAGCAGTTTAGATAAAGCAGTAAATCGAGTTTAATGCAAGATTCGATAAGAGGCTGGTAGTAATAACGGTAAGATGTTTGAAGCTTAAGGTCACTGAGCATTTGGAAAAGAGGGAAAGGTGAGCATGTAAAATGAATCTGGTATTTGATAAGTACAGCTATCCTCTGCTTTTCAAAAGTTTGCATTAAGCCACTTCTCCTTTACACAAGACAGCATTAGTACCTGTTTTTGCTGACCAAAAGAAATCCAAAGAGGATTTCCGCCTTTCTGAAAAAAGCCAAAAAGCAAAGTAGTGCTCAACATTTGTTTTGCAGCAAGCCATTATACAGGCAGTGTACACCCTGAGCCAAGCGTTCCTTGGGAACTACACTCAGCATCTCAGCATCAGGCCCCCAAAGCTTGGAACTATGTCTGTGCATCTATGCCTTCTCTCCACTTAGTTTGTGCATCCTGTAGCGAGATGTGCCCTATGGTATTGGAAAAGCCTGAGAGGCTATTTTTGTGGATTTGGGAACACTAAAAATATTTCCCATATAAATTATTGGTAATTGCTTTTCACCTTTACACCATTTCGGTTTAGGGGAGGTTTTGTAGGAACACTCTACTTTCAGATAGCCAGGGAAGCTGTACTAGGTTCCTGAGGAAATAATAACCATAAATGGTAAGGTTAGAAACCTTATAAAACTGGAAACTAACTGGAAGGGCTTTCTGGGGATCATTTCCACATTAGCAAATTATGTGGAAAATCTACTGAGGTTCTCAACATTTGAGTATTATCAAAAAAGTGGGCATGCAGTAAATTCTATAGGCTCCTCCGGTGTCTAACCCTGCAATGAAGTCTAAAGGTTGGGCTAACTCGTGGCTTTAACTAAACCTGTGTCCACAGAGAACCAGTCACTGATCTGGCCAATCTACTTGCCATGCCAGGCATATGTGGACCCTTACTAATACCTTGCTATCAAGTTGGTCTGGGCTCATACTGATGAATTACATCTGTGCAAAGAACTTTAGGATGATGAATGAATAATCAGACACTGAAAATCACAATAAAAATTAATGATGGCAAATGCTAATATTTTATTATAAAATTCATTGTTGTTGCTATTGTAACATTCAAACTACCAAAATTGATTCAAACTACCGAATCAGATTATTCTAGTGATTTGCCTTTTGCACAGAAAAGTCATTAGGTATGGTTATTTTCTATAGGCTCTCCCCACTCCTCCACACCCCCACCCTGCCATAGTGCTGAACATGAAACAATTATTTTCAGATCCTTGATTGAGCTTTCAGAATTTATCCTCCACTCTCCACCATGCAATTTAAAGATTCTGTTTTGAAACTGGGAAAAAATGATCTTGGAGTAAGATTATATAAATTGTAGTCACTTGCCCAACTACAATCGCATTTTCAAACTAAAAATTATGTGAAAGTGGTTTTCTAAGACACTAAATACTCTGACAAAGTGAAGACTGAAGAAGTTCCAAGTGAATGAATGATCCTTTGGAGTAGAAAACGCTTAGCTCGTAAAATACTGTGAGGAATCTTATCCTAAGATTATGGTCGTTCTTGCCTCCAGGTTCAAGTGTTGCTCAATCAGCAAGGTGCTCAATTCTGTGATTGCTGCGCATTTGCTTGTTGATCAAGAAAATGCATAATCTCAGCCTAGATACATTTACCATAAAAATGAATGTAAGAAATAGGATTCTGATTTAAATTTTCCGGTTGCAGCAGATCGAGAAAATATATGCAAGAGAAGATTCCATTTGAAAAGCTCTGATTCAAGTAAGTCCGAAGAGAATGCATCTCTCTGTACCTAATGCAGTCTTCCCATTAGACAGCAAGCTTTTCTCGCTCAGAGAGCCCTTGTCAATTTGATTAAACTCACAAACACGTGACAGACTCCGCCTCTGTTAAAAATACTCTCAAGCCAGAGAATGACTGAGAACCGTGTGGCTTTGTCTTTGTGAGTGGGTCCTTTAGCACAGCAATCATAACACTAGGTAGAGGGGTGTACATTTAAATTTAATGCCCCACAACTGAAGTCTTCAAACGCAACTCCTCGCAGAGAGGGATTCAGATTGCAAATTCAAACCTAGAATCCAGAATCCTCCTCCAGGCATGGACGTTTTCAGTTTAAAATGGCCCTCGAGAAATATGATACTTATGTTCAGTGTTCTAAAAGGCTGATTTTGGAAATTGCTCCTTTTTCTGCATAGTCTCTTTCCAAGATCCATTAGGTGAACACTCTAAAGTCGGGACATTAGGCCGTGTGTGTGCCTGTGTGGGTACATCTCTTTCGCGTAGGTGTACAAGATTCCAAAACCAATTCACTCAGCCTACACCCTGCCCAGATGACTCCGTCCACACGAGGCAAGCTGGAAAGTCTCCTGGCCGCTGAAGGCACCA
Organism: Manis javanica; assembly: GCF_040802235.1. Lineage (NCBI taxonomy): Eukaryota > Metazoa > Chordata > Mammalia > Pholidota > Manidae > Manis > Manis javanica. Next base: position 13,977,670 of record NC_133163.1, on the reverse strand, counting down.
GCCGGCTGGGGAGTGAGGCAGGGCCAACCCGGCCGTGCTTGGAGGTGGCTCGGGTCCCCCAAGCCATCCAAGAGCGTGTGATCTGGTCGAGGCCGCAGCCCCAGCGATGAAGGGCCAGCGCCCAAACGCCCACGCGGGGCCCGGAGCCCCGAGCTTCCTGCAGGCGCCGCCGGCGTCGGGCTCGGCGGCCCCGCTGCCATGGCAACGGCGGCCCGTTCCCCGCTTCCCGGCGCCGGCGCGCCGTGCCTGGCGGGTTGGGGCGGGGAGGGCGTTGCTAGGAGACCGGCGGCGGGAGGCGGCCTCCGCGGCGCGGGCTCGCGGCTTCCACCCGCCACCTACAGCAGCCCTGCCGGCGGCGCGTGGGGGAGGGTCCGGAGAGGCGGTCGGGAAGCCACGTGGTGGCCCAGGGTCCCAGGGCCTCGCGCCGTCGTGGCCGGCCCTTCCGGCCGAGAGCCGTCCTCTGTGCCCTGTGCCCCGGAGGAAGCCTGAACGGGAACGCTCAGCGCTGCTGCGCCCCGCGCTGGCTCTGCAAGGCTAGTAAGGGTTCCAGGCGCCGCGCCGGCTCTTGACCCACCGTTTGCCCCCCTTCCGAAAGGAACAGTTTCTTGAGCTTCACTGTATCAAGCAACACTTGGCGTATATTATTAACTCATTTTCAAACCTGTGAAGGAGGAGCTAGGAACCTCATTTCAACACAAAACATGGCCAATGTCACACAGCTTGTTGGGGTGGAGGATTTGAGGTTTAGTCTTGCATAACTTCAAGGTTCCTGCTTTATTATAATGCTCAGGTGTCCGCCGTCAGCTCATGGGTAGCATTTGAAACCCTTTGCTATCCACACACACAAGCACCCACACCAGCTGGGCCACGCTGTCTGGAAATAGTCTGACGAGGAGATTGGAAAATGAATCAGGATTGTCCAAAAAACCTGGGACATACAGTTCACGTTGTTGTATTGGTAATAATTTACAGATGTCCTAGCCCGTGATGTACTACCGGCGATCATCAGGAACTTCAGATTCTTAGAGAAGGAAGAGAATCTAAACCAAAGAATTCGCCAAAACTGGTGTTGGCTCCCCATAGGTATCCCATGCTGGGCTAGATATGTGGGACATTAAAAGGGGTTTTTTTTCCTAACAGTGGCTGTCTAAAGAGTTTATATTCTATTAGACAACTGCTTTCTGTTGGCCAGGATTTGTGTGCAAGCTATTTATTAAGGAAGAGCTTCCAGGAGAAACGAGTAAATGAGTAAGGGAAGCAAAATAAGGCAGGAGAAGGAGGCAAGCAAGGGAGCAATTTAAAGTGAAGCTCCTTTCTCAGCTTGAACCAAAGGTTGCTTTGGAGCAGAAATTACATAATGAGTGGATCCCCCTTTGAGACCGGACAGCTGGGTTTTTATACCCTTGCACCAGTCAGTCACTGGCTGCAGGCCTTCCTGGAGGGGTGGGGTACATCACACCCTGCACTTCTGGTTCAGGAGTGAAATGAGTCAGGGGGAAGTGGCTCTGTAAATAAGGGAGGGTAGTTCTCTGAAAGAGGTTAGAGGTGCAGCTATCAGGAAAGAAGCACGGAGAAGCTGGGGTATGGGTACAGTGAACCAGGAAAGGGGATCTGAAGAGAGCTCAGCAGAGTAATAAAAGCACTCCTACAGGCCAGCCCTTCCACCACTCAGAACCACATGCTTCTCGCCCTAAGTCGGCTTCATCTTGTCACAGGTTATTCAAGATTCTAACTAGTCACCAATCTAGTGGAACAAGCTACAGTCCTTGCTGCTGCAGCTGGTCCCAAGGTTATGGCTAATGCCCATCATCTCCTTACCTACCACTCATTCTAGACCCTTTTTATCCTCAGCTAGGCTTCTGACAGTCTAGGCAGCTTGCCTGGTGGAGTGACCCAAACCTTTGTCCGTGAGGGGTGTGAGCTCCTCACTACCATGTCTGCTTTATCAGGTAACAGCTGTCACCATTGCCTGTTTTCAGTCAATACCCAGCATGGGAACAGCCAGAGAAACTCCAGTGGATCAGCTGAGTCCCAAACACACTCCTCCCTGCCCGCATTCTGAGGCAGCAGCCTTATTTCCTCAGGATGCTCAAGGTCAGTTACCTTGTTAGTATAGTAACTGTTTTCTGTGCCTACGTAGAGTCCAAAATGATAGAAAACACTGCAGTTACAGCTTTAGGTTTACTGGGACTCTTCGTGTGTCCCCTGGTGTGGAATATCTTCCTTTGGGGATCTAGAACCTCTAGACCAATGCCCTATAGTTGTGAGGACAGGGATGATGCATTGCTCAAGAAGGTCACTGAGAGTGACAGTGAGCCAGGCTACTCCTTTTTCGACACCTTGGTTCCCAGACCCATGTATTTAACACTCTGGAGACACTACATAATGTAATGGCTATCGGTTTAAGGCACATACTGCATCCTGAAGGATGGTGCCCCAACCTCACAGGGTATCATTCCTAAGTTAGTGCCTACCCATATCTTCAAAAGGTGGTTACAATATGTCATGCTAGAAGTTTCTGAATGGTGTGGTATGTTGTGGATTAGTGGATCCTGTAGTCACATGCCTATTACCATATTTTCCTTTGCCAAAAAAGAACAGAAAATATTTTTTGGGATCCTATGTCAGTAAATCAGATATTATAAGTCCTTAAATAGTGGATCATGCCAAGGCCCTGCAGGCGGGAAAGGCAAATTCTTACACTGAACTGGTAGTAATCCCAGTCAGAACAAAATGCTGCCATTTCTAGGGTGAAAGGGGGTCCTACATAATTAACTTGCTACCATGTCTGTGGTGGTATCTTCAAGGAATGGTGCTGTGTTGGGGATTCAAAGTCAGTCTCTGTTGTCGACAGGTCAAACATTCCACAGTTAGATCAGTTTTGGTGAGAATAAGCCTATGCTTCTGGACTCCATCTTTTGCATAGCCTCCATCTCTGTTACAGTAGCTACTATATTCATAGGCCTACACCTATTGGACAAGGCTGACAGTAGCTAAGGACACATGGCTGACATTTACTGCATGAGTCATCCTGCCCAACCTGGTTGCTTAATGCGTATTCTGAAATGAACACTGTCTGGTAGGCACTACTGTGCAATGCAAACATTTTCACTCCGGTAGTGGCCACTCCCATAGGTCTCTTGCCCCCAGTTTCCTTGTCCCTTGCCTTCTAATTACGCCCTATGACCAACCAGTGGAGTCACTGTCACTGCCCATAAGTCTGTCTATATTCTTACCTTGGGCCACCTCTCTCTCCATACAAATTGGGTCACCAGGCACAAGGCCCAAAGCTCTGCCTATTACAACAGTTGATTATCTTTGGTCTCTTTAGCGCCATCTCTGGGTGGGGCTACCATGCAGCCATTCATTTTCAGTTTGCACAAACAGACCGATTCAACCCATCTATGAACCAAACTTGGGATCTTTTTTCTATCAGCTGGTCATAGAGGACACCTTGGGAGGCCATAGGTGTGAGCTGATAGGGATACATTTGTTGGTGGACAACATAGAGGGCTGGGCCTCCACTTCATGCAGTTTACTTGTATGTTCTAGACCTGCTCAAGCCCAATCCACCCAATCATGTAGCCCTACTGATTGCTATTTCTTCTGTGTATCTCAAAAACTAGAGACAGTGTGCAAGCCAGTACATTCCCTTCCATCCATGTCCCATCACAATGGACCAAGAGTGAAAGTCTTAGTAACCACAATGACACAAAGACAGAGAATGCCATCATTAATAATAGGTACATTTAAAAAATTCTGTTTTCTTCATGCTTTATCATATTGTGATAACTAAAGGTTTATTTGTATACATGTCCATAAGTTTAAGTAGTATGAGATGTCATATGTCATTGTCTTTTATATAATATAAAGATACGCTGAATTTCTAACAAAGAAAAATAAAGAATGCCACCTACCACCAGGGATGGGATCTCCATTTTCATCTTGCTGGTGAGTAAGAGGCATCCAGAATCTGTCCTTAAAGTCAGCTTCCTGGGGCTACTGAGAGCACCAGTGTTCTCAGGCAGGTTTCCCAGATGCAGACCCTGAGGGGAGGATTTGTGTGCAAGTAATTTACTAAGCAGTCTACCCCAGGAGAAACTGTAAGGAAGTAGGAAAAGCAGAATAGGGCACAAAACTAAGGCAGGCAAAGTCATGATTTCAAGTAAAGTTCCAAACTCAGTCTGAACCCTCGAGGAGCTTTCAAGAAAAATTGCCTAGTAGAGTTTATCCTGCCTGAAAGTAAGGGAGCTAGGTTTCTATACTTCTGTACCAGCTAGTCATCAGCCACAGGCCGCCATGGGGATTTGTAAGCTTCCAAGCTCTCCTGGCTCTGGAGGCACCTGAGTGAAGTGGTTCCAGAATATCAAGGGTAGCTCTCTGAGGAAAGTTACACATATGAACTTTGTGAGCAAAGCTTGTAGACCCTGGGGCATGGGTACATGGAATTAACAGGAGGGACTTGAAGAGATCTATACAGAGTACCACAACTTCTAAAGGAGCTAAGATCAACATATGAACAACTGACGCAGAGCTTCTGGTTGTTGAGAAGACGGTAAACTAAACTGAGCTTCTTTCAGGCGCCTTCCAGAATCTAACTAGGAAGAAACCATAGGGAGATAGAGAGAGGCTTGGTTTCTACATATGTGTTGATGGAGGACACAGTGGATGGCAGCTCAGAGCATCAGAAAGGTAGGTGCTATGGAGAGTTTTGCTTCCCTCACTGCACTGAGGAGACCATTTCCTTCTGTTTTTTGATTGCATGCTTTGTTAAAACACACTGCCATGTTGGAGGGGCCCACATGGCAGGGAACTGACAGTGTCCTCCAGCCAACAGTCAGAAAGGAACTGAGGCTATCAGTCCATCAACCCTTAAGGAACTGAATTCTGCCAATATGAGTTTGGAAAAGGATTCTTTTCCAACTGTGCCTTCAGATGAGAACCCAGGCCTGGCCAATACCTTGATTGAAGCCTATGAGAGACCCTGAATTGAGGACTCAGCCAAGCCAAGCCCAGATCCCTGACCCATAGGAACTATGAGGTAATAAATGTATGTTGTTTCAAGCCACCAAGTTTGGAGCAATTTGTATGCAGCAGTAGATAAACATACTAGCATTCTGTACCCAGTCTATATGCTCAAGCACATCTGCCCTATATATGGTTACCTGTGTAGAGGTTTTATCTACCTGCCAGAATGCAATGCCCACTTTTGTGTCCCCCTGGAGCAGTTAGGGGGTTGCCCTACAGATACTAAGCTTACTGTATATGATTACTCAGCAGGAACTTCAGGCATTTATGGTAATACAAATTGATTGAGTCCTTACTATGTGCCTGGCCTTATTCTAGGCACTTTACAAATCTTACTTAATCTTCACAAAAATCATGTTAGGTGGGTGTCATTATGATTTTCATATCAGATGAGAAATGTGAGGTTTCTAGAGGACAAATAACTTGCCACAGTCTGACCCTTGTGAATGGCAGAGCTGGAACCCACGCCCTGGACAGTCCAGCCCCAAAGCCTGTGCTGCTTGCCTCTCAGAACCAAGAAGAGATGGAGAGCAGTACCACACAAATGCTGTCCTTTTTGGGAAACACCATGAAGGATTCCAGTGCCTCAGTTGGACTTTAAACTGTTAGAGGGCAAGAATAATATACCTCATTTGACATGAACATCCCACCTTTAATATCTAAAACATGGCTATAGCAGGAGCCTTAAACAAATGGTTGAATGAATGAATGAATGAATGAGATGCCTTGAATAGGGTGTGGGGAGAAACGAAAAGGGAACATACAGAACACTCTGTTTGTAGATATTATACCAGCAGACTCACACGTCTCACTCCAACATATTTCTGTACAGTTACTATCAATATTAGCTCTTCTGCTGCCTATCTGATAGCATGTGTTAGGAAATATGTTTTTCTTGATTTGGAACTGAGAGCAGAAATAATTCATAAGAGGTAAGTGAAGTGGAAGGCAGCTATTGTCCCTAACAAGTGCATTTATTTCTTATTGGTCTGACTACATGTGGATGCACAGAGAACCCTGGATTATATCTAATTCTACATTTATAGCAGTTTATTACCTGCAGGGATAAATGAGGTTATATAATGGGCTGGTTCAAAGAATGTGCTTGCATGTATATGCAAATATCTGCCTAAATTGCTTAAAATAACAAGTTGCTTAACACCCTCAACTGAGGGAATTTGGTTTGAAATATTCAAACATTGCCCTTCATTAGGCCTGCCTGCTACAAGTGATGAAGTGAAAGATGGTTCCTTTTAATAGCAAGTACCTTGCCACATGATGATTTCAGAGTAAGGAAAAAAGCTAAAGCCTTATCTCATTGGAAGTGCTAGAGTCAGAATAATAGTTTATTTATTAGTGGCTTTTATAATTAAGTTGCCTTGGTTTCTTAGCACATACCCAATGTGTATGGGAGATTTCCTCTAACTACGTGGTCATCTTTTACTTATTAAGTGGGACTCTGCCGTTTTGGTGGTACATTTGCTCCCTAAGAAGATTGGTGCAAATGAGCTTCATTTCCCCAGCCTTTCGTATATCCTTCTCCTCTGGTTTATTGCCATCCCAGCTGTGTCACACAAATCTGGAGACACTGCCCTGCTTAAAATGTTTAACTGACCCTCCCAGCCTCTCAAGAAAAATGGCACACTTCGTGGCCCAACATCCAAGGCCTTTGTCACCCAGCAATTATTCTTCTGAGTGACTTGATCTCTTAAGGGTATTCCCCACTCCCCAGCTTGCACAGTCCCACGCTTCTGCTCTGTTTTTGGTTTTTCAAATTTTCTGTGATCTCCAAAGGTGCTGACCTTTGCATAGGTGCTTCCCACTGTCTAGTTCACTTTCCTTCCCCACTCTAGCCTCTTCAGGTTCCAGCTAAGATGTCACTGCCTCTGAAGCATTCCCTCGAAGGCCCTTGGGCGCCCTCCTCAGGCCTGCCATGCTGCCAGCACACACCCCACTGTGGCCCCACTTCAGGAGCATCGCCCACCTCTCGTGCCGGACTGGGAGCTCTGAGACAGAGGGGACTCTGCTCTCAGCACCCAGCACAAGGGCCTGGCTCATGGAAGAAATGAAAAAAATATGAAATAAAAATCTGCTGAATGAATATTTTCATTATTCTCCTGTAACCTTCGTTTCTCCACGTTGGGTGGATCTAAATTGCAATTAGTACAGTTTGTAAATTTCATTCAAAATGATTGACAGTTTCAGGAAAAATAAAAGCTGTTAGCACAATAGAAAATTCCCTGAAAACAAAATTAAATTAACTTTTGAAATTTAAACCACATGCAATTCACTGCTATAATTTAGAGCACAAATTTGAAAACACACTTCCAAATATTAGGCTTTAGTACTACTTCCAAATCAATTTTCAATTCTTATAAGCCTTGTCCTTGTATGGGAATAAGGCCACACAGATGAGGCTGCCTCTTGCCCTCCCATACAACTCTGCTGAGAAAGTGTGACATGTATTTTTTCTGCTGGCATAATAATAAAAAGAAAGGAAAATACAGTAAGATTTGCTTCATGCAGTGCTAGTACAGGACAGAAAAATAGCTAAGAAGATCTAAAGAGTCTTCTAAAGTAGAGGATTTATGAGAAGAATTGATTTTTATTTAGAGCGTAATTCTCTCTGTGCAGCACACACTATTGCCTTTGGTGTGTGTCCTCAACTGTTATCAGCAGTAATAACAGTTTGACCAAAGAGCGGAGATGAGACTTAATAATCGGGGTGTGTTCCTAATCGGACCCCAGGGCTTTCCTGGAAGAAGTGACTAAAACTGGTACTGGGAGTTAATGAAATCATGGCTTTATTTTTACTTTGAAGATCTGACGGGTTTTGGTCTAAATACTTTGTAAACTATAAATCACTACTGGAGTTTTGCTTAGAGCCTCAAACTTTATCAGTTTGAATTTTTAGAGACAATGAGCTCTATTTGTATATTATGTTGTTCTTATTCTGGGAAAAACTCCAATGACATTATTGTTCAGGAAACTGAAGTGGGCCTTGACCCCACTTAACAGGACTGACTGCGTAGATCTGTTGAAAAGGCATTCAGTGCTCACCAGGCATTCAGGAAACAAGAACAAAACAAAAGAGAGCATAAGATACAGAAGGTATATTAGCTTCCTAGGGCTGCAATGAGAAATTACCACAAATTTGGTGGCTTACAACAGAAACCTATTCTCTCACAGTTATGGAGGCTAGAAGTTCAACAGCAAGATGTCAGCAGGATTGGTTCCCTCTGGAAGTTCTGAGGGAAACTTCCATGCTTCTCTCCTAGCTTCCGGTGGTTGCCGGCAATCCTTGGCATTTTTTGGCTTATGGACGCATCGCTACGATGATGGATGCATCACTATCCAAGCCAAGATACAGCCTTTTCCTCTGTGTGTCCCTGTGTCTGTGTCTCAATTCTCCCTCTCTTTTCTCTTAGAAAGACACTAGTCACTGGATTTAGGGCCCACCCTTCTGCAAATATCTTACACAGGATGAGCTTAACATCCTTAACATAATATACCTGCAAGGACCCTACATCCAAATAAGGTCACATTGACAAGTACCAGGGACTAGGACTTAGAATATCTTTTGAGGAGACACAATTCAGCACCCTGCCAAGGGAGAGTTCACTTGGGAAAAAACTCTTCTTGCATTGACTTTCCCAAGAGCTCTCTGTAGTCTGACCTTCTGAACTTTCTCTTCCAGCCACTGAGGCAAACCCCTGACTCTCATTTGTAGTGTTTACAATAAAACCAGAATATGAGATATCATTGTGAGGAGATTTTAGAGACTGAAAAAGAGAAAAGTAACCAAGAAACAAACAGGGAAAGAAGACTGGTCCTAAAATCCTACAGGATCAAAATCTACAACAAATGATGTATAACAGAGTCCTATTTTTTGACAAGGCAAAATTGCATATAGGTTCATAGGAATCATTTAGAAGGATATATACTAAAAGTTAAGAGAGGTAGTCACTGCAGGTTTGGGGATTATGGGATCTTAAATTTCTTCTTTATGTTTATTTATATTTTATAATGTTAGGTGATTATAAAATACCTCTTCGAACATTAGAAGTAATAGTTTATTAAAAGATAATGAAATCTGGAGATGGCAAAGAGTTATTCATCTGGTTTGGTCTTTCCAAGAAGCAATTGTTCTGAAATCAAGTAGGGAAGGTGGAAGAGGAGTCACTTGGCATCTTTTCCTGAGTCTCCTTTTATCACTACAGATTCCACACACACCATATCCTGGTGTTTGGTCAGTATCTGGATGATCTCGCTGAACTATAGATGTGAGAACTGGAAGAAACCTCACAGATCATATGGTCCGACCTCCTTATTTTATAGACCATGAGAGAGAGCCCTAGAGAGGGTGGTAGCCTCCGCTAAGGCTACATAGACAGACGTGGAGCTGAGACCCCGGGTGGGGCTTCTATTATGGCAGGACCATCAAGGTCTTGTGAATGGACCACTGGACTAACACGAGTCACAGTGCCTATTTCCAGTTCAACTTCTATTGAGTAAGCCATTTATCTATGCCGCTACTAGGTATACAAGATTTGTGAAGACTTATCCGTTGAACGATTATTGAATATCTGTACCCTGCCTCAGCATAGGCTGGTTCCTGGGTATAAAGATGGATACGTAAGTCTTCAGGAGCTACCTGGTAAAATAGAAACTGTAACCTAAATGTCCTCAGGCCTAGCCAGGCTGAGGGGCACATGTGGTAATTTTAATATAAACGCCGAGTTCTCCAAGACTCAAGTTCCCAATTGCTATCCTGGGAATGTAATGCTCTCCCCCCTGGTTATCTGAGGGAGTCTCAAGACGTAGAGACATGTGGGTTTTGGTTTTTGCTGCTGGTGTCTCACAGACACACAGCAGCTCTGCTCATGTTCCCCTAGGGCCTCACTAGGGAAGTCGGTGGTCCGAAAACCATTTGAGGAAGTGTGATAGTTATTTTCATGTGTCAGTTTGGGTAGATCATGGTATCCAGATATTTGGTCAAACTTTATTCAGGATGCTTCTGTGAATATATTTTTCAATAAGATTAACATTTAAATCTACCTATATCTAGACTGACCTATCTATCACCCATCTAATCTATTTATCTATCCCTCCTGTTGTTTCTGTTTCTCTGGACAACCTTGAGCAATACAGAGGAGAGCTAATGTCATGGCTAGGACCAGCCCCGAGAGCTCCATTTCCTTCCTCCTCTAGTGACTGTAATTATGCAGACCCTGTCTCTTCTTCCTTGGACAGAAATGGGCGAATGCCACCACCATCCTCACCTCTGTGTCCAACTTGCTAGCTGCTAGCTAGAGCCCTGAAGTAGCTAATACGACACAAGGGTGTGATGCCTAATGAAGAAAGAACTTACGTGACTTCTCAAAATGTATTTTTTACTAAAATAAAACTAAAAAAATAGCAAAATAAATACAAATACCATCAATAATATTTTGTATTTTCTAAATTATTCATAAAAAGTACTGCATGCTTTTCCATTTCCAATCTTTTATGCTCTGGATACTTTTCAGGATTTGCCTTCCCTATGGTTCCACAATGATATGCTTGTAAATCAACGCTTTTTTTGCAGATAATAGGCATGCTGAAAAGTGTTCTCATCTATATCTGATTCTTCATTCACACCGTCGATGCGTTGTGTGTGCACTTTTGGGCACAGACTCACTAGCTCTCTTTCTCATGTCCTGCTGTAGTCCCAGGGATATGGAATAACTTGAAATAAGGAGCCTCATTACTTATTATTACTTTTGTGAGAAAGGCATAATTATCCCATGGTACAGAAATGGAAACTGAGGCTCAGAGATGTCAAATAACTCCCCTAAGATCCCTCAACTTTAATGTCCCAGTGCTGGCCCTGGACCCAGGGCTATGTGAATCCAAGCCACACTGACTTTTGTTATTTAGATACTTCAGGTAATTTTCATCTAATTAGCTCAGCATAGCTTAGCAGTGACTTGCCCAAATTTGCACCATGACATAGAAAGTTATTCAGGTCCCTGTCCATGTTGCTGATAATCTCAAAGCACTGGCCTGTTCTGTCTGCCCCTCCACACAGGACTCCGTTCCCTCCCACCGCTCAAACTCAGCAGGCTGGTCTCCAGCCCTTGTTTACCTTCCCCTCAGCTTCCTTGATCTTTCCCAAGGCCCCGGGGCATCTTCTCTGCTTTCTGTTGCATCTCAGTGTTCTCCTCCCCACTCCTAAGAATCTCCTTTTAACTATTTCTTTCCATCTAATTATTCCTAACAGAAATGAGTTTAATGTACATGAAGCCAAATTCTCCCAGGTGCAAATAAAGGCACTGTATTAGTCAGCACAAGTGACCAAAACTAACTCGGTCAGTTTTAGGGACTCTGATCCCACCCTCAGGTAGCACCTCTTTAACACTGGCAGCAAGAATGTCCGGCCCATCTCGGTTCCATGTTCCTTAGCTCTCTTGATGCCCAGGCAAGAGAGAGAAACTCACCCCCATCCCCAGCTCTCATGGAGCTCCCTGTAATGATTTTGATTCGCCTTGCTGGGTTTGCACACCCACTCTTTGGCAATGGGGCGGGGTCATATATTGACAGCCTCACCAACACAGATTGGGTGTATCACCCACTCTCTTCAGAAAGGGATGCAGATGAGAATGGTAACACTTCCACCTAAGGGCCACATAACAAACTTTCCATGAGGGACACTCATAACAGCACAGAGAGAGCATGAATTCTTTACTTCACCACCACTGCAGGCTGACCTGGGAACACCTGCCCCAACCTACAGCTGGCCTGGGCTGGGAGGGTGCACAGCATGAGATCCGGGCGGGTCAGGAGGAAACAGTCAGAGGCTACAGGCACACTCAGTGGCCTGAAGCCCCTGCGTGACCATAAATGTCCCAATCACCAGGGGCCTTCCAGAAGTCTGTGGGGAGGGGAGGAGAGGGCCGCTGCTGATGGTGGTACCATAACACTGAGAGCACAAGGATTCATCAAGATGCTTTTGGTGAGTTAACTCATCTAATCCTCTCAACACCTCTGTTTCACAGGTAAGAAACTGAGGCCTAGAGAAATTAAGAAATTTGTTCAAGATCACAGAGCTAGCAGGTGGAAAGCTGGGCTTTTCACTCAAGCTGTCCCTTAACCAGTAATGACAATCCATGTTAACGGAGTCCTTGTCATGACCCACGGGCTTTCAATGGATTCTCGTCTTTAATTTTTACAGCATCCCAATAATGCAGTGACTGTTATCGACCTTTTGTCATCAGAAAAGGGGGAGAGATATAGAAGGGTTCACTCACTCAGTCCCTGCAGCCTGCACTGGGCTGATGCCCCTGAGTAGTTAGGGGCCAGCGCCAGTTCTGAACAGGAGAAGGAGTCCGAAGCTGTGCTTTTGGAAAACTAACCTGGCAGTAGTGCAGAAGATAGACGGTCTCTTTTCAGCTCAGCAGCCCCAGCCAGAAAACCTGACCTTGGCACCAGCAAGTGGCAGACCTGGGGTTAGACCACGACCCCTCTGCTTCCAGTGCCCATTTGCCAATCAGGCCACTGGGGCTGGATGGAGGCTTTGGCTTGAGGAGCCCCCTCTCCTCATGGTGGGGCTTTGGCGCCGCACTCCCCTGATGCACTTCCCTCTTACTGGCCCATCTCAGCTGAAACGGTTCCTCTGAGTAGAACATGCTCTGAAAAGCCCAGATCCACCACCAGCTGGCACTGGGAAGGCTGCAACACTTCCTGTTGAATTGGGTCCTGGGGGCAGAAACCGAATTGTTATTTATACCTGAAGCTCTTTATTCATGGTGCTTTACAAAACACAAAAGGCTAAGGGCTCTGTCTTCTGGAGTCAACAGACCACAGACACACATACTGTAACAGAGAATAATAGACTCTCTTCCCCTCCTTACAGCATAACCTCCATTCTGCCTGAACAGTTCCCTCCACTGCCCCCTTTGTTTACTTCATTACCTTCCCCTGAGCAGTCTTATTACTGAAATAGACTCCTAATTAACACATCAGGTTTCCCCTTTTCCAAAAAGTCTCTGAAATTTGGCTGTTGGTGACGCTGTTCACTCCAACACCCCCTGCTGTCTTTACTTTGTTCTGCTTTTTGTCCTGGCTTGTAGCATTTGTTTCTTTGTATTGAAAGCCTGTCAGCTCATAGAACCCGGCATGTATTAATTAGGAGGATGGTCCAGTGCATGTTGCAGCTTGATGGAAAGCACGTTTAAGTGGGGAATTGGGCAGAGAATCAGAAAGAAGCTAAAGTAGGCAGGGGTAGAGGAGATGGCCTGAGATCATGACCCAATTTTCAGACCCATGGTGACCAGCAGTCAACCTTTTGTGCTGATTCCTCATGTCAGCTAAGCCAGTCTTCAACTTGTGCCATGATAGTGCGTGTCAGGGCCCACCTCTCTGCCTTGGCCTGATTTGTTTCCCCAGGCAGTGATCTCTTCTGCCGATCCAAATTCTGCTGATTTTCAAAGCTAAAATGAAGTCTCATCTCCTCTGAAAAGCCTTCCCTGGCAACTCCAGTCCAAATTCATCTCCATTTTCATGCCGCCCTTGCTGTATTTGTGTCCCAGAATCTAGCCCTTAATGATGCAGTCTTCTTGATGAGCACTCTCTCTGCATCTCAGGGGAGAAGAGAAAAGACACAGGCTGAATAAGAAAAGGCCTTGTTTGCCACTTCAGGCCAGATGGGCGCTCTGAGCAGTCCTGCACGCCTCCTTCGGCCCCCAAAACAAGGCAGCTGGAGAGGGACAGGCTCACCAGGCACAGAAGACATACAGCAGCTGCCTCCCAGCATTGCCCAGAGGAATCACCAGCTTTTGCTTAAAAACTTGATGCCACATACAAATGTCTGCTGCCTCCAGTCGCACGGAGTTGCCCATGTGAGAAGCAGCTCAGTGGTAATCCAACATCTGCAATTTGAAGCGTCTGTCCTTGGAATTCAGACTCGTATCTGAAATATCTATTTTTAGTTTCACCCACAGTTCTTAATACAGGTTGTGAACACCGTTGGGGCTCTGTCAGATCCCTCAGAGTCCTTTTTCCATTTCTGGATGCTTCTGTGTTTGCTTCCAATGGCCGATAGTAACCATACCAGTAGCTCTCTTCAGAAGGCTGGAGCCGGAGTGCCTGGGAATTTAGAAGCTTCCTGGGGGGCCCTTGGTGAGTGACTAGCTGGGGCCCAGTATGAAAGCCCAGCTCTCTGCCCAGAGTTAGAACAAAGTCTGAGGCATCCACTCCATGGCTCCCCTAGGGTTGGCTTCTTCTTGTTCTCTGTTCTGCCTGTTTGTCCTACCCCTCTGCCCCCAATTTCCCCTGGGGAACAAGTCTTTAAAAAATTCGTACACATGAATCCATTTCTGGGAGAACCAACCTTAAGATGGTGCATATGTCCACCTCACTGGTCATTGACGGGTCACAGGCCCCACCCCCTGCCCTGCTGCTTCACACCTCCTGGAGTGATGATTGTCATTCTTTTTCAGGTAGCCCACCAAGGCCATCATTCCAGGCATGCCCTCCAATAAAGTGAAAAACCCTGTCATTCCTAGGTGATGGAATAACAGATATGCAGTCAGAAACCTATTTTTATTTATTCTATTCATAAGATAATATTTGTCTTTTTTTTCTTTTGGATTTTCTCATTTAAAAATTTTTCTAGGTAAAACATTTAAGGACATCAATGTACTAAAGAGTTTGTTCTATGAAATAGTGGAGCCATTCGGACCAGAAGGAGTCATGGAGCTTGTATATATCATTAGAACAATGATTGTTACTTTTGATCATGGGTAAAGGTTTCATTTCACTTTTACATCCCAAAGTTTACAAAGACAGCCACTTAAATATCATCATTTATCCTCCTAGGAAACAGTAGCACCTTCCCCTATAGAACTCTGGATGGAGTCACTGATAGATTTCAGTCATCTTTTTAGATCCTACATTCTTGATATTGTGACTTGAGAATGCTTCTGCATTACTGGCCCTGCCCTAAATTTTTCTGATAAGCTACCTCGAGTAACAAAGCAAAGGAAAAAATTACATTTCTGTCCTGGGTCACAGGTCACTGGAGTTCTCCTAACTTCATTAAAGCCTATCCCTAAAACCACATGTTGTCACCTTTGCTACAGGCAGGCACTTTCTACCTCCCCAGGTTTTGTAGTTCTTTGTTCCCCAGTACACAGGGGCCAGGGTCACACCTGTCAAATGCATCAGTCACACAGAAAATGAAAGTTACAGACTATTTTGAATCAAGCCAGGCAGATAGGGTTTGTACAAGATTCAATCTGTTCACGGGTCCAGGCACCTTTGCAAACTAGGGCCTAAACTGGCAACTGAAATGTACTTCCCTGACATGTAATTTCTCAGACTCCTTCAGCTATCTGTCGTAAGGTACATCTGGGTCTTGCTAGCTCTGTTATTCTACAATTTAATCCTTTTTCCTGCCTCTCTGAGAAAGTCAAGTTTTCCTGAATTTAAAGATTTCAGTACACTAGATTTCTAAGAAAGGCAGTTTATTAGGAAACCTTGTGTTTACTCAAGCATGCAGCAAGTCCCATTTGGCCAGCAGGCTAAATGTGATTCCTTGAAATCCTGTTTCAAGCATAGACTCTGGGGAGCTAAATGTAACATTCAGTCATCAATAGGATAATTTAGGTTCATTCTTTCTACTTGCTTTCTTAAGAAGGGATTGGAGTTCATGCTGGTATTCTCTGGAAACCGGAACTACCTTCTTGCCCTGTGGAGGTATGTTATTATTGAAAGAGCCACCTATTTCCTGTGTTGGTTTCCTCTATGCTTTTGGATTAACGCATAGTGTCTTTTCAGACGGGCTGACTTTTTATGGCTTCAGCAAGGTAATAGTGTATAAATGCCGTTGGCCGTTTACCATTTGGGATTCAGCTCCACGTCTGGATCTTGTTATGTAGGCATTTTCAGAGCATTACAGCTCAGCTGTGAAAGCACTCTGGCTTAAAGCGAAAATGCAGTAGAACCTTGCTAATCTAACAACTTAATAACACTTGCCACCCCTTCACAGCAAGGACTTAATAGGAAGACTCACACTGAGGCTTCATGTTTTCACAATGCACAGGAACACATTCCACTGATGACTCCGTTATCATAAATACTCTCTAACTTTGCTTATTAAAGCAAATGAAACAGCATTACTTTACCGCTGTGTGATCCTTTAATTCAGCCATCAAGGATAGCCTCAAAATACTGGAGAACTTGATTGAGATCTTAGGTGTTGTATTCGATCCTATAATACCAAAACTATGAAAAATGTGTTTTGTTCTTTTGGTTGTATTGTGCATTTGGTTTCTCCAAGTGTCTGAAGACAATCTTTAGAGGAATGTTCTAAATATTTTGCTGTAGATACAGAAATCCAAAATCCATATTAGATTATTTCCTTTACTAAGGACTTCATGCACACACATATAATTCTAATATTTGGCCAGACTAGGTTAATCCATTTTCTTTCCCTGAGGGGTGAGGGAAGCTTTCCTATTCCTATTAAAATTGTTTTTCGTTCTCTCTAAATGATTCCCATGGCATATACTAGTTAAATTTGTTTTTTATGTATTATCTTCCCCTTCATCAGACAGACGCTATGTTGCAAAAAGAAGAGAGACTAAAAAAGTGACCTAGTGTTATTTTTGAAAGGTAACTGAGCTCAGCTAAAATTTTACAAACTCTAAATCAAGACATTACAATTTAAAGTTTCCGTGTGTAATATCTGGAGGGCAGCCCTCAGAAACAAAGTTTAATGGAAATAAAAGATGGATATTGATGGATTCTGTTTACAAGTTCCCATTAAAATGATTACCATTCCAGTACAGCACAGAGAAGACAAGTAGTGACTCTATAGCATCTTACTATGCTGATGGACAGTGACTGCAGTGGGTTGGAGCCGGGGGGACTTGATAATATGGGTGAATGTTGAAACCACAATGTTGCTCATGTGAAACCATCATAAGATTGTATATCAATGATACCTTAATTAAAAAAGAAATGGTTACCAGCCTAATCAATGTTTATCTTTTTTTTTTAAATTTTTTATTAAGGTATGATTGATATACACTCTTATGAAGGTTTCACATGAAAAAACAATGTGGTTACTACTTATGTACGGCAAAGGACACCATCAACAGAACAAAAAGGCACCCTACAGTATGGAAGAATATATTTGTAAATGACATATCCAACAAGGGGTTAACATCCAAAATATATAAAGAACTCATACGCCTCAACACCCAAAAAGCAAATAACCCAATTAACAAATGGGCAGAGGATATGAAGAGACAGTTGTCCCAAGAAGAAATTCAGATGGCCAACAGACACATGAAAAGATGCTCCACATCACTAATCATCAGGGAATTGCAAATTAAAATCACAATGAAATATCACCTCACACCAGTAAGGATGGCCAGCATCGAAAAGACAAACAACAACAAATGCTGGTGAGGATGCAGAGAAAAGGGAACCCTCCTACACTGCTGGTGGGAATGTAAGCTAGTTTCAACCACTGTGGAAAGCAATATGGAGGTTCCTCAAAAAACTAAAAATAGAAATGTTCATCTTTTCTATTGAGAAGAGTGCTTGCATCAGGACACAACATAAATACTCTGTAAAAACAGATATGGTCATTTTCAGCAACTTAAAAAGTATTCTGATGATTTGTGGTATAACGCAGTGTCATGCAGGCTCCGCTCCCTGGGGCTTCAGCGTGCCCTGCCCAGTCTTTGCTTACTTCAGAATAGGGTCTAGGTATGATGCATGTGAACTGCTTTGTGGAGATACCTTATTTTTTGGCAGTTGGTGTTCAGAATTGCTAAAGCAATTGTTATTCACTCTCTTGTTATATCATGTAAATCTGGAGATGGCATTTATAAAATAAAAAGTCACTTCTTATAAATTGCTACAGACCAGACCATCATCACCACAGTTCTTCTTCAGGAAAAGGGTAGTCTTCCATAGATGAAAATCGAGCCAGATCTCTTGTCATAAACTCAGAATCATTGAATGTGGCAGGGGAAATCTCAGTAGTAATCCAGTATTTCAAATGATTCTTGGCAGATACCTTAACCCTTGGGGGAAGGAAGTGCTAGAAAATCAGTGGAGAACCCCTGGGCTCTGCATCCTAACTATTCTAGGAAACTTTTCCGGGTTTCATGGTCAGTATGCTCTTCCCTGCTGAATTCTTGGTAGTCTATGGAAAACCTGTTGTAAAATTTAAAATAATCCTTTAATAATATATGTGAGATTATGTCCCTGCCTTGCTCAAAACACTCCTATGACTTCCCATGACATTCAGAACAAAATTTAGACTTCCCCACGCCTCCAGAGCTCCTCCCAAGCTGGCCCCTGCCTGGACCCACGGCATCCTTGCCCTCCCTCTCCGGCCGACAGCCGCTATGGCTCCCTTGGCATCACAGCCTCTGCACCCCAGCAGTGGGCTTAACTGTCCCCCCTGCCGGAAGTGCTCTTTCCCCTGTGGCCATGGCTTTTTTCTTTATTCAGTTCTCTGCTCAGATGTCTCCCCTCCTCAGACAGTTCTTCCCTGACCCCCTGTTATGGACTGAATTGTGTCCTCCCAAAATGCATGTGTTGAAGCCCTACCCCTCAATGTCTCTGAATGTGAGTATTTGACAGTGAAGTTAAAATGGGTTTGTAAGAGTGGCCCTAATCCAATATGACTGGTGTCCTTACAAGAACAGGAGATGAGCACAGAGACCCCCGATGAGTATGCACATGGAGAGAGGGCTATCGGTAAGCCGTGGAGAAACCAACTCTGCCAACACTTTGGCCTTGATTTCTACCTCTAGAACTGTGGGAAAATAAACTGCTGCTGTTTAAGCCCCAGTTGGTGCTACTGTGTTATGGCGACCTGAGCCAACTAACAGCCCCGCTCCAATCTAAGAGTCCCCTGACTCTACCCCATATCCTGCTCAGCTTCTCTTCATAGCACTGAGAATACAAGCCTATTTATTTGTTTATATTTTTAATTGAGATATAATTGGTATATGATGTAGTATTAGTTTCAGGTATACAGCAAATGATCTGATATATATATATACACACAGTGGTGAAATGAAGTAAGCATAGTTAACATTCATCACCACACATAATTATAATGTTTTTCTTGTGATGAGACCTTTAGGATCTGTCTCTTAGTAACTTTCAAGTAGACATACAGTATTATTTATGTATAGTCACTATGATGTACATTATATCCCCAGGACTTATTTATTTTACAACTGGAAGTTAGTACCTTTGACCACTTTCACACAGGTGTTCAATAAATATTTGATTAATGAATTAATAAATATATTAAGTAATGCCTAGTAGCTCAGTTCTACAATAACTATACTAGGAGCTTTGAGTCATGTGTAAGCACAGATTTTGAGGTCTTGTGTTGAAATCCAATGAACCAACTCATTCCCTAAATGTATAATAACTTGGACTGAAATGACTATAATCTTGGCAGGCACCTTGAAAATGACATTGAAATAAACCTAATAACTAGAGAGGTATTAAGTGGAAACTGTGAATATGAAATCAAATTCAAGAACATAAAATGTTTCTTCTTTCATGGTCATTACACTGTTTCTGGAATAATTAAGAAAATATACACCACAAAGAAGCTAATGTTCAAAAAGGCAGAGATACTTGAAAGTCTTTGAACAGTTCACCAGAAATAATTTAACCCAATAAGATAAAAATTCCAGATCAAAGGTAGCAAAAATACAGAAAGGGAAAAAAGGCAATTGTGACACTTCCCATTCCCACATACATTTACCACTACACAAAAGATTAACAGGGTTCCCATAGCAAATAATTCCATTTCTATCACCAATAAGCAATAGCATTACATCACTTTTCTTAGAAACATAAGCTGGAGTCTTCCATCACTCATGATCTCTTTGGTCTAGGAACAGATAAACAATAAAAAAATATAATAAATACAGAAGGATGAATTGTCACTGTCATAATCAATCAACAAACATAGTGACTATCTGCTATTTGACATCCTATCCATGACGTTAAAGGAAAATCCAACATTATATGCAAAAGCTTCATATAATTTACATTGTCAAGCAAGACTACATTAATGGCAATGGACATTAAGCCCCTCACTGGAATGCAAGCTAGGGCCATGACAGTCATTAACCTCTGTATTTTAAGATCCTTCCAAATAGCTGGGGCTTCATTAATATTTATTGAATGAATAAATAAATACCAAAATAAAAGTGAAAATATTGCAGTGACTCAGTTTCTTGAGTGATCCATGAGTCATGAGTTCAAAGCTAGTAGAATCTTCAAAAGAACTTTGGTCAGCAAGCTCTCTGCGGTAAAAACAGGCTACTGGGCATCCAATCCAATGATACAGAGACTTCCTACACTCCACCTCGAGGTCATATAATATCTGTAACCCACCCTGGACAGCTTTACTGGCAGTGACAGTGAATATTTGTTATTTGTGCCTTGCACGCATGCCTGCCTTCATTGGATAAAAAGAAGCATCTCAATGGGCCTTTCTCATCCTTGGTTTAGGTGGAGTCAAACATCTCCCCGGTCCCCAGGCAGGAAGATGGGCAATAGCTCAGGTCAGCCTATCCCCAGTTTCCTTCCACTTCACAGTGATTGGCTTAGGGATTTTAGGTGACTCGAGATGGGTTCGAAAGATTCCAAATCCAGTATTCATGGTGGGACTTTTGAGGGGATAAAAAACCCTATCTTTCTATCAGACCTTAAGCATTTGGATGTAGACCTGATGCTAGTCTTTCACTGTCAGCAGAGAAGTAAGCAGACTCTAGAGGTGGAGAAAGTGTGTGTGTGTGTGTGTGTGTGTGTGTGTGTGTGTGTGTGAAGAGAGAGGTGTGTGTATGTGTGTGTGTGTGAAGAGAGAGAGAGGTGTGTGTGTGTGTGTGTGTGAAGAGAGAGGCAGCCACCACTTGGTCTTTCAGATACAGCGGAGCCTGAGACTGGATACACCCCATTGTCTTGGTCACATTACCATCCTTTCTTCAGCAAATTTGAGTTGGTTTCCCATGGCTTGCTACTAAAATAAGCTGAATAATACAGCAACACAGAGCAAGCCCCGAACTAGCCTGCCTCTCAGTGGGACATCTCATCATGAAAGTAGTTGTCAAAACAAAGAAGTACAAGTTTATGGACAAGTGTGAATTGCGAAAGTTACCCTGCCTCTCTGTGCCCGAGTTTCCTCCTTGTGAAATGGGGATAATCATAAATCCTGCCTTATTGTGGGGGTTAAACAAATTAATACAGGAAAAGTACCTCAAATGTTAGCCAGTATTGTTGTTACTTTCCATTGTAAAAATTATTATGTCAATGTCAGAGTTCTCTTGCCCGATGTAAAGCACCACCTTGGCATCAGATTTGAATTGTTACCAAGTTGAATTAACTATCCACAGGGTCTTGTGAATTATTGGATAAATTAATCATTTATTCAGTCATTCAAAAAGAAGCCCATATCCAAGTCTGGGATGAGGAGCGCCCAGGGGTAAACAAGAGGTCCCTGGAGGAAGGCCCTTTATCCCTGCAGGCGCCTCTGGGGACCAGGGTGCCTGTGGCTCCCTCTGCACCTGTGCAACCTG
The DNA here is from genome assembly GCF_040802235.1 of Manis javanica. NCBI lineage: Eukaryota > Metazoa > Chordata > Mammalia > Pholidota > Manidae > Manis > Manis javanica. The sequence continues at coordinate 13,956,032 of NC_133163.1, read as the reverse complement.
CCGAAGTTCCCCTCTCCGCGGAATTCAACAGGGAAACGAGCATTTTTAGAGGAACTGAGGGAAAAGGATAATGGTAGCTTTAGCTTGAATCTTGAGGCTTTTGTAAGAGAAAATAACAGTGTTGGTAATTTCTCCTTCCTGTTTAAGCACTTTGCTGAAGTGCCTTCCCCTAAATTAAACTGGGAAGTAAGAACGAATGAATTCACATGCCAGCACACAGACCCACAGGCCCGCTTGGCCACAAATTTCTGGCACCTGGGAGTTCTCTCAGAGGACAGCTGGGGAATGGGGCCAGACTGCAATGTAAGAGTTTCCCTCTGATGTGGAAAAAAGGAAAATGAAAAAGAAAATGTAATCTCAGTCAAAAACATATTGAGGTTTTCTTCCCAAACCCTTGATCTTTCTCCTCCTCCTTTTCCAGCTCCTTCTCTTCCACCTCCTGCTTCTCCTTTTTCTTTCTTTGCTGGGGTAACATACACAGAATATATAATTTAGCCTGTCAACCAGTTTTAAGAGTACAGCTCAGTGGCATTCAGCACATTCACAATGTTGTCCAGCCATCACCACTGTCCACCCCAGGCCCCTCTCATCTTCCCAAACTGGAACTCTGGCCACATTAAACACCAATTCCCATCCAGCCCCTGGCATCTGCCCTTCTTTCTGTTTCTCTGAGTTTGACTTCTCTAGGAACCTCACATGAGAGGACTCATACAGTACTTTTGTCACTGGCTTTGGTCATTTGGTGTAATGTCTTCAACGTTTGTCCGTGTTGTAGCATGTGTCAGAATTTTCTTCTTTCCAAAGATTTGATAATATTCTGTTGTTTGTACCATATTTTGGTTACCCATTTTTTCTGCTGATGGACACTCAGGTTGCTTCCACCTTTGGCTATTGTGAATAATGCTCCTGTGAGCATAGGTGTATGAACATCTGCTTGAGTCCCTGCTTTCAATTCTTTTGTGTGTATACCCAGAAGTGGAATTTCTGGATCATAGGGTAATTCTATGTTTAATTATTCGAGGAACCATCATACTATTTTCCACAGCAGCTATATCATTTTGCATTCTCACCAGCAATATACAATGGCTTTGATTTCTCCAATATTTGTCATTTTCTGTTTTTTAAAATAATGGCCATGTTCATGGGTGTAAAGCAGTATCTCTTGGTGGTTTTGATTTGCATTTCCATAATGATTAGTGATGTTGAACATCTTTTCATGTATTTACTGGCTATTTGTATATCTTCTATGAGAAATGTCCATTCAAGTCCTTTGCTCATTTTTTATCAGATTGTTTTTCTATTGTTGAGTTGTCAGAGTTTGTTATGTATTTTGGATATGAATCTCTTATCAGATAAATAAGTTACAAATATTTTGGGGTTGCTTTTTCCCTCTGTTGATAGTGTCCTTTCATGCACATTTTACATTTTGATGTAGACTAATTTCTCTATTTTTTATTTTTTGTTGCCTATGCTTTAGGTGTCATATCCATAAAATCTTCACCAAATCTACTGTCATGAAGTTTTTTCTCTATGTTTCAATTCTAATGTTTAGGTCTTTGATTCATTTTTAGTTAATTTGTGTGTATGATGTAAAGTCCAACTTCATTCTTTTGCATGTGGACATCCAGTTTTCCAATCACCATTTGTTGAAAAAAAGCCCTACTATGTGTAATTTTGAAATCACTTGTAACTGGATTTTAAAATCTCCAAGTTTTTTCAATGTTTGCTTTGTGTATTTTGAAGCTCTGAGAATACAAATTTGGACTCCTATATTTTCTTAATGAATTGATTCTTTTATGGTTGTGAATTGTCCCTCTTTTCTTCTGGTTATAGTCTTTATCATGAAGTTCACCTTGTCTGATATTAACATAGCCACTTCAGCTTTCTTATTATTAGTGTTTCTATAGTATATCTTTCACCATTCTTCCATTTTAACCTATCTGTGTCTTTATATTTAAATTAGATCTCTTGTAGGCAATGTTTAATTGAGTCTTCCTTTCGTATCCAGTCTGACAATTTGTTACTTTAAGTAATTTTATTAATGTGGTTACTGATGTGGTTGGACTTAAGTCTACCACCTTACCATTTTGTTTTCCACTTGGCTATAGTTATTTTAAAATATCTTTTCATGCTTTCTTTTGGATTGAGTATTTTTAGATCCTATTTTCTCTCTATTGCTTTATTACCAACATCTACCTGTTTTATTTTTTGGTGGCTCATAGAGTTTGCAATATGCATCTTTAACATCATAGTATACTTTCAAATCATAACATACCTTATAATATATAAGCTAAGAGCCTTAAATAGTATTCCTCCAATTTCCTTCCTTTGGGTCCTTTATGCAATTGTTGTAATTTTACCTCTAAATATACAATAAACCCCTCAATACATTGCTATTAATTTTTGCCTTAAACATTCAATTCCTTTTAAAAGAAAATTTTAAGTTAGGGAAACATATATTTAATATTTACACAAATATTCACCACTTCCAGTGTTCTTCCCTTTGTGTAGATCCAAATTTCCAACTGGTATCATTTATTCTTCAGGCTGAAAAGTTTCCTTTAACATTTCTTATAATGTAGGTCTCCTGGATGAAAAGCTTTATTTGGCTTTCATTTTTGAAGGTTATTTTTTCTATACAGAATTGTACTTTGACAATTTTTTTCCTTCCAGCACTAAGACAATGCATGTTCGTTGTCTTGTAGCTTGCATTGCTTCTGACATGATGTCTGTGAGCATTTTGCTATTTGTTCCCTGTATGTAAGTGTCTGTCTTTCTCTGGCTCCTCTGAAGAACTTTCTTATCACTGGTCCTCAGCAATGTGATTATGACTTACTGCAATGTGCTTGTGTTTGTACATTTTTCTGCTTGGGATTCACTGAGTCTCTTGAATCTATATGTTTTTAGTTTTGATTCAATTTGGGAAAATTTTGGCCTTTATTTCTTCAAATAGATTTTCTGTCTCCCCTTTTCTAGGGCTTCCATTTCATATACATTAGACCACTTGATCTTGTCCCAAAGATCACTAAAGGTCTTTCATTTTTTTTCAGACATTTTTTTCTCTGTGTACTTCTTTCTATTTTCTTTTGTAATTTCTTCAGGTACACTGATCTTTTCTTCTGTGGCATCTTATCTCTTATTGAACTTTAATATATCCACTGAATATTAAACTTCAAATATCCATTGAATTTTACATTTTATTTGGTTCCATTAATTTCTTTTTTATAGTTTGCATTTCTCTCCTCATTGTGGCCATGGTTTCTTTTGAGTTCTTGAGCATACTTACAAGAGCTAATTTAAAATCCTTGTTTGATAATTATATTATTAATGTCATTTCTGGGTCTGTTTCTATTGCTACTTTTCCTCCTGATTATGGATCATAACTTCCTGTTTCTTTGAATGTCTGGTAACCTTTCATTGTGATTATAAACATTGCATTGTTTTGTTTCTGGATTGTGCTGTCTTGCTTAATTGAAGCTTATTTTGCAAAGCATTAATTTACTTGTGGATTAGCTTTATTCTTCGGAGTATATTTTAAAGCTTTGTTAGGTTGGGTCTAGAGTATCCTTTACTTTAGGCCTAGTTAATCTCTACTACTATGACATAACAGTTCTGAGGTCTTTAATAAATGCCTTAGTGGTTTTAGTAAGAATAATGGCCTCCCAAAATGTCCATGTCCTGATCCTTTGTACCTGGGAATATGTTAGGTTTGTGACAAAGAGGAATTAAAATAGTGGCTGAAGTTTGCTAATCAGCTCACTTTAAAATAGGAAGATTATCCTGGATTCCCCAGGTTAGCCCAATAGTCTTTGTAAACTGAAGAGGGAGGCAGAGGAGAGAACCTGAGGGAGGGGGAGAAGGACTCAGCTCCATGTAGTTGACTTTGAAAGTGGTGGAAAGGGGCCATGAGTTAAAGAAAGTGTGTGGCCTACACCATGCCAACACTTTGATCTTACCCCAGTGAGATCTGTATCAGACTTCTGAGCTACAGAATTCTAAGATAATAAATTTGTGTTGTTTTCAGCTATTAAGTGTATAATAATTTGTGACAGTGCCATACAAAATGCAGCGATAACTGAGATTGCTCCACACTAACTGGGTGGAACTCCATTGTCTCCCAGGCGACTGTGGATGCTGAGAGTGTTTCGGTTCAGTTCCCCAATGATTCCTTCATGTGGCTTTGTTTCCTTTCTCTCAGGGATTATAGGCCTGCTGTCCAGTGTCTGAAAAAAACTGTGTCATATGTTTTGCCCAGTTGTCTAATTGTTTACAGCAGAAAGAAAACAGGTTATTCCCACATGACTAGAAGTAGACATAATGTGTTCAATTTTGCATGTCAAGAGACAAATACACATGGAGTAAATTTTTTTTTTAATTTCCTTCAGTGGAGAACTGAAGACCCATCTCAGTCCTATGCTGCCAAATTACAGCACTGCTTTCTTTTGGTCCTGGCAGTCACTTCTGAGGAGGAAAGGAATTCCCGGTGTCTTCACCAGGTCTCCCTGTGTGTGTGTCTGTATCCTGATCCCCTCTTCCTTTAAGGACACCAGTTATATTGGATTGGGGCCTACCTTAGTAACCTCACTTTAATTTAATTACCTCTTTAAAGACCCTATCTCCAAATGCAGTCATGTTCTGGGGCACTAGGAGTTGGGGCTTCAACATATGAATTTGGGGTGGACACGATTCAGCCCATAATAGTGCTTTGCCACACTTCAAGTTACTGCTTCAAAGTAGATTGGGTAACTTTTCTCCCTCTGTTTCTATGGCCCACTGACTGTTCTTTATCATTTAATGGCAACAGAAAATATTTAGTGAGGTAAATTACTTTGCTGAACAGAGTACCAGGATGTGGTCAGGATATAGTTCCTGCCCTCAAGAAGCTTTCTTGTGTGGTAGAATTATATTTTTGAAATATTAAAATATTAATATTTTTTTGGTCCTTAGTACTTTCTTCTATCCCTGGACCCACAGACAGATTCCCATACACCTTAGACTCTCATATGAGCCTCTTTATCCTCACATAGACAACATGGAAATACTGAGACTTGGACCAATGAAGAGAAGCCTTATAGTCAAGAATGAGCAAAAATTCCACATTAATTGACAGTGAAATACCAAACAGAAATGAGGATGCCTGCATCAGACAAAGCATTGAAGAGCATATCCCCAGTCCCAGATCTTGGATCCAACTCCAAAAGAAAATAGGAACCCCCCAAATTATAGAATTCCTTTTCTGCTATGCTGGTAGCCTGGGAACTCAAGAAAGAAAGTCCTATTTCTTGCAGCCTGAAATCAATATCTACTATATTGTCTAACTGGGAAGCAGGACATTTCCATAAAAAGAGAAGTATTGACACTGGATAGTAGGTACAGAGAGTAAATAAACTGTATAGCAGACACTTTCTACAGAAGTTCAAAGCCTCTGAAGCCTGCAGAGATGGAGAGGACATCACGAATGGCCAGTGACCTTCTTGCAATAGTAACTGACCATATTGGTTAAGGTGATGCACAGTGCCTAACAAGCTAGCTACTATAATAAGGAAACCCTAAATTTAAAAGGTTAATCACAATAGCAATTTAATTCCTGAATATATAACAGTTTGACAGATGTGTTCCTGGTTGCTAGGTGACTTCCTCCACACAGTCATTCGGGGACCCAGGACGCTTTGTGTCCCCAGCACAAGGAGAAAGACTGTGGCAACATAGAGAGAATTACAAATGAAAGGAATCATCCTAGATCTTATTTACTGAGGGCCTCCTGAGTGCCAGGCACCATGCTGAGGCCTCCCATTCAGTCCTTACAATAACCCTTTGTGAAGAAGCCAGGATTTGGGAAGGCTCACACCCAATTCTGGCCAACCGGAAGTCAGATTCTTAATCACTCTACTCCAATAGCAGCCTTTCAACTTATACGGGTGTTGCATTCCTGAGAAGTGACAGTTAATTCAAAAACCTGTAGAGCAAAAATGAATTTTCTCACCTGAAATGAAGAAAAAGCAAAGCAGGAGAAGTGTTCTAGTAGATTGCAAAGGATTCCAGTCATGTAAATATTTTCACCATATTGCATTAATATGAGCAGTAAATAAACAGTTTATGGGGAAAATTGAATATATTAAAATTTAGTCATGAAAAAAACAATTATAAGAAAAATAGCCATCTACTAATTGGAGCACTGGCCAAGAAAGCCTGCAAATGCCAGTATGCAAGTCTTCATTTTCCACACTGTAAGAATTCTAATGCATGAAGTTCCTCATCATATTAGTGGTGCTTCTAACCAAACACCTTGTTACTCTTGGTAACATCAACTTTTTCTTAGTGCTTCTGTCAGACTGAAGCATACAGCTGAAGCCTATGACAAGAGTAAACAGTAATAGTAATGATGATGATGATAAAAGTCAAGAGCAAACACTTGCTGAGCACTATATGGAGACACCATTCTAAACTCATGCATTGATTCATTTAGTCTTCATATTCCCCCAGTAGGTTAGGTTCTTTTATTATTTCCATTTTACAGACGAGGGAACCAAGGCACTGAGAATTAACTTCCTATGATGGTTACGTTTATGTCAACTTGGCTGGCCAACATCAAATATTATTCTGGATGTTCCTATGAGGGCGTTTTGGATAAGATTTACATTTAAATCAGTAGACTTTGATTAAAGCAGATTGCCCTCTATAATGTTGGGGGGGCCTCATGGAATCAGCTGAAGGCCTGCATAGAACAAAAGGCTGACCTCTGAGCCAGAGGAACTTCTGCCAGCAGACTGCCTTTGGACTCCAACTGCAGCATTAGCTCTTATTGTTTCACCAGCAGACAGCCTTTGGACTTAAACGGCAACTCTCTCCTGTATCTACAGCACACTAGCCTCCCCCATCAGGTTTTCAACTTGCCAAAGCTCCACAATCACATAAATTAATTGTTTAAAAATAAAGCTCTTTCTCCATTTATATACATATAACTTCCTACTGGTTCTGTTTCTCTAGAGAATCCCACTTACTACACCAGCCTAAAGTTATATACCCAGCAAATAGTAGAACGGGCTTTCAATCCTGAAGTCTGATGCCAGAATACACACTCTTGATGGGAACTGTCCTGTTAGCCTTTATTGGTACAGTTGATAATCTCTATTTTGATGCTATTATCAATTTCCCCCCATCTCTTCATATTAACTGACTCTCTGCATATTGGTTGAGATGATGCAACTACCTAAGAATCTAGCTGTTACAAAAAACAAACCCCAAATTTCAAAGACAAACCATAATCCACACTTACTTCTTACATCTGGAACAGTTTGACTAGGGTCATACCAGTTTCTAGATGACCTTCCTCCACACACCCATTTAGGGACCCAGATATAGGAGGCTCTGCCATCTTCAACATGTAGCTTCCAAGATCACCCTGGGCCTTAACAGCACTCCAGCCAGCCAGAAAGGGAAAAGGGGCATGGTAGATCATGCATGAGAAATAAAAAAAAATTTTTTTTTTTGGTATCATTAATATATAATTAGATGAGCAACATTGTGGTTACTAAATTCCCCCCATTATCAAGTGACCCCACATACCCTATTACAGTCACTGTCCATCAGTGTAATAAGATGCTATAGAGAAACTACTTGTCTTCTCTGTGCTATACCGCCTTCCCCATGACCTCCCCCCACATTATGTGTGCTAATGGTAATGCCCCTAGTTCTCCTTATCCCCACCCTCCCCAGGCCCTTCCCCTTTGGTAACTGTTAGCCCATTTTTGGCTTCTGTGATTCTGCTGCTGTTTTGTTCCTTCAGTTTTTGCTTTGTTCTTCTACTCCACAGATGAATGAAATCATTTGATACTTGTCTTTCTCTGCCTGGCTTATTTCACTGAACATACCCTCTAGCTCCATCCATGTTCCTGTAAATGGTAGGATTTGTTTTCTTCTTATGCCTGAATAATATTCCATTGCGTATATGTACCACATCTTCTTTATCCATTCATCTACTGATAGACACTTAGGTTGCTTCCATTTCTTGGCTATTGTAAATAATGCTGCAATAAACATAGGGGTGCATATGTCTTTTTCAAACTGGGATCCTGCACTCTTAGGGTAAATGCCTAGGAGTGGAATTCCTGGATCAAATGGTATTTCTATTTTTAGTTTTTTGAGGAACCTCCATACTGCTTTCCACAATGGTTGAACTAGCTTACATTCCCATCAGCAGTGTAGGAGGGTTCCCCTTTCTCCACATCCTGGCCATTTGTTGTTCTTTGTCTTTTGGATGGTGGCCATCTAACTGGTGTGAGGTGATATCTTATTGTGGTTTTAATTTGCATTTCTCTGATGATTATCGATGTGGAACATCTTTTCATGTGTCTGTTGGCCATCTGAATTTCTTCTTTGGAGAAGTGTCTGGTCAGCTCCTCTGCCCATTTTTTAACTGGATTATTTGCTTTTTGTTTGTTGTGGTGTGTGAGCTCTTTGTATATTTTGGATGTCAACCCCTTATCAGATATGTCATTTATGAATATGTTCTCCCATACTGTAGGATGTCTTTTTGTTCTACTGATGGTGTCCTTGCCTGTACAGAAGCTTTTTAGTTTGATATAGTCCCACTTGTTCATTTTTGCTTTTGTTTCCCTTGCCTGGGGAGATAAGTTCATGAAGAAGTTATTCGTGTTTATGTTCAAGAGAGTTTTGCCTATGTTTTCTTCTAAGAGTTTTATGGTTTCATGACTTACATTCAGGTCTTTGATCCATTTTGAGTTTACTTTTGTGTATGGAGCTAGACAGTAAACCAGTTTCATTCTCTTAGATGTAGCTGTCCACTTTTGCCAATACCAGCTGTTGAAGAGGCTCTCATTTCTCCATTGTATATCCATGGCTCCGTTATCATACATTAATTGACCATATATGCTTGGGTTAATATCTGAACTCTCTATTCTGTTCCACTGGTCTATGGGTCTGTTCTTGTGCCAGTACCAAATTGTCTTGATTACTGTGGCTTTGTAGTAGAGCTTGAAGTTGGGGAACGAGATCCCCCCTGCTTTATTCTTCCTTGTCAGGATCATGCATGATAAATTTTATACTCACTATTGCTAAGGAATTAAAAAAAAAATTGGCAGGCAGTTTAAATTGTGCTATTCTGAAATTATTTTATGTCTATGTTGCTCATTTCTCTTCCATTTTAAAGAATGTTATTCTTTAACATAACATTTGTAAACATGTATATTTATAAATTTATATTAATATTCCTTAGTATAAACATTTATAATAACATTCTTTAATATAATATTTAAAAGCACATTTTAAAGTTCATTTCTCTTTCATTTTATTTCAAATTCCTTAAATTAATAGGGTATAAATTGAGAGAGAGGTATATTTATTACTGAATCAATCGATTTGACTGGAAGTGCTGTTTCATATAGCAGATATTAAGAAAGAAGGTTGGAGATAAGGTTGGGGTGAGATTATGGAAGATCTTAACATTGGACCACGGAACTTGGACTTTATCCTATAAAGAATCTCAAGTTCTCGCTTTCTCCTCTGAACTAACAGTTCCTATTCTTTATGCAACTAATCATAAGCAAAGTTCACCACCGTATATGAGAATGATATTAACTTGTCATCTTTTTGTTTCTTATTCCCCCTCCTGCCTCAGTACCCATCACCTGGATACACTGAATGCATCTTGGGGCAAGGACCATGATTTAAACTTTTCTCGATGGTGCCCAAGCCTAGCAGAGTGTATCATTTATGAATTAAAGGACACATTTGACAGAAATTCCAGAGGTTTATATCTCTACACCTTCCAATATCCCACAAATTGGTAAATATAACTAGCATATAATTTCCTCCCCAAATGCAGTATATTTTAACTGGAAAATATAAATGACGCCTAAACTACCATATTCTTGTCAAGATTCTCACTAAAATGGCTTAACTGATTATGCTCCCTGGTTTTGGGATTGCACCCTCCAACTGTTTGCACAACATAAAGCCAAGCTGTCATTGCATTTGACATTCTGTTCTTTGAAATTTCTATCACTGGGTGGGGAATCTCTCAGCCCTCGTTATTTTCTCCTCCTTTTTGTCACTAAGACTAGCAGTCAGCTGGTATTTTTTAGAGCTTTTTTCTTCTTTACAAAGGAGCAAAGCATTAAAAAAATTACATCATACAATTTGTTGCATTAGGAACTACTAGAGGAGAACAAAATCCTGTTTGTGCTTATAGGCAGCTAGGATCACTCCCCAGCTGAGAAACTCATGGCTCCCACCCACGAGCCTATGACTCAGATTCATGGCTCAGCAAATTTACAAATGATTGTACCTCATGGATCTGCAAATAATCAAAACCATGTGTACCAACCATTGGAGGGCAAGTGCCTAAATATAATAGTAAATGTGACCATAGCACTGATACTGCTAGTTACCAAGCTGTGTGACTAGATGTGTGCAAAACAGCGTATATGTCTGTATGCAAGTAGATGATGTAAATGTGAGTTTGTGAGTGGGTATGTGTATGTTGTCAAGTTCTCCACTGCTATATAACAAGCTACCTTGAACAGTGACTTAAAACAATAACCATCATTTCTTCTTTCTCACACAGTTCTGGGAACTGACTGAGCTTAGCTGGGTGGGTCTCACTTGGGATGTCTTCATGGTTGCAGTCAGCATGTGAGTGGGGCTGGAATCATCTTAAACGCTGCTTCACACACACATCTGGGACCTGGATTGGGAAGATCCAAATGGCTGGAAGCTCAGGCTGGAAGAGAGCCAGCTCCTTGGGCATCTGTATTTCGATTTGGTCTCTCCATGGGGTTGCTCCAGAATGCGGGCTTCAGTGTAGCTGGATGTCTTACATGGCAGCTCAGCGCTCCAAAAGCACAAGTTCAAGGAGAGAGAGACAGACAGAAAGACAGAGGAACTCTAGCAAGATGGGTGCTGTGCTCTTACATAGTCACATATATCCATTACTTGCACCTTCCATTGGTTAGAAGCATGTCACAGGGCTGACCCACACTTGTGGTGAGAGGAACAACACAAAGGTGTGACTACTAGGAGGCAGGGGTCACGGAGGCCATCCTAAAGTCAGTCTGCCACCTGCAGTGAAATGAAGCAATGCACTCTGGGTCACATATCTAGTGAGTGGCATGAACAGGATTTGCCCCCAAGCAGTCTAAGTCAAGTGCCCATTCTCAACGATTACACTAGAGAGACACTCGATGTAAATGAATATTTCTCAATGGTTATCATTCTCATTTTAAGTGGATCAGTCTCCTCTGTATGCTCAGTAAGTGACTAAGTGATAGAATCCTGCTTCTGAGTCTACAAAGCTGACGACCAGCCCCTGGAACATGGTGACTTCCTGTAGGTAATGCCATAACCATCAGTGAATTCCCTGGTGACACCTGTTGCATGGTTATACTTTCAGGTCTTAATAATATACCTAACACATCTGTACAAAGAGAGAGAGAGAGTTCTTGCCAGAAGACTATACATTTTCTTGGAGCATCTTCAGGCCAGGGGCAAGAACGAATGGGTTTTTGCTGCAATGGAGGCAACTGAGGATTAGTCCTGTAGATGCTGGGATTTCAGCCTTGGAAAGGACTCCAGCAGCAGCTGATATTCTACAACATAACAAGCTGAAAAAAAAATACGTCTCTGTAAAAATAAAGAAAAGCCTAACTGAGTGCAGCTGCCATCCTTCCAATAATTAGATTTGGAGGATTATTGCTGAGATGAATGGAAGATATCATATGGTCACTGCTAGAAATATTTGCCATCCCTGTCTAACTGCACTACTAGACACTAGAGTTCTTAGCAGACCCACATATGTTTGTTTTTAATTAAAATGTGCTGAATGAACCGTTAGCTGCACTGAAATAAGGGAGAAAAGCAACACAAGACAAATCAGCTAATTGACAATGCCAAACATTCTATTTTATACCCTTCAGTTATGTTAATGGGAGATTTCCAATATGTTCTAGTTGAGATAATAATTACACAGACACAGTTACATAATAAACTAAGAGGTAGATAAAAATACATTATAAAAAACTGCAGCAGCAAAAACCACAAATGGGTCAAAGGATTACAAATTCATTTACTCAGCCTTTATTCTGATGAGTATTTATTGAGTGCTTATTGCTTATGACGCACCAGGCTCTCATAGGCTAGTGCCTCTGGTGAGATATTTCTAGTGTTTTCAAATACACATTTTTGTTTAAGATGGCATGTTCTGTGAATATGGAGGTGCTGAGCAGGGTCCACCTCCAGCCACATGATGAAACAGCAAGCGACACTTGAAAAGGAGAGACCATCATTTTAAGTCATTTTAAAAGCTAGCTTATGGGAAAGCAGGAATCTGGCCAAGAACTTGACAAATTACATTTTATTTGGTACACAAGAAACTAAACTAGCACAGCTGCCTGAAGGAAAACGTGTCCTGGGACTGCACACAGAGAACAAGGCCAAAGGGCAGCCATATTCCAAGTAGACCGTAAGGAGAAGGTTTATCTGAGGCCTTTCCAAAGATCATGGCAGAATTTCAGCTGCGAGATAACCGGAATTCTGGCCAGCATTGGGAGGGGTGGAAACTGTCACATGCCTTTGGGCATTCTGTGGAGGTTAATCCCTTGGCTGGGTAACCTCTGATGAATGAAGGAAAACAGTTCAGAGTCAGGCACTCAACACCCGTGCTCTTAACTGGAGGGTCAGGGTATCAATGAGGTAAATTAACTCCAATGAATTTTGAGTTTATTTACAACTAAACTGCAAAGATACAATCCCATCCATATTCAATCAGAGAAAATTGTGGCTCATCCAAGACAAGGCATGAGCCAAATTTGGGATGAGGCGGAGGGTGACATCATCTGAAAGGCTGGAAATGAAGTGTAAATGTGAATATTATCTGTACATAAGTGATAATTAAAGCTGTGAGACTCAATACGCTCCAAGAGAGAAAGTCAATAAAAAGGAGGAGCAAGAGTGTCCCAAGCCACGTATTACTTTTGAAAGGGAGATTACAAAAAAAAATAAGGTGGGGGTGAGATTTTCTTTCCTCCTGAATGATCCCAAAACAGATACGGATCACTCGTAAGAAAGACTCTCATCCTCTGCATAGTTACTGAGTCACTTGGCCGCTAAACAAGGCAGAGGAGTTATCCTGTCAGATTTATACTCCAAGGGAAGAAGTCATTTCATTTAGTTTGGGGAAAATCACTCCTCCTCCCCAAGTAGATCATTTTAGTTAAAAAAAAAAAAAAAGCAGAGACAATCACCAATTTAAGCTGACATTTGATTGTGTTCTTCAAGTCTGGTGTTAAATTTGGGCAGGAAACACAAGTTGCTTTTATTTGGGTGTTCACTGATTTCATTCATGCAGCGAATAAAGTTTCTCTTTTCTCAGCTGTGTCGGAGCACGTTAACAGTGGCTTAACCAAAGTAAGATGCAACGTGAATCAAATGAAATGGAGATTAGTTCATACAGAATTATTCATTATAAAATGGGCAGCTTTTGCCCTAGTCATCCCTCTAGAGATCTGTGACTTGGTGTTCTTTCCTTTCCTTTCTTTTTTCTTAAAAGGGTGGGGAGAAGAGGGGTACACTACCAGCTCTGCATTTAGGAATGCATGGAAGCTCCCTAAAAACATCCTGTTCCTCAGTAGCATGGAGTAAGCTTAATGATGAACGATGGGTATTAGGGGCTGAACTGTGTCCCCCTGAAATTCAGATGTTGACATCCTAACCCCCCGATGCTTCAGAACGTGACTCGGAGATCTGGTCTTTAAAGAGATAATCAGGTTAAAACGGGGCCATTAGAATGGGCTGTAATCCAATATGACTGATGTCCTTATAAGAAGAGGAAGCAGGCCACAGACATGCACAGCAAAGGCCACGTGAGGACAGAGGGGGAAGGCAGCCACCTGCAAACCAAGGTGAGAGGCCTCAGAAGAAACCAACCCTGCAAATACCCTAACTCCAGACTTCCTGCGTCCAGAACTGTGAGAAAGTGTCTGCTGTTGAGCCTCCCAGTCTGTAGTGCTCCCTTACGGCAGCCCGAGCAGACTGATACCAACACACAAGAAGTGGGACCGGCCTACGTATTTCCCGTGCAAGACCCTTCCCTTGTCCCTGCCCTCTCATCCTCACCATAGACCTGATTCATACACTATGGATGCATTTGGTGTGTCATCCTGAGCTACAACAACTAGACTGTTGTTTGCTTCTGAGTTTTAGTCTCCTCATTTAAATGTCAGGATGGAAAATCTTAGGTTCATAGGATTGTTGCACTGGAAATAGATTCTCAACAAATTAACACCCCCTTGTCCCCTTCCCTTCTTCCATTCCCTGGACAATCATAAAATACTATAGCTTCCCAAGTATTTTTTTCCTCAGAATATCCTATTATGGTTCAAACAAGTCTGGTTTACTCACCAAGTGATGTTAGACAAGTTACTTAAACTCATTGTTTTTTATAACCTGCTTGATATGGTTATAAAAATTCAAATTCAAATGACAATGATGTAAAGCCTCTAGAAGGGTGCCTGGCACGTGATAGTTCAGTACAGGTTGCCTTCCCCCCTCCAAAGGCATGTGCCTGTTATCCAGCAGCAGAGAAATGTTTATTGCATTTCATATTACCCTCATTTATTTATTTAAGCCCCTCTTCAATCTGAAAGGATGGTAGTCAGCTCATAAAATTATTTCCAGAATAAATTAGTCCTCATAAGGGAGAACGAGTGTGAGGTAGACCAGATCATCGACTGCCTTCCTGTAACACAATCGAAAGGAAGTTCACAGGGCTGATCCCTAAAGCATCCCGCAGCTGCTCGAGACCCCAGAAAGCAGGAAGGGGCAGCGCTTTGCTAGGAAGGCAGAGGTGAAGTCCTATTGTGCAGCTCCTTCATGGTTTTTTATCACCCCCAAATAAACTAAAAGCATCTCAAGAAATGGCTGAGTTGGTCATCCCCTTTTTTTTAAAACTTCTTTAAAAATTTAAGATATATAGAAAAATACGAAGAATATTATAACCAAACTCCCCTATTCTACTACTCAGAAACCATTTGCATTTTACCATATTTATTTCCAATATTAAAAAAACAACACTACAGCCAAAATCATGTTTCACCAACCAACAGAGAGGCAATCTCTATGAACTAATCCTTCCAGAACATTTAAATATTGATATACATATATAGTATATTTGTGTAAGTTTGTGTGTGTGGTTTTCAAGTGGTGAATTACCACAAAGCATCATACTTTCAACTCATCTTTGTTTTCTGAGGGGAAGCCTCATTGTTACATTGTTACCATTGCTGATTCCTTGTGGGATGAAGTGTTAGGGGATGAATTGCATCCCCCCTAAAATTCATGTGGTAAAGTCCTAACCCTCAGGTGCCTCAGAATGTGAGGTCATTTGGAAACAGGTCTTCAAAGGGATAATTAGGTTAAAATAAGGTCATTAGTAGAGGTCCTAATCCAATATGAACTAGTATCCTTATAAGAAAAGGACATTAGTACACAGGCACATAGCAGAGGGAGGACATGGGAGGGCAGAGAGAGAAAGTGGCCCTCTGCAAGCCAAGGAGAGAAGCCTCAGAGGAAACCAGCCCTGCCAGTCCGATTTCTAGGCTTCAGAACTATGAGACAAGAATACATTCCTGTTGTTTAAGCCACCTGGTCCCTAGTACTTCGTCATGGCAGCCCTGGCAAACTAATGCAGGCAGCACAGACTGAAAACACCACGGTGTTTTTAGCCAATCCCCTAGTGGTGGACAGTCAGATGGAAATAAGCACATGGCTCCTTGTACACACAGGCTGGGGTACCTACAAGTTAATACCTAGAAATGAAATTGCTGTGTTACAGGGGAGGCACATTTCAAATTTATAAGATGCTGCCAAATTGCTCTCTGAAGTGTCTGTATCAATTTATGCTCTCAACAGTAGTGAATGAGACACCTTTTCCTCACATGCTAGCCAATATTTGATATTCTTGGACTTCAAAATTTGTGCCAATATGGTTGGTAAAGAATCTTATTGTTTTTTTAATTGCCCTCCTCTTATTATGTATGAAGTTGAGTATCTTCTCATTATACATTCTTATTTCCTCTTCCATAAATTCTCAGTTCATATCCTTTGCCTGTTTTCTCTTTGGGTTGTATTTCTTTTTTCTGTCTTATTGGTGGGAATTACATACATTTTAGGTAATGATCCTGTCTGCCCGCTAGTTTGTAAATACCTTCTCCCAGGCTACAACTTGTCTTTTAATCTTGTTCATGGTGCTATTTTGACAAAAGATTTTTTAATTAGGTGCAACCAGATATACCTCTATTTATAGTTTGTCTTTCTTGAGTCATCTTTAAAAAAACTTCTTTCTCTGAAATTCAGAAGGGTTCTATTTTCTTCTAATAGTTTCAGAATATTTTGCCCATGTTTAGATGTGCATTACATGTTTAATTCATTTTTATCATGGGGATAGATAGGAATTTTCTTTCCTTTCCTATTTGACAGTCAATTGTTCCATCATCATCTCCTAAAATATCAAATACTTACTCTAATCACTTAAAAAAAAACTCAGTAAAGCATCCCAAGACAGTCTCATTTTAAGTAGTGCTATTTCCTGATATCGCTACAAAACGTATTGAGAGAAAAATGTACCCGTAGGTAAATAAATAAAGTGACCTAAATGGGTACTTGGATATGAGCCAAGCAAATGCCAGAGGTTGTCTGCCAAGGAATGGTTTTGATATTGGAAGAGTTGATGTTAAGTCCCTTCCTCCTGAAAGTGATTGGATAGCAGGGCCAGGTGTCTTTCTGGGGTCACTCTGAGTTTATAATGATTAAACCATTGGTGGCATATAGAAGGCATATCCTTCTATTGTGTCTACAAGGGGATATGCCTCTGGCCCCCCAGAGCAGTGACCCCTTGCTCAGAAATCTCTGGAGAGATGTACTGAAGCCAGCTACAGTGTTGTTTCTTGAGTTTGAGGGATGGGTGTTTGCTGGGAGGCTAATTTTTCACTGATTCCTTTTTGTGACCATATGCATGTATCATTAATTCAAATAATAATTTATTTTTAAAGCCTGAAAGAAAGGCAATATGTCAACAAGACACTAAAAAGAACCAGGAGAAAACATCTTTATGCTATTCTGATTAACAAGGAAACAGAGATAACAACTTTTGGTGGAGTAATTCAAGTAGAAATTATACTTCATCTTAACTCTTAATTATTTGAATAATTTAGACCATTGGTTTTCATATATTTCTTAGCCACAAAACACTGTGATCAAATAAGATCTTTCTCAGAAGACCACCAACAATATAAAATAGATGAAATGAGAGTAGTTTTGTTTGAAATAGGTATTCCCACTAGGTACCTTTGAGAGGGCTCTTTGGGACCCCTAGGGCTCTTCAGAGTACATTGAAAACCTTCTTTTAAAGTCAGTGTATCTGAGAGGTAGAGATAAGTTATAATTATCTTTTTCACTTTCTTCACAAAGTAATTCTATCCCCTTTCTGAAGTTCAGAGCATCACGTATTCATTCATTCTGTAAACATTTCTTGGATGTTTTCGAGGCTCTGGGAGAGGCATCAAGGAGGAGGAGGGGACTCGAAGATGGTGCAGTCTGAGCTCAGTTTTCAGCTGCAAGTAGGAGACAGCTGAAAGTCAGGGGGGCATTCCAGACCCAGGGGGCTGCAGGGGAGAGCATGGAGGAAGCAAGCTGGCAGATTAGGGGGATGGTGGCGCAGGCGGTGGAGTGGGGGGGGGCTCCGCATGGTGAGATGCCTGGGGCATCTGTTGGCCATAGCAGGTGCTGAAACAGAAGATGCAGGGAGCAGTGAGTTATGACACGCCTGGTGGGCCTTTCTAAGTTTGGACTTGGAAGGCCACGAGGAAGCGATTGAAGGGTTTTAGGCCAGAGATTGACACAGTCACATTTGTGCTTTGGAACAATCACTGTGGCCACAGCAAGCACTGAAAGGGGATGTGATCAGGGCAGGACGACTGGCTAGGAGATCTTTGCAGACATCCAAGGAAGAGGATGGTGGACTGACCTGAAGCCGGGCCTTGGGGATGAAACAGAAGGGGGGTTAACAGAAGCAGAGTGAATTGGGTGTTGGTTGAAGGAGGAAAGGGAAAGCGTGTGGGAGATCCCAGAGTTTGGGTTTGTGTGGCTGAAGGACACTGGATAACTGGTGCCATTTAACACAGAAGAAAGATGGGAGAAAGGGTTTCGGGCAACAGAGGATGAGTTCCATTTGGGGGCAGGTTTTGGGTGAAGCACCTATGAGCTATCCAAGGGGAAATATATGGTGGGCAATTGGATCTCCAGGCCTTGAGTTCAGGAAAGAGGTCTGCGATGGAGGTGGAGATTCGGGAGCCGTCCTCAGTGTGACGATAATGGCAGTCAAGTGGTTAAAACCCCGGAGTAAATGTGATCCGTAAGAAGAGTCCTCAGAAGGCAGGGCGAGGGTACCCCACCAATAGTCTGAGGTGCCTCAGCAGAGAGGAAGAGAATCAGGGAAGAGGGGACGGAAGGAACCAAGAGGGAGAGTTTTAACATAGGAGTTGTTGGGAGGTTCAAGTGTGTGCTGAGAAGAACCGTGACCACTACCGCAAGGACCACGACCGCAAAGGAAGTGAGCGGTGCCCTGGGGTGCACCTGCCCCGGGGCCCCGGGGAATGGCACAGAGATGGCTGGGCCAGAGTCTCAGCCCTGACTGCATGATGCTAACCCACGGGGAACTTCAAAAATACATTAATTTTAGTATTAATTCTTAATATGAATATTTTCAACATTAATATTGATTTAATATTTTTTATATTATAAATTATATTACAACTTATACAAACTATAAATTATATACGCTAAAATGTTTATATTTTAAATATTAATTTAATATTAATATTTTCAATGTTGATATATTCAATATTACTATAAATATAATTTAATGAATAATATAACCATTAAAGTTAATAAAAATTACATTTTGTTAATATTGAGTAATATTAAGGGCCATAGATTTCACTGGTCTGGTGTGGGGCCTGGACGATTTGTCTTTAAAGCTCCGTGAGAGTGTCACATGTGGCCACTGCTGGGAATCGCTGTTCTGGGTAGTCTCTATTTTGAGCAGCAAAGGACGGAAACGCATTCATTCTGGGAGAAGTCAAATGACCCTCATTTAAGTCCATCTTGTCAGCACACAGCAGTGGTAAGTAAAGGAAATGGAGTCCAGCAAATGAAATCTTTATCATGTGGACCCAGTTCTGTTTGGTGGAGTCGGGCCTTGAAATTGGGGGGACACGGAAGATGTGTTCTTCACCGCTGGGGAGGGGAATTTCACTGGGCTTTCCCAGAAAATACAAGAGACTTGTCCCTAAAATCATTCTGAGTCCATATTTGCTAAATCTCCTGCTGATTAATAAATAAACTTCACCTGGTTTAAAATAAATTAATTTTGCCTGATTTAAAAATGATATGTATTTCTCAAAATTTGAAATGAATGCATGTATAGGATAAAAAAAATTAAATACTACAGAATGTTCTCCCCCACAAACCATCTCCACCTGCAACCACATCCACAGCCAACTGCTGGACCATTTCTGTTTCCGTATCTTCCGGTGGGTATCCCACGACCACAGACAATACATGTACCCCTCTTTTACATCATCTATCAATACCATATATTACTGACCCATATTGGAAGGTGCACGTTTATTTACTCTGCCCTCACTTCCCCTTTTTCCATCCAAAGTTTGGTAATCATGGTATTATTTTTAATCCTTCTCTCTGGTTACTTTTATAACTTTAATGTACTTAAAATTCTCCCCCTCATCCTATGGACTTGAGACATTGTTTCTTAACTCCACACAATGGGAGAGGAACATACCAGCTCTCCATCCCCCTTCCACTTGCATCGCCTTGATCTGTGCTTTCCCACTGCTCTTCTTGGCAGCACTACATTCTGCTCTGTGGCCCCAAGTCCTCTGTTTGCTCTGCAGGTTAAGTCTAAGAGCTGAAAACCAATAAACTGCTTTTGAATTATTCTGAGTAGACAGGTGCTGTTTCCTGAAGATCGGAACTGTGCGTAGGAGCAAATGTCTTCCTCTTGGGTCCAATATCTCAACTTTGGGTGATTCAAAGGAAGGTTTTCCTAGTTTCATGGTCCAGTCGATTCCCTTTTCTTACACTCCATCAGCAACTCAAAATCATGGGTTAGTTTGCCGCTATTGGACCATGATTTTCTTCTGCCTTTTTGAGTTTTTCCTAGATTTCTCTTTTTTGTTGTGGAGAGTAGAAACTCTTTTGTCTTCACAAAATGTTGCATTTATGTCTTCAGATTTTCTCTTTATGATGAGATTTCTTGGAGCCTACTCACCTGCTGTTTTAACTTGAGCCTGATATTAAGAACACACACATTTTGATCACTGCTAAGGGATACTCTCATTGTAAACAATTCACTTTGCCATGTGTTCACTAGTCTTGTCTGAATTTAGTTAGTGTGACCTTGTCACGAAGAGATAATTATCTATGGACATGTAATGAAAACTCATGTTGTGGGTGTCCCAGGTTAAGTATCAGGCCCTGGGGTGGCCGCTCAGCTACCCCAAGAGTCTCACGAGCGTCGGGCACAGCTGCTGGTGCAGCCGCAGAGGAGGCTGGGATGTGCTGCCAAGCCACCCAAGGAGCCAAGGCCCTCGGCCCCTTGCCTCCACTGGGGAAGTACCCCTGAGGGCCACCCCATCACCCCGTCTTCAGAGTTCCCTGCGGGACATGCTGGGGCCTCTTTTGCAACTGCTTTGAACTTCACCTTGCTCTGCCAAATCCTTGCTTCATGCTCTCCAAAGTGTCATTCCCCAAAGCACTCCCTAATAAAGGCCTGTCTCAAAGGCTGTTTCCGGAGGAGCTCGACCTACAACCCGGCTTTTCTTTCATACTCAGAACTAAAATGGGAACCCCAAGGAAGGTCAGTTTTTATGGGGGATATTGGACTATCGTGGAAGGGGATTGTTTTCCAGACTGAAGAGGGGGTGAGGGGTGGGATTCTGTTTCAGGGGAGGCAGGGGGGTCTGGGACCCAGGACAACAAGGGATGAGAGCAGGAACTAAGGTTGGTCAGAGACGGGAAGGCGGGCAGTGAGGTGCAGATGGTGATGGTGGCGGACTGGAATGGGCGAGGTGGTTGAGAAGGTGGTAATGACGGCCATGACTCTGCATTTGCTTGGGAAGAAGAGCACTCTGTCCTAAATTCAGTTTTTCCTTCCATTGTACCTGTACCTAGAGATGCTGGCAGGGTGTGAGGATCGGGCAGGTATGGATGGGTGAGGACCTGAACTGAAGTGACAGCAGCAATTACAGCATGGCATGGGATAATCAGATTGGTGAATGGGTATGGCTGCCAGTCACTTAGAGTAATTTTATTAAGTTCCTATTAATTACACCTAGAATTATCTATATAGAATCTATGCTATGGGGATTGGGAGGAAGAGTCAGCTTTCTGAGGTCAGCATTACTGATTTGTCAATCCTTGCTAGTTAAAATTAAGTTCAGTTTAATTCAGAATGATAGCAAACCCCAAATAACAACAAATTAGCTGGGGTAAAAAATGTATTTGTCTAAGATAAACCAAGTCTGGACGTAAGCATAACAGAAACGGTCCTGGTGGTCTTCCCATCAGAGACCCAGTCCGTCCGTGCTCTAGCCCCACCAGTCTCTAAAGTGGGGCTCCCTCACGTTCTTAGAGGGCTGCTTAAGTTCTGGCCTTTGCATTCCCACCAGAGGAAGGAGACCAGGGGGGGAGGGGCATGGGCACACTCATCAGCAAGGGAGGCTGGTGACCATGCGTCCAGCTTAAACATGGGAGTTCTAGTAGCAGGGCAGGAGGGAAGCCCAGCACTGGGGGCTGTCCGCGGCCCCCACCACACCTGCCTTCCCCTGGCCCCGACACCTGAATCACCTGTGCCTTCTGCCCATCAACCCCACTCTCATGCTGATCAACACCCACACAGAGCAGTCAGTGAATCAGTATCTGCAGTCACGCATAAGGATGCTGCCTGGCATTTCCAGGCCAGAAAACTGGGTTTCTGACTCAGTTTCCCTCCCAGCACTCCTCTTCCACGATGGTGCTGTTTTGATCTTGTCAATGCGCTCCCTCTTAAGTCAGGTTCCTCTCCCTGCTGTGTCCTCAATCTCCCCAGACACAGGTCAGGGCCCTCTTCTGATGGACCCACCATCCAGATGCCATCAAGGACCTCTTCTGATGAAAGACATCCTCCCAGATCCCAGTGCCAGGCATTCGGTACCACTTCCTCCCTGCACCATTGTCTCACCTCTCCCTGCTTCCCCATTAAACTGCTCAAACTGCATATGAACTTGACATGCTTATTGGCTTCCCACCAACGATGAGGGGAAATGAAGTCTTCTTTTCTTCTACAAAGATGGATTTGATAAAAACAAAATTCTTTGGTAAAAACAAAAATGCAAAATGGGAGTGTGAAAATCCCAAGGAAAACATACACCCTTGTGGGTTAGATTGCCAGCTGTGAGGGGCTATGACCACCCAGCTCAGAGAGCATGGGCTGCAGTTTGAGGTCCCCCCCTGTGAGCTGTGTGAGGTGGGCGAATAGCTTGTGTCTCTGGCCCTCAGGTTGCACATCTGTAAAACTGCCGGGAGACCAGTTTTCAGAGTTTATGGAAAATGAAATGAGACAAACCATGTAAAGCCGCTGGCATGCTGCCTGGCATGCGGTAAACACAAAGTGAATGGTATCTATTATTATGATTATTGCTATTGAATTTTAGGTATCAGTAAATTGGCACTGATTTTTATTTGCTAAAATGCTACTCCCTGGGCCTCTGTGAGGAGTAGCTATATGGGGTCAGCTTTCTGATGCTCCACTCGGAAGTGTGTCTAAGCCCTTGCTTCCTCCTGTCCCTGGTAACTTGCAGCTGTGGACGTACCATATGCCTTATTCCCAAGGGGGCGTCGTGTTTAAATCAAAATCAAGTCTCCTTGCTTTTGGTAACCACTTATCCTACCCCATGCAAAGGCCTGCCTACTACAGTGTGGCAGATTCGCCTTCCAAACCCATCAATTCAGAGATGGGTTTGCTGGTCTGCATCACATCCATGGCTGTGGGATGTCACATCACAGGGTGACATCAAGGGCCCGGCTGAGTGGGGAACCTGTCCTCTGGGGATGAAGTTGCAATATTCCCCCACCTACCTTTTCTTTCCTCCACATGGTTTTCTTTCTGTCATTTTTTTCTTTTTCTTTTTTCCATTTTTGTCTTCTTTTTCTACACAATTGTGTTTTTTTAAATACATTAAATAAGTATGATATGCTTAACTGAGAAAACACAGACAAGCAAAGAGATGGGGAAAAGCAAACACATAATCCCCACACACTGGACTGAATCCTCCCAGAACACGTACACATACACAGAATTTTTGTTATCATGAAAATAAATCACATAGGCTAGACCAATGGTTCTCAACCCAGAGTGAAATTTGGCAATGTCTGGAGACATTTTTTAGTTGTCAAAATTGGGGCAGATAATGCTACTGGCATCTAATATAGAGGCCAAGAACTCTGCTGAATGCCCTACAATTCACAGGAACAGCCCCTACCAACTAATTATCCAGCCCCAAATGTCAAGGGGGCCAAGGTTAGGGAACTAGTCCAGACCAGAGCTCAGCAAATTATAGCCCCCACTGGGCAGCTGTCTGTTTTTATAAATAAAGTTTTATTGGAACACAGTAATGCTCATTTACATGTTGTCCATGGCTGCTTTGTCTTACAATGACAGTTGGAAAGTTGTTAACAGAGACCATGTGGCCCACAAAGACTAAAATAAATGTGAGCCCCATATAAAATGTAAATTTTTTTTAGTAGCCATATTTTTTAAAGTGCAAAGCCATCTCAATAGCAAAAGAAACAACCCAATTTAAAAAATTGGCAAAGAACTGGAAGAGACATTTTTCCAAAGATGATATACAAGTGGCCAATAGGTACATGGAAAGGTGTCCCCTACAAGAACAGATGGCAGATGCTAAGCCGCAGAACTGCTTCCAGTGTGCTCTAAGGACCAAGTGGTGCAGAGAGACTAAGCTTAAAGCAAACATGGGTATGTCTCCCAGTCCCTACACAGTGGTACAAACTTGCCAGCCAGTGATAAGAGCTTTGTATCCAAAGAAATAATTTCATCATCAAACAATAAGGAAACAACAAATCCCTGGATGCTTTTAGCGATCAAACTAATGAAAAGTACCTCGATTCTTTAGGAACGACAGTGTAACAGTCCTTAGGACAGGGGAGAAAGGGGTCTCTATCCTGGTTGTGTCATCTGTAAGATCAACAGTTATCATCATCTCTGTCACCACCACCACCATTTATGGCACCTGGCTAGACCCAGCCAATAGCACCCTGGTTGGCCAAAGGGCCATTTCCACCCCAAAGGCCTGGCCCCTCTACAGAAGAAATGAACCACAGGATCTGGTGCCTGACTGCTTGGAAAAACCACTAAACTATTTGAAACCTACTAAAAAGTATGTTCCTAAAATCTTAACACTAGACGGTTTTGGAATTAATAAATGTATATTAAAATTACAAACCTATTCCACTCCCAACTTGAAAGAAACCATTCTAGGAACATGAGAAACAAAAGGGAGAAATGCATGTTTCCTAAGGTAAGTCACTTCATATTTGAATCATTTATTTATATAACGAGCCTTTCTGGACTGATTAAGGGAACTGCCAATTACACTTACCAATCTTTCTTCAGGTTACAGAGAAGCACAATGTTTTCTTACTTTACGTGTGAGTGCCTGTGTTGGAGATTTGTCTCAATATCCACCCTCTTCTCTTCCTTTGCCAGTCTCTGGAAGGACTTGGTGCTCAAATAAAAACACTTCTCGGGGCGGGAGCCAAGATGGCGGCGTGAGTAGAGCAGTGGAAATCTCCTCCCAAAAACACATAGAGCTATGAAAATATAACAAAGAAAAATCTTCCTAAAATAGAGACCACAGGACACAGGACAACATCCAGACCACATCCACACCTGCAAGAACCCAGCGCCTTGTGAAGGGGGTAAGATACAAGCCCCAGCCCGGCGGGACCCGAGCGCCCCTCCCCCCGGCTCCCGGCGGGTGGAGAGAAACCGGAGCAGTTTTTTTTTTTGGCGAGCGCTTTTTGGAAGCCTTAGAGGGACGGGCCCCCGTTGCTGGGGAGGCAGGGTGGCGGGACCGGTGAGGAGGTGCCTGGGAACGGCGCCGGAGGACAAAGAATATCCCGCGTTTCTCCCTGCGAGACCTGGGGGCGGGTGCCTGAGACCGGTGCCTGAGGACGGAGGAGGTCGCGCGTTTTTCCCCTTTTTTTTTTTTTTTTCTCTTTTTGGCAAGCGCTTTTTGGAAGCCTTGAAGGGACGGGGACCCCAGTGCTAGGGAGGCACGGTGGCGGGACTGGTGAGCGGGTGGCTGGGACCGGCGCCTGAGGACAAAGAATATCCCCAGTTTTTCCCTGCGGGACCGGTGGGCGGGTGCCTGAGACCGGCACTTGAGGACAGAGGAAATCGCGCGTTTTTCCCCCTTTTTTTTTTCTCTTTTCTGCGAGTGCTTTTTGGAAGCCTAAAAGGGACAGGGACCCCGGTGCTAGGGAGGCAGGGCGGCGGGACTGGTGAGCGGGTGCCTGGGACCGGCACCTGAGGACAAAGAATATCCCGCATTTTTCCCTGTGGGACCGGTGGGTGGGTGCCTGAGACCAGCACCTGAGGACGGAAGAAATCGCGCGTTTTTCCCCTTTTTTTTCTCTCTTTTTGCCAAGTGCTTTTTGGAAGCCTTGAAGGGACAGGGACCCCGGTGCTAGGGAGGCAGGGCGGCGGGACTGGTGAGCGGGTGCGTGGGACCAGTGCCTGAGGACCAAGAATATTGAGCGTTCCTTCCCTGCGGGACCGGTGGGTGGGTGCTTTTTGGAAGCCTTGAAAGGACAGGGACCCTGGTGCTAGGGAGACAGGGCAGCAGGACCAGTGCGCGGGTGCCTGGGACCGGCACCTGAGGAAAAAAAAAAAAAATCGCGTGTTTTTTCTTTTTTTTTTCCTTTCTGTTCCCTCTCTCATTGTTGCTGTTGTTGTTTTGGTTTGGAGAGTGCTTTTTGGAAATCTTAAAGGGGCAGGACAGGTCACTTAGACCAGAAGCAGGGAATCTGGGGATCTCTGGGCACTCTAACCCCCTGGGCAGCAGGGAGCACAGAGGCCCCTTACGGAGATAAATAGTCTCCTGGCTGCTCCCCCTCTAACGGGGCTCCACCATTTTGGAGGAACAGCCCCAGCCAGGCCAAGCCCACAGCAACAGTGGAGATAAACCCCAAAGCAACTGGGCAGGAAGCAGAAGCCCTGTCTGCGCACAGCTGCCCAGCACAAGCCACTAGAGGTCGCTATTCTCCCAGGAAAAGGCTACAAACCAACAAGAAGGGAAGCTCTTCCAGCGGTCACTTGTACCAGCTCTGCAGACTATCTCTATCACCATGAAAAGGCAAAACTACAGGCAGACAAAGATCACAGAGACAACACCTGAGAAGGAGACAGACCTAACTAGTCCTCCTGAAAAAGAATTCAAAATAAAAATCATGAACATGCTGACAGAGATGCAGAAAAAAATGCAAGAGCAATGGGATGAGATGCAGAGAAAAATGCAAGAGCAGTGGGATGAGATGCAGAGAAAAATGCAAGAGCAGTGGGATGAAGTCCGGAAGGAGATCACAGATGTCAGGAAAGAGATCACAGAAGTGAAACAATCCCTGGAAGGATTTATAAGCAGAATGGATAAGATGCAAGAGGCCATTGAAGGAATAGAAGCCAGAGAACAGGAACGTATAGAAGCTGACATAGAGAGAGATAAAAGGATCTCCAGGAATGAAACAACACTAAGAGAAATATGTGACCAATACAAAAGGAAAAACATTCGTATTATAGGGATACCAGAAGAGGAAGAAAGAGGAAAAGGGATAGAAAGTGTCTTTGAAGAAATAATTGCTGAAAACTTCCCCAAACTGGGGGAGGAAATAATCGAACAGACCATGGAATTATACAGAACCCCCAACAGAAAGGATCCAAGGAGGACAACACCAAGACACATAATAATTAAAATGGCAAGGATCAAGGACAAGGAAAGAGTTTTAAAGGCAGCTAGAGAGAAAAAGGTCACCTATAAAGGAAAACCAATCAGGCTAACATCAGACTTCTCAACAGAAACCCTACAGGCCAGAAGAGAATGGCATGATATACTTAATGCAATGAAACAGAAGGGCCTTGAACCAAGGATACTGTATCCAGCACGACTATCATTTAAATATGATGGTGGGATCAAACAATTCCCAGACAAGCAAAAGCTGAGGGAATTTGCTTCCCACAAACCACCTCTACAGGGCATCCTACAGGGACTGCTCTAGATGGGAGCACCCCTAAAAAGAGCACAGAACAAAACACACAACATATGAAGAAGGGAGGAGGAGGAATAAGAAGGGAGAGAAGAAAAGACTCTCCAGACAGTGTATATAACAGCTCAATAAGCGAGCTAAGTTAGGCAGTAAGATACTAAAGAAGCTAACCTTGAACCTTTGGTAACCACGAATCTAAAGCCTGCAATGGCAATAAGTACATATCTTTCAATAGTCACCCTAAATGTAAATGGACTTAATGCACCAATCAAAAGACATAGAGTAATAGAATGGATAAAAAAGCAAGACCCATCTATATGCTGCTTACAAGAAACTCACCTTAAACCCAAAGATAAGCATAGACTAAAAGTCAAGGGATGGAAAAACATATTTCAGGCAAACAACAGTGAGAAGAAAGCAGGGGTTGCAGTACTAATATCAGACAAAATAGACTTCAAAACAAAGAAAGTAACAAGAGATAAAGAAGGCCACTATATAATGATAAAGGGCTTAGTCCAACAAGAGGATATAACCATTCTAAATATATATGCACCCAATACAGGAGCACCAGCATATGTGAAGCAAATACTAACAGAACTAAAGAGGGAAATAGACTGCAATGCATTCATTGTAGGAGACTTCAACACACCACTCACCCCAAAGGATAGATCCACCGGGCAGAAAATAAGTAAAGACACACAGGCACTGAACAACACACTAGAACAGATGGACCTAATAGACATCTATAGAACTTTACATCCAAAAGCAACAGGATATACATTCTTCTCAAGTGCACATGGAACATTCTCCAGAATAGACCACATACTAGCTCACAAAAAGAGCCTCAGTAAATTCCACAATATTGAAATTCTACCAACCAATTTTTCAGACCACAAAGGTATGAAAGTAGAAATAAATTCTACAAAGAAAACAAAAAGGCTCACAAACACATGGAGGCTTAACAACATGCTACTAAATAATCAATGGATCAATGAACAAATCAAAATAGAGATCAAGGAATATATAGAAACAAATGACAACAACAACACTAAGCCCCAACTTCTGTGGGATGCAGCGAAAGCAGTCTTAAGAGGAAAGTATATAGCAATCCAGGCACACTTGAAGAAGGAAGAACAATCCCAAATGAATAGTCTAACATCACAACTATTAAAACTGGAAAAAGAAGAACAAATGAGGCCTAAAGTCAGCAGAAGGAGGGACATAATAAAGATCAGAGAAGAAATAAACAAAATTGAGAAGAATAAAACAATAGCAAAAATCAACGAAACCAAGAGCTGGTTCTTTGAGAAAATAAACAAAATAGATAAGCCTCTAGCCCAACTTATTAAGAGAAAAAGAGAGTCAACACAAATCAACATAATCAGAAATGAGAATGGAAAAATCACGACAGACTCCACAGAAATACAAAGAATTATTAAAGACTACTATGAAAACCTATATGCCAACAAGCTGGAAAACCTAGAAGAAATGGACAACTTCCTAGAAAAATACAACCTCCCAAGACTGACCAAGGAAGAAACACAAAAGTTAAACAAACCAATTACAAGCAAAGAAATTGAAACAGTAATCAAAAAACTACCCAAGAACAAAACCCCGGGGCCGGACGGATTTACCTCGGAATTTTATCAGACACACAGAGAAGACATAATACCCATTCTCCTTAAAGTGTTCCACAAAATAGAAGAAGAGGGAATACTCCCAAACTCATTCTATGAAGCCAACATCACCCTAATACCAAAACCAGGAAAAGACCCCACCAAAAAAGAAAATTACAGACCAATATCCCTGATGAACGTAGATGCAAAAATACTCAATAAAATATTAGCAAACAGAATTCAACAGTATATCAAAAGGATCATACACCATGACCAAGTGGGGTTCATCCCAGGGATGCAAGGATGGTACAACATTCGAAAATCCATCAACATCATCCACCACATCAACAAAAAGAAAGACAAAAACCACATGATCATCTCCATAGATGCTGAAAAAGCATTTGACAAAATTCAACATCCATTCATGATAAAAACTCTCAGCAAAATGGGAATAGAGGGCAAGTACCTCAACATAATAAAGGCCATATATGATAAACCCACAGCCAGCATTATACTGAACAGCGAGAAGCTGAAAGCATTTCCACTGAGATCGGGAACCAGACAGGGATGCCCACTCTCCCCACTGTTATTTAACATAGTACTGGAGGTCCTAGCCACGGCAATCAGACAAAACAAAGAAATACAAGGAATCCAGATTGGTAAAGAAGAAGTTAAACTGTCACTATTTGCAGATGATATGATACTGTACATAAAAAACCCTAAAGACTCCACTCCAAAACTACTAGAGCTGATATCGGAATACAGCAAAGTTGCAGGATACAAAATCAACACACAGAAATCTGTAGCTTTCCTATACACTAACAACGAATCAATAGAAAGAGAAATCAGGAAAACAATTCCATTCACCATTGCATCAAAAAGAATAAAATACCTAGGAATAAACCTAACCAAGGAAGTGAAAGACTTATACTCTGAAAACTACAAGTCACTCTTAAGAGAAATTAAAGGGGACACTAATAAATGGAAACTCATCCCATGCTCATGGCTAGGAAGAATTAATATCGTCAAAATGGCCATCCTGCCGAAAGCAATATACAAATTTGATGCAATCCCTCTCAAATTACCAGCAACATTCTTCAATGAATTGGAACAAATAATTCAAAAATTCATATGGAAACACCAAAGACCCCGAATAGCCAAAGCAATCCTGAAAAAGAAGAATAAAGTAGGGGGGATCTCACTCCCCAACTTCAAGCTCTACTACAAAGCCATAGTAATCAAGACAATTTGGTACTGGCACAAGAACAGAGCCACAGACCAGTGGAACAGATTAGAGACCCCAGAAATTAACCCAAACATATATGGTCAATTAATATTTGATAAAGGAGCCATGGACATACAATGGCAAAATGACAGTCTCTTCAACAGATGGTGCTGGCAAAACTGGACAGCTACATGTAGGAGAATGAAACTGGACCATTGTCTAACCCCATATACAAAGGTAAACTCAAAATGGATCAAAGACCTGAATGTAAGTCACGAAACCATTAAACTCTTGGAAAAAAACATAGGCAAAAACCTCTTAGACATAAACATGAGTGATCTCTTCTTGAACATATCTCCCCGGGCAAGGAAAACAACAGCAAAAATGAGCAAGTGGGACTACATTAAGCTGAAAAGCTTCTGTACAGCGAAAGACACCATCAATAGAACAAAAAGGAACCCTACAGTATGGGAGAATATATTTGAAAATGACAGATCTGATAAAGGCTTGACGTCCAGAATATATAAAGAGCTCACACGCCTCAACAAACAAAAAACAAATAACCCAATTAAAAAATGGGCAGAGGAACTGAACAGACAGTTCTCCAAAAAAGAAATACAGATGGCCAAGAGACACATGAAAAGATGCTCCACATCGCTAATTATCAGAGAAATGCAAATTAAAACTACAATGAGGTATCACCTCACACCAGTAAGGATAGCTGCCATCCAAAAGACAAACAACAACAAATGTTGGCGAGGCTGTGGAGAAAGGGGAACCCTCCTACACTGCTGGTGGGAATGTAAATTAGTTCAACCATTGTGGAAAGCAGTATGGAGGTGCATCAAAATGCTCAAAACAGACCTACCATTTGACCCAGGAATTCCACTCCTAGGAATTTACCCTAAGAACGCAGCAATCAAGTTTGAGAAAGACAGATGCACTCCTATGTTTATCGCAGCACTATTTACAATAGCCAAGAATTGGAAGCAACCTAAATGTCCATCTGTAGATGAATGGATAAAGAAGATGTGGTACATATACACAATGGAATACTACTCAGCCATAAGAAGTGGAAAAATCCAACCATTTGCAGCAACATGGATGGAGCTGGAGAGTATTATGCTCAGTGAAATAAGCCAAGCGGAGAAAGAGAAATACCAAATGATTTCACTCATCTGAGGAGTATAGGAACAAAGGAAAAACTGAAGGAACAAAACAGCAGCAGAATTACAGAACCCAAAAATGGACTAACAGGTACCAAAGGGAAAGGAACTGGGGAGGATGGGTGGGCAGGGAGGGATAAGGGGGGGGAAGAAGAAGGGGGGTATTAAGATTAGCATGCATGGGGGGGAGGGAGAAAGGGGAGGGTGGGCTGCACAACACAGAGAGGACAAGTAGTGACTCTACAACATTTTGCTAAGCTGATGGACAGTAACCGTAATGTGGTTGTTAGGGGGGACCTGATATAGGGGAGAGCATAGTAAACATAGTATTCTTCAGGTAAGTGTAGATTAAAAATTTAAAAAAAAAAAAAAGAAAGAAAGAAAGAAAAGGGGGATTACTCCTTAACAGGATAAAACTATTGGTAAATCAAAGATCAACGCATGCTTTAAATATCCTTAATGTTGATCACTTAAAGGGTGTCAGATGATCAGCTATGGAGGTACTCTTTTCTGATAATATTCCTTTCTCTTAATTAAAAAAAAAAAAAAAAAGCAGTTACTGTGTGCTGACCTACAATGAGTTCTGCACAGTGGTATAGAGGGCATGTCAAAGTGTGGGCAAAGGGTCTGTTTGTTTCTACGCAGAAGATCAAGGCCTAGCTTGGATACCCAGAAAATGAACTAAGATACGATATGAGGAGGAGCTTCCGGCATCAGCACTCTCTGGAGGACTCGTGCCGGGGGATGATCATCAAAAAGCCTCCACAGGGATCCGGATGATGCTGCGGTTGTGGCTGCATCCAGCCCACCATCTCCTGGACTTGCCATAAGAAGGAGGAGGGAGATGTCTAGGCTGGCATGTGCATACAGTGAGACAACGAACTTGACTGGATCTGTACTGTTGGAACTCAACCAGGAGTTGGGAGGGGTGCAAGTTGTAGCACCCCAAAATCTCATGACTATAGACTATCTATGGTTAAAAGAACATATGGGATGTGAACAGATCCCAGAAATGGGCTGCTTTAATTTGTCTGATGGTTCAAGTACAGTTGGAAAATATCCATCATATCATAGATAAATTTTCACAAATGCCTAGGGTGCCTAAATGGTTTTCTTGGCTTCACTGGAGATGGCTGGTAATTATAGATTTGCTTTGTTTATGTCACCGTATTCCTATTATGTCAATATGTGTGTGCAAATTAGTTAGTAGTTTAAAACCTATACATACTTAAGGTACTATACAAGAAGATATGTCAAAGAAATAATCAATCCTCCCAAGTTTCCTTCATATGCTACATCTATAGCTTTTCTTCTTCCTTCCTAATTACAAACTTTAAATAGAATTCGTGCCTCATATCGAATTTACCGAGTATCATAATTCCTCCAGGTGGTAAAGATACCTCGAGACAAGTGCTGGGCATAGAAGCCACAGGGCATAAATCTGCAAAGAAGTAAAAAGCTAACCTTTGCAAACAATATGGCTTCTCTCTCACTTACCAACTTTACATTTCCCTGTATGGCCCCGGAAGATGACTGGTTAGCCAGAGACGGGTAAGATTCCTCAAGGGAGGAACAACCTAAGACAGGCACAGTCGCAGGGGGGCCATCAGGTGAGAATTTGGGGATCAACAGAGGTGAGGCTCAGAACCTCACCCCCCCTGCTTTGAGAGAAATCTTCTGCATCCGTGGATGTCTTGCTGCCCTTGTCTAGCCTGGATTAATACTTAGTCCATAGGCACACACCTGATCATCTGATCATCTACATTTGCCTTCTTACAGCACTAAACTATGTTTTCTACCTTTATCTTGCATCTACCTACCACTTCAGCATTTTATTAAAAATAAAAATAATAATAATAATAGGAGAAATGTGGGATCAACATATAAATCAAGTACAAAAATCAAATGAATATTCATATTTGACCTGATGGTTTATAGGTCATATTGCATGATCAAAACCGAAAGTTTCTGTGATGACTGCCCTTGTACTGTTCACCATGTAAGAATTTATTCACTCTGTAAGAATTCGTTCACCATGTAAGAACTTGTTCGTTATGCTTCAGAAGATTGGAGACTGACGAGAATTAGGCTTGAGATGGATTAATGATTGTACATTGAGCATTGACCCCCCTATACTGAATTTTATTGTTGTTAACAACCATTTGATCAATAAATATGAGAGATGCCCTCTCAAAAAAAAAAAAAAAAAAAAAAAAAACACTTCTCATCCTGAACCAACAGCAAAGGGAAAAACAACAACCCAATCCTTTCCATCCCACAGGACTCCTGAGCATGCTTGAGCCTTTGACACCCTGAAGGTCAGTGCAGGGCCCGTGCACTGTGGCAGCTCGTGTGTAGTGGTCTCATCTGGGGCTCACCTTGTTGCAGGGCTCAGTAGCCTGCAGGTCTCAGAACCTGCCCCATCTTCTCCTTCAGCTTCTATGATTCCTCAGCCAGGTGCAAGTACAGCTCAAATTCACATGGCAAAGGGCAGCAGCTCTTTCTGCTGGTCACCCCTGCACTGAGGTTGGAGGCTGTGGGAGACAGACATGGGCTCCAGCTGGCCCTGCAGATCTCAACCGTTCTTTGCCTCAGCACTATTGCTATTTTGAACCAGATAATTCTGTGTTGTGTGGAGCTATCCTGGGCACTGCAGGATGTTTTAGCAGCATGCCTGGTCTCATTCTAGATACCAGTAGCACCCCTCACCCTACTTATGAGAAGTCAGACCGTTTCCAGACATAGCCACATGTCTTCTGGGGGGGCCTAATCATCCCTCGATGAGAAACACTGTCTTCACTCCCAATTGCTGGCTTTGTGACGGTCTTGCCAGTGGGTTTCAGCCCCAGCAAATTCACTATGGATTCAATGTGACCAAAGAAAATGACAGTAAAACATTCTTGGGGTGAAAGGGTTATATCCAACTTTATTTCTACAGTGGCAAGTCAATCACTAAAATCCTGTTTACTCAGAGCAAGTCTGCATACAGCAAGCTGATCTCTGCCTCTGGGCCTCTCTGCCCGCACAGCCGTACCACACAGCCGTCCTCTGGGCCTCTGTCCTTGGAGCTACCACCACTCCAGGCTCTGCTCAACTCTCCTCCAGCCTTGCAGCTGTGCCACCGTGTCACCCAGACCACTGGGTGGAGCTCTTTATATAGAATCACTAGCAACATATTGCCCACACATGTGTAGTGAGCTAGCCAACCAGGGCCAGGTGAGAATCCTGGCCACAGGAACTCTCATTTTATCCACACTCCAACCCTCCAGGATTCTCTTCTCTCAGTCTATGTGCCCTCAGTCCTCTGCAATGGTCCCTGTGCAAGGAAGCTGGAACATTGTAATCAAACTCCACAACAACATAATACAATACACAAGTAACAAAAATTACAACAAATTATAATAACCCTCAAGCCTGAGGAGATCCATTGCCACTAAGTGGTCATCCTGGCTGTATTCAAACCAGTTCTAGTCAAATGAGTTAACCAAAAGGACCATGGGTGGGCCTTATAATACCCTCTTTTTCCAGCCTCTCCAGCAAAAAGTCTTGCAGACACGCAGGCCGATCTTGTTGCTCTGTCTTTAACCTCTGCCTCTTTGGTCTTAATGTCTTGCACTGCTTCTCTGGTTTCAGTTGTTGCCATAGGTCCAGTAAGATCCTATTTAGCTTCCAGTCTAATTTCCTTCCATCTGCTCCTGCCCATATTAAATCAACCCACATCTGGGTCCTCGTAACCTTCACGGGGCCCTTTAAATTCTTTTTGTGAGTAGCAGACCTTATTTCTTTCCATGTTTTCACTGCTTCAGCCTTTCCTAAGTGTGCCACTGTACGTGTCACCTCGCTTATGGGCTGCCCTGAGTGAGGGGCAAGAATGGCAACAAGAGACCCAAAGAGGGATGTGGGAGTCGTTTGAAGCACAGTATTTCTCATCCCAGTAGTGAAAAGCTGTTCATCTGGGCCGTGATTCTCTGGACTACAGATAGCATTTTATTTTTTTTTGTATCTTCAGTAACTTTATTTTTATTGTTATCTTACAGATGGCGATATTTAGAACTTTAAACATCTAAGCAACACTTGATTATAGCTTTTCAGTATTATCTTTTGTCACAGAATTTTTCCCAAGGCAGGAAGGAAACATGAATTCAGCAGGCAACAGCTATAAATTTTTGTCTTCAGGTTTCAATATTATGTGTATATCAAATTAATGCAGTGTTCCCTTCATAAGTAGCAATCTATCCTTTGTGAATTGTCAGGCATTTAAGATTCAAAACCCTGAAAATAGAGAAATGTTTGTGACTAAGGAGAAGTTAGTCTTCTATGATGGACATAGTGTATCATTATGTCATATTCCTTCTATAACTTTTAAAATTTTTATTTTGGTATCATTGATATACAATAACATGAGCAACACTATGGTTACTAGATTCCTCCTATTATCAAGTCCCCACCACATGCCCCGTTACAGTCACTGTCCATCAGTGTAGTAAGATGCTGCAGAATCACTACTTGTCTTCTCTGTGAGCACAGCCCTCCCCGTGTCTCCCCCCACATTACACATGCTAATCGTAATGCCCCCTTTCTTCTGCCCCCTTATCCCTCCCTTCCCACCCATCCTCCCCAGTCCCTTTCCCTTTGGTAACCATTAGTCCATTCTTGGGTTCTGTGACTCTGCTGCTATATTGTTCCTTCAGTTTTTGCTTTGTTCTTATACTCCACATATGAGTGAAATCATTTGTTACTTGTCTTTTCCTGCCTGGCTTATTTCACTGAGCATAACGCCCTCTAGCTCCATCCATGTTGCAAATGGTAGGATTTGTTTTCTTCTTATGGCTGAATAATACTCCATTGTGTATATGTACCACATTTTCTTTATCCATTCATCTACTGATGGACAGTTAGGTTGCTTCCATTTCTTGGCTATTGTAAATAGTGCTGTGATAAACGTAGGGGTGCATATGTCTTTTTGAAACTGGGCTCCTGTATTCTTAGGGTAAATGCCTAGGAGTGGAATTCCTGAGTCAAATGGTATTTCTATTTTTAGTTTTTTGAGGAACCTCCATACTGCTTTCCATAATGGTTGAACTAGTTTACATTCCCACCAGCAGTGTAGGAGGGTTCCCGTTTCTCCACATCCTCGCCAGCATTTATTGTTCCTAGTCTTTTCTATGATGACCATCTTACCTGGTGTGAGGTGATATCTCATTGTGGTTTTAATTCACATTTCCCTGATAATTAGCGATGTGGAGCATCTTTTCATGTGCCCATTGGCTATCTGAATTTCTTCTTTGGAGAACTGTCTGTTCATATCCTCTGCCCATTTTTTAATAGGGTTATTTGCTTTCTGGGTGTTGAGGCATGTGAGTTCTTTATATATTTTAGATGTTAACCCCTTGTTGAATATGTCATTTACAAATATATTCTCCCATACTGTAGGATGCCTTTTTGTTCTGCTGATGGTATCCTTTGCTATACAGAAGCTTTTTAGCATGATGTAGTCCCATTTGTTCATTTTTGATTTTGTTTCCCTTGCCTGAAGAGATGAGTTCAGGAAAAAGTTGTTAGATGGCATGTCTTATGCCTAGCTCCCATAACACCTGTTCAAGCTCAGCATACATCTGCCATCTAGCAGGAGATGATGGTAGATCACCCTGACTGGGCCACACAGCATGAAGTACAGCCATAAGCCACCAGGAAGGAGTGATTCCCTGGGGTCTGATGTGCACTTTGTAACCACTGCCTCAAGGCAGGCTGCACTGTCATGGAAGCCAGCTTTCCCATCTCTGATCCCAACAGAACAATTCCATCCACCCCTATGCCCCACAGACACAGGAGCCAAACTGATATTGACTCTGATGGCTTCTGCCTAAACTGGGAGCCCAAATCCACCAGCTCAGCCTGAGTATGGGGCGGAGCATAGAGTGCTCCATGACCTGGGATGGGGCTGCTGGGTCTGCTTTACAATCACTGGGTGTGTTTTCAATACAGGAGGGGTCAGTGCCCCCGGCACCACCTTATCCCTTCCCAGCTCCTCCATTTCTGGGGCTGATGGCACCTTTCTCTCCCCTCCCCTGAGTGCCTCCTCTGCTACATCATTTCCCTTTTCTACTGTGCCTCGCAGCAGTGCCAGCTCAATCTTCAGCGGCTCTTTTACCTTCACCTCAATGCTTCTCAGCTGGCATTCTTGTGCCACCTCCGCCTGTGTTTCCCTCAGGAGTTCATCTTTTTCCTTGATGGCCTTTTCCTCCTTCAAAGCACCTGGCAGTGCTGCTGTCTTGTTCTATAAGGAATCTTGTACCTCTTCAATGGCACCTCGCTGCCAGCACTCTTATGCTGCCGCCTCTCGCATCAATGCCATTTCCTTCTTCAGGGAATCCACAGAAGTTTGCCGCTGGCATTCTTGTGCTGCCATTTCTTGGGTCTTTTTCAGGAGCATGTCATTTCTTCTGTAGACTTTTTTAATAATGTGAGAAGCAGCCAACCCACAGTCCCTGCTGCCTCACGGGCACTCCGTCTCTCAAAAGACCTACTTACTATACCGAGGGCCATCCCTACTGCCTCAGGTGTCACCTTTACTTCCCTCTAGTCCTGGGGTGCGGCCCAGTCCTCTAGGAGGTAAGCCACCTCAGACCACATACCCATTGGGGGATGATCCACTGTCTCCCCATTCACAGGGGCAGCCTTTTGAAGCACTCCTCCCATAAGGGCAGCCTATCTTTTTCCTTGGTGGACAGTGAACCCTGCTGACTTTGCCAATTGTCTTGCCAATGGGTTTCAGCCCTTGGCAAGTTCACCATGGATTCAACATAACCAAAGAAAATGAGAGTAAAATGTTCTTGGGGTGAAAGAGTTATACCCAACTTTATTTCTATGGTGGAATGTCAATCACTAAAATCCCATTCACTCAGAGGAAGTCTTCATGCAGCAAGCTGGTCTCTGCCTCTGGGCCTCTCTGCCCGCACAGCCGTCCTCCGGGCCTCTCTGCACAGTCGTCCCGCACAGCCGTCCTCTGGGCCTCTGTCCTCGGCACTGCCACCACTCCAGCCTCTGCTCTGCTCTCCTGCAGCCTTGCAGCCATGCCACCATGTCACCCAGAGCACTGGGTGAAGCTCTTTATATAGAGTCAATAGCAATGTATTGCCCACACATGTGAGTGAGCTAGTCGACCAGGGCCAGGTGAGAATGCTGGCCACAGGAACTTTCATTTTATCCACAGTGACCCACTGTAACTTCAGGTCTGCTATCACACACCGAAGCCTACGCAGGCTTGCTGAGAACTCTCTACCCAGAGTCATGGAAAGTCTAACCCTGTAATCAATCCCTTTTCCTGCGTTCGTCATGACTGTTCTGCTCAGGGCTGCACTGGGACTTTCAAGAACCCAAGACGCTTTACCTCCATGGGCCTCTTCCTCCATTAAAAAGAAAATTTAAATTGATATTTTGAGGTTATTTTGGTATAAAAACTAAATATTATCTAGGCAGGATGCATTATTACATATTCATTATTACACTCATTTTAATTACAATGACAGTTTTTGTAGGCCCTTCCATGTAGTATGAGTCCTAGACCCTGTGTGTCTAATGGAGAAGTTGTCCCTGGCCCTGTTTCTGTTACTGAAACCCAACAGGTGCATTTACTTCACTTGATTATCTTCTTTGTAATCAAACAAAAACACAGGCAGTAATGATTTGCTTCTTTCAAGACCAGCCCGGGTTTAGGGCAGTAACTCCAACTACTTGGTGCAACGCTTAGTGGTAGCAGAGCAAAACCGGGCAAAGCCCCTCAGTGAGTGTGCTTCTAAGCTGACTAGCTGGGTCAGCAGGAATGATAGTTGCTGTTTAGGCAACCAGGGGAAAAGATGAGTGTGAAATCAAAACAAACCCCCTTTAAAAACACATCAAAAAAACAAGTGTGTCTCAGGGTGAAATAGTAGACATGCATTCTCTATGTATTTTCCATTATGTTGTTAACCATCGGATATAAATCCTCAAGTGGAATGAGATGGACGAACCCCAGGCCCCTTTCCCCACCCCGTGAGGGCTGTTTCTGATTAGCTTGGAGCCCCGCTGCCTGACAAACAACGGGCTTCTCCCGGGGTCTGCGAGGACAGGAAATTAAGCCATCAGGCCTCTTGCCTGTTATTCCCACGCTTTCCTCAAGCTGTAACTCCATCAGTACTACAGGGAGAAATATAAATTGGGTAAAGTGAGAGGAAGTTGGGCATGCAGTTTTATTCCACACCTTGTTCAGCAAGTTTGTCCACAAATGTGCAGTATTCACTCCAGAATTAAAACACCTACATTCCAGCAGATGTTTTACAGATGGGAACCACTGTGGATGGGTAGAAAATTTCTATCCAAGCACCAAATTCTTCCTCTTGCAAGAACTCCACTTTTTTTCTATGGAAATACCAGGAAACAATTCTGAGCTGAACAACCAAACTAAAGGCAGTGGAGTTTAAGATAAACACTATAAAAATTGCATAAAACATTATATCAAAACCCTTGGCAGTGTCAAAAAAAAGCAAGATTTCTGAATCCAGTGAGTAGCTGAAGAAGAGAATTCAATTCCATTTTTTCACTTTATCTGCCAATTTTATAGCACTTCACTTAAAATGGAATCTCTAAAGAATAAATTCAAATTAACTTTACGGTTTTCCCCAAAGAATATGCTTTAAAATAAATTGAATTGGAGCATGTGACATACTAAGTAAGCATAAAATTCATGTTAACTAGTCTGAAGGAAAAACTTACCACAAGACAACAATCTCACATGACTGAGCTAAAAATAGTCTTTAGATTGTCAGTTTCAAAATTGAACAAAAATAGGACGATTTGTTATAATAATGATATGGCACATTTCCCCCTAATGAAATGGTCTTGAATTTTGTACTAAGTTACAGGAAGAGAATCCTTTGGGCCAAAAGAAGATACCAGACATGAATTGCTTTCATAAAGAGAGTGACAGCAAGGAAAACATCTTCCAGCCGGGACCCCGCAGCCTGGGCTGGTGTACGTGGCGGCTGCCCCACCACAGACACCGCAGAGCTGGGGAGCAACAAAGTGAGGGTGGGGCCCAACAGGGCGCTGCCCTCTGCTTGGAAAAGAGCTTTTGCTTCCGTATTTGCTGTATTTTGACCAGGCATATCTATCATAAACATTTATTTAAAATCTCTTTATGAAGTTTATTGGGACTCTAAAGGTCCTTGATGGCAGAGACAGTACCTTTTTTGACTTGGTAGCCACCCTGTACCTATCACTGTACCTGACACATGACAGGAATCCCATAAACGTTTGCAAGAGGAACATGAGGATGAGTGAATCAATAAATCTATTTTTGTTTAAATCAGATTAAACTTCATTTTTTTATTCTAGCTTTTAAAAATTCACAGCGAAGGTGGGAAATGTGCAGTTTAATTAAGAACAGGATGGCTGGGTTGTGGTGAATTTTTTTTTTCCTGTATTGAGGGCAAGAAACAAACAATTTGGTTTATCATTAAAGGCAGCTTGATGGAGATTCCTTAAAGCCTTGCCTGAAGGTGGCCATATATGAGAAATTCATCTTAATGTGACCTAGTATCTTAGAATTGAGCTATGTCTTAAAGTATGGGCAGCCCCTCTTTCACAATACTTCCAGCTTCCTTGCTTTTCTACCTTGATGATTAGGGCTTGTGGTTTATCTCCTACCACCTTACCCCACTTTCCAGTCTTTGATCCACCTATTCATTGGTCCATTCATCTATCTGATCAGCTGTCCATCAAACACTTAGGGAAAACAGTGATGAACAATAATAATATTAGCATTTATTGAGTGCTTATTATATGTCAAGCACTGTTATAAACACTTCATGTTAATTAACTCACTTGATCATCCTAGCAATTCTATAAAGGATGCGGTGTTATAATACACACTGTATACAAAAGCAACTGAGGGGCAGCAAGATTAACATAAATACTTTGCCCAAGTTCACACCACTAGGAAGTAGGGAAGTCAAGATTGGAATCCAGAGAGTCTGGCTCTAGAACCACCCATCTGCTGTGCTAATTAGACAGATGCGGCCTTGGCCTTCATAGGCTGATATTCAAGTGAGAGAAACAGAATTTAGACCAATAACTGTGTTCCTTTAACTGTTAACAATTGCTTTGAAGAAAAAGTACAGGTTTTATAAGAGCATGTAAAATGGACACACACCCTCTCTGGGGAATTCGGGAAGGCCTCACTGCTGAGGAAGCTGACCCTTGGGCTGGGGCGTGAAGGCGGGTGGTGGTAAAGCGTAAGTAGGAAAGGGTGTTCCAAGTAGAGCAGCACGTGTAGGGGAAAGAGGTATCTGTGTTGAGGAACAAAGAGTGGCCAAGGGTCTTTGGTATCTACTGATGTCTTATGATCAAACCTCAAGTCAAAGATGGGCCTCTTCTGGTGTTTTGATTCCATTTACCTGTACTTTGTTTACCCAGTTATAAAGCTCAGAAACCCAGGAGACAACCTGTCATCTTCTCCCTCACCTAGTGCCCAACGTATCTGATCTGTCACCAACCCTGCCATCCAATGCTTCACCATCCATCTACCCAATCCATTCCTTTCTTTTTGATGCTACCCTACCTCCTGAATCTAAGCCCCATTTCCCACCTGGATGCCTACAGCATTCTTCTATATCCAATGCCCAGTTGGAAGCACTCCAGGCTGCAGCCAGACTGGTAGGCAGCTTCTGAAAGGTGAATCTGGTCATGCCACCCCTGTGCTCACTTAAAAACCTTTGATGGTCTCCCATTGCTCTTGGGAAAAAGACAAAGCCTCCTGCCCTGGTCTACAAGGCCACACATGGCCTGCCCCCCTCTATCCAGTCAGGATCGTTCTAGGCCCCATTCATGTTCACAGGCCCCAGCCTCTGCCTTATGGTTCCTTAGCTATCAGGCCCACCTTCCTTTGGTCTCTGCTCCTTGCCACGCCCCTCCCACCAGAGGACTTCGGTGTGTGCTCCT
This sequence comes from Manis javanica, assembly GCF_040802235.1. Lineage (NCBI taxonomy): Eukaryota > Metazoa > Chordata > Mammalia > Pholidota > Manidae > Manis > Manis javanica. Next base: position 13,913,634 of record NC_133163.1, on the reverse strand, counting down.
CCCTCTTCCTGGAATGTCCTTCCCTTCTCATTAGCTGGCTCTCCGTCATCGTGTGGCTCCTCAGCAAGCCGGCCTCCATCCCTGCCTGGGTGTTGGACTTGTCCCTATTAATATCTCTGTATGTACCAGGTGTCTTTGCTATGATGTGTCCACAAAAATTCCTCTGTTCAGGCCCTAACCCCGGTACCTCAGAATGTGACTGCATTTGGAGATAGGGCCTTTAAAAGATAATTCAGTGAAAACGAGGCCATTAGGTTGGGCCCTAGCCCGATCTGACTGGTGTCCCTGTAAAAAGAGGAATTTGGACAGACGTGCACAGGCATAGAGGCAACACTGCGTCAAGACACAGAGAGAAGATGGCCATCTGCAAGCCACAGAGGGCGCTGTCAGGTGAGACGAAATCTGCTGGCACCTTGACCATGGACCCCCAGCCTCCAGGACTGTGGCAAAGTTCATTTCTGCTGTTGAATCCCAGCCAAGTCTGTGGTATTTTATGATGGCAGCCCTAGCAAACTTATACGCTCTCCTTCCTAGAACCTGTCATAATTGCAATTTAACTTTCACTTCATTATTTGCTGCCTCCATGATAAGATTGCAGGCTCCGTGAGTACAGGAACTGGGTCTGGTTTTGCTCACCCTGATATCACCAGAGCCTGGCATGGTGCCTGGCATATAGAAGGTGCTTAATAGCTGCTGCATGAATAAACGGAATGGACAAGTAAAAACATATGTGTGAATGGATGAACACTCACATGAAAAACACAGCAGTTACACAGTGGTTTTATGTCTGGGAAGATTCATTTTGGGCCTGGGTTCCATCTAGAAGCAAGGGCACCTTGTATTGGTTAATATGCTTATTAACATGCATTTATGTAATTCCACTAGACACAGTGAATTCCTGGAATTTCAGTCCCTTAGAGAAACACTGTTCAATGAAATTTAATCTCATGGATTTTAGTTTTAAAGAGACAAATCTCTCTCTCTAGGGTTAAAAACATAATTCTAGGAGACATAAATCTAACATCCTTGCAATTGGACGAAAATATCATGTTTGTATTAAACCACACTGACTAACAGCATGCTTGATTTCGGTTTGGAAAACGTCCCTGCTGTTTCCACGGGGGCAATGACACATGGAGGGCAGCGTGGAATCGCCGCAAGGGAGGGAGGGTGGAACCCACGGGAGGATTTTTATCGAAGTCTTTAGAGGAGTCCTCTTTTCTGAGAAACTCATTATTCACTTAATTATTCATTCTGTTTATTTACTGTATAGTTATTACACATAAATATGGTGCAAATCCCCAGAATCCTCAAACACCAGATGCCAGTTTCCCTCCGCAGTCCCAAAAGACATAGCCAAGCCATCACTGTGAGAATTAAAACAACAACAACTAAAACCCAATTAAAATTGTGCCAGCATGTTCATTTCCAAAAGAAAAACTCTGCCAATGAATAAGGTTTTAGTCACTCCCCTGACTGCGTCTGTAAAGGAACAACAACAACAACAAAAAACACTTAAAACTAAAACTGGCATATAATTACTATTTAAAGCACAGCAACAATGAACTATGTATCTGCACAGAAAGGGCACTGGCGAAGTCAACTGTCTATCATTGCTCCCATCTTCAAAATCAAATGATTGAAGAAAACAGTACTTTCCTTTTCACAATTTTGACTTGTCTGGCCAAGCCCAGTGATGGCAGAAGCAAGATGGGGCCATGATAGCTGGGGTCTTGGAATCCGTGGGTTACACGATTGCTTCCTCTGAATGAGCACAGGGGTGGGCCAGTACATGGCTGCGCAAGCAGCCCACGCTCTTTGAACAAAGTCCAACACGGCACAGATAACCTGCTGAGGAGAAGGGAGGCCAGGCTCCTGTGGGAAATGGCTTGGGGCACAGGGAGAGCCACGAGGCCTGGGGCAGCAGGGCTGGCCCTTGGGATGGAGGACGTGCGTGGGCATGTGGGGAGGAGGTTGGGGCATAGGTCACCAATCCTCAGGTGGTACTGGCCTCGTGAACAACGAAGTGGCCTTTTAGGTTAGCCTGTGACTGTGTCACCTCGAACAGAGTCACAGTGCACGCAGGAGCTGTCTCTGGACCACTGCTCCCATACCAATGCACCAGTCTGCCTGGGGCGTTACAAGAGGCCCACACTAACCCTTGAGACACAGTGAATGATCCATCACTGGAAATACTTAACGCTCTTCTGCAGAGGCCAGAGGCCGTGGTGCTCCCCAAACCTGGAGTTCAGACCCAAAGGCCAAGGGGCTCCAGTCTCAGCGTTGAGGTTATGGGGGAGGTCAGGGGTCAGACTTCCCATGTTCAAACCCCACGTCTGCCAATTAACCAGTAAACCTCCTTCGCTTCTCTGTGCTTATCCTCCCTCCCGAGAATAAAGGTAATGCCTCCCACTCAGACTTGCCACAAGAACTAAATGTGACAGTGCACGTATGGTGCTTAGAACACTGTCAGCCAATGGCAGGAATACAATCAATATTGGTTTTTACTACCAATGTTAGTAAGTTTCAGGGCAAGCAGCAATTTAGCACAGCACAGGATTAAACTCTGCAGGTAATTCTTTTTATTTCCAAGGCAGTTGAGAGAATTGTTTTTCACTCTTGAGCAACAAGAATGTTGCTATTCCTGGCACCTCAGATTAAAATAAGTTCACTGCCTCCTATCCCACAATGCCTCATGGTCATTTTTGTTACCTGTCACAAGTATTTTCTAGTCATGTAGCCTGATTTGGAGCCTTTTTTGCTGAGAAGGCAAAAACATTTTCTAATCTATTTGGCAACCACATGGTAAAGTAGCGGGCCCACCAAAACATGAAAGGTCTTCATTAATAATATATGGAATAGGAACTCTCATATTTCATTACTGCTTTCTTATTAACATAACATTAATAATCTGTTTCTGTTTTAAGAATTCATGAGCACGAAAGCTTGGTATATTAAGTTATGCCTCAAATTAGATACATTAAACAGTGACACCCATGATATCATGAAAGAAATGTAGAACTGAGAAAATCAATTTTAAATTAAAATAAAACCATTCTCTGTCATATGCTTCAATTTTCAAAGCAGCTGCTCTTTTAGATTAGTACTGACATGACCTCACTATCAGAGGTCCAAAGTTAAGTGCAGGCACCCCAGCCCCTTCCTGCCCGACACGCATTGCAAGTAGAGTTGCTCCAATTTCTTCTCTTGCATATGGGGAGGGCAGGGGGCACAACGGGAGGTGAGGGAGCGGGCGCTGGGGGAGTGGCAGGCTGAGTGGCTCTACAGTTCATTGTCATATCGCTATATGAGTGAGGCACCAGGGATGGTAAGACTGAGCTGTGTCTTCATAAAAGTCATAAAAGCTTGGAACTGGAAGATCTCTCAGAAACCAGCTCATCAACCATTTCCCAAGGTATGATCCAAGGACCTTAGTTCTTTAAGATGGCTGTCTCTCTAGACATACACACACCCACACAAACGGTTCCATGGTTCATCAAGTAAGTCTGAGAAACTGCACATTCTACACACGTCTTGGACTGCCATAATGGCCTGGGCACTCTAAAGCTTCTGTGAGCTCCTAGAGTACAAAATACCCATTTATCAACCGTTACCAAGTATTCCCCAAGCTTCCTCAGGCATGGCACTCTTTGTATAATATTTATGTATAATGGACAATGAGCAACCTTAACTAAGTCAACCTCCTCATTGAAATTAATAAGGAAGAGGAAATTGAGGCCCAAGAAAAGTGGTTGACTTGCTGAACAGAACAAGAGGTAGAGACTGAGTGGAGAACATAATTCAGGTCTTCTGATTCTTAGATCTGTATTACTGCCTTTCAGAGAAATTTCTCTCATTCACCAGTGTATCCAGACCTATCATATACCAAACATGGTGGTAGACACTAAGAACCCAAAGATTAAAAGGGATACATAGTCCTGGCTTCAGGAAGTTCATAATCCAGAGCTGCAGAAAGATATGGAAACACGCTAATCATGCTACAACATGGGAAGAACCCTGAAGAGCCTGCCGTGAGAGTCCACAAAAAAAGTATGACTAATCCCTTTGGAGTTAGGAGAGTTGTCATATCAGAAGTGATGTTGGCATGGGGTTGAAGGGTGACTACAGTTAACCTCAGAATGCTTTTTATCTCTCTCAGTCCCTTTGTAAAAAATTCTAACAATAGCTCCCTTGTAAGGGGTAATTGTTTGCATAAATCCATGCTGGTGCCACATGATTCTGTCACCTGACTGCACCAGGATCAGGGACCCAGAGCAGCCAACCTACAGGCTGGCCAATACCCTACAGGAGGGTCTAGGGAGCACTCTTTAATAGAACTGTGTAAAATGATGGACATTTTTTATTTGGCACTATTCAATATGGTAGTCACCAATCTCATGTAGCTTCTGAACACTTGTAATACAGCTACTGAATATGGCTATTCAGTGAAAAACTGGATATTTGTATTTTGATTAAAAATTAAATTTAAACAGTCACATGTGCAGTTGGCTACCACATTGGACAGCACAGTTTTAGACCAATGAATATGTTCACTTTGTGAGTCCAATATAAAATATAAGTTGGTTTAGATTTATGACTTTATGGTGCAGTCTGAGTTTATAAGTCACATGGGAGCATTCAAGAGAGTTAAGTTATCAGATTATAGAGTTTAATTATACTTAGAAATTTATTTAAATACATGGGAAAATATATTTGTTCATTAGAGAACTGAAAGACTTAAAAGAGAATTGATTCAAGGATTTGAAAACAGTCAAGCCCTCTGGTCACAATGAAATTAGCTAGACATCAATAATGAAAACTAGCAAGCCAAAAATTTTCTGAAAATTTAACAGTTCATTTCTGAACAGCCCACACATCAAAGAAATCACTCAGAAATTAGAAAATATTTTTGAAGATAATGAAGATAAAGCATATCAAAACTTGTATTATGCAGCTAGAGCAGTGCTTAGAGGATATTTATAGCCTTAATGTAAGTATTAGAAAAGAAAAAAGGTTGAAAACCAATGATCTGAGCCTTTCAAATAGCAAGAAAAAGAAAAGTGAAAGAGAAAGAAGAAGGAAAATAATAAAGGCAGAAATAATGAAACAGCAAATGAAAGCAGCAAGTCCAAAAATTGATGTTTTGTAAAGATTAATGATTCTTAAACCCCTCAAAAGACTAACCAGGAAAAGATAACAATATATTATTTTATACAAGCACTTAAAACTTATGGAAAGGTAACAGAATTGTAAAAGCCACCTGCATAAAAGTGATTAATAAAAATTTGGGAACTTATAAATAGAAAAATACGATCTGTCTATGAGATGACAGCTTAAGGAGCACTAGGCTTCTTAAAATTCATATATGAAATTATAACCCCCCAGGTGGGTGGTATCAGGAGGCAGAACCTTTGGGAGGTGATTAGTTCAGAGCAGAGCCTTCATGAACTGCATTAGTGCCCTCATAAAAGGGTCCCAGGAAAGCCCCCTCCACTCTTCTGCCAACGAAGGTTACAGTGAGAAGAGAGCATCTAGAGGGAAGCAGCCTCTCACCAGATACCCACTCCGCCAGCATGCCATGATCTGAACTTCCAGCCTATAGAATGGTGAAAAATAAATGTTTGTTGCTCATAAACCACCCAGTCTGTGGTATTTTTCTTATAGCATCCCTAACAGACTAAGACAGCATTATAACTTCAATGCTTAAAATATAAACTTTGTAAAACCGAAACCAAACTTCTCCCTGAGTAATCTCACAATGACCACGCTGGCTTCCATGGCCACGACGCAGGGCCAAGCTGAGGCTGAGCTGTCACGACTGCAGAGAGCACAGTGGAGTGTTGGTCACAGCATGCTGGTGGGCCCCATCCACTCACAGGCCATTTCCCCAGCCTTACTGAGATGTAACTGATATAGCATCGTATATGTTTGAGGTGTACAATGTGATTATTTGATACATGTGTGTATTATGAAATGATTCCTGCCATGGAGAGGTTAGTTAACACCTCTATCACCTCACATAATTACTTTTTTTAAATTGTGGAGAGAACATTTAAGATCTATTCTCTTAGCAACTTCCAAGTATACAATACAGTCTTTTTAACTATAGTCACCGTGCTATTCATTAGGTCCCCAGGACTAATTCATCTTATAACTCTAAATTTGTACCCTTTGACCAACGTCTCCCCAATTCCCCTCCCTCCTGGTCCCTGACAACCATCATTCTTTCTCTTTACCTATGAATTCAGCTTTTTTAGATTCCACATATAAGTGAGATCATACAGTTTTTGTTTTTCTCTAGCCTCAACTATTTTACTTAGCATAATGCCCTCAAGATCCATCCATGTTGCTGCAGGTGGCAGGATTTCCTTTTTTTATAGCTGAATAATATTCCATTTTGTATGTAGGCATATGTGTGTGTGTCCGTGTGTGTGTGACACACACGGACACACAGACACACACATACCACATTTTCTTACCTATTTCCCCACTGATGAACACTTAGGTCGTTTCCAAACCTTGGCTACATTAACAGGCCTTTTGACACCAGAAACAGGGAGAATCTAGGAACCAGAGCTTGAGGGTGGATGGCACCTTGCAAATTTCTCAGTGTTGTGAATTACTAAGTTCAAAAGAATAAAGGTTTTTTTTTTTCCCAATAGGTCCAAAGCTAAGGGATTTCTTTCCTTGAAATGTATATTGAAAGTAGTATAATAGGAGAGCTGGAGACTTTTTTCTTGGTTTTTTGAAGGTTCTCCAAATGAAATTCCAAAGCAGCTACTTTAAACTATATACAAGTTTATATACAAAGAAACAAAGTTTCTTCTTTGTCAGAAACCAACGCAAATCATGTAACAGGATGTGAACATAACTCCCTATGGCAGAGGCCTGACCCTAGTTGGGCATCCTTGAGAGTTCAGAGTCCTATAAATTTTCATAAAGTGGTGGTCTTCAAAGGTTTTTGCTAATATATCACATAACATTTATTTTGAAAAGCTATGTATTGCCTTTGCTTGACAAACATTTATTTGTAACTGACATCTAAACTTTCATCATCAATTTAAATAGTAGCCAGGAATACAATTTCCACCATACAATAAGATCTGAACTTTAACAAAAATAAACTTGTTTTATTTATTTTAGAACAGTTTCAGATTTAAGAAAAACTGTAAAGAGAATACAGAGTTTCCATGCACCTCATACCCAGTTTCCCCTATTGTCAACATCTTACATTAGCAGGATATATCTGTTATAATTAACAAAACAATATTGATACATTATTATCAACTAAAGTCCATACTTCATTCAGATTTCTTGGGTTTTTACTTAATGTCTTTTTCATGTTCCAGGATCCCATCCTGACTTGTCGCTTTACATTTAGTTGTTATGTCTCCTTGGGCTCCTCTTGGTGGTGCCAATTTCCTAGGCATTCCTTGTTTTTGATGACCTTGACAGTTTTGAGGAGCACTGGTCATGTCTCTGAGTTGGGATTTGTGTGATGTTTCCTCAAGATTAGATTGGGGTTGTGAGTTTTGGGGAGGAAAACCAGAGAGGACAGTGTCATTTTCATCACCTACATAGGAGTACATAGTATCAATATGATTTATCACTGTGAATATTGACCTTAATCACCTGGCTGAGGTAGTCATTCTGTTGGAGAGAAGTTTTCAAGTCTGTTGGGTAAATATGGAGCATGACTGCTGATCACATGGTAAGACTACACCTAGCTATCTCTCAAAATGTACCATTTTGCATTCCCACCAGCAATTAATGACAGTAGAAATTAATGAACTGAAAGAAAATCTGAGAGAGGAAGAGAACAGAGAATGAAAAACATATCAGATAATATCATCAGTATAACACATGCTTAGCAGGAGTCTGAGAGGACATTCTCTTCAAGAAGGTGGTAAAAGATGTATTTGAAAAGATAATGGCTAAGAAGTTTCCCTATTTGTGAAAGACATAGAGTATCATGGAATTTTGGTTTCTATTTGTAGTAAGATCTCTTTGTATCAAAATCTGTTAATATGAGTCTGGATAAGCAGGTCAGATTGAATCCTGGGTGGTCCAATTCTATTTATGGATGTGAGAGAGGTAGCAGAAATGAAGGAAAGAAAGAAACAATAAGAGAAGCAACGGAGAAAGAGGAAATGGAGGGAAGGAAAGAAAGGGGGGAAAGACAGAAATGAACAAATATCATCCCACCAGCCGTCCAATCCAAGCAGCGGTAGGGAAAGCTTGGTAAAGAAATGGACTCAAGCATTACTTCCGTGTTTGATTAGAAACATCATTTAAAAGCAAGCTTAGTTTCTTTCTTTAAAATAAGATGACTAAACCTGGCTTCTACTTTAGAGTAACTGTTATTATCATATTTGTGATGTATTTCCAGATCCTTTAGAGATTTTTTTCTATAAATTCAATATTATTGAAATTATTCTTCCTAAAGTCAGGTTTCTAAACCCAACTGTTTTGCTCCCCTGTGAAGTTTTTTTTCTAAAGATCAGTAAACCATAAAATAGAGAGTGTACTTGGACTTCAGTTTATGTTTTCATATAAATCAGTCTACATTTTCTGTGAAGTTAATGTTTTTTTTCACATTTCTGAGTATTTTACCAGTATAGCAATCTATGAGAAATTTAGATTGAGTGCTCTATATTTTTATTATGTTAGACTGTTTTAAGCCACTTTTCAATCCATGAGGCCAAGCCAAGTTAAATTTGTTTTGTAAGAAAGGTCACTTTGTGTTATCCTTAAAGCCATTATGTGTTTTAACTGTCTAATTCTGCAGTTCTAAACAGTAACAAGCTGGGAAAAAGGAAAGTATCCAACAGCTTGTTTTATTAATCCTGAATTACAATTCTGTAAATTAAGTGTGAACACCAAGTAGTATGATTGGTGAAAAAATCTGTTTAGAATTTGCACAGGAGCTTCAAAAACACTTCCATTGTCCAGAGCTTTTCTAGAACGACTCTTTGAAAAGTGCCTTTAGAGTCTGCAACCCATTTTAAAAGAGATCATCTCTGATGGGAAATTTTTGTGTTTTGAAAGTGGATTTGATTAATAACCCAATGGAATTTGGGTTAAGCTTGGTGATGTGTAAGATGGGAATTACTATTTAATACCTATTATGCACAATATTCTTGAACTGGGGTGGACAGTGGATTTGAATAAACTCATTTCAGGTCAAACAAAGTGTAAACCATTGAATATGGACCAACGTCATGGATGATGTCCCCACTGGAGGCAATGTAGCGTAACATTTGTGCTCAGTCAGGAGGACAGGTTTGAGCACTGACGCTCTCCACCCACCCCCATCACTCAGTCTGAGCTAAGTCACTTAGACTCTCTGAGACTGTTTCTTCATTTATAAAAAAGGATCACTAATATATATCTCAATGAATTTTCAAGATAAAAGAATTTTTTTAATGCAAAATACATAGCATACTTTCTCTTCCCTTGTCTTCCTTCTGACAACAGCTGTGAGGGGAAAAATATTAATTAGGATGAAAGTGGCCTAATCTGTTTTTCTTAAATCGAATCTTACTGTTCTATGGTTGACTTTCCTATTATCTCATCAGATGTTAGTCCCAAGGTTAATTGCCATTTTGGTGTTTTTAGGCTGAGGGACTGTATGTATGTGCGAGTTACCTTAGTGGTGGGATGGTGTGGTAGAGGTAGTTGTGAAAGATGAAGTGGGACATATAAACTGAGACCAGATCACAGAGGTCTTTGAGTGGCATATCAATGTTTTAGACACTACCCAATAGAAAAGGTGGCTCCTAAAAGTTTTGAGCAGGGAAAAAATAATTTTGTCTGTGCTTTGGGAAGATAACTGACATGCTAGACTACATTTCTTGACAGTAGGGTCTGGTTCTTACTTATCAGCACATCCTTTACTCATCTTTATATTGATGAATAGAAGAATGAAGCTGAATGGAAGGATGGACTAAGAACATGGGTAGGGAGATCATGATGGGATGGAAGAAAATGTCATGGAAATTTTTGCAGACACAGACTCAAAGGACACAGTGATCAACTGGATGTCATAGCAAAGTGAGATGGAGAAGATTTGAAAAGAATCTGAGACAGCTGGCTTGGATGACAGCTTGGGATGGGGGCCGGGTGGTTGCCATTAACAGAAATAGAAAACACAGAATGAGCAACTAATTTTGAAAATTACAAGAAACAATGAATGTGATTTTAGTCTAATGAGTTTGTACTGAGGTGAAAATGCCCAACAAGCAAATGAAAACAGAGGTCTGGGGCTGAGAAGAGATCAAGACTAAAGATAAAGATTTGTTTGTGGAGCCATATCCACAAAGGTGATAACTGAAGTCTTGGGAGTGGATGAAATTATCCTTGGAGAATATATTGATGGAGAAGATTGGCCGATTAGAAGACCTTGGAGAATACTAACATTTAAGGGATGGTTGTTGGAGAGAAAACAGAAAATAGTAGGAAAAAATGGGCACAGAAATACTAAAAGGAAGCAACGACACGGAGGCTAAAGAGAGAAGGCTCCCCTCCCCCCTCCAGAGATGGGACAAGTGCAATGAGGTCTGAGTGAGGCTGGTGGGTTGGCCTGCAGCAGATCATCGGGGATCTCTTGGAGAGCGACTGCCGTGGAGCAAGACTGGAGCTGATCCCAGTGAGGGGTCAAGTAGACGCAGGGGTATTGGAGGGACAAGTGGTAATGGCTTCATCTTCCATCTCCAACTATTTCTTCCTACTCCCCTTAAAAGACTTTTCTCCACTGCCCCAGTAAATGTTGATGTTACCTAGGACTCTGTCCTTGGCTCTATGCTTGTAACAGTTAGGGTTCTCTTGGTTTCAAATAACAGAAGGCAACTCCAGCTGGCTTGAGCAGAAAGATTTATTGGAAGGATACAAGGTTACCTCATAGGACCCCAGAAGGTTATGACTGGGCTTTGCACACAAGCTTTAACCAGAAATCAAGTACCACAGGGTTTCTCCAGCTTCTTTCCTGTTCCTCTCTTGGTGTCTATTTCATTTTCTGCTCTCATTACAAACCAGCTGCCTCAGTGTCTCCGGCTATGGTGGAAAACATGTCTGCCACTTGCTCCTGAGTCACTCAGCCACTCAGAGGAGCACTGCCATGTCTCCTTTTTGATGTCTTCCAAGGGGAGAGACTGAGTCGGTCAACTTGGATAGATGCCCACCCTTGGGCGATTCAACTGAGGGCAGAGCAACAAGGTCCCACACCGCATAGACGGCAGCACGTGACTTGGAGATGAGGGTGGGGTCTGGGACCTGGAAGCGAGAAGCTGGGGGAAGCTTACAGGATGATGATGTGGACTGGGGTCTAGGGGTAGGTGACATAGCTGCATCTCATCTCCCTTCTTCGTTCTTTGCTCAGACAGCCTGGGCGTTCTGACACAGCAAATAATAGTCGTGCTCTCCCTTCTGGACTAGGTACCAGCAATTTGTTTTCTTCTAAGAAAGAAAATGGAATGGCTGTCCAGCTCTTAGCAGATTCTCCTCCCTGTGACCAGCCCTCTGTATTCCCGGGCGAGTGTCCACTGGCCATGTCTGATCCCTCTAGGTGAACGAGAGTTGACTGATTCGGGGGCCAACCAGAGCCTCTTTCTGGGGTCTCTGGACTTGGAACTGGACAGAGCATGGGCCAGTTCATTTTCAGAATGCTGTGAGGCTGACGGTGACTAAGGGACAGAGGCAGAGTCTGGAGGTACTTGCATTGCTAGTTCTAGTTATCCTGGACACTCGGCCACTCCACTGCCCTCCCCATGTTAGATTCCATAAGCTGGCTCAGTATTTTCCAGTAAGTTCCTTTTGCTTTAAAGCGAGTTTGGTAAGTTTCTGTCACTGAAACCAAAAGAGCCTGCACAACCCCGGGTCAAGGGAGTTGCCCAATAACTATTCCCAGCCTGGCCTCTTGCCTCCCACGTCAATTTTCTCATGTCATGTTTCCCCGGAGAGATGAGGGCCAAATAGTGACTGCAATACAAGGTTCTGGTGTTCTGGCAATTACTGAAATACTGACACTCTATTGGTGGTTTACTCTAATTTTGATATTTTAAAAATTAAAATCAGTATCACTTATGTATTGAGATGAGGATCAATGACTCAACTGTTCAATTTAGGATGAAAAGACTTGCTGAACAAAACTCAACCCAAAGTCAGAAAGGGCTTTTCATCAGCTAGAACAATTTGTACTAAAACTCACATGATACTCAATGATACCATTGATCCAATCTGTTTTTGAAATAATATGTCATTTGGACCTCTTAATGATTTTCAAAGTTTTCTTCATTTTATATGATGTTCGGCCTGCTAACTTTTAAATAAGACTTTATTTCTTCACATACTTTTTATCTTGGAGTAGTTTTAGATGTTCAGAAAAATTGTGAAGATGGTAAAGTTTCCATGGACTCTTCACTCAACTTCCCCTATTATTAACATTTTATATGAGTAGGGTACATCTGTCACAATTAATGAGCCAACACTGATATAACATTATTAACTAAAGTCCACACTTTATTAATGAGTGTTTACCTACTGTCCTTTTTTTCTATTCCAGGATTCCACCTAGAAGATCAAATCACATTTAGTTGTTATGTCTCCTTAGGTTCCTCTGATTTATGGCAGGTCAAGACTTTAGCTTTATTACATTTATCTGCTAATAATTTGTGTTAGAATGATGCTTGCTTAATGATTCTATTTTACAAATTTGTATTTTTACCTCATCTTTAAATGTTTAATGCTTTTAAAATTTGAATTATATTAGGTGCTTTCCTAATGTTAATGTTATGACTGCTGAACACTTTCAGATAAAATATTAATATTGATACCAGTACCATTTAAAATAAGTGCTGCATGTCCAGTGTCACAATTTTTGTTCCAGTACAGCAGTCAGTGGATCCCAGGTGTGGACAGGCAGCACATGAACATGAACATAGTTGGCTAAGGCTCCTGGTGCAGGCAGAGCCACGGAACCAGGGAAAGGGCAGTAGAGCACAGCTGGGTAGCCCAGAGCTTGTGGCTCTGCTGCAGGAACCCCAGGCCCAGGCCGTGCTCAGGATTCTGTAAGGCTTTTGCCCCAGACATCCTTACTGCACTGTGTTCTTCTGTCTACAGCTGGCAATGACTTACTGTGCCAGCCAATCTCCTTTCTTTGTCTGGTATAGCTAGTGCCCTGGGCCATTTTTCAATGGTGATTTTGATTCTGAGTACATTATCTTAGAGAAATCTTAGGCTTTGTGTTCCCAAGGCTTTCTCATTGTTTGGGCCACTGTAGGCACTCAGTACTATTATTTGTTCAATCACAGTTGAATGCATGCAGGAAACTGGCACAGTTGGCCAGCAAAAGTGATTCCTCTCCAGACATTAGGAACTGATGAGAACCAGGAAGCCTGCAGGTGGGTGGGGAGGACTAAGAAGTGAGTGGTGCACTCCAGCCTGCAGTATAGGATGGTAGTGGGGGTTGAGGGTAAAGAAGAGGTGTTGGGGGCCACCCCAGTGGTTATGCCAGCAACAGTAGCCTGATTGTGGGCTGCTGGTCACATGGAAGGAGCTACCTGTAACCACCACCTCTGGGATGCTGCTATGCAAGTAATGATCAGCATCTGAAAACCATGGTGAAGAGTTTAATCACAAGTATGCAGCATTATGCCATTAGGAGAGAGGACTTTGATATATGGATACATTACAATCTATTCGTCTCACCAGAAGTTGCCAAAAGCAGCCACAACAGTTAGGCTTCCTTTTGTCCATGCTGCATAGCATATTCAAAGTCTTTAAAGCTGACGTGACCATCCGAGTCTTGATCTACTTCCCTGGAAAATGAAACAAAATGTTATCTACAGGTTATTTTCATCACACTTTTATGTATCAAGCACATATCAGAATCTTCTTTGCTTGTCTATGCATGAGAAGCACCTATTTTATCTACTTAAAGGCTAAGGTTGATGCCTTTTTTCCCCTTACATTGGCAATACCTAAAGGGAAAGGAAAGGAAAAGTATTCATTGAAACCTACAGAAATAATATATTCAGCACATTACAGGAATGAAGCCAAGTGCACAGGTTATAAAAGAAAAGCAGGAATGACGGTCTTCCTAGTCATCTTACAAATTCTTTCTGTGGTATATGCCAATAAATACATGTGTATTCCACAACAGAAATGTGGAAAAACCAAGAGATAAGAAAAATGTAGGAACAATGACTGACCTCCTGCATCACACCAGCTTTATATTCCTTGTCTCAGTGAATGTGTGCCCCGAAGCTGGCATGGGTCCATCTTACAGAGACATTGAGCTAAAATCGCCTCAGCAGTTTCACAAGATCATGCTGCTGGTAAGTAGCAGACCTGGGACCCAAATCAGGATCACTAAATTTCAAAACCAGGGCTCTATACATACTAATTTATACATTACCCTCCTATGTAAGTAGAATATTCCAGAAAGAAGTGGTTGTATTGCATTCTCAAGTGGCCAGTCTAGCTCCTGTTTTCACTGGCTTCATTCATGGCCTCAAAAGTTCTGTTAAATCCTCACAAACACCTGATAAGCTTTTCTGACTCCTATGAATGGTGAAGATGTGAGCCTCTGGCTGGTCAACTGGGGGTGTGGGTGGCCTTAGCAGGTTGGCCCTGTGTGTCCCTAGGACTGTTGAGACAGGACATTGCTCCTTAACAGGGAGCAGAGAAATGGTACCCACTCCACATGGGTAAGATGACACATGACAGAAGGACAAAATCATGGCATAAGCAACACATTCAGCTATTACTAGTAAAAGTAATGTTTATTTAAAAAGTGTGCTTGAAAGGATAACTGATGAGTATTGGTCACAATTCCTCTTTGGGGGGCCTTCTAAGACAATGCATTACATGCCTTGTATGGCACTTTTGTGGTTGATGCAGATTATGTTTTGTTGAAACAAATGGAATCAACCATGACAGAGGGCTTTTTTAAAGCAACGGCTGGTCCAAGTAACAGAGCCACTAATCACTGTAATAGTTTTAAAGCAGGCTTTTAAAATATTGAATTCTAAAATAAACTTTCTGAATTTTTCATGCCAAAGTCTCTGAAGTCTGTAATGGTTCTGGATAGTGATGATAATTTCTCATTCTTTTGAAGTAGAGAAAAATCCCTACTTTTCTGCCCCAGGGCAAAACCATGTTGCAGTGTGTTAGTGTAAAATGACTGCAGACTGCGGACACCATTATTCTTGTTACTTCTTTTGGTAAAATGTACATGACGATTTCATGCTATATACGACCAAAAGCAGAATGTCAGATCTCTTCTAAAGGATTAGAAATAATCAGCATCACATGTTAGACTGCAGAATATAAATCATCCCTTTTATTATATTAGATAATCGAAGATTCTTAATATTGCCTAAGTATTTTTCCCCAAGGAATTAGATTAGATAAATGGCCTTTTTTCTTTCCACTCTGAACTGGTATGGTTTGAACTATAAATTTCAGAGGGTGAGTTAAGAGGATAACCTAGAAAGTAATGTTTTGAATAAACTGCTTCTGATAATATTTTTTAGTGTGTTTATTCATTTATTGGGATGCTGAATACCTATAGAAGAGGGAATCCCTTTGTCTGATTTTTTCAGTAAATAACCTTCATTGTAATTGCATTTAACTTCTTATTTTTCTTGCTTCCCATCATAAAATGAACACAGTACAACCAAGAGGTGTTAAAATGGAAACGTTTATTTGTAAGATTTGGAGTGGCATTTTATTCATATAATGAATGAATGCCATGTTCAGACTTAGAATGAGACATGGTAATAAAATACTTTCTTCCGCACTGCCTATGTGTATATATATATATATATGCGCAGGTCTAGTCATCTCAAGGAAACTGAAGAGGAAATTCGCATTTCAGCGCTATCATTTTAAAAGTTAAAATACACTGGTTTTCACTGCAGACAGAATTATTCTGAAGAAGGCTGGTTTCATAGCACCCACACTCAGATCACTGTGGGATGGAGGAGCTGATGTGGCTTGTGGGCAGGCTTACTGGTGTGCTGAGGAGGTGAAGAAAATATCATGGGGTGAAAAGTTTTACTGCTTCTGTTCACAACAGTCAACCTTAACAGGAGTTCCACTCTAGTTGTGAAAGCAGAATGTGCTGTTTCGGTGTCACCAACATACATTTCACACTAACTATTCCACCACTCCTCTCCCAGACTAGAAATAAACACAAGAAGGGCAAGAACTTTCTCATTTTCTGCTGTGTCCCCCACCCGTTGACAGCAGACAATAAATGTTCACAGAGTGAATGAGTTTGTGGAATAAACGAATCTGGGGGAACAGCTAGTAACATTATGGAGTATCTCCTACCTCCCAGGAGGTACTGGGTGATTGAAGAAACAGCATATCTTCACTGCTTTTATGGAGTCTAAAAACTAGCCAGAGAAATGATAATACACACTGAAGAAGGCATCTGGGAGCCATCACTCAGGGACCCATAAGTAACAGGCAGTTATGGTCTCCATGCCCACCTGCATCCCCTAAGCACAAACTAGGGACCAGAGAGACTAGGTAAGAGATGAACTCTGGAAAATGAGGCTGCAGAGGAGACCATGGATGGAAGGAACCAACTGAGTGCCCAGCTGAACGACTTGGAGATAAAGAGCAAGAAATTGGAAACTGAGGCAGAACACTGGACACATCTGAGTCTAATCTGCCCGATAGTCAAGCCCCAACACTTCAATCCAGTTAAGCAGCTGCTCTTTTACCAGACTTATGGCTAGAGATAGAGACATATCTATCTACAGACTTATTTCAGAACTGGCTTTTCAAGGGAATTAACAAAGCTCACACAGATGTATGAGAGGAAAATAAACTTCTGTTAACAACAACTGCTTTCCAGAAATGCAGGTCCAGTTAAACTAAAGGCTTTGGGGTTTGCTTATTTTTGAGATGCAAGGGGGTGACCTGGAATGCACTCGAGAGAGCAGAACTGCCCTGTGTCAGTCTGAACTTAACCATCTGGGTGGAAGGGAATGACAGACAAGATGAGAGAGCAGAAAGAAGGGGTGACTGGGGAGGAGTGAGGCTGGGATGCTGTATGAAGGGAAGTGGCCCACGGAAAAGTCCCCAGTGCTGCAGCCACCGGAAGTCCTCTCATTAACGACTGCATTTACTTGTGTGCACTTCCAACTTGTGTGACCAGATATAACCTCTATTGTCTTCGCCAAGGGGTGTGACAGGCACACACTCTGGGGGGGATTGCATGTTTGGGGGTGTTGACTCTGTTGACTCTGTGTGGACGTAGGGGCTGAAGACTGAATTAGGAGATGAGCTCCATCTGAGCAGGTACAGGAGAGAGCAGGAAAAGTAAGTGGGGAGCGGTAAGATGATGCATCAACTGAATTAATTCAGAGAAATGAGCACTAAGAGCCATAAGCCTTCCAGAAATCTGCAAAAATCTTAGGAAGTGATTTAAAATTCCACGGGGTGTGGAATGGGGGTTCCAGGCCATACTACTGCGACATGGAAGACCCAGGTTGACACTGGAATACACTGAGAATTTCAGGCAGGACTAGATTCTGCATTCAGTTGAGTTCTGACAGTTTTCATATCTTGTAAAATACAAACATTTCTGACTCATCATATAAGTGGCCATAAATAGTTTCATCAGAATGAGCTTTAGCATTTGTCTCTTTTACATCCGGCTTAGTTAAGTAAGAGCATTTGTTCTTTCCTTTTTGTGATGCTGGGGGGACTTCCACAGCCCAAACTAGATGTGGTCCCCTGCCCTAGGGGCTCAGTGAACCCCACCTTGAAGGAGCAGCGTGTTCCACTGTGAATCTTTTATTCAGATAGGCCACGCAGTTGCCGTAATACAGGCTGAAGAGAAACACAGATTTTTAAAATTTAAATATTTATATAAATTTTTAAATTAAAACATTTTTTAATTAAAAAAATACATAACTAGTCTCTCTCCCAAGTAGTAAATGTCTCTTTAGGAAAATATTTACATCATAACAATTTCTTGTAATGATGTAAAGGTAGTTATTTCTTGGAAAGTAGTTTTCATTGTAAAATAATTTGAGAGTACCTCATTGTCGGGTCCCCAAAGGCAGATGTCAGACTGGAATATGTACTTTTGCCCAAATTACTTAAAAAAAGAAGAAGAAGAAGAAACAAACAGGAATGGTTTCATTTTACTACACTGAAACAAAAGAACTAATAATATTAAATTATTAAATCTGTATTTAATAAATTATCTCTATTAAAATGATATAAAGACTATAAAGATGACAGTTTAAAGTAGAAACAAGAAAACTAACTAACACACATTAAAATTCCAACCATTAACATCTATATTCATTTGCACAGAAGTTGAAAGATAAATGCTAAACAGAAACTTGTCTTATAGGTTATTTTTGTCTTAAAATATTCTTTAATATTATGAATATCTTTTTCAACTGAAGGAATATTCTTTTTTTAGTCCCTTATTTCACAGTGTATAAATCCTCAACAATTAGAGCAGGATTTCCAACCTCAGCACTCCTGACATTCAGATAATTCTTGCTGTGAGGCCCGTCCTGTGCACACTGTAGGGTGTTTAGCAGCATCCCTGGTTTCTAACCCACCAGATGCTGAGAGTGCCCTCCTTCCACCCTCCCCAGCCATGACAGCCAAAAAATGTCTCCAGGTGTTGCCAGGCATCCCCTGAGGAACAGAGCATCCCTGGTTGAAAACCACTGAGCTAGAGGACACAAGGTTGGAGGAAATTCTCTGGAACATTCCAGATAAATCTGCATTTACTAAAATAATTGCTTTAAAGATTTTTTTTTAAACAAGTGATTTCAGGGGCAGCTGAGGCACACATGTTTCTTGGATGGATTATGCAGATTAATTGCTTCAATATTCTTCCTTGCCGACATTGTGGATTTGAGTCGAGCCCAGAGAAGACCCCACTCGAGAGACAAGCTCTAGGTGGTGATAACAGAGCCAGTGACAGGCCTATCTGTGTTCCCAGCAAATACACTGACAGACAACAATTATTTTGAGTCACAGTGACAGTCACACAGGGTTTTGAAAGTTGACGACATATTTGATTCACCTGAAACATGAAGGAGAAATTTACTGTGGAGGCCAAGATTTAAATGAGAAAAGTTTTCTTCGCAGAATTTTTGGGGTGGGGTGAAAGGAGAGAGCATCTCTTCCTCTTTGATTCTTTACAGAATAATTTAAACTGACGTCAAAACTGCCATTACATTAGGGACAAAGCTGTCATACTGACTGAACAGTGAGTACAAAATTACCCTGCAAGCAAGGAGCCCCTGCCGGGGATGAGAGGCCCAGCAGTAGAAGATGTGATGATGTTGGCTTCTCCCACCAGTGCCTTCTCTGCCGGGGAACCTGCCGGCTACTTCCACAGGCGTGCTTGCCTCTTTGTTGATGAGTCCTGCAGGCTCCACAGCAACTTCCTTGGTAATGTGTTTATTATTAATTTTACCTTTTTAAAGACACGTGTTAAGCAAAGCCATGCAGATGCACAGGAGAGATAAAAGAGACGTGGGGACCGTGTCTGGTGTTTCCTAGGTGCCTCCGTGGCTTCGGCAGTGCGGTGTGTGGCCACCTGCTACTCCAGCCACCTCCAGGGGTGCCTTCCTCACTGGGCTCTGCACACGGACCTCTCACTGTTTTTCCGGCATCACTCTGGCACCCGGGTGTGGCCCTCGCACAGACACTCCCTGGGAGTATGAGAAAAGGAGCTAACACCCCAGAGGGCAGCCCTGGATGGGTGAGGGAATAGGCGTCAGTGGATAACCACTCTCTCCTGGTCCCGCAGGTAGACAACGCCGAGGTCATTCTCCCAGGCCCTTGGACATGCTGCTGGGGTGGAACTCCAGTGCTCACAGAAGCAGCAAGCTTGGCAACAGATGCCAGCACTGGCTTGCTCTCATGCTGTTCCACACTGGCACACCGAGGTGACTTCCCAAACAATCCGCATGTTCATTCCTCATCTAAAGCTCTGCTTTCAGGAAGAACCCAGGCTAGGACACAGTGGAAAGTTTATTTTAAGAGACAAAGTTCTCAAAGGTGTTTAAATTGCCATTAGCAATAGCATGTCACCTCAGACTCTCATTCAGGTGAAAGGGACCTCACTACTTGGAAGAGATTAGAGTGCTCTTCTGTTTGGAAAATGAGTTGTAGAGCAAATTAGATAGTGCCTTTTCAGGAGTGTGCTGACGTTTGAAGTTCCAGGCAATCAAAATGCCAGAGTTAACTGGAAAATGATAGCAGCAATCTTCTCCTCTCCAATATACATGTCTTATTTAGTAATATTTAAGCCTGCCACAATAAAAAGTATTATTAGGCTTTCAGTGTTCCTTCAGTGTGAGGACAATCTATTCTTGAATATAAGAGCTCTTCTGCTTTTTGGATGCAGAGATACTGCTATGGACAGGCTGTGAGCAGGTGGTGGAATTGGGTGTTTACAATGAACTGTGAAGGGTAAAAGGATGGCCAGACCAGGCCAGAAAAATAGAATGACACAAGCCACTCAAAGCACTGTCCGCATTAGGACCAGGCTCAGCCTTCTAGACTGAAGACACAGTGGGAGTTGGTGGTTACATCCATCCCACCCCATTGTGCTACACTGCAGCTGTGCGATTGGGTGCTGGTTCCCCACCCCAAGATCCAAAAGTAGGCTATGACTGGCCCAAGCCAATTGTTACAATCCCACCTTCCTTACCATAAGTGGCTGGATCAAGGATTGACTGGCCAGTTGGTGCATGGCATCTCGCCATTGGCTACTACTGGTTGGTAAAGACTCATTCAACCATAAGGAGACCTAGGAATTTGCTTCAAGTTGAGAAAGAAGAAACTCTTTCACTGGACAGTTGGGATGCAGAGGTGAGGCCTGATACCACAACCGTCCTTTTCCTACTACAAGAGCGTAATCTCTACAGGTCCATGAGCCAATGATGCACTGATCCAAGTATTTATACACATGCTTTTAAATGTCAATTATCAGCCAAGAATGGAGTTATATGCAGTGAGAGGGAGAGTAAGAAGAACAGCATAGTGAGCTGGAGCCTAATCAACCAGGTCTAAAGCATGCTCTGTGTCACCTGATCCAATAAATTCCCTGGGTTTTGTAAGGAACTCTGAAATGGATTTTTTTGTTACTTGCAAATTAAAGCATCCTGACATACAAGGTATACCATATGAAATCTTTTTTAAACCTTGCAGCATCTGGTAGACATACAGCAGACACTCATGAATACAATATTTTAGAATGATTATTCCATTTTGAAAGGAGCCCTAAAATAATTCAGATTTTCTCTTTAGGTACTATCTCAAGATTCTGGATTATTCTCCATAGTTCTGCATTTTAAAGAAATTACTTTCTAGCTGTATCTAACACAAATGTTTGTTTACAATGCCCTAACTATAACTGGGTGCTGAAGGAGGCTATTGATGGGACCAGAATGTTTTTTTCCCTAAAGAGTGACAGGATGGATTCTCCAGTCCAAGAAATAAAGGAAAAATGGATGCAAAATGCAGTTGTAGTTGGCAAAGGTGATTAACCATAAATAATGATTTTTTCCCTATTAATCAAGTTTTGAAAATGAGGAGTCTTATCTGAAGCTAGAAATATTTTAAAAGGAGGAAACAATGTAATTTTGGTATGCTTGATTATTGACTACTTGTGGCATGTGGATAAATGCAATCAACATATAGACCAAAGTCTATATTTTCTGCAAATAGCTTCATATTCCTTCTGTACCAAGTGTTTTAGCAGAGCTCCTAACAAACTACGGCATGATCTTTTTTCTCAGTTTGAATCTCTGGAAGAGAAATTGTAATATAAGAAAGTAGCACATATCAGACAGCTTTAAGGATAAAGAACAAAAGCCACAGTGAATATCTTTGAACTAATCATAAAAAATCTGGTTCCTATACTTGTGAGTCACAGATCTTCCATCCTAAAAATGGCAGGGAAGCAGTGTGGTCCAGCAGAAATGGCCCAGCAGTGAACTTTCATCTCCCTAGGCTGTATGACCATGGGGAAGTGCCTTAGCTGCGAAGAAATCTCAGGCTCTTCACTTACCAAGTTGAATACTCAGGTTATGACAGCTAAGATTCTTTACAGCTCTAAACTGATGAATCTAAGCTAGACCCTAAATACAACTGGTATTTTTGTGCACAGAAGTTTAAAAATGCAACCCAACTCGTGACAGCCATTTTGCCTTCAAGATGTAGTAGTGTGAATCTTCAACCCTGTGGACAGTTACAAAGAACCATACACACATATAAATGTAAATGGAAAAAAAAATGATCCTGCCTTTAACAGTGTGAAATATGGAAATAAAACCATTTCTATTTCAAATATATAATCACTTCAGCTGAGATATCTAGTATCATCTTGAACTTGATTATGAGATAAAAGAAGTGGGACAGAGATGGCAATCATTTAATCTCTTAAGAACAGCTATTCTGAAGAGCTTTTCACTCCATGCTCAATAGATTTCTAGCAGGTTACGATCTGGCTAGAAAGAAAGCATAATGATGAGGAAAATTATGTTTTCAAGAACACACGCTTTTATAGTACAAGTCCTTCCACAAAGGAGGCAATAAAATGAACTCTGGCCACTTTAACAGATGGCGTGATGGCTCAGTGCACAGATGTGGCCTCTCTGAAAGCAACAAGTTCATATCCTTGACTGGAGGTTTAGGAATGAGCTGAACTTTCAAGTGTAATGTAGGAAAGATTACATACTTCTAGACAAGAAAGCTGAGTATTAGTGGGTTCAGAAGCTTGGAGAGATGGACTAAAAGAATAAAGCTTAATGAGCTTCATTTTGCTAATGCAACAAATAGACTTGAAGTTGAAATATGAACTATAAACATTAAGCCATTTATAAATGCCCTGCTAATAACATTGTTAGCCACTGTTTGTAAGAAGCTTGCTTTTTTAAAAGCATACTTCCTCAGAGTCAGAAAATACCAATTGTTGAATAATGCTGTAATAGTATAATGTTCTTGAATAGATAATATTTAATAATATATGAATGGGTTTTTTGCTTACTTGATTTTTTGTTTCTTAGGAAGTGAGAAATTGAATCTAAAGTTTATCTGGAAAAATAAATATATATTTATAATATATATAATTACTATATAATAATACATGTAATAAATATTATAATTATAATTATGTTTTTATTCACATGTTCCCATGTTATAAACAAGAGTCAGAATACTTAAAAAAAATAATAATGTTATCAAAACAAATAAAGTCCTAGTAAATCAAACAATGTTATTTAGACCCAGGAACAAAAGAATGAGAATAGTACAGAAAACATGTATATGCAGGAATTCAGCAAAGATCAAAAGAGGCATTTCAAACTAATGGGGATGGAATAGGTTGATAGGAAAAGTTGCTGGTATAATTGGCTATCTGTTTCAGAATGGGTGGAGTTTGATCCCATGGCAGAGCTTGCTAGGTGGTCAGCAAAACTTATTTCTTTCTCTTCCTGAAAACATAGCTAAACCACATACTCCAGTCTCCCCTGCAATTAGATGTGATGGTGAGTTTTGGCAACAGAATGACACTAATATAATAACATAGAAACAAAGAATATCTGTTGTTCTATCTAATTAGAAGTACTCATATTTCAAAGAAGTGTATAGGACCCGTCTGAAACCCTAGGGGTTGCGACATTGCCAAATCCTGAGAGATACTCTCATACTGTGTTAGCAGAGACTTACCCACGATCCAAGGGATTTGCTCTATATAGCTTGATTATAAAAACATTGTTTTAAAATTCTGTCAGGTCAGGTTTGTTGGTCTGTTTTTTTTCCCCATTAAATGATACAGGAATTTATAAAAATTAAACTTTTTAACTGTTCAAACTTCAGTTTTAAGTAATCCACTTGAGTAAATAGGATTTTACATCTCAGCCCATTTCTCACAGATGTGCATCAATGAACCAACAGAAAATCTGGTCTTAGTTCAGCATAATTATAATAAACTATTTATGTTTTTGTTTACAACATGTTACCAGCACTAAAACCTCTGGGCCTGTGAACAATCATAAACAACATAAAAAATGAATGACATTTTATAATGTAACAATTCCCTCAGTTATCAGAAGCATTGTATTATAAAGCCCACCTATAATCACAAAGTCACAACAAATGGAATGACCACGAGAGCTTTTAATAAGAGAATTTCAGTAGAAAGAGATGAAGGTTCAGAAGGTATATGATAAGTGTTTAGAAAATTATGAAATATACAGAGAATGTAAACATGGCCAAAATAATCAAATTCTAGGCTAAGATCAAGAGACTCCAAGTGCAAGTTCAGAGGGGATATTCTAGGACTGTGGCCTGGCAGTGCTCCTTCATACAATAGCTAGAGTACGGGACTTGTTTTCTATCCCTGAAATAATACTTCTCAGGGTTGGTAGGGGGATGGGTAAGGGGATGTAGTCTCCTTAAGAAGGCCTCACAAGCTGCGTATGACTTCCAGCTGCCCCAGTTCTGGCAGGCTGCTCCCCACTGCCCAGCACTGAGCTTTACTCTCGAGGTGGGTGATCACTGTGCTGGAAGCTGGTGGGCCATATGCCTCCATGGGTGGGTAGGTGGGTGGGTGGGGGAGAAGAGTCTTCAGAGGTTTCAGGCTAAGAGCAGAAAGTGGCTCATGAAGGGATTCTACAACGTGTGAATCACTAAGTGACATTAGGGGTGTGGGGGCCTCTCCAACGTCTTGGGAAGAAACCAGGTTCTCCCATAAGTGGTCAGGCTAATACTGACTTCAGGGATTCAAATTACTGGCCCCATCCAGTGTGACATTTTCTGCCCATTATCTAGTTTCTCCTGCCTCCAGGCAGGGCCACAGCATTGATTATGGAGCATTTCATCCACTAAAAAAGATCGTGATCATTATTAAAGACATTAAGTGTCGATCTGTACTGGCTAAGTGAGTTAAAAGGTTCGTGCCCTTCTAGTAACAACTCAAAGAGGCTATTTCAGGATATTTATTAAACAAATTAAGTATTTATATTATGCTCAAGCACAGAGGCACAGTCATTTGAGTACAGATGTGTGAGAAGATGAAACCAAGAGAATTTATGTTGGAAAAACTCAGCCTTTTCAGTTTCCTAGAAGGGGGTGCCAAGGACCCATCAAATGTCTGAGGATAAATTTGAATTGGGCAGGCATCAATGGCATTCTCAGGACCCCCTGCACAAATCTTTTTTAGTATGGTTGAGAGGTAACCAGGAAAAGTTCATTCTGGTCCCCAGGTATTTTCCTTCCAGCGTTCAGTCTACATCTTGGAAAGTGGTGATTAAGGATTGGGGAGACAATGTAGGAAATCAAAAGACTAAAGGAAATGGGTGTATGACTGCTACAATTTTTTCCCACAATTAAAACCTTTTAATGCCATAATAATGATGGGCCAGATCTGAAAAATATTTTCTTTAGTCTGTGGTGCTAAAGGAGCCCATATTTCCTCAAATACAGCAAAAGTCCATGAACATTGGCCCCTCCGTGTTATGGTTAAAAATAATGTTTTCCTCCTCATCTGGCTGTGAATGTACAGTGGGCAGAGAACACACACATCTTGCTCACTGAGCTGTTCTTAGCACTTCACACAGTGCTGGACATACACTGGCTGCAGCAGACAGGTGAATATATAAACATGTGAGCAGGTGAGTTTGGAGGTGTTCATGACCTTAAACCATGCTACGATCATTCTGGCACTTTTTCTTCTGATTAGCATAAGAACATACCCTGCTATTTTAAACATAATTATTTCCCCCCATTGCTATACTTTTTATTTTCATTTGTAATGGCTATTATTTTACTGGATTTATAATAATTTACTTATTTATTGGAATTTCCAAAAGCCCATCTTTCTGCCTTTATAAATTTGTCAGTGAACACATTCATTAAAAATGCTTTTTTTAAAGCAATAGGCTAGAGTTCACTTACTCCATCATCAGACACACTCTAAGAGCCTGCTCTGGACCAGGCGCATTATATTATGAAGATGTCAGGGGAAAGCAAAAAAGAAAACAGAGCCCCTTGCAGCATTTAGTAAAGCCAGAGAGAATTAAACAGTTCCATAAGCAAAGTAAAATCACCAGTGTGCCAAGTGCCCTGAAGGAGAGAGAGAAGGTAAGATGGCAGAGTAAGGCGTTTGTGCATGGAGGTCAGGGAGTCAACCCTGAACAAGCAGAACAGGGATGAGCTTACCGGGAAGTGCAGGTGGCAGAAGAGCTTTCCCAGTAGAGGCAACAGCATGTGCAAGGGCCTCATGGCAAGAAAGAAGAAAGAACAAGGTACATTCAAGGAACTGAAGGAAACAGGGTGGCCAGAGTACAGAGAGAAGATGAGCAGGGGGTGGATGGGGCTGGAAGGTGAGTGGAACGAAACTGTCCTGTGCCTGGTAGGCCATTTAAGGATTTTGGTCATAATCCAAAGGTAAGCCACTGAAGTACTTCAAGGAGGGGCTCATAGCTTAGATAGTTTTTGAAAGCTAATCCTTGCTGGGGTGGCAGAAGAACCGGCCCCCAGTCATGTCCATGTCCTAATCCCCAGAATGTGCGGTTGTATTACATGGGAAAGGGCGATTAGGGTCACAGATGTCATGAAGGCTGTTGACCTTAAAATGGGGAGATTATTTTAGATTACCCAGGTGGGCCAAGGGCAATCTCAAGGGTCTTTAAAAGTGGAAGAGGGAAGTCAAAGACTCAGTAAGAGTCAGAGGGACTGGAAGATGATGCAACAGCTGGCTTTGAAAATGGAGGGAGACGCCCTGAGCCAAGGAACACAGGTGGCCTACAGAAGCTGGACAAGGCAAAGAAATGGATTTTCCCCTAGGTTCCCGAGAAGTAACACAGCCCAGATGACATCTTGATTTTAGGCCAGTGAGTCCCATTTTGGGTTTTCTGACCTCAAAAATGTAAGTGTGTAATAAATGTGTGTTGTTGTAAGTCACTAAGTCTGTGGTAATTTGCTATGGCAGCCAAAGGAAATTAATACAAGGGGGAAGATCATGAGTTTGGTCTTGGATATTTACGCCTTACATGTCCTTGATACAAAGAATATGGACATTTGGAAGAATTCACCTATTTAGTCACTCACTCTCCTAACAAGTTACATAATCTTCAAATAAATTATTTTACCTTTCCTGACTTCAGTTTTATTGTATACGAAAATAAAATATATTTAAGGTTAGTTCCAGTTATAAATCTCTGAGTTTATAACCTTGGAAAGAAACTTTTCACTTAGATTCCTGTCAGTACTTGGCATTCACTAGGGAAAAACTGATTTTAAAAAGTGGGTCTAAACTAAAGGGGGAAAATATTCCATTTTTTAAAAAAGTACCTAAAATGTAAAATAATCTAGAAATACCTTAATAAGAAATGTGTTGAGTTGATATAAAGAAAACTACAAAATTTCACTGAGACTAACAAATGGATATTGGAAGATGTGGAGGGATGTGCCATACGTGTATTCATGGTTGGGGAGACTAAGTGTTGTAAAGATGCCAAATTCTTCCCAATTAATTTATAGCTTGAATGCAATTTTCATCAAAATCCCAAAGGGAGACTTTTGGAACTCTACAAAAATGACTGTACCATTTGTCTGGCAAATAAACAGGCAGGAAGAACTGAGAACAATCTGAAAACAGGAAATTCCAGGTTTAGCACATAGTAAAAACTGGGGGGAAAAGGTATGTCTTTGGTGTAAGAATAAGGCAACCAAGGGAATAGACAGATCACAGGTTGGAAAGGTCCCCCAATGTGTAAAAGAAACTTGATACAGAATATGAGAATGAAGGTATTAAGTATAAACAGAGATTATTTAACAAGTGATGAGGGAAAAACCAACTATCTGGAAACAAAAATGCTTACTCCATGTTACATACTAAAATAAATTCCAAATACATTAAAGTTCCAAATAGTCTTAGAATTCAAACCATAGATTCAAATGAACCATGAAAATGGAAGTGATTATTAACCTGGTCTCAAGATGAGGAAAACTTTCTAAGTATAAAAGTAATGGAAGAAATAGTGAAGGAAAAGATCACAGATTTGAATATATGAAAACTTAAAAGTTCTGCACATCAAAATCATAAAAATAAAAGGAAAACAAAAAACTGGAAAAACAACTGTAGTAAAATGGAAACAGGTAAATGTTCTCACTGTATTAGAAAAAATGGGCAAGTGACATCAATAGAATTCACAGAAGAAGGGAAAGGAGTGAATAAACATGTGAAAATGTTCAATATTACTAGCAACTGGTGAAATAAAACAAAAAGTGAGATACTATTTTCACCTACTGGATCAGCAAAGATTTAAAAAGTAAATAACATTTGCCCACTGGTGAGAACATGGTAAGAGGGGGCAAAAGCTGCTAGAGGCAGTGTCATTTTTTAATGAGGCAATTTGGTAAGAAAAATCAAAAATTATAAAATGAGCAAATCAGTTCATACTCCCTAATACAGTATTCCCACATTTAGCAACCGCTCCTCAGGACATTAACAAAAGTGTGGACAAATGTTTATTGTAGCACTATTTATAAAGTGAAAATAGCAAAATAACTAAAAACACAGGACATAAAACCCTCTTATTTTATGAACAAAAACACGGACAGGAACAGGAAAGAGTAAGTACCAAACTATTAATAATGATTATCTCTGGTCAGGTAGGAATATGGTTGGTTTTTATTTTTATTTTCTTACTTTCTCTATTTCTAAAATATTCTACCAGCAGCGTGTTATTTTTGTAACCGTATCTCTACTTCTCATACACATGCACGCCGCACACACACACACACACACACACATGCGCATGTACACACATGCACGACACTCACATATACAGAGAAAAATGCCCCAGTCCTCAGCACACACACAACCACCTCTTCGCTATTTTGCCAGCTTCGTACTGCATGCAGTTGATAGCTAAGGGAAAATTCATGTTTGATAAAATCATCTTGAGAGTGATGGCCAACAAAGGAAAAACATTTAGCACTTTAAGGGCTTACATAATATGAGTTTATACGAAAGGAATGAAAGGAAAGATGTTATGGATAGAACTTTTAAAGAAACAAGGGTGTTCAAACACGCAAAGAGGAACGTGGTTTGGGGTACCGCTGTCTGGGTGCACATTCCTCAGCAGCAGTTTTCTTTCTGTGACTGCATGGTCTGACTATTCAGCTCACTTGACACTCTTTAGTAATAAATATATCTCTGTATGGAAGTTTTACTGAAACCAGCTCCCAGGGGGCAGAGAAAACAAAACAAAACCCTTTTCTTAGTTTGAACCAAACCACAGGAATAACTCGTGCTTGGTGTCATAATCTCTGGAGCACTGTATGCAACAAACACTCTGAGATGAGAACATTTCATGTCTTCTTCTCTCGCCTGTTGCTTCTCCGCTCTTCCCCACCCCCTGGAATGAGCTGCATTGGAGGGCTTCAGATCTGCCACATGCCAATCCCACATGCTCTGGTACACTGGAACAAAGGCCACTTCTAACCTATCTACTAGGCTTCCAAATTCTGACCCTCTCCCCTGAGCAATAGTATGTAGTCATTTTTTTTCCTGTCAAGGACTTTAGAAATTACCCAGCCTACTCTTTCCATTTTTCAGATGAGGCAACTGAGGCTCAGAAGCATAAAGCAACTCTCTTAAAGTTACATATCTAGTTGGCATAAAACTAGGAGAGAAAAACCAGGTCTCTTGATTAGTAGCACAGCCTGATGCCCAACTAATAATAATTCTGGGCTTTCTGCAATCATGAGGACCTTTGCCAAAAATCCACATAGGTCCTATTTTACATTGAAAGAAAAGTCAAGGTGTAGACCACCACCAGCACAAAGCTGTTAGGCAGGAAAATAGATATGAGTGTGGTGGAAAGAGAAAAAGGCCAGGAAAGTCCACAAAAAGACCCAGAGTTAATCAGTTAAAGCTCAAAAAGCCAGGAGCAACTTGGCCTGGAATGTCTGAATATTCCCCAAATAAAGGAGGATACCTTAGCATAGCCCATGTCTTTATTATGTTAATCTTGCAGGCCCAGCTTATTTTTTACCTTTACCTATATACTGTTTTTTTCTCCTTCGGCCCTAAATCAAGTAGTTTGCAACCTAGGCAACTAATTTAGCATGCAGGCCCAGCTGTAGACAACATAGTAAAAGGCAGGAAGGATTCCATCTTAAAGATAAGATTGCATTTTTAACACCCAGGAAGTTAAGAAGTAAGATTCTTAACTTCCTCTTTAGCAAACAGACAATAACTCAGCCCACCTTGCAGGCTGGGCAGGTGGTCTTGTTTGATATGCTCTCAGACCATGATGCCTTTATCTCAGGGAGAAATCAGAGCAGTAAATTCCTTGTGTTAGGTAAATTTTAAATATTCAGGGACCACTTAAGGAGTCTGTACCCCCAGCCCTTTGTTACATTCCTGAAAAATCCTTAAAAGGGGAACCCCCAACCTGTCAGGGTGCTCTTCTCTCTGAGGTCACCCGCACTTTTTAAGTGCGTAACCTTTTAATCTTAAACTTTCTCTCTCCAAACTTTCAGGGAGCCTTTTCTTGCTAAGGTGGGCTGTACTTTTTCTCTCTTTAAGTAACTTTAAATAAAACTTTTACTCTGCTTCACTACTGTGTCTCTGCCCTTCAATTCTTTGTTACAGTAGGGACAAGGACCGAGGAAAATACACAACACTCCCCCAACAAAGCTATGTACACAGTGCATGTAGTACAGAAATAGGACTTCAGAACTCCTTTCTCACTCCTCAAATATTCTCAGTTTGTGTGGGGATATGGGATAAAATCTGGGATTAGGATCATTCTGTTGTGCAATCAACCTAAAGCTTTTCATAGCCATGCAGAATTATGGGCTGAATAAGACCTGGACCTGGAATGTCCTAATCACAAGTGCCCTCCCCAGAGCTCCACAGTATAGCACAGAGAACATTCCAATAATTCGTGGGTGGGAAAAGAAAGTAAAAAGCATTTCAAAATATTAGTGCTTCAAAATTATGTAATAAGGGTACATTTGAAAATTTTCCATTAAAGTTCTTAATTATGTTTTTCTCCCACAGATGCTGGGTTGTGCTTAAGAAAAGAGCCCTTAGCAAAACTTGAGTTTAATAGAAGCACTGGTAACAAAATTAGAGGAATTTCATTATAAAGTTCTTTTTAATTATTACTACATAAATAGCTGTAAACTTGGGTTTTGAGCAATGGTGAGGAAATAAACTATTAGAGGAGAGTGAGTGCTCCTGGAACATCCTAAAGATTAGAATTTTGAATGATTTAATAGAGCATCTAACTGGCAAAAAAAAAAAAGAAATCAATGAAAATCAAGGGAAAACTTGAATCAGCAGATGAGACAGAGCTGAGACAAGGAAGAATGTGAGTTCTACAGGGGCCTTGGCAATAAGACAAAGGAGTGCTAACGTCTCCTCATAAAGAAAATCTTGGAAACTGCAGAGCAAAACATGAAAAATTTGTGAATCAAAATGGAAAGTAACCAAAAATGTTCTTTTTATAATATAGCTAATTCACTCCTAGAATATTATGTGGCACTGATATTTATATATTAGAAAACTTAAAAGGAATTTTAATAAAATACACATTGTTGATTTTTAATTTTCTGAAAACTAAACAGAACAAAAGCTTTAAAATAAAAAGACTATTGTTCTTAGTGGAGATAGAGATATTAGTAGCATGTTTTCTATAAGCAAAGTTGAAACAAAGACACTCTTACATGTTATTTAATAGAGAATCTTGCTATAGCGGTAAGGCAGGAAAACAAGTAAGAAAACTTAACAGGAAAGGATCACTAATTGCTAAAGTTATAATTACATAATAGAAATTTCAAAGGAATCTAATGAAAATTTTAGAAATAAATAATTCAAGAACATTTATTAAATAAAACATTCTAAAATAAAAATAACATTCCTTTTTAAGAATAACAACTGTTAAAATCTTTATTTCAAAAATAGATTTCCCTTATAACAAGGACAAAATATATCTGTGCTTAATATACATTTATTGAGTACTACTTGGTAACTAAACTAAGGCGGGATATATCAGTCTAAAATAAATAAAACTATAAATATTTTATATAAGAAAAATAAGGAAAAATATTGTAAACATGGCACTATTTCAAGTTAATTTATATATTTAATACACTTTCAAATAACAGTAGCATAATTTCTTAAATTCTAAAAATTATATCAGAGATTAATTTGGAGAATAAGGGATGAATTACCTTAGGAAATATTAGATTGTGTCATAAAGTACCTACACTAAAAGTATGTTGCTGACTTCAGAAATCCATGGAACAAAGTAGATAATTTAGAAATAGGACATAAGTCATATGAAAACTTAACGTATGACAGTCAGAAAGGAGAACTGCTGAGGTTATTCCTTAATAATATTAAGAAATATAAACAGACCTTTATACCATAAACCATAATAAAATTACTCTAAAAAAAATTTAACAAATAATTTCCCCAAATTAGGAAAAACCAGAATAATATATTTGTTTCAGGTCATTTAGATTTACTATTTCAAAGACAGAAGAAATTACAAATTAGTGGCCATTGAAGCATGGGAGTAAAACTAAAAAAAAAGTAAAAACTGATATGAAATATTTATGATAAATCTTGTATTTAAATTGACACCTAAATTATATGAAAAGCTCTTAAAATCTGTAATAATAATTTAAAATTTCCAATAATAAGTGGCCAAAAGTTATAAAAGAAAATATTTTTAAAAATACACCAAATTTAACTAAACATTCAACTTTCCAGGTGAATGGAGTGAAATAAAACTGTAATGTAATACTTTACAATCACCAAAGTAGCAAACATAAAGACAAGTGATAAAGACAAGAGTTGGCAAGCCCTCAGGGAACATACTATTATTCAACAAGTATTTCAAACTCTTCCTAAGGCAGTCTGACAAGAGGTACCTAGAACCACATATACATATGAGATATTTTTGACCCTCAATCACATTTCTGAAAATGTATCCAAAGAAAACACTTTTAAAAAACTTCTGCTCTTCAAGAGACACTGTGAAGAGAATGAAAAGTCAAAGCCACAGACTAAAAGAAAACCTTTGGAAAGCATAAAACTGATAAAGCAATACATGAGGAATTCTCAACAGTCAGTAATGAGAAAGCAAACAACACATGGCAAGAGACTTGGCCAGACACTTCACTAAAGAAGATTATATGGATGGAAAATAAGCATATGAAAAGATTTTCAACATTATTAGTCATTAGGAAAATATGACTGGAAATCACAATGAGATAACCACTGCATACCTATAAGAATGGCTGAATTTACAAAGGTCAAGTGTTGATGAAGATGTAGAGCAACTGGAATTTTCACTCATTGCTGGTGGAAATTAAAACACTTTGGAAACGTTTCACAGTTTCTTAAAAAATTAAACATGTACCTACTATATAATCCAGCTATTCTATTCCTAGGTATTTGCCCAAGGGAAAAGAAAGCACATACCCATTCAAAGACTTGTACCTGAATATTTATAGTAGCTTTGTTTGCAACAGCCAAAACCCCCAAACAACCCAAATGTCCATCAACATGAATGCATAAATGATCAATCAATGTGGTACACTGCTACCATGGAATACTATCAAGCAACGAAAAAGGAATGAATTATAGACACACACTATAACCTAGATGAATCTCAAAATCATTATCTTGGATCAAAAAAGCCAGGTAAAAAAGAGTACATACTTGTGATTCCAATTCTATAGTATTCTAGAAAATGGAAACTAATTTGTGATGACAGAAAGCAATTCAGTGTTTGCCTATAAGAGAGAACAGGGAGGAAGGAAGTGGCAGGCAGGTAGGAGCGATTGCAAAGGGATACAAAGAAGCTTTTGATGGGGATGGATATCTTCATTATTGTGACTGCGGTGATAATTTATGAGTGTATACATCTCAAATATTATTAAAATGTACACTTTAAATAAGTGCAGTTTATTGCATGCCAATTATATTGTAATAAAGATAATGAAAAATGCTTTGGGTAGAAAATCATTTACACTACTATCTTTTATAATGACAAAAACCCAGCAGGAAGTCTACATGTTCACCGAAAGGAATATAGCCCCAAATTATGGCTAAATCATCAATTACCATAAAGCTTTTCTGATATTAAACATAATATATGTGAAGGTCATGTAGATATAAACTAATGCTTCCTCTGAACAGAATATGAAGTGATATGTACACTATTATTACAGCTACACAAAACCCTGTGACCACACATGGCTGAAGATGGAATAAGTCACAGAGAAACCTTAACAGTCATGGTACTAAAGGGGTTAGAGTTATAAACAGAGTTGTTGAGATAAATTTTTCTTTCATCGAAAAGAATCACACATTTGTTTGTTTTTCAGAGTTTTATTAACATCTTTCTAAAGCTCTCTCCAAAGTATCTGGGAAGTCCTGGCACTAAGGAGAAGAAACTAAAGGACAGATAAACACTGAATTCTCCAACAAAACAGTTAATTATGTGCCCCTTTCCTCTCTCCTAACAGGCACACTGCTCCTTTCCCACTGGTCTTACTACCACCCTGCTGATCTCTCTAACCCCAGGGCACTGTGTTATTCAAGTCCTTGCCATTTCTTCCCCTAGCTATCATGATTCTGTACACTCAATTTCAGTCTCCAGGCTGCCATCAAGACACATACATCATGTATTTCTTTCATAAAACTATGAGAAGACTCCCACATAGCCCACATAATAAGTTACTCCTGAACATAAGTCTCAGAAGCTACTGCAACCTCTACTTCCAACCTTATTTACAACTTAATTTCCTTATTCCCAAACCACAGCCTCTTATTTGTTAGTCCTTAATTCCTATGTACCACCTTATAGGTTCTAGGGGTATAAAAATGAGCAATATTTGTGTGGTGGTTAGCTTTACGTGTCCATTTGGCTAGGCTACGGTGCCGAGCTGTTTGGTCAAACACCAGTGTAAATATTGCTGGGAAGGTAATTTTTAGATGTGATTAATTTTTAAATCAGTAGACTTTGAGTAAGGCAGATTGCTCTCTATAATGTGGGTGGACCTCATCTAATCAGCTGAAGGCCTTAAGAGCAAAGAGTGAAGTTTGCCACAGCAATTCTGCCTTAAGACTGCAACATAGAAGCCTTGACTTAGTCTCCAGCCTGCCCTGTGGACCTTGGACTTGCCAGCCACTACAACAGTGTGGGCCAATTCCTTAAAATTAATCTCTTTCCCTCTACATATACATCCTATTGTTTCTGTTTCTCTGGAGAACTCTAATAACATATGGATCCCACACTTATGGAACCTAGGCTAACCCAGGAAGTAGGAATACAAATAAATAATTAAATCCAACTTGAAGGGATACCAGACTAACTTTTGTCATAGTCAATGAAAGATATACCTTCCTTCAAAATTGGCTTTCAGAGATTGGACAACAGAGAGCAAGGCCTATGATCCCTGAGAAAAAAACAAGTGAAGAGGCCCTACGATTATCCTGGCTTTCTGAGTAGAGGAACTATCCAGACTGAGGTGCAGGGAAGGGAAACTCGAGCAGAGGGTGGTGGTACCGCTCAGCTGAGAACCTACTGGATTTGATGCCAGGAACGTATATACCATTTTTAACACCTCCTTCTCTGTATGCCAAAACTACTTTTGGCAATAGTCAGGAAATAATCATTATTTTCTTGATTTATCCACTGGTTTTAAAACAAACCATTAACTGTGCAAAAAGGAGAATAAATATCACTTACAATATATTATTAAAATTAAGCAAAATAGTTAAGGTATAAATGGAAATAACATTTAACAAACATAACACAGCACCTCATATTTCCATTCATTTCACTATTTTACATTTTAAAGACAAATTAAAGGTCTTAAATGTTTACAGGTAATGATAGACTGTAATAACTTGAGTTATTTGTCTTTATAATTATAACTACTGTGCTATCATTGTTTACACTGAATCCATTGTTTAAACATGGGAGTTTAGTGTACCACAGCAGATGGAAATACAGACTACAGCTGAAGCCATTTCAAATGACTCTGAACTGCTATAAATGCACTATCAAAATGGACACATGTAGCTGTTTAGTAAATGAAGAAATAATAATGTGCAATTTAAAGTTTATATATGTATTATTAAAACTCAAAAGTGACCTTTGCAGTTGTTTAGACCATAGGCCAACAAAGGTGCCATCCAGGAGTACTTGTCTTGCCAATGGGTTTCAGCCCCAGGCAAGTTCACTATGGATTCAATGTGAGGAAAGAAAATGACAGCAAAACGTCCTTGGGGTGAAAGGGTTACACCCAACTTTATTTCCAGGTGGCAGGTCAGTCACTAAAATCCCATGCACTCAGAGTGAGTCTGCATGCAGCAAGCCAGTCTCTGCCTCTGGGCCTCTCTGTCCACACTGCTGTCCTCTGGGCCTCTCTGCACAGTCATCCCACAGCTAACCTCTGGGTCTCTGTCCTTGGCGTTGCCACCACTCCAGCCTCTGCTCTGCTCTCCTGAGCCTTGCAGCCCTGCCACGGTATAGCGCCCAGAGTACTGGGCGGAGCTTTTTATAGAGTTAACAGCCCTGTATTGCCCATAGGTGTGTGGTGAGCTAGTCAACCTGAGCCAGGTGAGAA
The DNA here is from genome assembly GCF_040802235.1 of Manis javanica. Lineage (NCBI taxonomy): Eukaryota > Metazoa > Chordata > Mammalia > Pholidota > Manidae > Manis > Manis javanica. Next base: position 13,876,965 of record NC_133163.1, on the reverse strand, counting down.
TCCTGGTCACAGGAACTCTCATTTTATCCCCAGTACTTTATCATTGATTAATCAGAATTGCAAAGACATAATGGTAATTAAAAGATCGAATTTTAGTAGTTCTAAAAATTATTTAAAATTCTCTTCAGACAACATATCTTCAAATTCCAAGCACCTAGACTGGATTGCTCCCCTGACCCCACTTCTTGTTTACCACTGATTGTGGGTGGCTGACAGTCTGAAACTTGTGGGACAAAGTATAGCAGGAAAGGAGCTTTACAGACAAAAACCTCTAGAAATCTGAGTGGGTTTCCTGAGTCTAGCTGAACACCTGTGGACACAAAGAGAGTGAGAATCCAAAAACCTGGGGAAGGAATTTACAGGGATGATCCAGCTGTGCAACCACTGGACCTCATACAGGGCTTGTATATGTGAAGGTTCCCACTAGTGAGAGTGGTGAGACCTCACTGAACACCTTGGTTATTGAACAGATGCTACAAAGGCCATACCTCAGGAGTAAGGCTACACTAGTAGCAAAGTTTTTTGACAGGCCTTGAAGATCAAGCTTGACTATCAAGCTAATTTGCAAGTAAACTAAAAACCTGCCAGAACAAATCTCAACACTCTGTAAAAGAAGACATCAAAATCTTGACTTTCAACATCATAATATTTACAACTGTGGTAGGCAGAATTTTTAGGAATGGCCCCCAAGATTCCATACTCCCTAGTCCCCAGAAATTGTGAATGTGATGGGATATCATTCTTATGATTATTACATTATCCAGGCAAGATAATCCAGGTGGGCTTAATCTAATCACATGAGCCCTTAAAAGCAGAGAACTTTCTCCAGCTGGAAGCAAAAATGAGCTCAGAGAGACTAGAAGAACAAGCAGGATCTGACACACCATTGCTGCTTTGAAGATGAAGAGAACCACATGAGAAGGAACCCAGGTGTCCTTTGGGACCAGACAGTAGACTCTTGACAGACAACAAAAAAAATGAGGGCCTCCAACTTACAGCCAAGAGGAGGTGGACTCTACCAACAACCTGCATGAGCTTGGAAGCAGATTCTTCCCATTAACTTCTAGAGAAGAGCCAAGCCAACACCTTGAGTTTGGCCTTCTGAGATCCTAGACAGAAAACCAAACTAAGAACACCAGGTGTATGAGAGTAGAACAATGAGAGAGAAGCAGGTGCTGTTTTAAGCTGTTAGGTTTGTGGTAATTTTTCACACAACAATAGAAAACTAATATAATAAAGTCTAGAATTCAGTATCTGAATATCAGTATAAGAATATCACTGCACATGCTAAGGAGCAGGATTGTGACTTGTAAACAGGAGAAAAGTCAGTCAATAGAAATGGAAACAGAAGCAATAAAGATGAAAGAACTGGTAGACAAATACTTTTAATTATTTTATAAGTATGCCTCAGGATTTTTTTTAAAAGCATGAACATAATGAACAGAGAAATGAAAGATACAAAGAAGAAACAAATGGAACTCTAGAATTTTATCTAGAGATGAAAAGTATAATATCTGAATAAATAACTCATGGAATGAGGTCAACATCATATTAGACTTTGCAAAAGAAAACTTCTGTGAACTTAAAGATAGGGAAGTAGAAACTTTCCAAACTGAATTTGAGAAAGACGCTGAAAGAAAAATGAAAAGAACACCAGTGACTTGTGATGCAGTATCAAGTGGTCTAACACAAGTGTAATTGGAGTACCACAAAAAAAGAACAAAAAATATTTGAAAGAATGTTGGTGAAAAATTACCTAAAATTGGTGAAAACTGAAAGTCCACAGATTCCAGAGGCACAACAAACTCTAAGCAGGATAAATAAAGAATACTATAAAATGGAACATCATAACTGAACTGCTAGAAACAAACAAAATTTTAAAAATCTTAGAAAAAGATATATATGTTCAGAGAAAAAAATACATAAAAATAACTAATTTCTTATCAGAAACAATGGAAACCATTTAGAACAACAACTTTGAAGTACTGAAAGAAAATATCCTTCAAAAATGAAAGTAAAATAAAATTTTTTTCAGACAAACAGAGGCTGAGAAAATTTGTCACTAGGAAACATGAACTGTTTTAACTTTTTAAAGAAAGTTTAAGGAAGTTCTTTAAGCTTATGAAAAACAATGCAAAATGGAAAACTGAATCTATATGTAGGGAAGAAGAAAGCTGGGAATAAAGGTAAGAAAGGAGGAAAAAAACAAAGGACAAAAAGAAATAGAGAACAAATATGAAAATAGTAGGCTTGAACTCAACATATGGATAATTACATTAAATAAAAATACACTAACCACTCTAAATGCAAGTCAGAATGTCAGGTTGAATAAAAAAGCAGATTCAACTATATGCCATCCCCAGGAAATTCACTTTAAATAGAAGAGATAAGTTAGTTAATAGTAAGAGAATAAAAAAAGATAATCATTATAAAGGAGGAATGGCTCTATTACTATCACTTTGGAACAATGACATTGTTAGGGATTGAGCTATTTCATAATGAAAATGGTCAATCAATTAATCAAAAAGACATAACAAGTGAAAAACCTATACCCTGAAAACTATAAGACACTCTTAAGAGAAATTAAAGAGGACACTAACAAATGGAAACTCATCCCATGCTCTTGGCTAGGAAGAATTAATATCGTCAAAATGGCCACCCTGCCCAAAGCAATATACAGATTTGATGCAATCCCTATCAAATTACCACCAGCATTCTTCAACGAGCTGGAACAAATAGTTTAAAAATTCATATGGAAACACCAAAGACTCCGAATAGCCAAAGCGATCCTGAGAAGGAAGAATAAAGTGGGGGTGGGGGAGGATCTCGTTCCCTAACTTCAAGCTCTACTACAAAGCCACAGTAATTAAGACAGTTTGGTACTGGCACAAAAACAGAGCCACAGACCAGTGGAACAGAATACAGACTCCAAACATTAATCCAAACATATATGGTCAATTAATATATGATAAAGGAGCCATGGACATACAATGGGGAAATGACAGTCTCTTCAACAGATGGTGCTGGCAAAACTGGACAGCTACATGTAAGAGAATGAAACTGGATCACTGTCTAACCCCATACACAAAAGTAAATTTGAAATGGATCAAAGACCTGAATGTAAGTCATGAAACTGTAAAACTCTTAGAAAAAAACAAAGGCAAAAATCTCTTGGACATAAACATGAGTGACTTCTTCAAGAACACATCTCCCTGGGCAAGGGAAACAAAAGCAAAAATGAACAAGTGGGACTATATCAAGCTGAAAAGCTTCTGTACAGCAAAGGACACTATCAATAGAACAAAAAGGTATCCTACAGTATGGGAGAATATATTCATAAATGACAGATCCGATAAAGGGTTGACATCCAAAATACATAAAGAGCTCACACACCTCAACAAACAAAAAGCAAATAATCCAACTAAAAAATGGGCAGAGGAGCTGAACAGATACTTCTCCAAAGAAGAAATTCAGATGGCCAACAGACACATGAAAAGATGCTCCACATCACTAATTATCAGGGAAATGCAAATTAAAACTACAATGAGCTATCACTTCATACCAGTTAGGATGGCCAACACCCAAGACAAGCAACAACAAATGTTGGAGAGGATGCGGAGAAAGGGGAACCCTCCTACATTGCTGGTGGGAATGTAAATTAGTTCAACCATTGTGGAAAGCAGTATGGAGGTTCCTCAAAAAACTAAAAATAGAAATACCCAGGAATTCCACTCGTAGGAATTTACCCAAAGAAAACAAGATCCCAGATTCAAAAAGACAGATGCGCCCCTATGTTTATCACAGCACTATTTACAATAGCCAAAACAGGGACACAACCTAAGTATCCATCAGAAGATGAATGGAAAAAGAAGATGTGGTACATACACACAATGAAATATTATTCAGCCATAAGAAGAAAACAAATCCTACCATTTGCAATAACATGGATGGAGCTTGAGGGTATGATGCTTAGTGAAATAAGCCAGGTGGAGAAAGACAAGTACCAAATGATTTCACTCAGTTGGTACTTGTATAACAACAAAGCAAAACTGAAGGAATAAAACAGCAGCAGACTCACAGACTTCAAGAAGGGACTAGTGGTTACCAAAGGGATAGGGGATGGGGAGGGTGGGTGGGTGGGGGAGGGTGTAGAGGATTAAGGGGTATTATGATCAGCCCACATAATGTAGGGGGGGCAAGCGGAAGGCAGTATAGCACGGAGAAGACAAGTAGTGACTCTATAGCATCTTACTATGCTGATGGACAGTGACTATAGTGGGGTGTGTTGTGGGGTCTTTATAATAGAGGGAATGCAGTAACCACAATGTTTCTCATGTGAAACCTGAGCATAAGATTGTATATCAATGATACCTTAATAAAAAATATGTGTATCAATGATACCTCAATAAAACAATATAACTCTTTCTATAAGAACAATCATAAATACCAAACAGCTCAAGCTTTTTGGAAAATAATTTGCAATATATATTAAACTTTAAATACACATGCCCTTTGACTCAGAAATGCTACTTCTAAGGATTCCTCTTCAAGACAAAGCTCTACATGTGAGTAAATAAATATATATGTGGATGTCCACTGCTGACAGGAAAATTTGTCTATAATATATGAAAAAGGAAGTTACAGAATGGTATGATAGCATTTTTGTAACATTATATATAATGTATGTAAGTAAGTGTGGGTATTTATGTTAGTTAATATGCTCAGAAAAAAATCTGGATGTATACACCCAACAATTACTAGATTTATCTGGGGAAATGGGATTGGGAGAGCAGAGAATGGAAGGAACACATTTTACATTCTTTATTTGTATATTTTTAGAAGTTTTAAGTGAAGAACGTGTGTTATATATATATTTTAAGTGCTTAAATGATGTTGGTTCATATGTGAGCAGAGGCTCTCAAACACAGGCATATTATCTGCTGAAGTTGTTCTCTGAAAGAAGGTGGAAGCTTTTTGGTTGCAGCTTTTGAGAGAGGCAGCAGGCAGTCTGAGCTACAGGGTGACTGGAGCGGGAAGTGTTAGAGTAAAAGGGCATGTGGAAGGGGGCCGGGGGAAGGGGAGGACAGGCATAAACCAGAGATCTAAAAGCCAAGCTGGGGGTAGTACTGAGTCTTTAGACACGTTTTTGTTTGGCTAGTGTGGTATTTTTCAGATTTTTAAACATGGATGCCTTTACGCAATTTGGGGGCTCTCCAGTTTGCCACAAACCCCACCACCCCCTCTAACCATGCACCTGGCCTAAGAAGTACACTTCTGTTACAGCAGGCAATGACTTTTACACTGCTACACTAATATGCATTGAGTTCTTACCATGGTCCAGGCATCATATTAAATTCTGCCTTGTACTGTCTTGGGCACATAGGTAACACTAGATGGTTAAAAGTATTAATAATTTTCCCCAAGAAATCTGCAGGTCTCATCTATCTTCCTTTCAGGTATATTCATTGTCTTCGACATACCAATAAACATTACAGTTTATTATGTTTATTACAGTTGTCTTATCCCTTTTTTAGTTTATATTTATGTTGTAAAAATGTGAACTATACAAATCAGCAGGCAATGGAACCCGACTTCAGATTCAATTTTGAAAATTCCTTCTTTTCTTGGACTGGTAAAGGTTTTTCCTCTGCTTAAGTATAGATCATTAGCATAAGGATAACATGACCCAGATCATTATTAAAGTGACTCTGGCAGGGACAGATGGAATCACAACAATATGACACATGTGCCATGCAAAGTAGGTCCTGCTGACCAACATAGTCTGTAGGTGGGGAAAAGAAACCTTGGCCGATAACGGCAAAATGAAGTAAAAAATCATCTCAGCATCTCTTTTGCCAAACGATCGTTCCACACATTAAACAATATCCATTCTTAGACGACTTTAAGTGGCTATTAACATAATTATTTGTTGAGAGAATAATGAATGAAAAAAAATAAATGAATGCTTTCCACGGGGCATCTCTTTATCTCATTGAAAAGAGAACCCAAAATAGTTCTTCCTGGAATTCTGTTTTCAAAGTGGGTTTCAAAATATAATTATGGCCTCTAGGCTGGTGTTTGGCCCTTATATTCTGAGAATGGAACATGGAACAAAGAGAAACTTTAAAAACCTGGAAGGGGAAAAAAGGCCATAATGATTAACCACATGTCTCTATGGAAAAAAACTTCAAAAATGTTCTATTTCCAATAATCATGGACCATACATTGCCTTTTAAGATTTGCTTCTCAGAACAGCAAAAGTCATTAAGTCTAGGAGAACAGAGTATGTTTTTTTTTTCTTTCCTAGGTTCTCTGCCAAGAACTACACGGCAAAATGAAATGACACTGGGGAGACAGCTGCTAAGTAATCCCTTTGTTGTATTTCTAATAAGATAGCCACATCATTTCTGTTGCTAACATATAGCCGTATTAGTTCTGAAAGAAGCTATTATGTTTTTTTTCCCTCTCAGTGGACTCCAGTTGTAATAAGTAATATATCACTTACAGTTGGATATGTGTATCCCTCCAAAAAAAGTTTGCTCCTTCTTGTTTAAACTTTTAAAGACTTTTGAGTATATTGCTTCAATTTGAAATCAGCGGCTTGATTTGGATACATAATTTGATATTGACTGAGCAACTTCTATAGGCCAGGCACTGAGAATATAAAGAAGAAGAGAAACTGCCAAGGGCAGAACTCTGACATTTAAGGGAAGGAAATTTGGAAAGTTGGCCAGGAAAGCAGAACATCACAGATGTAAAGGCCAAAGAGCATGTTCAGAAGGCAAGCTCACTAGTATCAAATACTATAGAGAAGGACTAAAGCACCCAGTGGTTTCAACAAAGAGGTCACTGTTGAACCTGGTCAGAGTGATTTCAGCAGAGTGACTGGGGCAGAAATAAGGTCACAGTGGATGGAAAGAGATTTGGGTATTAGAAGTAGAGGAGTGACTGCAGCTTAAATGCAGAGCTTTAGAGAAGGTAACAGTGCAGTTAGATCTACAGGGAGCAGGAAGGGACAGAATCCACAGCTAAGGTGAAAGGATCTGTCCGAGACAGGAGGGCAGGAAGACACCACACGCAGGAAGACAGGATGGAAGCATCACAGAGGCAGGTGAGTGCTTAGTGCTTAGAAAAAAGTGAGCCACTATCCTCCATCCTTCTCATCCTCACAGTCCTCAACGGCATATGGTAAAATGGCAGAGGGGACAGGAAATAAAAGATGTTGTTGCTTTGGTGACCTCTGCTGTTTTAGAGAAATGGGAAGCAGGGTAATTTACTGAGAGAGACAGGGAAGAGGGTGGGGCAGAGGCCTGAGAAAAGTGGTGGATGTTTGAAAATGCATCCGTGGGACCCAGGAGAGAGCTACCTAGGAGAGCACAGGACTCTTGGTGACACAGAGGGCCAGTGGTGATAGACATGTTCGTACTGCTCACATTATTCACACTGCAGGCACTATGGGGCCTAAGGCTAAAGCAGGAAGGTGGAGAGTTGAGTGGGTCCAGGGTTGAGGTTTGGCCCAGTGGGAGTGAGAGGCAGTTGAGGGAATTGCTGAATATCATGGCCACAGGCTTCAGAACAGATGGGAAGAAAGGAGGCTCACAACAGGCTCACAGTCTGAGAAAACCATCAAGGGCAGAAGGGATTTGCGGTCTTGATGAAGTTGAAGATGAACAGTAATGGGACCACCACTAGCCTCAGGCCACAGGGGCCTCTGCCCTGAGCCATGCATTTTAGAGGGCTCTGTTGTGGCCCTTTTCTGGCTGTACCTCTCTCCACAGAACAAGGAGTCTGCAGGACCAAGGGGATGGGTGCACCCAAGCCTAAGCCTCTTGCCTTTTAGACCGCATGCTAGGTTCCTGAGCACCTAGGATTCCCCACCCAAATAGCCCTAAGCTCACCTGCAGTGTCTGTACAGTCCACTTCCTGAGGGTCCTCCCAAAGGGTGGCTGTTTGTAGGTGTGGATTAAGCTTGGATGTGGGGGCTGGGTGTCCACACAGTGCATGAGGCTCCTCACCACAGGGAGTAGAGTTGAGGACCAGAGGCCAGCACCGCCCCCCCCCCCCCATGCCACAGATGTCCTATGTGGACTTCTAAGGAATAGATGAGTTCTCCATCAAACCTTTGCCTTCTAGCTTGTTGTTAAAGTGTATTTGTCAAGGTAGGAAGATAAAACATACTTGATAGATTACCTTGATTTATTACTTTTTATATATAGAAACATATAATACACACACACACACACAGTAAATGTCATTACTGGAGCCCAGGGACAGCTGGCAGGACAGAGGAAGGACCTCCTGGTGGAAGCTGGGTGTGGAGGGAAGCAGCCATGCCCAGAAGTCAGGCCCGAGGCACGGAGGGAGCAGGGAAGAAACAGCTGATCCTCTCTCTTCCTACCCTCCCTGTCTCTCGCTGGTACCTTCTGTTGGCCAAATGCAGCTGGAAGGCAGCCAGCAAGGGAGCCCAGGTTATGTGACCTAGAGAGGCAAAGAGCAAGGCAGCGAATGGACTGGGAGGATATGCAAACAGAGAATAAATAGAGTGAGGTTTATGTGGATTAAAAAAACAACAACTATCTCTTATTTCTATATGATTCAGGGGACTAAGAATTTTCAGCAGTTTATTCTGCCATGTTGAGTCTCCAGTCTAATAACCCCTACCCGACCTCATACCCAGCTGACCCCTTGTTCAGGCACACCTATCATTTTCATGGCCCCTGGGCCATGCGTACAAATGGAAGCCCACACGCTATGTGTCCATGTCAGTCAGATGGCAGGGTGATCAAAAGAGCAGGGTCTGCCATAGGGTGGGAAATGATGGTGTCCAAACAGCATCTGGAGCAGTATTTGCTCAAAAGGCCAACTGGGCAAAGCTCTCAGGGAAGAGCCGAATGTCTGTGAAAGCAAGAAGGCAGATGCAGTGTCCCACCACTCAGGGATACAGAAAAGTCCATTCAGGATGGAAAAAGGATGCCAGGGATGTCCCTGGAAAGTCTGAAGGAGGGGAAGAGTGGAGGTTGGTCAGAATGAATGAAGATCAAATGCAGTGGGGATGAAGCAACCTGAGAAAATGGAGAGGCTCCTGTTTTTCACAGAGAAGGTGGGGTGGTGGGCCTGCTGGGATCAGGTGGCAGTGAAGACAAACCTCTCTCCGTTAGTCTGCCACAGCCTGGACACTGACAGGAGAATCCGTTATGTCGGTTAAGCGATGGAACACAGGTCTCTTTGGGGTTACAATGGGAAGAAATAAAAAATACTGGATCAGATCCACTATGCATTAACTGCAGGTTTCTCATGTAACGGTGCTGTGTACTCTACTGTAGTCCACTCCTATACATATTCAACACAGGTACATTTACATTTACCAATATTAGAAATCTAGAGTATAGGTTTCTAGAATGAGGACAGGTCATTGAAGAATGTACTTGGAATAAACAACAGAGTCTTAAATACAGTAAATACTTATTAGAGGGCTGTAGATTTGGAATCTGGAAGTTTTTTATGGGTTAATCTTCTATCAAAGCTACTTGAGATATTATATTTTACAATTTTATTGAGGAAACTGCTTTATACCTTCTATAATTAATCTCAGAGAAATAGATTTTGGAGACCAACCTCTCTGTTCACCACTTAGCTGCTCCCCAAAAGCAACTGTCTCCATTTCATCTGCTGCATCCTTTCCTCTGCTGTAGAACACAGCACATGCAAGTCTTAGGAAGCATCCCTTTCAATAAGGAACAAATACCAAACAAGCAAGGATTGGCATCTGTTAGCCTATGAATCTGGACTGTTAATTATGTAAGACAAACATGATGTATTCAAGAAAATAGTACCCACTCATCTGCTTTTTTCAAAATGGAAAAGCACTACATTTAATTTGTAGTTCTCTGCATTTTAAATAGGCAACTCAATGAAGCAATAAATGTGTCCATAATGAATAGATTTTTCTACATAGGGAACTCTTAATGGCAGTAGCATAACTGAAGATTTAACCTGGTGAACATAAAAGTAAACAGAAACACATAAGGATAATCTGAATTGGCCAGAAAATGATGTTTTGGTAAAAAAACAATGTCACTACTGTTAAGAGTAATTTTTAGGTTGTGACATAAGAATCCATCATTGTGTGAAAAGCTTAAGATTGCTGTAATTAAGTTTCCAGTATCTAAAATAAGATACAACCCTCCACACAACTTGCCTGCCCCTCTTACACTGTCACACATGGTCACTCTGCTGAGCCCTCTGGCTTTCCAGTTTCTTGTGTCTTCTTCCTCACACTGCTCTGTGTTTTTTCTCCTTTGATCCAAACTCCCACTGTCCTCCTCCCGACCCTTCCCACTGAGCACCCTGGAACTTCCATTTCTAACTAAACTATCCTACATCCTCAACTTCATCAGCCAAAGCTCTCTCCACGGTATGCCTTGATTGGAACTTGGTTTTCTGTTGGAGGCATGGCTTCCCTCCACCTGTTCCCCCAAACCTTTCCCCGGAGGACTCCTCAGGAACTTCACTCCACTGATTTCCCCTTCTCTCTTACATGTTCAACCTTCTTTCTCTGACAAGTTCTTTCCCATAGAATTATAATAATGTCAAGTCTTCCTCTGTCTGCCCACCTCCCACACCTTCTACGTGTCGGCCTGCCCCCTCTTCTCTCCTTCCCCAATCCTCTGCCCTCTCTTCCTCTCTACTCTTCAAGCTATTGGACCCTATCATTCCACTGATACTGTTCTGGATACAGCCAATGACTTAACTATTACTTCCTTGTTGCTAAGTCAAAAAGACCCTCTTAATCCTCCTTTTATTGACCTCTTGATAGCACTGGTCATCACTGACCCCACCTTCTTCTTGAAACTAATCCCTTGGTCTCAATGACAATTAGTCTCTAGATTCTCTTAATTCTCTGGGCACTTTTTTCAGCCAGGTTTGCATCTTTGCTTATCCCCTAAATGTTGGTTTTCCCCATGGTTCTCTCTTAGTCATCCCTTCTTGCTTAAATCCTCTCTGAGATCTCACTCAGCTCATGGCTTCAGTTACCATTTATAAGCTGATGACTCTCAACTCTATGTCTCTAGTCCAGTTCTTCCCCGTTTCAGAACCATACTCAAATGCTGAGTGGGCATCTCCTCTTGGATAAGCCCAGAGGTGGACCAAGTGGAATTCATCCTGCTCCTGTTTCAACCTCCATCTCCTATGTGCCCTTTGTCAGTGATTCTGATCATTATTCCTGGTGCTATGCCTGGAACCTAGATTCAAACTTGATGCCCATTCCTCTCCTTCCCTTCTTAACCACACCCAATCTATTTACCTAGATCTGTAAACTTCTCCAAGCAAATCTCTCTTAAATCTGGGCACATCTCTCCAACGCCTCAGCCATACCCTAACCCAGGTTCCATCAAGTCTGTTTGATTGCCACAATGACCCTTAACTGGTCTCCTTAACTCTAGATATCACTTCTCTACAGCCAGAGAGATCTGTTGAAAATGCAATTTGATATCACTCTCCTGTCTTAAAACCCTCCAGAGTACTCCATGTCCCCAAGTAGGAGGCCCAACCTCCTGACCTCACAAAGCCCTTCACAACCTAGCTGCTTCCTCCAGTCTAGCTTTAGGTCTCACATCCCTCTACTACGGGCTCCAGTTATACTCCACTTCTTTTATCTCTGCAGTGAAGCCATGATCTTTTGTGGGGACCTTTTACATGCTTTTGCATATACCCGAAGCACTCAACTGCTCCTCTCTGCCTGGCTAACTCTTATCCTTCAAGGACCAGCAGAGGCATTAATTCCTCCTGGATGTCTTCCCCATACAGGGCTGGGTGTCTGTGCAACATGCTGCTGTACTGCCTACTGCTTTCATCACTGCACTTAGCACACACATATGGGAATTCTGTTTAATTGAGGAGAGTATTAGCTCTGTGGGCAAGGCTCATGCCTGTCTAATACAGCAAACTATGCCTTCACTTGGGCCCCTGTACGTGGTAGGTACTCAATATGTACTAGGTCAGTGGTTCTCTAACTTTTTGGGCTTCTGGATTCCTTTACACTCTCAAAAACTTAGGACCCTAAAGAGCTGCTGTTTATGTGGGTTATATCTGCCAATATTTACCATACTAGATATTGAAACTGAGAACATTTAAAGATGTTAATTCATTAAAAAAATAAGTACATTGCATTTTAACATAAATAATGTTTTTAGGAAAACTAAGTAAATCCCACTCCCCCCAAAAAATAGATTTCACATTTCTGTAAGTCTTTTTTAAATGTACTGCTGAATAAATTACAGCTAGATTCTCGTATCTGCTTCTGAGTTCCCTTTGTGGTGATATGATTATAGTATGTAAAGAAAAATACAGCCTCACAGAGATGTGTAGCTGAACAGGGAGGATTATTTTAATAGTCTCTTCAGATAATTATAGATATTCTTTTTTGATACAACACTATAATTCAATAAGTGGCAGTTTCTTAAAGGCTGGCTGCAATGTAGAATTTGAAACCATATCAATTACCTTTTCATACTTTGTTACATTGAAATCCACTGGTGTATCTTGTAGTTTCAATAGATCTTTTACCCAAGCACAATTTTGTAACATCATGCATTGGTTATCTGAAAAATATTAATTCCCTGAGTCATACAGATCTTCTAAATGTTAACACATTTCATTACACAACATAAAGAAAAGTCACATTTGTTAATATCACCACTGAGTTCAACAGAAAAGCCTTTAAGTATTGAGAAACTGTCAAGCTCACAGTGGTAGATACAAGTTTCCCAAATTCTAATTTTCACTTGAAAGCTTGAATTTTACCATTGGCAACAAATACTGTCAGTTGTTTTCCTTGAAATGACAGGCTCACTTCGTTCATTTTTCAGAAAATGCCGACCAAATACTGAAGTCTGAATAATGATACTTTGTCTGTCAGTCATTCTTTCAAATAAAAATAGTGTTCCATTAAAACAATGGCCAGTTCAGATCTCAACTTAAAGAACTGTGCAAGAGCTTTTCCTGTAGACAACCATCATGCTTCAGCATGAAAAAGAAATGCTGCATGGATACTTCTCAGAATATTAAAGAGATGTGCATTTGAGGACTGAGAGTCAAAAAAATAATTTGCAATTGCTTCATCAAGGATATTTTTAAGTGAAACTGACAAATTTTTTTAAATGGTGAGGCCAGGGTAGTGAAGAATACAGTGACCACTAGTCCAGTTTGGTGTTATCACTTCGATTTCATACTAATAATAGGTATAAGGAGTCATGCAGATTTTCCTACCATAACTTTTGCATCATCAATGCAAATGTCAACAGAGTGAAACAGGCAAACAGCACCATGGCATTATGAACACAGTTTCGACCTCACAGGTCCCTTGGGGTCACAGGTCTTACGTAGAGAACCACTGGGCTGGATGAATGGATCCAAGGAAGGAGATCACCAGCCAGCTTTGGTGGTGGGAACAATGCTGCCTGGCACCGGCCGGGCCAAACTGAAGTCCATCCTGAGCACTGCTGCGTGGCAGTCTCCTCTGTTTTCATTTCCAGACCTTCCAGTTGCTTCCTCCCACCCAACACTTAGCTTTGGCTCAACCCCTGGGTGTTGACACCTGGGTCTTAATAAAGTCCTGCTTGGAACTCAATTTCCCAGTTTCATTTTTGTTATTATTTCTAGGACCTGGCTTTGGGTATCAGCTTTCTAGTCTCAGGCCCCATGGGCAGGGATAAGTTAAACCCTCCATAGTATTTTTCCTGAACCATTCTGGGGTGGACTGGCAGGTTACCTCTCACTAGCTCTGTGTCTTGTCCTGTACGTGTGTTGGAGGAGGTGGTGCAATTACAATGATCAGGGAACCGGTACAAACTGATACTGTTTAGGAATATACCTAACTTTGGGAGTAAAACAAAACTGTTTTGCTATTTTCTCTCTTGCAGGGTAAGGTGAGATAGTCTTTTATTCTTGCAGATGAGCGTCAAAATGAAAGTGTTCATCCGGTCAATTAACATAATAAGCTGAAAGAATTGCCCAAGATATTGCAGTTTTACAAATGTGTGCTCGCCCACTTCTCTTCCGCCAGTACCTTCTGAATATGCATCCAGAGTTCATCCAAGTATGACACCTTGGTAAATGCATCTTTTAGATATGAAAGAGTTGGGCATGCACAGGACAAGGTAGCATTTCCAGAAATAGTTTTCAGCAAATAGCAAATTAATTTAGAAGCAAATTAATATGATTTTCGAAGTGCTCCTTCCTATGAGTAACTAATTTTTATCATTACAAAGGAAATGCTTTTTTCTCCTTGCATGCCTCTCATATTATTTTTCTGAGTATTCTTGAACTAAGGATTCCATGAACTTTGAATAGCCAAACTCCATCATAGTAATGTGTCTGTGTGAGATCACCTCCCAGTATTCCCAACAGTCAATCATAGGAAGAAAAGCTTTTCATGCTATTCCTCAGTTTTCTTGCAAGTAGAACCCAGAGGTTTAACTTCAGGGGGGCTTTGGGTAAATGTCTTACGCAGCCCTTGGCAGTGAGAGGCACTGTTGTGGAGAAGAAGCCCTGTGTGGGGTGATGGATGCTGAGGGGCAGGTTGAGTCTGTGCCCAAGGAAGAAACAGGCTGACAATGGGCACTGGAAGCTGAAGCCCAGACAGGAGAGCTAGTCCAATGGTGTACTTTTGGATAAAAGATCTTGAGGGCGGCTACTTTCTTCTTCCTTCACAAACAGGAATACATGACATCCGACATGAGGCTGACCTAGGTCTCCCTAGCCACTGAGAGGCGGTTTTTCATAGTTAGGACGTTGAGTTCTGGAGGCAGAGTGCTGAGTGTGAATATTGGCTCTGTCACTTAGAGAAGTTGATTACTCTGCTAGAAATTTCAGGAAAACAATAGTTAGGATTCAAGCTGTGGTCTCCCAATCCCAAGGATAATGCTGGCTACCTAGCACTGGTTTATGACTTCAGTGCTCGGATCCCAAGCAAAAACGCAGGGCATTTATTTCGGACTTCTGTCTCACTAAGCTGTATCTAGTGGTGTGCTAGGGAACTGGCTCTCAGCAGGGGGAGAGGAGGGAGTGGGGAAGGAAAATTCTCTGATTTGTAGTATTTGCTGATTTCAGCTACCAAAGCATTATCACTGAACGTGAGCTGGAAAAAGAGGGCAGAACTGCTTGAGAGGCTGCAGGGACCAGCTCCGGCAGACCCCTGGATCCAGTGAGCCCCCGAGTTCCATTAATTTAGATCTAGATAGTGTGACTGAAAGCAAATTGCCAAAAACAACTCAATGGAAATCAAGCTGGTAAAAACAATGTACTAGAACAATCTGGTTGAAAAGGGATGCTGTTCAGTGACAAACTCAGAATTTTTCTCTTTTTCTTTGCCTTTTTTCTCTACTCTTTTCCTGACTAGCTTAATTTTGGCCAATTTTTCCCAGGATGTCAGAGTATAGGATGTTGGTTGCAAGGCTTAAACCTGGCCAGCCTCCAGTCCCCTCAGCACCCCTCCATGCCGCAGCCTGTCTGAACATCAGTCCACCTCGCCTCTAGGCTTCTGCTCCGGCAATGCCCTTGGCCTGAAATGTCTTTCCCTCCACCCCATTCTTTGCCAGGCTGACCCTGTTCCTCAACTTCCAGTTTTGGCATCGGCCTTACAGGATGGCTCAGAGCGGAATAAATGCCGAACAATGGGAGTTCAGCTGGAATACCACACATGTCCAACAACTGGCAAGATGCGCAAGCAAATTATGCTACTTCTTAAAACATATGTGGTATGACCCTATTTCAGTAGGGAAAAATGCATATAGACACAGAAAAGAATCTGGGAAGTTAGTCTCCAGGGGTTTTAGCAGTGATTTCCTAAATAATGGGTGGGATTATGTGAGTATTTTGGTCTATAATTTCTGTACTAAGTGTGCACTGCTTCTGTAATAAGAAAACCGACTTTTGTAAGATACTTTTGTGGCTAATGTTTTTGTATTCCAATTGTTCACCATTATAAACAATTTTGGACAAGGATAACTGGCTATTCATTGGGTAGGAAAGAACCTGGAAAATAATAGAAAACAGGTAATTGTAAGAATATGCAAACCATCATATGGTGCACAAAAATTACCAGGACTGAAAAATCAGCCACCAGAGAGCTTAACTTTTGACTGAAGTGTGATTTCAGCAAGGTTACTGGGCTGACTAATTTATATTTGGCCAAATTCTATACTGTCATTAATTCTATCTCCTTGAGATCTCTTGTGAATCTTCAAAATTTCTGTTTCATTCCCTTTGTTACCAGGTTAGGAAAACAATCAAATTCTTTAGGGCACACAAGACCCTTTATGATCAGAGCTGTACCTAGCTAGCTCTTGACCTCTCCTGCCACATGTTCCCTTCCTCCTCCTCCACCTCCTGCTGGCTAACCATGAGCTCTTTGCTCTCCAGTGATGCAAATTCCACATCCTTGTACACATCGTGTGGTTTCAAGTTCTCTCTGCCTTTGCATATGCTGTGTTCTCTGAAATGCCTTTCAAACACACATGCACACACATGATGATATGGTGTGGTTAATCACACTGTAGAGTATTAACACTAATCCTATCTGCCTTATGGATATGACTGTGCCATCTTCACCTTGGCATTTTGATCATCTCTAGAATTCTGGGACCTAAACTGTGGCCTGCCCACCAGTAGTATCAATATTACTTGGGCGCTTGTTAGATATGCACATTTTTCCGGTCCCAACACGCTATCTACTGAATCAGAAACTCTAAAGATGGGCCCTGGAAAGGGTGTTTAAAAAGCCCTCCATGTGACTCTGATGCACCTAGCACTTGAGAAATGCCGCACGAGGTCATCACTAATGCTGGCGGAATGAATTAATGGATGATTAGAATCTCGGAACACTCGTTTACATTTTTTAAAACCTACCTCCATTCTAAGCTTTTGCTTTTGTATTTGTCAATTCAGACAGATGTATATATATATACACAAAAATAAAATATATCACCAATTTTCTCAAAATAGCCAACGAAATTTTACTTAATTATTTAATCACTGTAAGCCACTAAGCTTTCTCCTCTAAAAAGAGGCAGTTAACACAGGGTTTCCCTTATTGTTATTAGCTATTGTTTAGTAGCTAAATTTGCATTACAGTTCTGAATTTGGGGTGGATGAATGGACCCCTAGGAAGTTAAACACACAGGGTCTTGCCTAGGACCATGCAGCAATTTAGTGGGAAGCCAAGTTCAGACTGAGCAGCCTGGGAATTTCCACCTATTGTTGAGTCCACCGAGTCATAATGCTGCTCTGTGTTTAGGTATATCACAGTGATTAACTTGGCATAGAGACCTTGGAAGATTACAGTTAACACTTTATTTTGTGGTCAGTATAAATGTACAAAAGTCCCTACCCTCGATCTGATCATTACCTAAAGGACATTCCTATCGAGCCAGAAGTGATTTGTTCGTGGTGTAATATAGGCAGCCTTTTTACATCTCCCTCTGTAGCTGCTGAAATCTTGGCTCGTACCCAAATGCCCCACTTGGGTTTTGTTCAGGAAAGATTTCTTCCAGCTGCTTTATTTGTTCCACGATTACATGTATGAGTTTCCAGAATGTACAAGATCACAAGTCAAATGAAAGGCTTCAGTTCCCAGTTCGCCTAAAGAGATAAAATTTGAAACCAAGGAAACAACAAAACATGGCTAAATGAAGGGCTAAGTATAAATGGGACTGAATAGTATTCCTACTAAAAGGTCAGTACATGCCAAAATGCAAAAGGAAAATAGATACAGTGGGGTAATTATAGTATCTTTGGGCTGTATTTATGGTCACACTTGCAAAGGGATTCAGACTTCCTTGTCAGCATTGACAATCTGGGGAAAAGCAAGCTGATAGAAACCAAAAAAAAAAAAAAGTATTTAAAAACAAAAATATGCACAGCCACTTCACAGCAGCCTACTTCACAACAGTCAAAAGGAGAAAGCTACACAAATGTCCATCAACAGATGAATGTGATAAACAAAACGTGTTGTACCCATACAATGGAATATAATTCAGCCTTTAAAAGGAAGGAAATTCCAACACAATGTGGATGAACCTTGAAGACATATTGCTAAATGAAATAAGTCCATCAAAAAGGTAAATACTGTAGGATTTTACTTATATTTCAAGCACCTCTAGTAGTCTAACACATAGAAACAGAATGTAGACTGTGGTTGCCAGGGACTGGGGGGAGGGGGAAGTGGGAGTTTAATGGGTACAGAGTTTCAGTTTTGCAAGATGGAAAAGTTCTAGAGACTGGTTGCACAACAATGTGAATATAGGTAACACTGCTGTACTGGGCACTTAAGGGTGGTTAAGAAGGTATAAAAAAATAAAAACAACCATATTAACAGGACTCCTGTTTTAAGGATCAGAAGAATATATCTAAAAATAAAATTTGGGCATCCTGGAGATATTCATGTTGAGAGCCTCGGGATCAGGATAAAGAGATGCAGCTCTAAAGGGGAAATGCTGACATAAAATGAACAGGAGTGGACATGACTTGTAACAGATGGAAGAGTAACTGAAGAATATGCAGATGAAGACCTACAGGTCATAGGGCATGAGAGGAAGATGACCTTTAGCATAAAAATGAAGAGTTAGACTAAAAAAATATAAATCATCAAATGTCAAAAAAGTCTGGAAATTTAAGAAGCAAAGATCTGAGGTTTCATGAATCTGAAAATATATGCTGGTAAAAGTCGACCGAGCCCTAACACCAGCTGAGCTTCAAACACATCACACACATTTACTGGTCGTCATTAAGCCACACAGTCTTACTACACCACAAATGCGACAACTGGCATATGTAAAGAAGACAAACATGATGCGACTTTCAAAAGATTATGCATATCTTACTACACTGATGGACAGTAACTGTAATGGGGTAAATGGTGGGGACTTGATAATGGGGGAGTCTAGTAACCATAATGTTGCTCATGTAATTGTAGATTAATGATGCCAAAATAAAAAAAATGGTTATGCATAATCAGCAAAGAGGGTCTTATTTGAAGCAATCTGGACTAAGAGTCAGTCAGCTAATTTTTAAAAGTCTGTTGAAAAGAACACAGACACACACAAACATGGGTACACATGGTGGAGGATGCTGTGGTGTGCACAGGTCCCCAGCTGCTCCAGTGTTACCTGCAGAGAGTTCACAGCTGAGAACCTCACAGGCCTCACTTCCAGCCAAAGGAAGCCACCTTGCTCAAGGTGATGGCCCCCTCCCCTGGTTGGGGGAGGCAGCCCACACCCAGAGTCTGGTCAATGCAGGAGGACAAGTATAAATTGCCTCTATCTGCCCCATCCCTGAAGAGTGCTCACACCAGCACTCCTCATGGTACTGGCTGATTCTGTCAGTAAGCCTTGCCTCTCTCCCTCCCAAGCAGGCCTGGTTACTGGAGCGCACACCCAGCAAACTTCCTCCATGCAAATCCCAGTGTCAGAGTCTATTTCCCAGGGCCTGATCTAAGAAATATAACTTAAATGTTTAAACTTAAATTTAAAATATAAACATCCATTTATTTCCTGATACTCTGATCTATGTCAAAGCCTTCATCTTTGAGAATTGGTCTACGGATCAGCACGTTTTGACCACTTTCTTGCACAAGCTACACCTAGAATGCATTACCTATTGTTTCCTACAAGTATGAACACTTCAAGGTCACTGGAAAACAATCTAGATGTCAAGTCCCTCTAATTTTTTATTCCCACCCCCCAATCTTTAACAGTTATCTCATCCACAGCTAATGTGATAGATTTGTTTTTAAATAATAAAATATACATAATATTTACATTCAACCATTTTTAAGTGCACAGTTCAGTCACATTAAGCACATTCACACTGTTGTGCAACCATCACCACCATCCACCTCCAGAACTCCTTTTATCTTGCAAACTGTCTGCACCCATTAAACATAACTCCCCGTTTCTGCTCCCCTCATTCCCTGGCACCCATCCTCCTACTTTCTGCCTCTATGAAAATAACTACTCTAGGTACCTCAGGTGTTTTTTTAATTTTAGAGACTAACCTTTATTAAATCTTTCCAAAGCCTTCAAAACTTAATTTTTATAGAAAAGACAGCTTTCTTTGTACTTACATTCTATCTGTTTGCCTAACATTTAATTAAATCACACAATTACAAGAACTAGTTCAATTGGCATAAACAGGTTTGAGAAGAAATACAACTCAGCTGAAGTAGAAGTACATGAGTCCCCAAGAGAAGCCTCCCAATTACAAGGAATAAACATGCAGGGGGGGTGTCCACCAGACCACTCAGCATAGGGACTGGAAGCTTCCTTTCAGCTGGTGACCTGGGTAAGAGAGCTTCTGCTGCTGTGTACACAAAGATATGGCTAGCATTTATTGAGCACTTACCATGTGCCAGGCCCTGTATAACTTACATTATGTCACTTAAACTCCATAATGCATGAGGCAAATATTATGATCTTCATTTTATATGCAGGAAAGGAAGGCAAAGAGAAGTACTCAAGCAATTTATCCAAAGTCACACCCTTAAGAAGTGGCAGGACTGAGATTTTCAAGTTGGTGTGAAACAAAGCCTGTCCTCAACTCCACCTGCCACACTATTTAGCTAAGAATAAAAATACAGAAGTGATTCTTTTTTTCTACTGGCATCATACAAAATGGCAAGATGTCACATCAAGTTTTTTTTAAAAGACTATAATTTAACAAACAAGGGATGCACTTAAATCCTCACAGGAAAAGAGTGTAGGTAGTATAATCTAGAATTGTTATTTGTTTACATAGGAATGATTTCAGTTAATTAAAGAGAGAAGAGTTAGGCAGTATTTGTAAGGGAAGAACCGAAGTCAGACATTTTAATTATGCTATCAGATTAGCACAAAAAAGAATAAGCTGGAAAGTTTATAGAATATAATAAAAGCTAAGTGTGTTATATCTCAAGATACTCCTTTGAATAAAAAAAAGACCCAGCATATCTAAACTAATTCATAAAGTCAGATAGTAAGTGACTAATCAGAGTTCTCATTACAACAATCTGTATCAACACCCACATGGAAAAATAAGTTAGTGTTATTAGAAGTATTTTCCCAAGAAAATAAAACATAAATTGTTGTTGTCTCTTAAAGAGAAAAATGAATGACATTTCTAAACAGACAGCATTGAAAGCAAACCAAAAAAAAGAAGGTATTTAAGATTGCCAAATCATAGTGAACAGAAGCAAACTCCAGGTAAGAGCCTCCAGGAGACCGGCAGAGAGCAGGGCCCTAGTCCTCCAGGACAGCATCGTACCTCCCTTCTACATCCACCAGCGAGGAGGCTCTTACTGCTCTCCGACTCATCCAGGACACTGAGACATAAAGACTGCACTGGAGATTCCAACAGCACAGCCAAGAAAGGCTGCCAGCACCATTCCGCTCTTTTCTGAACCAACAATCCATGAATTCACCAACAGACACACATCCTAAGATCCAGGCTCTCTTCCAGATATCCTGGGACAATCTGACCTTGATGCCCATTTCTCGATAGAACACCTTTGCTGGTTGTCCCACAAACACACCCCCACTGACATCATCATCATCAACCCGGCAGCACCTGCTCCTTCCCCCATGTCCCGTCATATTGAATGGGGCCACCACTACTCACTTAGACTCCCAGGCCAGAAGCCTGGAAGCCATCCTCAACCCCTCTATCTCCCTCCAGCACACATCCTGTCACCAGGTCCCGTGGATTTAGACATACACTATCATTTGAATGCATTTGCTGTTCCACCATTACCTTAGTTTAGGGCCTAGACTCTTGCAAGAAGGCCCTTTCTTAGTAGTGATCAGTTTAGCCAGGGGGTCTGATATGCAATCTTCTCATTTACTAAGCTCCAACTTCAAATTTAAACTCCACATTCAAGTCTCTCATCAATGAAGGTAGAATCCTTGGAAAAAAGGGAAATGACAATGGGAACTTTCCCTTAGCACTTTAAATGTGAGGATTTTTAGCATCCTGCTTAGAGAAGGAAGAACATCAGGTAACACGAAAAACTCATTTATAGCCAAATACAATA
Organism: Manis javanica; assembly: GCF_040802235.1. Lineage (NCBI taxonomy): Eukaryota > Metazoa > Chordata > Mammalia > Pholidota > Manidae > Manis > Manis javanica. The sequence continues at coordinate 13,854,902 of NC_133163.1, read as the reverse complement.
GGACAGTTTATTTTCAAGATCGTTTTTCCAATCAACAAACTTTCTCCTTCTGGCGGTCTCTCTTAAACTACAATGATTCATTCTGGGTAAACAGAAATGCCTCCGAAGTCATGTCTCCCAGGTAAGATCTGTAAGGATGCTCCTTGGGCCTCCCAACACAGTTGCTTCCTAGAGCCTTCCTGAGCACATCTGTGCCCAAGCATCAAGTACAGACCTGGCTTTAAGTCCCAAACTGTCACTTACTAACATGGACCTGCTGTCAAATCACACAGTCTTATATAGAGCAAAAGAAGATAATGGTATTTACTTATAAATAAGGCTTGTTAGCTTCAACAACAAACAATAAAGATCAGCAGAGGGCCAGGTATGACCTTGAGCACCTAGGGTCAAGGATGAAAGTTACAGCTTGGACCCTTAGGCATGCCCAGTCTAGTGCGGCACATTGGTATGGACCAAGAGTGATGACAACACATGCCAGTGCTAGAACCAAGATGTGAGAAAGCACCTGAAGGAGGCACACTGGCTGGGGATGATGCCGAAGTATTGAAAGAGAACTTAATCAAAATGAGACAATTGTGTAAAAATCCAATGCCTGATACCTGGCTCACTTAATAAATGTCTTTTGGTTGATTACCTTTTTAACTCCCACCCCACCCCCCACTTGGACTTACAGCTGTTACTGACCCAACCTTTCTCTTGTTCTGAAAGTTCATACATAAAATCACCAACAAAAATATATGGTCACTGGTTTCATTTCTGGAGGGGCTCTCATTTCATTGTAAGATGCTCTCCTTTGACAGCTTATTATTTTTGGCACCTGCTCTTATAATCATGCAAGGGTGCTATGTGATGGATGCTCACTGGTTCATCTGGAACTTGGGCAGATTTCTTAAACTTCTTCCCACTTCCATTAAGAAGGTTCCTTAGGGAGGTTAAGTTCTGAAATGTATTCTAGATAGGAAGAGTTTATAGTCTGAAATGCAGAGAGAAATGACATCCTTTGATTCTAACACTTCATGATTTTTATCACTACACCTCATTATCTTATACAGAGAATGAAAAGGAAGTAGGTGTAGGAAATAACAAAGTAGAAACCAGAAATTCTGATATCCAACTTCTATTTGTGGTTAAGAAATGAACTAAATAACTTGGATCACTGATGCTTTCAGATCTTGGACAAAGCATTCAAGTAGCAAACGTCAAAGGCTGCGGGCTTTAAAATCCGTCCACAAATTCTTTGATGCCTAATAGCCTTCCCCTGAAGTGTGGGCACTGGGCCTTCCTCCATGCTCTCCCTCTCCTGCATCACTTGCTTTGGGGGAAGCCAAATGCCATGCCATGAAGACACTCAAGTAGCCCTACAAATGTCCTACAGATAACAGGCACTAAGCTGCCAGGTGTCTAAGTGAGCCACACTGGAGGTAAATCCTCCAGCCCCAGTCAAGCCTTCAGATGACTGTGGCCCCTGGCTAACATCCTAAGTATAACCTCATGAGAGCACATGAGCCAGAACCACCAGCTGAGCCACTCCCAGACTCCTGATTATTTGTGAGGTATTAGGTGACATACAGATATTGCAGGACATATGAAATGCTTATTGCTTAAATTTGCAAATTTGTTACTCAAAAATAGGTAACTAAGACTCAGATCAATAGGGTATTAGTGATAAGGTTTTTGTACTCAGGAGAGCTTTTGAATTCAGGATGTAAACAGGATTCTCCATGTTTTAAACTCATATTTGTTTGGTGGTTCTCTACCACCAGGTGGACAATAACACAATACAGTCCATTTGCTCAATCATTAAATACTTACTGAGCACCCAATCTGTATCAGAGGTGCTGGGAGCACCAGTGTATACTGGAAAGTAGGCTGTGAATTCAAAGGGCGGGAGAGCCAGCCACATGAAGGGGGAGATGGTGTTTAGTCAGAGAGCATGCAGTACCTTTGGGAACCTGACCACATCTTCAAATGTGGAATCATACCTTATGGTAGGCTTGATGACTAAGCTAAAAAAATAAACTAGTATATTCATAGGTTCTGAGATTTTTTTTATTTGAAAGAGACCTAATTGACCCTCTAACACAATTCACCTCATAGCTGAAAACCACTACAGAAGCTGACCTCCCCAAGGTCATGCAGCAAATAAGGGAACGGAACCTAGGTCCTGTGACTTCAGTTCCAATGTCCTTTTTCTTGACCTGCTCCTCTTCAGAGTAAAGGACATCTTCAAGAACCAGAACAAGGCCAAAGTATATTTCTCAGTTCTAAAAAGTGTATATGTTGTTACTACAGGCAGACTATCTCAGAAGCTATCAATCTGAGGCATTTTTGAAAAGATACAATCAACAAAGAAAAAGCAAGGTAGAAGTAAAAAACATCTTTGAAGCAATTTCAGTTGCTACTGTTGGAAAATGTTTGAATTTAAACTCTAGTAGGCATAAAATGAGCTTATAGAAAACACCAGTTTTGGAATCTGAGTCAATGACCTAGAAATAAATCTCAGAGAGGGATAAGTGAAATTTTGAAAGAGTGGAATCAAAGAAAATGAAAATGTTATTTCCAAATGGTTTGTAAAAATAATGTTTTGGGTTGCAATGTGGAAATAGGTACATTTTAAATCTACAGGTATTAATAATATACTGGCATTTTGTTAGATGACACCAGTCAGGTAAGGAATGGATTTCTTTCAGAGGGAAGTAAGTGAAGGATCTTATATTTACAACCTCACCAATAATGCACAGAACTCTTTGTCCTTTTCAGGGTCTTTGCCCTCTGGCATCTCCTTTTGAAGTTACTCAAAGGCCAACATTTTGTCCTTCTGTACAAAGTCAAACTTGGACCTCTTAATTCTTGACTTCCCTGTTCATCCTGTCTTCCCTTGTTCCCATGGAACTGTAGGTTCTAGCTCTCCTCTGAACATTCCTTGTCTGGCTCGCCTTCTAATCCAGAGCACCCTCTCAAGGGTCTGCCTAGTACACTTCTCTTTCTGATCCTCCATTTGTGCTAACATGGCACCATGATTCTCCTAGTCACCTAGACTCCCCAACCCTTGGAGCTAAGCTTGACAGTACTCTGCATTCCTTCCCAATATCCAATCAGCTTTTGAGGCAATCAAATTCTTTCTGTGTAACATATCTGAGATTTGATCTCTTTAAATGTCCATCCCCTTTGCCCTTGAGATAGGACATCATCAATTAAGACTTAGGCAGTTACAATGGCTTCCCATGGGCCAGTCTCTTCATTCTCTGGTACAACCTGCAACCACACGTAGTTCTTTCTCATCATGCCCCTTCCTTGTCCAAGAATGAGCAAATGCCCTGGCGAATTCAACCTCGATATGCCTACACTGGAATGACCTTCTCCTTTGCGAGCCCAATTTTCCAAAATCCAACATGACATTCCTTCTCAGATGATGCCTTCCCAGCTTAAACTCCCTTCCACAGTGAAGTTTAATTTCCTTCGCAGTCGTCTGGATCACACTCTCTCTCACTTGCTTATTGCAACTGAAGGGCAGTTCTTACAGAGACCACTGTAATGGGGGACCAGCAAAAGGGTCTCCATAAATGTTTGCTAAATTGAACTGAATTATACCAAGCTCTGCCAAAGCTTAATTTTAAACATACAAAGATTGAGTAAAAATAGAAAGCACATCTTGCTTCAACTCTAACACTTATTGCTTTAATTTAATAAACTATAACAGAAATAGATAAACTCTACAAGCGTTTTTTTAATTAGAAAAATCACTGGAACAAAATCTTTAAACATTTTTCTTAGTTTTCTCTCCTCTGATGTTTTAGATCAATCTTACCACTGAATAGAAAAGGGTCTTTTGGCACCTGAGGAGCTAAGGATTGATGACAATGGGTAGACTCAAATATGTGAATGATGAATTGTGTCCAAAAAACTGTGGGTCAGAGAGATATTTTCCAAATGGGAAATGAATTCTGACAGGAAGCTGCCTGAAGGGAAATGAAGGAAAGCTCTTAAAAGCTAGTAATCATGATCAAATTTTAGTTGTATTGACTAGTCTGAAATACACATGTGGAATTTAGAATATATAAGTTGTTCTGAGAAGAACTTAATTAACGCAGAAGAGAAAGCCAAAGACATTTAAAAATTTTTTAATTTGAACAGTCACATTATCAATGTGTTAATATTATCACAGGTAACAGGACTGTCTTAAAAAATAACTGATATTCAAGAGCTCTTCACTAGGCTTATAAATCTTACTTCCCACATATCAAGGTTAGCTACTGTTAGGTAAAACTTAAGAGGAAGTGATGCTTTTGGCAATGTTTTATCATTATAAAAGAAATTTAGGATTATATTATACCATTTCAAAGCAATTCTGAAAGAACAGTAAGGTATCATTATAAAAATGTTGGAAAATACACTAATGGTTGGAAGTGATCTGCATGACCAAATTCTAACAATTCTATAGGAAATGCTAATGTAACAAGGAAAATCCTGGAAATAAGCAACATGCTGTTACTACAATTTTCAGGAAAACTGAATAAGATGCAACTGCAGAAGCAGACTTACTTGGCGGCCTGGGAAGCCCTCCCCCTTCCTTGCCCACATCCAAGCATCTCCCATCCTCCACAGGCCCACCCTTCATCCTAGCAATTGTTCCTTATTTCATCTCACTGTGTGTGGAAAGATGCAGTAAATAACCTGCTACTGTTTATTTCCCATGTTTTCGCCTTTCTTCACAAACAGACCATATGTTGCTCCCTGAGGACAAGAAGTGTGCCTTTTCTTTCTCTGTATCCCCAGCAACTAGGAAGGATCCTGTACATTGTCCTTGTTGATGAGGATGCATATGCTTGTTTTTAATATTTAAGTGAATATTAACAAAATAAAATTGGTTAGGAAGAAAAAAGCAGGGATTAAATTTTTTAAATGCTATATATATTTTTTGCCTTGTTTGGAAACATTTCTAAAGAATTCAGTATGGCCTTGTATTATTTAAACAAGTACAAATTGTAAGAAATGAAACTATTCCCATTAAAAAATTAAAAATTCATTTATTCTGATTTTAAAATCTCTTTAAAAAGAGACAGAGACACAGAGAACAAAATATCATCAAATTTTTCACTAACCAATAACACTTATTTGCATCTCCTTCCTAAACAAACAGCATCTACATCTATTACCCTAAACATCCTAACAATCCTATCCTATTATCCTAAACAAACAGCATCTACATCTTTGTTGAATTTCACCCACCACACCCATACCTCACCTAGTTAAATGTTACAGACTCTCCAGTTCAAATATCTGAGACAGGAGTGTCCAGAGACAACAGTCACTAGGTAACCTGGCCACACTAGCAGATTAGTGCCTAAGTGTCAGGGGGAAGGCTGGTGTGGGGGACTCTTCGGAGGCCACACTGTCCACTCTAAAAATAATTCCCTTCCCTACTGGTTGCTGATGCCCACATTTAACATTCTATAAGTAGATATAGGGCTTAAAATATAAATACCCCATGCCATCAGTATTGTTTGGTGCTTCCCTAGAACCCACTAACCCCGCCCCACCATTGCTGGTATCCAGGATCCCTGAGATTTGGGAGGGAAGGATCTGGCTCCAGGTGCATACTCTGTCAATCAGCAGGATGCCAGGCCCTTCCCACAGTGGCTGGTTCTCCAATTAGCAGAGATTCCTGGTCCTCATAATTAGTTCAGACGTGTCTCATGAACTTAGAGCAAAGCCCAGGACTTCTGATCCTACTTCTGAGTTGAGCAGCTCTTAGCTCAGGCTGGTGAGGTTCTGGGTGTGAGGGCTGGAGATGCTGAAGTCCACGTCGCCACTATACTGGGTGGGTGTCAGGCCAGGATCACAGCAGACACAGAGAGCGGGGGCAAGGCTGAAAGAATACCAGAGACGCAGACGCAGAGCCAGAGCCCCAGCTCTGCGGGGATTACACTGAAGTCAGCCTCACGTCTCCAGGGTTCAGGTGTGAGAGCCAACAAATTTCCTTTATCATATCACTTAAGGCAATTTAAGTTTCAGTCAGTCACACACTTACATCCTAGGAGAAGACAACAGGCTGATTCAAAATTACATCATAAAGTTCACAGAAGTCATATCAGAGAGATCCTTTCCTGAAACCAGGCATTGATTTAGAGACTGACACGTGAGCTCTGGGCATCTGAAGGAGGAAACGATGTCACGGGCAGAGGGAAAAGGCACTTCAGCAAGGGATGGCTGGAGTCTGACATTAAAAAAAGTTATCTTATGCTGCAATTTTGCCTAAGCTTTGGTTGTTAGGGAACCTGAGTTTTAAAAAAGATGAATTCTTCAATTACAGGGTTTTAGACAGTATGTCAGGGGTGACTGGAAAGATATTTTGGCCTTGCCAGGTGCCCCTCATATGACAAACTACAGGAAGCAAGCAACACCAGCAGGCTGTGCTCCCTTCAGATCTTAATGGCCCTCACAGACAGTTTCCTTCCCCTCCCTCAATTAGGGGTACTGAGGCAGGCCCACACAGTGTAACCGGTCACTCTCTCACTTACAATTCTTAAAGTCAACCCCAAACCTTTGAGATTCAAGGCCCTGACATGGCCTACGACACCTGGGGGATAAAGCTGGCCTCTCTTCAGGCCCCTGCACCCAGTTTCTCTTTTTCAAGCCTCACCAGCAATTCCTCAGAGGCACCACGAATTTTTCCTCTGCTGGGTATCAGCACACTGTGCACTTTGCCTGAGATGCTTGCTCTCTGCCACCGTCTTCATCTGCCTGATTCAACTTGATCCCCAGGTCTTTGCTGAAATGCCCCTCCCTGACCCCCAGGTCAGTCAGGGCCCCAGTTACAGTCAGTCATGTTTCCTTTGCTTATCTAATGTAACAGGGAGAGGTTTGCGAGGATCTAGCTTTAGGGTCTACTAAGGTCTACTTTTCTGACCCGACTATACCTAAGAACAGGGCTCCTTGCCCATCACCAGTTAATAGGGGCTGAATTTGCCGAACGATTTCAAGATTTCTGGTCCCTGTTAAGAATGCTACCTCTGTCTCCTTCCTGAGGCCAGTGTCCATGCCTTATACTCACTAGTGGGCTTAAACGTATCTCACACCTACAATCGGTCACTGATGTCCTCAGCCGATTCCCCAGTCTTCCCCAGTCCACTCCTCCTACGGAGTTTCTACTGCTGCCTCCCTATGTTAACATCTGACCTTTTCTAGATCAAGTTGTTGAGAAGCTGAGCAAGGACAGAAGTGATAAAAAGCAAGACTGGCTTAGGGGGGCTATCCCCAGGGGACAAACTCCACAGAGGGCTGTTTTGCCTCCATGGTAATTCTATTGCCACAACATAACTTACCTCACTCTGCTTTAATCTTTTTTTCACTTTATTCTATGTCCTGAATAATCTACATGTTTGATTTAACAAACATTTTCTTTTAATAATGCAAATGCCTCTGGAGGTTTAAGGGACTATCAGTTATGGACACCTTCGTATGAATTAGTTTAATAAAAATACTTCCCTTTTAACATCCAACTGATACCAGCTACACTGAGGAAACAGGAGTTTTAATGGGGTGGGGAGAGAGGGAAGCAGCAGCTGATGATGTCGAAACAATTTGACACAAGGACACTGGGGGCCTCAGAGGTAGGAGGACACCGAAAAAAGGGTGAGCCCGGAGCCCAGAAAATCAGATGGAAGGCTCCCCCTCCTTTCCTTTCTTTACTTAAACACTGAAAGCACCCACAGGCATAGGTATGTGTCAACTACACCAGGGATTAAAGATGCCTGGTGGGCTAGCCTGGGAAAGCAAGCATTTTATTATATTGTCAGGGAATTACATCCCAGGTCCCAGATTCAACTTCCCCAAACTTTGGGGACCAACCCATTCTTAGCTGGACACTATACTTTCTTTTTTCTTCCAAAGGGGAAAAACTCTGAACTATGCCTCTTATAAGTGTGCAATAAACACCTGTTTAACGGATGTATCCACATTGTGTGATCAGATCACTGAATCAGAGAACCTGGCCCTTGAGGGGAAACCCAGAAGGACTAAACAAAAATAAAGATTTCTTTTTGATCATCTCCCGTGACCTTCTCTTGTAGTCAGTAAATTGAAGTGACCTGCATTTCAAATTATGCATTATATTTCATCCAATATGTGCGTGAGACTGTGTGGTCCTCGGGAAGAGTTTATGATATGAAATATTCCCACTACAAGGAAAGATACTTTGGTATTGTATGCAGCCCCACCAAAATAAGGCATACATGAGTATACATTAAGATAAAAGTCTCCATAGAGTGAGGTAGTGAACTGTCTTCAATAAAATGTTCTCCTGAAACACTGTAACGCGGGGGTTGGGGTGGGGGTCTCAAGTCCCCAGGTTCTCAGCTGCCAGCCTGAGGTACCTCTTGGGGAGGCTCATACCTGCCATCTTATACTGCAGTTCCTTGTTTTTAAGTGCCCAATAAGTCAGATTAATCTGCTTTTTTCTTTTCTCTGTAGCTGAATGAAGACAAATCTGCAAGCTAAGGATAAAGACACTTCAAAATCTGCCTTCAGATAGACTGAGGATTTAATAACGTAGGTAAAGGTCAAATCACTCACTATGTATTACACTTGAAACCAATATAATATTGTATATCAACTATATTCTAATATAAAATAATCAAAAGAAACAAAATCTGCCTTCAGAGCCCATTTCACTTCGAGTAACTGACTTCCCTCATATGGACAACGAAGTGACATTCATATCATTCATGAGAATACTGAAACCTGAAACACTGTTCAAACCGTGAGCAATGTGTACACTCAGTCTCACTCCAGCATGTTAAAGAAATATAACTATGTTTAGCAAAATCAAAATATCTCTAATGTGCTGTTCCCTCTCCCCTCACAGTTGAATAATGTTAGATCCAGCTTATGCAAAAATATAATATATATATTAACCACCCAGGTACTGACAACACCATCTTGATAAGGAAAAGCATGGAATTCATTAAAAAGAGGATTAACAGGATCTCAGCACCCCCAATGGACTCTCCCTCCCGCCTGGAGGCCACAAAGCTTGGCCTGCTGTCCTTACCACATAACTTCCAACAGCCACAATCTCTGGCATTCTGAATTCCTCAGGTAAAAAAATTTTTATACACTCCCATGATATTATTAGAATTAACATTAAATAATGAGGCTGGCAGTGCTAAAAACACGAGGTTTAGAATCTGCAGGACGGAGTTTACATTCTGGCTAGCAAAACATGAAAAGTGACTTCACTTCTCTCTAAGCCCTGCTTCAGTATTAAATGGGGGTGAAGATAATACCCACCTTTGGGTTGTTGTAAAGGGTAAATGAAACAAAGCATGAAAAGCATTTGGTCTATAGTAGGTGATAAAAATATTTAGGTAGTAGTATGAGGACAACATCTTAAGGGTGACCTCACAAGCATCTTCACTCTCAAGGTCACGTAGACCAAGGAAAGTGCTACCCTCCCATGCTTGACCGGGGCTGGAGAGCTCCCAGAGGTCTTGTTTTGGGCTGTCAGCAAAGAGCTGCAGTCACTCTCGGGGACCCAAGAAGTGTAAAATTCTTAGGAGTTTTGCCACCAGAGAAAGGCCTGAAGAACACTCTTCTCTCTCTACTAGGCGGAAGACAGATATAGGAAGAGAAATAAGATGGGCTTCTCCCACCCCGCAGATGGTGAAGTTGGTAGAGTACATATAATATTTTCCCAAATTTCTCAAATGCCCTGGTAATGGCCCCTAAGCATTATAGAGAAATATTCACAGACTGCTTTTAGGAATGATGAAAATGAAATATATCTAGAATCAGACATCACACTAAAATAATTTTAAATTAAACTTAACTTAAGCAAATATGAGAGCACCTAACCTGCAATATGGTATCCCCCTTATCTGCTGAGGGGTAGGGGGTGGGGGGATACACTCCATGATCCCCAGTGGTACCTGAAATTGTGGATAGTACTGAACCCTATATTTACTCTGTTTTTTCCTCTCTGTTCACATCTATGATAAAGTTTAGTTTGTAATTTAGGCACAGTAAGAAATTAACAATAATAGAACAATTGCAATAATATACTGTAATAAAAGTTACATGATTGTGGTCTCTCTCTCAAACTATCGTACTGTACTGTGCTCACCCTTCTTGTAATGATGTGAAATGATAAAATGCCCATGTGATGAGATGAAGTGAGGTTGTGACGTAGGCATTGTGATGAAGTATTTGGCTATGATATGTCAGATCATCTGCTTCTGGATGCCAGTGACTATCGGTAACTGAAACTGTGGACAGAGAAACTGCAGATAAGGGGGGGACTACTGTAATTTCATGATTTTTCTACTATCTAAGAAAGGTAAAACACTGACCCTCTCCAGGATTTCTGCCACAAAGGCATGTAGAGATACCATTTTCCTGTTGGACACTGTAGGATTCTTAAGGGAAGACATCCTCTACTGAAAATCCACATGGGAATCTAACAGACATTATGTAATTCATAGCAATTCAATCATTCTAATTATAAACTAAATTTCCCTAAGCTTGTTGCAAAAAACGTATTCTGGAATAGGAATGGTTGATACATACAAGAGTGAATATATGTAACAAATAGCTACATTGTAAAGCATGATAATAAAACCAAAACTTGTGAGCCCACCTCCAAGTAAAGAATTAGAAAATCACCAATATTATTGTAGCTACCTGTGTGGTCCTTCATGATCTCATCCCTGTCCCACCCCTTTAGAAGTGATCACTGTCCTGAATTTCAAATCAACCATTCCTTTGCTTTCAAAATAATTATTTTCCAAATAAGGACCTTTAAATGTATATTAGTTTGATTAAATATTGCAAACACTTTGGGACCTGATCTCCAAATGGATCTAAAGTTTGCACAGTACAGTGAAGGAGTTGCTGTAGGATGGCTCAGCCACTGCCATTCTTCCTTGACAGGCATGTGGCCTGGCCTTCATCTCCCAAGACAGCCAGTCCCATCTAAGGATTCTCCTGATCTCTGTTGATAGCAGTTACACATTTCCCTTCATCATCACTCAGTATAGGTATCTGCCCACATAGCTGCTATCTCCAGTGGGGTAGAACTTTCTGCCCAGCCAGTATGAAGCTTGTACAAGCTATTACATCAGGGAAGACGAAGCAGACTGCCATACTGGTGAGGCAGTCCTCTTGCCTGGAGCAGGGTTAGAAACAACTGGGCAGCTGTCTGTGAATCTACTGCTACCACCTCCCTGACTCCTCTCCATTAACAAGCAACAAATCAGAGGACCACTATTGTCTGATTGACCATATAACCCGGTCAGCATATTCACTGTGAATTCCCATGGACTGCCTTCAAATCCTCATCCTTGATTTCCTCATCCTTCTTCCAGAAAGCCATGCACCGTCAGTATCTCATCCTTGCTGATGAAACTTAAGAGCTGGAAAAGATCTAGGAATTCAGCCTCCTTGCAGGCTACCACAATAGCCTGCCATAATTTCACGGATGCTGGCAGAAGACCTAGGACTACTGGCTCATAGATGAAGGACTTCTCCACTCATGGCACAGCAAACAGCATGAGGGTCGGCCCATCTGTGTCAGTTCCACTAACCTCAGATTCTATGGGGTGATGCAGATGAGCCCAGAGAGATGCCTGCACATACAGAGGGTTACATTACAGAAGAAGAATCTTGAGTTTAGGGAGCCTGGATCTTTTTAAATGGCTGGTAAGTCTGCCTGTCTTTGTTCTGAAGGGGGATGCTAATTCTGTCTCCTAAGACTATTCATGATACAAACATCCTTGAAAAGATATTCTGGAACAAAGGGCAGTCAGCACATCACCCACAAGATGTGCAGAAACAAGAGAGGTCCATAGAAAATAGTCTCCCATCATGTGTCAAACTTTAAAACATCTATTTAAAACATTTTTTTATTGTTGATTATTTTAAATTCAATCTTGAACCAAGAAATGACAGTCATATCTACAGAGCCCATTGGAGAAATATATGTCTGAGTGCAGCAAAGAGTTCCCCCCAAAATTTGTGTGTTTAGTAGGGTTGGCAAATATGAGGTTTATAGGTTCGGGCATTCAGAAGTCTTGAGGGAATCTTTCTAACTCAGTTTTTCCCTTTATTAGGCAAGACCAGCAAGCCTCCTTGATATGATGATGTAAGCTCAGCTCTACAGCAAAACCCTGTTTTACATTATCCAACAATTTGCACCATTTCCTCCCAAATCGGCCAGTTTTCCCATGTTACTAATGTACTGACCTCTTCTTTATATTACCCTGTAATTTATATCTTTTCTTTAAGTCCATCATATTCCTTGCATTACTAACAGACTGACCTTCTTTATATTATCCTACAATTTACACCTGTTCCTCCTGACTCCATCAGATTTCCCATGTCACTACTAATGTACTGATACCTCACAATTCATACCACATTTCTTGCAATTTGTGCTCATTTTTTCAGAAAAGCTGGGGAGAAGCTGCACTGTTATTGTGTGTCTAGGGCTAAAGAACAGAGACTGCTGAGAATGCGTGCTCTGGATTCACTACCACGCTTTGGACGGGACTCCCAATGGTGGAAGCATTAGGAGTGATTAAATATGATGAGGGTCCCGAGGTGATGGCTGGGTAAACGATGAAAAAGGAAGCGGTAAGTTTTATAATCTCTCCTTTAAGAAAGCTTCAGGGGCTCCACAGAATGAGAAAAGCCTCTAACAACTTGCTTAATTTACATTTAACATATTCTTTTTTATTGTGTTCATATGGAAGAGAGGCTCTTTCACATATTAACAATTTCCCTCATTGCTGTTGGCTATATTTCCTTCCGGTCACTCTCAGGTAAGCATTTCTGCAGAATGTGCTACCTACATTGAATCTTAAATGAGTTAAGAGTTGGTGAGACAAAGGGAGATAGGGCTAAGGGGATTCCAGATATAGGAACTTTAAATGTTTCAGAGTGGAGTAGTACATCCACAGAAAGGTGGCTGAACCAGATGGTGAGAGAATGCCATTTAATGGAATCTGGACAATACACTGAAGAGTTTTAAGCAGAGGGGGTAACATGCTGGCTCATATTTGAAATCAGAATAATCTCTAAGATGGTGGTGTGGAGGATATGTTGGAATGGAGATGATACTGGGGGTAGGAAACTAATCAGGAGAGTACACGTTGGCCAGTAAGGAGATGATGAGGGTATATGGTATGGGCTGAATTGTGTCCCCCTAACGTTCATATGTTGAAGTCCTAAATGCTGCCAGTATTTCAGAATGGACTGTATTTGGTCTTTAAATAGTTAATTAGGTTAAAATGAGACCATCTGGGTAGGTAGACCCCGACCCATCATAATTGGTGTCCTTATAAGGAAAGGAAATAAGGACATACACAGAGGGAAGGCCATGTGAAGACAGACAGAGAGAGAGAGAGACCGTCATGTACAAGTCAAGGACAGAGGCCACAAAAGAAAACACTGCTGACAGAACTGTAAGAAAATTTCTGTTGTTTAAGCCACTCAGTCTGTGGTATTTGTTATGGCAAACTAATCTGCGGACCCACACAATGCCAGGCACCTTGAAGGAGCCCAGCCACTACCAAGTGAAAGCAAACAAGTGACAGCTGGGGAGAGACCATAGCCCTAGAGGGGTCTTGAGTCCTGAGGCCCAGGTCCTGGTCACAAGGCAACAGTGAGCCCTGTGAACACCCACACCTGATGCCTACACCCTCTCCTGAGACTGGGACAGGTCAGGGATGGATGTGTAACTCTCCAGGTCAGTGACCAACACTGTTTTTGAGTGAAGACAAGGTTATTCCAGGGGGGCAATGAGGCCAAGAAGAGGGTTTTAAAAGGCAGGATAAAGTAAACTGGATGAGGATAGTATTTAATACACAAATTCTGAAAACAATTCAGAACGAGGTGGCTATGGAATGTTTGTTTCGGCTTATGGTGCATATTATTTTATTGATTCTTAAGGCTCAGTTTTCCACAATTTAAAATCTCTAAATATGAGATGTATTTTACAGTCATCAGTATCTTAGCATTATGTCATAGTTCAGTGGACATAATTTTTTTTCTTTCATTAGTGGCACTTAATACAATGGTGCCCTAGAATCAATGGTGTCTCAGACTTAATGACAGGTATTTTACTCTGTGAAAGCGTGTGGTGGTTATTTTGATCTGTCTTTTTAATTAGAAGTACTCAGCTTTAGCAATGGGTATATTCTAAGTACTATCACTATCTCAGTAATAGAGTGTCTCAAAAGGCACCCCTTCATGTATTAAGAGACTAAGTAACTATTTTGAGAGCCAACTGAGGTCTTTTATTTACCATTCTGGAAACAGTAGTGAGCAGTAAAACTTCTAAATGGCAGGAAGTGTTGTTACGCTATATCATAAGTAATGACATTCAAGTCTCTGAATTCAAAAATAAAAAGAGCCTGATTATTACCATTTTTTGTTCAACTGTTTCTATGCCTATAATTAAGTCTGTCCCTTCTTTCCAACACTGTGGAATGCTGATCACTTACTTCATGGGTGGGGAAAAAAGAAGTGAGACTCCTATTTCAAAATACAGAAGAAAAATTCTAGGCTGTAGTTGGGACACACTAGAAGATGGTTCTGAATATTTTGAGATAGTATCTTTCACCAGATGAACCTTGCCGTTCTGCAATATTTGGGGTTTGTACTGCTTTCAGTGTTTACAAGGTCAAATCTAAATTCATATGTTGGAAATGTATTCTATTTTCACTGCTGAGTATGAGATGAATTGATTTATTTGCTTATTTTTAAATGCGTCTACTGGCCTTTAGCAGCTATTATTTGCATAAAGGTACTTTTGAACTTTACAAACATGTTGGATGCTACCTACTGTTCAAATATCTTAAATAAGGTATTAGATATGTACAAAGCAACAATCTATATCCAAAATAAGAAAATGAAAGATGGAAATCATTGCCAAATGCCTCCCTAAATCATATTTTTTAAATAGTAATTTTCAAAGATTTGCTTTTATCATACTGAATTAAAATATACTTTCTTAAAATATTAAAGCATATGAATATCTAAATCTATTTTCAACGTTTTATACAGCGGGTGTGGAGTACATTTTGATAACAATCAATATGTGTATTTTTGGGCAATTCTTTAAAGGGTTATTACAATTCAGTGTCTAACTATTTTTTAGAATTGACCTTAAGAGACAATTAACAAATGTGAGTATTTATCCTAACCTTCATCAAGGTCTAAATTCACTTTTCATCTTGGCTTTTCTAATTTTCACCTTGTACCTGATTACAAGGCCTGTGTCTCTTTCTTCCTTTAATTGCTCTTTGTATTTTCTTTTTCATTCTTCTGTTTTAAAAATGTTTCCCGTTGCTAAGCAATATGCGAAACATTAGGATATACATTAATTATCTTCACATTGTCCACTTTGCGTTATATTGCTCTTTTCCTTTACCTCACTTGAATTGTACCTAAACTGTACTTTCTGCTTTCTTCTGACTTTTCTTTTTGCCAAAACCTGTTCCCCATCTTCCTGTCCTTTGATCGTGACTCAATAGCTATTGTATTCAATATTTAGCCCCCTACTTTCTATTCCCCATTGTTTTTGTTAAACTCTGGGGGACAGGCTCATTTCATATGACTATTTTTCTTTTTAGTCTACTCTCTGTGTCTTACTTCTTTCATTCGTATTTAAGACGTTAGCAAGATAACTTCTTCCTTTGTGAAATTTAGGTCACTTTCTATTATTTTCTTTTTATCACATTTGCTGTTCCAGATGCTGGCTTCCTTCAGTATCATAGCACCTGTTGTAGCTTCCTTCCTGATAGCACACATTGACTTTATGATTATGATATGAACTATGGTATAATACTATAAAACCATGTCACTTACTCAACTTAAATTTGTTCTATTTTTCAATGACCTACAATGCATTTAATTAACTTAGCTTTGGTAAGCTGCCGAAAAAGTACCTCCATCCCCAAGAAAACAGACAACAAAACAAAAAAACAAACACTTCAATTACTTATAAACATATACCATAATTTTCTTTTACATACATGTGTAAATAAATATTCTGAAGAACACAAAAAGCATACTTGATCAAACCAAGTTAATTTGTATGCTAACTTGCCCTTCAACTAGCAGTCGCACTCTTTGCTAGTAAGAATGCAGTGTTACAGCCACTTCAGAAAAATGTTTGCCAGTTACTTATACAATTAAAATGTGCACGTACCATGTGAGTCAGAAAGCACACTCATTAACTCAAAAGAAATGAAGATAAATATCCAGACAAAAACTTGAACACAAACATTTATAATGGCATTATTCATAATTGTCCCAAATTGGAAACAACCCATTGTCTATCACCTGGTGAATGGATAAACAAATTGTGGTATGTGTACCCATATGGTAGCATGTGACTCAACAATTACAAGGAACTAACCACCGATCTGTGCAACAACATGGGTGAATTCAGATGTATTACGTGGAGTGAAAGAAATCAGTACAAAAGATTATATATTGTATGATTCCATGTATATGACATTCTGGAAAAGGCAATAATATAGGGACAGAAATAAGATCAGTGGTGCCAGAGACTTGGGAGTAGAGGAAGGCACTGAAAGGGAAAGAAATATTTTTTATATGTTGATTGTGGTACTGGTTATACAATTACATACATTTGTTGAAACATATGACTACACATATATACATATACACATACTATATATATAAATATACACACATACATATATGCACACACACTATATACATATACATGAATGGAGACTTCTACAATATGTACATTATACTTTAGGAAGCCTGATTTTAAAATATTGGCAATGAAAGCCAAAAAGATGAAAAAAATTACATTAGGATAAAATTTAGTGGAAGAAAAATAGAAATCTGAGTCCAAAAAGAAGGGATACTCCCTGACGAACATACATGCAAAAATACTCAACAAAATATTAGCAAACCAAATTCAAAAATACATAAAAAAGATCATCCATCATAAGCAAGTGGGATTTATTCCAGGGATGCAAGGATTGTACAATATTCAAAAATTCATCAACATCATCCACCACATCAACAAAAAGAAGGACAAACAACAAATGATCATCTCCATACATGCTGAAAAAGCTTTTGACAAAATTCAACATCCATTCATCATGAAAACCTTCAACAAAATGGGTATAGAGGGCAAGTACCTCAACATATTAAACGCCGTATACGATAAACCCACAGTCAACATCATACATAACAGTGAAAAGCCGAAAGCTTTTCCTTTAAGAATGGGAATAAGACAAGGATGCCCACTCTCCCCACTTTTATTCAACACAGTTCTGGAGGTCCTAGCCATGGCAATTAGACAACACAAAGAAATAAAAGGCATCCAGACTGATAAGGAACAAGTAAAACTGTCAACA